>NC_136610.1:4697742-5435242 GCF_933228915.1 Telmatherina bonti
GAAACCTGGTCAATGTTCTACCATTTCAGTCAAAATTCAGTCCATTCCCATCTGACACCTCATGTCACGTCGTTTTTACATTCCTTTCTCCTCCTCTGCTCTGCCGCCACACGCCGCTTTAACAGAAGCCGTCAATGTTTGTTTCTGTGAACGCCGTTGTGTGCGTGACGTGCTAATGTTCAGCTGAGCATGCAGGTCACTTCAGGAGCGCGAGCTCTTCACACAGCAGTCTGTAGTCAGCTCAACTTCAGATGAGAAGAAGCAAAGAAATCAAATTTGAGCAGAAAATGGGAAATGAGCACGAAGACCTGCAGTGTAAACGTCGCCTCACATTAGTTATTCTGTTGGATTTGTTTGTTGTTTCATTGTGTTGAGTTATTTACACTAACAGTAAAGCACTTCAGTCAGTTTACATCACCATAGAAACAAATAGATTTGGCACTGACAACATTAAAACCAGTATAACCTAAATAGAAAGTGGAAAGTAAAGCCTGCCTTCTGTATCCAAACACTTCCTGCACATTCTAACAAGTGGAAAATATTTACAAGATTTATGTTGACACTAATATTTAAATCAATTAAATTTGAATATGCAAAATGTACATTGAGTTGTTTGAAACATGTGCTTCAGCATCTTATCGGCTGCAACAGGAAATTAACTGCCTAAAATGAGTGTCCATTGCTAAAATATTGACACATGAAATGATTTTGTCAGTTTAAAGCAGCTTCAGGAATGATGATGCAATCTAAATATGAGCCTCCCAGAACCGGATCAGTTCCAGCCTGCATCTTGATCCAGTCCCTGAGTAAACAGAAGCCTTGTTTCCTCCATAAACATTCATTATATGCCGTCTGTTCGTGACAAATCACAACATGCAAGGCTGCAGCGGCTAATGGGATCTCACCATATGGGCCTGCATATTGCTCACATTCATCTTCCATAGGTTGTTTTTTTTTTCATCTTTTTGGCTTTTCCTCTTTTTTGCAATAAAATTCATTGACTTTTCTACATGACAGTTTATCTCTGGGTAGCTTTCCTACTCGTTGCTGTTCTGCAGACAAACAGCAAAGGACAAGAGAAATGAAACAGGTCTCTCTCCAGGCCTGAAGCCTGACCCCGGGTTTTTAACAGAGGCTATCCTCAACCTTTCCTTAGAAAAGTTAACGTTGAAGGCAGTTTTCGGCCCCCGAGGGCTTCAGTCAGACAACAGACAACTGTATCCAAGGCCTAAATAAAACTCTAAGGTCTAATAGAAGCTGTTAGACTTGTTGTAAACATCAATCATCCCACTTGTTACGACACTTTCAAAGCTGGAAGAACACGGCGCTACAGGCTATACCGGAGTGATGTGTGAATAAACTGTTCAGTGGTAAGAATACTGGTGTGAGACAGAGGGGTGGGGATAAACATAGAGAGGTAGCTCTGTTCCCTGGATATAATTTTTCATCTTTAAAACAAAGCAGCAGTTTAGGCTGAAATGGCAGAATGGAGAAAACCATCCCTCTCATTTTTCTGTCCTATGTTTTAGAGCTCCGCAGGGATGTTATTCAATCAAAAAATATTTTAGGGCTTCATCCAGATCCATAAAAAACTCTGCTGACGTTGACAAACACAAAATCATTTTCAGTGACTGGAAGAAGAACACAGTGCTGCATAGGGTTTAAAACACGGATCAAACATGCCAACATCCATCTATGATGCAGTCAGATGCAAATCAATGTGTTTATCTTCTGCAGGGATGATTAGACACTGCAGTGGAAGAGCTCACAGTGTTCCGATCTGTTTGGCAACAAGATGTACCGAAACCAAAGACGGGAACCTCTGTTCATTTAGCCTAAAATACTTTCATCCTGGTCTGATTCAGGACTTGGGAAGTTGCAGTTTATCCCAGCAGTTGGCAGGAAAGAGGCAGGATACAACCCTGACAGTTCACCAGTCTTATTACAGGGCATAATGGGTTTGAACACTTCAGACTTTCGAAGAGTAATTGTGTGCTCCTCCATGGTAATGTAGCTGCTCTGCAGGGTTTCTCCATGTCTGTGATTGGTCAGACATTTTAAACTTCACTGCTTTAATGTGAGTGCACACTGATCAAAAAAAAAAAAAAACAAAACCTTGGGTTGAATTACAGAGTTGATAACAAGCTTTGTTGCACCACTCATCCGGTTTGCTCATGTCTGGTTGAGCCAACACAGGTAGCAGAAAAACCCTGGGTGTGTTAATCATGCTTTGTAGTTCAGGCCTCAGGTGTAACAAGGAAATAAAACTTAGTCACACACATACGCACACATACACACATGCAACACATACACACATGCAAGGGGAAAAACTTTACAAAATTAAACAGGACAGAAGACTAAATCCAAATGAAAACTGAGCACCAAAGAACAAGTGAAAAAAAACACAAAGCAGGCCTCCACGTGCGGGCAGTAAATGTCAGATAAAATGCAACATGACCCAGGATGCTCTGGAAACTATCACATATGTATCTAATTTACAGTCATATGGCAAAGTCACCAAAAACCTGATGTGTGGTCTTTAGACAGTTAGATATAGTATATATGTTATTAAAGTTGGATTTTTGCTAATTTTGCCTGCAGTGTGGTTACATGGTGTCAAGGGGTGGCGGTGAGGAAGGTGAAGGTGTGGACCCAAACGCAGAGATAAGGGAACAGGGATGCACATTTTAGTAGATTTATTTTAACCAAGGATCTCCGGGAACTACAACAAACAACAAACAAATGATCCAGCAACCAAGAACTAAAACTGAGGGGTATAAATACACTGGGGAACCAAACAAGAAACAGGTGTATGGAATGAACTGAAACAAGACCAGGGCTGTGTCTCAATCAGCGCACTAACACTACTTCGCGCACTATGTTTCAGTGCGTAGTGCGTTTACACTGACTTTTGTGCAAAAAACTCACTGAAAGTGCACTGAAAGTACCCGGATGCTGCCCTAAACCCGCCCATAAATGCAGTGTGGAACGATGGACACTTCGCGCACTAAATGGACGCCATTTTGCTGACGTAGCGGAAGAGGATGGACTTTCCATCAGTTTACCAGGTAAATAATGGCGGAGTTTAACGCCGGTCCAGGCGGGGATTCATTTGTATAAATGTAAGTATTAAATTATTCCGTTATGATTGTGATACTGCAGCCTGCTAATCTATCCCTGACGACAGTTATGGATCTGACCATTTGTCAGACTCGGTAGTTAGCACCGTAGGTTAGCACACTGTTAGCAGTTTTTATCTGCTGTAGTGGACGTATACAGGTTATATGTGTTATAAATGATGAATGTTACAGGTTCTGTATGTTCATTCATACTTGTTAAACGTCCAGATGAAGCATTGTAGTGTTTATACCATAAACCACTAATACTGATATAGCGCCAGTTTTTAGAGAGCGGTCCGTTACTATGGTTACCACCGATGCCATAAATCTGCATCGTATCGTCAGATCTGAACTGCTGAGACTGAACGAGAAAATATAGATATAAAATAAACATAGTAGTGAATTTAGTTGGTATGATTATTAGAGTGCAAAGTGTGAAGTGTGTAACTTTCTTCTGCATGGCTCCACCTCGTCTGTCCCTGATTGAAAATCCATCGATTGTGTGTGTGTGTGTGTGTGTGTTTAGTTTACGTTGTAGTTGGTGTCATGTAATATTTTCTGAATGTTTCGTGTGTTTTGTGTATGCTAATAAATTAATCATTACAAAATATTGACTTATATGAGAAAAACGTAAAGAGAAGTTCATTGTAGATCTTCATCATATAGAGACACACAATTTGTTTCCCATTCGCCAAATTATTTATTGTTTAGATATAAATGCAGTCATGATCTGGGGAGTAACACATCATTACCATCCTCTGCCTCTCATCAGCCTCACAGACGGTTCCTGGAGATGCTGCTGGTTCTCCTGCTGGTTGTTCCCCAGCTGCCCTCCTGACATCATCATCATCATCATCATCATCATCTGGCTCCAGAAGGTCACCGCTGCTCATGCAGATGTGGAGGACGGTGGACGTACTTCACCTCCTTCCAGAGCCTTTAGGAAGACGGACCTCCACCTGGTCTCTAGGATCCTGAAAGACGGACCTCCACCTGGTCTCTAGGATCCTGAAAGACGGACCTCCACCTGGTCTCTAGGATCCTGAAAGACGGACCTCCACCTGGTCTCTAGGATCCTGAAAGACGGACCTCCACCTGGTCTCTAGGATCCTGAAAGATGGACCTCCACCTGGTCTCTAGGATCCTGAAAGACGGACCTCCACCTGGTCTCTAGGATCCTGAAAGACGGACCTCCACCTGGTCTCTAGGATCCTGAAAGACGGACCTCCACCTGGTCTCTGGGATCCTGAAAGACGGACCTCCACCTGGTCTCTGGGATCCTGAAAGACGGACCTCCACCTGGTCTCTGGGATCCTGAAAGACGGACCTCCACCTGGTCTCTAGGATCCTGAAAGACGGACCTCCACCTGGTCTCTAGAGTCCTGAAAGACGGACCTCCACCTGGTCTCTAGAGTCCTGAAAGACGGACCTCCACCTGGTCTCTAGGATCCTGAAAGACGGACCTCCACCTGGTCTCTAGGATCCTGAAAGACGGACCTCCACCTGGTCTCTAGGATCCTGAAAGACGGACCTCCACCTGGTCTCTAGGATCCTGAAAGACGGACCTCCACCTGGTCTCTAGAGTCCTGAAAGACGGACCTCCACCTGGTCTCTAGGATCCTGAAAGACGGACCTCCACCTGGTCTCTGGGATCCTGAAAGACGGACCTCCACCTGGTCTCTAGGATCCTGAAAAACGGACCTCCACCTGGTCTCTAGGATCCTGAAAGACGGACCTCCACCTGGTCTCTAGGATCCTGAAAGACGGACCTCCACCTGGTCTCTAGGATCCTGAAAGACGGACCTCCACCTGGTCTCTAGGATCCTGAAAGACGGACCTCCACCTGGTCTCTAGGATCCTGAAAGACGGACCTCCACCTGGTCTCTAGGATCCTGAAAGACGGACCTCCACCTGGTCTCTAGGATCCTGAAAGACGGACCTCCACCTTGTCTCTAGGATCCTGAAAGACGGACCTCCACCTGGTCTCTAGGATCCTGAAAGACGGACCTCCACCTGGTCTCTAGGATCCTGAAAGACGGACCTCCACCTGGTCTCTAGGATCCTGAAAGACGGACCTCCACCTGGTCTCTAGGATCCTGAAAGACGGACCTCCACCTGGTCTCTAGGATCCTGAAAGACGGACCTCCACCTGGTCTCTAGGATCCTGAAAGACGGACCTCCACCTGGTCTCTAGGGTCCTAAAAGACGGACCTCCACCTGGTCTCTAGGATCCTGAAAGACGGATCTCCACCTGGTCTCTAGGATCCTGAAAGACGGACCTCCACCTGGTCTCTAGGATCCTGAAAGACGGACCTCCACCTGGTCTCTAGAGTCCTGAAAGACGGACCTCCACCTGGTCTCTGGGATCCTGAAAGACGGACCTCCACCTGGTCTCTAGGATCCTGAAAGACGGACCTCCACCTGGTCTCTAGGATCCTGAAAGACGGACCTCCACCTGGTCTCTAGGATCCTGAAAGACGGACCTCCACCTGGTCTCTAGGATCCTGAAAGACGGACCTCCACCTGGTCTCTAGGATCCTGAAAGACGGACCTCCACCTGGTCTCTAAAATCCTGAAAAACGGACCTCCACCTGGTCTCTAGGATCCTGAAAGACGGACCTCCACCTGGTCTCTAGGATCCTGAAAGACGGACCTCCACCTGGTCTCTAGGATCCTGAAAGACGGACCTCCACCTGGTCTCTAGGATCCTGAAAGACGGACCTCCACCTGGTCTCTAGGATCCTGAAAGACGGACCTCCACCTGGTCTCTAGGATCCTGAAAGACGGACCTCCACCTGGTCTCTGGGATCCTGAAAGACGGACCTCCACCTGGTCTCTGGGATCCTGAAAGACGGACCTCCACCTGGTCTCGAGGATCCTGAAAGACGGACCTCCACCTGGTCTCTAGGATCCTGAAAGACGGACCTCCACCTGGTCTCTGGGATCCTGAAAGACGGACCTCCACCTGGTCTCTGGGATCCTGAAAGACGGACCTCCACCTGGTCTCTGGGATCCTGAAAGACGGACCTCCACCTGGTCTCTGGGATCCTGAAAGACGGACCTCCACCTGGTCTCTAGGATCCTGAAAGACGGACCTCCACCTGGTCTCTAGGATCCTGAAAGACGGACCTCCACCTGGTCTCTGGGATCCTGAAAGACGGACCTCCACCTGGTCTCTGGGATCCTGAAAGACGTACCTCCACCTGGTCTCTGGGATCCTGAAAGACGTACCTCCACGTGGTCTCTAGGATCCTGAAAGACGGACCTCCACCTGGTCTCTAGGATCCTGAAAGACGGACCTCCACCTGGTCTCTAGGGTCCTAAAAGACGGACCTCCACCTGGTCTCTAGGATCCTGAAAGACGGACCTCCACCTGGTCTCTGGGATCCTGAAAGACGGACCTCCACCTGGTCTCTGGGATCCTGAAAGACGGACCTCCACGTGGTCTCTAGGATCCTGAAAGACGGACCTCCACCTGGTCTCTAGGATCCTGAAAGACGGACCTCCACCTGGTCTCTGGGATCCTGAAAGACGGACCTCCACCTGGTCTCTAGGATCCTGGAAGACGGACCTCCACCTGGTCTCTAGGATCCTGAAAGACGGACCTCCACCTGGTCTCTAGGATCCTGAAAGACGGACCTCCACCTGGTCTCTAGGATCCTGAAAGACGGACCTCCACCTGGTCTCTAGGATCCTGAAAGACGGACCTCCACCTGGTCTCTAGGATCCTGAAAGACGGACCTCCACCTGGTCTCTAGGATCCTGAAAGACGGACCTCCACCTGGTCTCTAGGATCCTGAAAGACGGACCTCCACCTGGTCTCTAGGATCCTGAAAAACGGACCTCCACCTGGTCTCTAGGATCCTGAAAGACGGACCTCCACCTGGTCTCTAGGATCCTGAAAGACGGACCTCCACCTGGTCTCTAGGATCCTGAAAGACGGACCTCCACCTGGTCTCTAGGATCCTGAAAGACGGACCTCCACCTGGTCTCTAGGATCCTGAAAGACGGACCTCCACCTGGTCTCTAGGATCCTGAAAGACGGACCTCCACCTTGTCTCTAGGATCCTGAAAGACGGACCTCCACCTGGTCTCTAGGATCCTGAAAGACGGACCTCCACCTGGTCTCTAGGATCCTGAAAGACGGACCTCCACCTGGTCTCTAGGATCCTGAAAGACGGACCTCCACCTGGTCTCTAGGATCCTGAAAGACGGACCTCCACCTGGTCTCTAGGATCCTGAAAGACGGACCTCCACCTGGTCTCTAGGATCCTGAAAGACGGACCTCCACCTGGTCTCTAGGGTCCTAAAAGACGGACCTCCACCTGGTCTCTAGGATCCTGAAAGACGGATCTCCACCTGGTCTCTAGGATCCTGAAAGACGGACCTCCACCTGGTCTCTAGGATCCTGAAAGATGGACCTCCACCTGGTCTCTAGAGTCCTGAAAGACGGACCTCCACCTGGTCTCTGGGATCCTGAAAGACGGACCTCCACCTGGTCTCTAGGATCCTGAAAGACGGACCTCCACCTGGTCTCTAGGATCCTGAAAGACGGACCTCCACCTGGTCTCTAGGATCCTGAAAGACGGACCTCCACCTGGTCTCTAGGATCCTGAAAGACGGACCTCCACCTGGTCTCTAGGATCCTGAAAGACGGACCTCCACCTGGTCTCTAAAATCCTGAAAAACGGACCTCCACCTGGTCTCTAGGATCCTGAAAGACGGACCTCCACCTGGTCTCTAGGATCCTGAAAGACGGACCTCCACCTGGTCTCTAGGATCCTGAAAGACGGACCTCCACCTGGTCTCTAGGATCCTGAAAGACGGACCTCCACCTGGTCTCTAGGATCCTGAAAGACGGACCTCCACCTGGTCTCTAGGATCCTGAAAGACGGACCTCCACCTGGTCTCTGGGATCCTGAAAGACGGACCTCCACCTGGTCTCTGGGATCCTGAAAGACGGACCTCCACCTGGTCTCGAGGATCCTGAAAGACGGACCTCCACCTGGTCTCTGGGATCCTGAAAGACGGACCTCCACCTGGTCTCTGGGATCCTGAAAGACGGACCTCCACCTGGTCTCTGGGATCCTGAAAGACGGACCTCCACCTGGTCTCTGGGATCCTGAAAGACGGACCTCCACCTGGTCTCTGGGATCCTGAAAGACGGACCTCCACCTGGTCTCTGGGATCCTGAAAGACGGACCTCCACCTGGTCTCTAGGATCCTGAAAGACGGACCTCCACCTGGTCTCTGGGATCCTGAAAGACGGACCTCCACCTGGTCTCTAGGATCCTGAAAGACGGACCTCCACCTGGTCTCTAGGATCCTGAAAGACGGACCTCCACCTGGTCTCTAGGATCCTGAAAGACGGACCTCCACCTGGTCTCTAGGATCCTGAAAAACGGACCTCCACCTGGTCTCTAGGATCCTGAAAGACGGACCTCCACCTGGTCTCTAGGATCCTGAAAAACCGACCTCCACCTGGTCTCTAGGATCCTGAAAGACGGACCTCCACCTGGTCTCTAGGGTCCTGAAAGACGGACCTCCACCTGGTCTCAAGGATCCTGAAAGACGGACCTCCACCTGGTCTCTAGGATCCTGAAAGACGGACCTCCACCTGGTCTCTAGGGTCCTGAAAGACGGACCTCCACCTGGTCTCTAGGATCCTGAAAGACGGACCTCCACCTGGTCTCTAGGATCCTGAAAGACGGACCTCCACCTGGTCTCTAAGGTCCTGAAAGACGGACCTCCACCTGGTCTCTAGGATCCTGAAAGACGGACCTCCACCTGGTCTCTAGGATCCTGAAAGACGGACCTCCACCTGGTCTCTAGGGTCCTGAAAGACGGACCTCCACCTGGTCTCTAGGATCCTGAAAGACGGACCTCCACCTGGTCTCTAGGATCCTGAAAGACGGACCTCCACCTGGTCTCTAGGGTCCTGAAAAACGGACCTCCACCTGGTCTCTAGGATCCTGAAAGACGGACCTCCACCTGGTCTCTAGGATCCTGAAAGACGGACCTCCACCTGGTCTCTAGGA
Organism: Telmatherina bonti; assembly: GCF_933228915.1. Classification (NCBI taxonomy): domain Eukaryota; kingdom Metazoa; phylum Chordata; class Actinopteri; order Atheriniformes; family Telmatherinidae; genus Telmatherina; species Telmatherina bonti. The sequence continues at coordinate 4,706,900 of NC_136610.1, forward strand.
TCCTGAAAGACGGACCTCCACCTGGTCTCTAGGATCCTGAAAGACGGACCTCCACCTGGTCTCTAGGGTCCTGAAAGACGGACCTCCACCTGGTCTCTAGGATCCTGAAAGACGGACCTCCACCTGGTCTCTAGGATCCTGAAAGACGGACCTCCACCTGGTCTCTAGGATCCTGAAAGACGGACCTCCACCTGGTCTCTAGGGTCCTGAAAGACGGACCTCCACCTGGTCTCTAGGATCCTGAAAGACGGACCTCCACCTGGTCTCTAGGGTCCTGAAAGACGGACCTCCACCTGGTCTCTAGGATCCTGAAAGACGGACCTCCACCTGGTCTCTAGGGTCCTGAAAGACGGACCTCCACCTGGTCTCCAGGCTCCTGAAAGACGGACCTCCACCTGGTCTCTAGGATCCTGAAAGACGGACCTCCACCTGGTCTCTAGGGTCCTGAAAGACGGACCTCCACCTGGTCTCTAGGATCCTGAAAGACGGACCTCCACCTGGTCTCTAGGATCCTGAAAGACGGACCTCCACCTGGTCTCTAGGGTCCTGAAAGACGGACCTCCACCTGGTCTCTAGGATCCTGAAAGACGGACCTCCACCTGGTCTCTAGGGTCCTGAAAGACCTCTCCACACACACCTGGCTTCTGACAGGCAGCAGGTGAAGCGAGCTTGCAGGTGGATTCAGACAGGCTGCCTGAGGAGCGTCATGAGGAAGATGGACCGCTACAAGCAGGAGGAGATTCAATAAAGGATTCAATAAAATGTTTCTAGAACAACTTTGCCGCATCTCTGTGTCTGAGCATCTTCTTTACAGCATTACATTCCCTACATTATCATTTGTAAATTTACTGTTGTCTAATGTGCACATTATCAGAGTAAAGACCAGTTAAAACACGTGTTTAATGTAAAGGACATTTTTTCCACTGAATATATCTTTGCATATTTAAAAGCTGTTTTATTAGTGTTTTGATTTGCACTTTATTATACTAATAGGCATGTGGGAGACATGCAGAGACACATGACAGTCTCATGTTGATTTGTACAGTTAACAACTGAGATAGATCACGATAGTGTAGGCCATAATATATGATGATATGATACATAAAGTTATGTTTGCTGGATTTGTTAATTTCTTTTTTTACAACTTCCTAAAAAGAATTTAGTGGGACGAACCGTCTCTGAAACGATGAGCCAATAATGAAGCGAGGCTGGCAACAGGTCTGCACTCTGGGCACGTATGCAGGCGGGTCATACACGTTAAAAATAAATAAATATACGTACCAACTCATGTTCAGCCAATCGGAGGAGGATCCTTCGTCACCTTTAATGCGATGGAGTTTCATGAAAGAAGCAAATTCATTCTCGTAATTTAGCGCTTTGTTTTACTTTTGGCGGCAGAATAATTGTGGTCAAATGTGAGTTCATCACTACCGGTTAGTGCTCCACGTCCATGTTCCATTTGGGACAGTACTAACCCACCGTAGTGACCACTACACACTGCATTCCAGTGCACTAATGAATTCAGATACAGCCCAGGTGAACTCAATGAACAGGAAATCAATAAAGCTAAACAACAAACAAGTGAACCAAACAGGAAAAACTACAAAATAAAACAGGAAACCTGAACTTAGGAAAAACACAAACCACCACATCATGACACATGGTGCCAACTGCATTACATCACTGAACCTAGATGAAGCGCTCCGGTGAGGAAAGAGGATTTAGACCTGAGATATTGTGCAATTGAAAATATCTTGTGTGCTAAATGTGAATCAAAGGATAGTCCTGGTCAACACTGTCTCCATGATTTTGCAATATAATTAAATGATACGGCTAATAATGCTAGAAGTAGCTGTGGTGTTGGTTCTTAGGACCAAAACCAGTTTAATCTGAGTTCAGCAGACAATTACATCCAGACTTTAATGTCTTTAAAACATCAGTATAAATGGAATTCTGATGAGTTCCTAGTCTCAGATGTAAGTACATAAGTTAGGTTGAATTTAGTTGAAACAAGTAGGACTAAGGACTCATCAACACCAGTCTCCCCAGTCAGTGGTTTGATTGGCAGACTGGGTTTTGTGTTCAGTCTGGGACTATCAGCCCAATGCAAAGGTCAAACTCCATCTCTGGGACGACCCAGCTCTCAAACTTTAAAAGCAACTAAACTGAAACTGAGTCTGTTCTGCGTTGTTGATAGACTGCGACAGAGTTGGCGACAGCGTTGTCCTCCAGCTGTGTGTTGTTGATAGACTGCGGCAGCATTAGTGACAGCATCGGCGACAGCGTTGGCGATAGCATCATCCTCCAGCAGTGTGTTGTTGTGGGCGAGTAGTGGTTGAGGCGGAGGAGCAGGTAATGACTCCACACCTGACTCCATCCTCACACGGTGATCATTCTGAGAAGACCTCAGTTCAACAAGAAGTGATTGGATCAATTTTTCCTTTTGTGAACAACCTTGTAATCATAAGTAAAAGAAATGATGGATAAATATCTGAAAATAGGACCAACATTTTACAACCTAATTTATCATCAAACCAGGGCAGTTTTAATCAGTCTTAACACATGCAGCCAGATGCTCCTGACTCCAGATTATTAACAATTTATCATGAGAATTTGAATTTAATGAAACCAGCTCCATCAGATTGATCTGGTTTTGCAGCCAGCGCTGAGCAGAGGGAGCGGAATATTTAAACACTCATTTTCCCAGTTCAGCATGTCCCTTAGAGATGGTTAAAAATAAGGTGAGCGGATAAAATTAGAGGCAATACATGGAAAATAATCACCAAGCATTGTACTTCTGGGCCATGACCTCTAGGAAAAGCAAACTCTGATTTTGTGGATAAGAGTAGTCAAGAAAAACCTTGACCATGGCTTTTTTTTTTTTTTTCCAGACATATTCGTCCAGTTTGATCTTCTTTTCATTGACTTGATGTTGAATCCAGAATACAATTTAAATTGTAAAGCTTTTAGTGATAAACTCCACCGGATCGGAAAGAAGTCAAAGTTCTAGATTTTCCCAACAGAGCACTTCTCTCTCAGACTGCATGTTTACTGCTGCTTCCTAGAGGTTCCAAAAGTAGACCAGGAAGTAGAACCTTCAGATATCAGACCCTCTCCATGGACCAGCTCCCAGTTCAGACTTTCCTTTCTGATAAGTCTTATAGTTGATTCTGGCTCGGTGACTCATCCAGTCCTTTAGTTCTGCTGCTATGGGCTGAGGCAGCTGAGCAGTGATCCCATGATCCACTGGGCTCCTCTCTGCTCTGTAGAGACATTTGATCCCAATGAAACTGGGATGAGTTTACTGACTGTAATCTTTGATGCTGTTTCATTCATTGTTAGAGACCTTTAATTGTTTTGACCTAGTGTCACTCTCAAATGTGGGTAGGCCTGTCACAGGAACACATTTTGATTAATTGCCTCAGAAAATATTGCAATAAATGGTAATATTGCGCTAAGCGATTATTGTTGTCATTTTGAGACCATTTTCAACTAAATTAACAATAATGCCATAATTATGCAAGTACACCCTGTCAAAAATGTACTTTGATTTCTAAAGAACATTTAGCTCAATGTGCAGACTAGTTTTTGCTCCTCCACCCCCCAGTCTGCTAAAACGGATCAGGACTTCTCCTGGAGTTTTGGCAATGTGGTTATCTGGGACATTTGGTCTCCAAACAGTATGTTTGACAGTTACATAGTCTATGGTCAGCTCATATAAGGGGACATGAGTGGACTTGACCAGAGGTGGAATGGTAAAATGTAATGTCTTTGATTGCCTTCAGTATGTTATTTTTCATGTCATTGTATGGACATTGAACATGGATGTTTATCCAAGCAGTTTGTAAAGGTCTTTGTTTCCCAGCTGGGAAAACTGCAGTTTAATTTAAGTGCAGATGGAATCTTGTTGTATTGCCGTGTTTAGTTTATATTGTCTTAAAACAAATGTGGCACTCGCTCAGAGTGAGCGAGATAGAAAAGAAATAAAGGAAAATTTTTGTGTCCGACAAACTTACTGAACACATTTTTACTTATTGTGCAATTAATTGACTTATTACTTGTTGCTACAGGCCGAAATGTATGTGTTTAATAATGTATAACTGTCCCCCTTGTTGGGATTAAATCATTGCAGATATTGAATAAGTAATGTAACATATAACATTCTTATGTTGTTAAAGTAGTTTCTTACCAATTTTGCTGTTTAGTCTACTGATTATTTTGATCATATCCTGTAACATCAGGGTCATACCTCCTAATGCTTATTCTGAAACACCTATCATTTCACTTCACAGCACAAGCTTGTCAAGTCAATGTTTCAAGTCATGGTGGTTAGCACTGCAGCTTCACAGCAAGAAGGTTGCATGTTCGATCCTCAGCTGGGGTGGGGTTTGGGCAGTAGCCTTTCTGTGTGGAGTTTGCATGTTCTCCCTGTGTAAGTATGGGTTCTCTCCAGGTACTCTGGCTTCCTCCCACCATCCAAAGGCATGCATGCTAGGTTAATTGGCTACATTAGCTAGATTGCACCTTGGAGTGAGCGTGAGTGTTTGTTTGTCTCTGTGTGTCCCTGCCATGGACTGGCAAGCTGTCCAGGGTGTACCCTGCCTTTCGCCCAAAAAGACAGCTGGGATAGACTCCAGTTTCCCGTGACCCTGAATTGGATTAAGCAGTTAGGAAAATGAATGAACTCAGTTCAGTGTTAAACAGTAACCACTCTGTTACAGATCTTTTTTCCTGACGAAAAAAGCCTTCGTCAGCCTTGTTATTTTAACAAATGTTTTTCTGTCGGATATTTTTTTATGTTGTTTTTGCTTTGTAAAACTAAAACTTATCCTACACTTCCCTGATAGATAAAAGTCCAGCTAGGCCTCAGCCCCATTAAAGGACATCCACGGCAGCAGCGAGGAATCTTCCACACCACATCGTTCCAGAAACTGGCAAGTCAAAAAAAGCATTCAAAGCAAAACAAATAAACAAACTGAGGGAATTAAATGGGTGCAGTCAGTGCATCAGGCAACCACCTTGCAGAAACTGGTCTTAAAAAAAACAGATATATTATAAGATCTACATTTAGTAATGAAATTGTAAGGGCAACATTTTGGAGTTCTGGGATGTTATCTAAACTCATTTTTTAAAGTACTTTTGGTTTCTCCTTTAAGTCATTTAGTAAAAATTGGATGCCAGCATTGTCCAGAATTAATCCATCCACCCATCCATCCATCCATCCATCCATCCGGCTCATTGGAGGGATCCCAAGATGTTTCCAGGCCAGCCAGGAGATATAATCCCTCCGCACTGCAAAAAAATCCAACTTGTATTGGTTGGCCTGAAACAGTCATTTAAGTAGGTAAAACTTGAAAATATGTATTAATGGCATTTAAAGCAATAATGTTAGTAATCCCAACAAAACAAGCAAGTTGCTTGCCCCAAAACAATTCGGTGAGTTGTTAAAAATGATAACTTTAACTTGGAGTTCAATACAAGGGACAACAGTTCTGCTCACTTTAATTTCTTTGTTGTAAAATGCGGGAAAACCAACTTTTTGAGTTTGCAATTTTCACTTGAAGTCTCACTTGGCTGTGCTGCCTCGAGTTGGACTCCATGCAGGCAAGTTTTTATTTAAATTAACTTTAAATGGTATGGGAATTGTTGATTAGTGTTGTGTAGTATGTTGTAGATTTATGGAGGAGGCAACCTACACATTTTCAACATTTAAACACAAACAGCTTTTCACTTAGCAGCCGTTAGCAGAATTGCTGCATGAGTTAGCCGCTAGCTTATCTGGGCTGATTCCGTTCAAACAGGACAAGACATGTTAGCTTCTGCTGGTTAGTACTGTTCAAACAGGACAAGACATGTTAGCTTCTTCTGGTTAGTATTCAGTTAATTCATGCTCGCTTACTAGCTGCAGCTAAAGGAGTGGCCATTAGGGTAATAATGCTAACACATTAGCTGATATTTCATGTAATAAGTATCAGGACAACATGGAGCAGTTTGTGTAACACTTTTTTGTAGTAACATTTACATCATGCCGAGTTCAATAAAATACTTCATGCTACTACTATTTACATATTAAAATGATAAGATGTAAGTCATGTAAGAGTTGATAAAATTATTACTCTGTAACGGTAGGAAAGGCCAATCTACCTATTTAAAATATTGTGTTGAATTGAATTTATTGGCTGCCCTGTTTTATACTGACTGCTGACTTTCTTAACCTAAACTGATGTAGGTGTTGGGTTTAGGTATAGATATAGGTTGATAACCTTAAATAATAAATGCTATTTTAATTAATGTTTACTGCAGCAAAATGTTTTAAAAATAAAAACACTGAATGTGTACTCTTTTCAGCTCAAAAGTCTAGTCTAATCTTTGCATTGTAATTAAATTTATAAAATGTTATGTGTAATGTTTAACATTACTAACATTACTAATTCCCAGCAAATTGTCATCTTTGTTTTTCAGATTGAAATGAATGCAGTTCAAGTTCTGCAAGTTTACCAATGCCATGGAAGCTGTTCAGCTGAAACAGGCTATGCAAACACAGGGACCGCTGCACTTTCAGAACCATCAGTGCTTTGAAATCACATCTTTCACGATTGCATAGGACTGTCCAACTGTTCTTTTTTTTTTGAGCACAAGTTGTCTTTCATTTTTCTTATATTGATAAAAGCACAAGTTGTTTTTTTATTTGCCTTTTTATTTGATTCAATGCTGCTAGTTTAAATGAAACTAAGGTTTTGAGGATGTATGTTGCATCTGTAAATATTTATGCATTTGATTAGAAGTGATTGAAATTAAATTATGAAGTTATGTTACATTAGCAGTGTGCAATTTTAAATTACTCTTAAATTATTCTGCTACACTAACTTAATCAAATTCAAGTGGATTTTGCTAAAGAATCTGAGTTATTACAGTGTAAAATGATAAAATATTACAATTTATTAAAGAGTTAGAGCAAGTAAGGATTAAAAGTTATAACCATGTAGATTTTTAAGTTAGTACAACTTGTGGAACAGTTACCAGAACTAAAGATAAAAAGTTATTACAATATAAAATTATAATTTAGTGGAACTTACAATTGAGTTGTAAAAAATTCTAATTTAGAGTTGCGCAAACTCAAAAGCAAAACTTAAAATATTTAGTTTCGCTGTTCAACTTAAAATTTTATCGAAGGTTTCTTGCCTTGAAATTTTAAGTTCATCCAACTTTTTCTTTTTTACAGTGCACCATGTCCTGGGTCTTACCCGGTTGCTATTGTGCTCTTTAGGAGGCAGATTACCTCGTTTTGGTCTGAATTGGTAATCTCCGTCCTGCAGGTAATCTTTAACTGTGACCCAGGGATGTCCATCTCCGGGCCATCAGGGCCACAGTCCTGGAGGTTTTTTATGTTTCCCTGCACAAACACACCTGATACAAATGACTGAGTCATTGTGTAGAGCTTGATATGCTGTTGGATCCATTTGAACTGAGTCAGGTTTGTTAAATCAGGGAAACCCTGAAAACCTGCTGGCCAGCACCCCTTGATGACTGACTTTGGGACCCCAACCATAAAATATCACTAAAACATTTGACAATTCACAAGTTGAACACAGAGGACAAAAGAAAAACACTCACTGTAAAAACACAGATGATAATTAACCACAAATTTCCCCCAAAAAATATCCAAACTGCTTCTGTTTTGCACAGATTGTTTTTTTCTGATCTTCACAATTAAACCAGCAAAGAGTTTGAAACTTGCCTGTAATGGAGAAGGGATGATTTATGGCAAAATAAAGTGGTATCCTAACAGCAATGAGGCTACAAGACCACAGCAGCATAATGAGATGTACATCCTGGCTGTAATAAACAAAATCAGATTATTTTCTTTAAGTGATCAAGTCTGCAGAGTTAATGAGTTCAGAAGCGAAGCTGCGTATATAAAAACAGCCACATTAATTGGGTCGAGGACTTCTCAGTGTTTTCTACATTCATTATTGAGACCTTTGAGCTAATAATGTATGTTTGTTTCAAAAGGAGAAAAAAAGTTCTTATTGCTCATCACATGAGTTTTACTGGATTTTTTTATTGTTTGTTTTGCATCATAACACGATTAACTGCACAGTCAATAAAAGCTGCATTCATGCTGGTCTGAAGAGTGTGTGTAAAACATTGTACACAGTGATGTGCTTCATATTGTAAAACCAAACTTTCCTTTAAAGATAGAAAATGTGTCAAATGACTAAAAAAGAAGGTAAAAATCTGGTTTAACCGTTTAAGATCCTGGTGGCCTGGTCCACCATTTGAGGTAAATTTGCAGTGAATAATGAATTTCTTGAAAAACTTGCAGAAATAAAACCTGCCTGAGCATCTCTCCCAACTGATTTGGTACAGTAAAATCCAAACTAGGTGTTAGTTATAACACCACTGGGTCACATTTCAATCATTTCACTGCTACTAAAACTTCTTCTTTTCAACATCTCAACCATTTGTTAGAAAATATGTATTCTGTTTCTTCTGGTCCAAAATGGAAAAACACACAGAACACACACAGGTTTTTCTCTGCTCTGTTTGTTCATGTGAAAGTTAAAGGGTTAAGGTTAGAGTTAGATTAGTTAATCTGTCGTTGATCTGTTGCTCAGTCATCCAGGTCTATATAAGTATATAACAGTGAAGGTCAGATTTGTTTTGTTTTGTAATACATTTTCCTACATTCTTATACAAATGAAGATCAGTATCCAAATATTCCATTTCTGTAGATTGCAGAAGTAACAAAGTCATGTTCACCAGATGATTTGATACAAAAAATACTAATAAAATACAATAATTTCAACATGATAATAAGAAGTGAGGTTCAAACTGCAGTCCTTCTGTGTGAAGTTTGTATGTTCTCCCTGTGTATCCGTGGGTTCTCTCCGGGTACTCCATCCAAACACATGCCGGTTTATTGGTTAAATTGTCCCTAGGAGTGATTGTGAGTTTGAATGGTTCTTCTCTGTGTTGGACCAGTGATGGACTGGCGACTCTTCTACAGTTATTGCTGGGATAGACACCAGATTCTCACAACCGTTAATTGGACTAAACAGTAAAGAAAATGAATGAATGAATGAAAAATACCATCATTAATCCCAGCATAATGTCAAGCTCAACTTGACCTGTTTTGACAATTAACAGCTGGCAAACGACCTCAAACAATTGTTTCAAGGCAGATGTGCGCTGTGCTTGGTACTTTTCAAGATCTGGACTTTAAAATCGGGGAATTTCTCTGGGAACCACCAAGAGTGTGATGAAAGAGAAGTGTCTGTCACAGGTTCCTCTCCTTGGGTTGATTGGTGGTTGGGGTGGGGGGGGGGGGGGGGGGGGGGGGGCGCTGTTTGTCTGGGTGATGGAAGTGATATGGTTGCACAAAAATGCAGGAAAGATGGGTGAAAGATGGGTGAGCCAAAACGATGCCTGACAGGTATGTGTATTTATGTGGATGGATTTTACACCTGAACTTTGAATCTGGAAATCTGTCTGTAGACCCAAAATAGACCCTAAGTCTTCGCACCACAGTACAACACAGGTTCTGTCAGACACACACCGTCTGATCTTTAAAGGTTTCTGAATCTTGAACCAGTAAAAAAAGGCCCAGTAGGAACAGAAGCCATCCAGAGATCAGAGGCCTCAATCCAAACACAAGATCTACAGCTGGAGGCTAAAAACAAACAAATAGAAACAGATATTTACCTTCAATCAGTTGTGATCCTGGATCTGATCTTCTGTTTTGAGGATCACATCCAGGACTAACTTTCAGCCCCTGGGATGATTATACGAAAATTTTAACTCCCAACAGTTTGAAAATATTCCTGCAATTTTCCAATGCAAACATTTTTAATAATGTTTATATTAATAATTTTACTATACTAAAGTTTTTATGTCCTTTGACAGACAGGATGATACTGTGATTGGATCTGATATTCCTCAAACATTTCCAAAATAATAATAATAAAAAAAATTAGGATGAAGCACACTTTTATTTTTGTCAGATAAACTACTGAGATATTCTAAATAGATCTAAAGTTTAATATTTTGCCTGAAAAATTTACCAGAAATACAGAATAGAATAGAATAGAATAGAATAGAATGGAATGGAATAGAATAGAATAGAATAGAATAGAATAGAATAGAATAGAATAGATCTGTTTCATGATTCAGATGAAGCTCCATGAAGCTTGGAGTGTGTTCTATGGTGGAGATACTTCGGGCCCCGTTTCCAGCATGCGGTTCAGCTCGGGCAGGATAAAATGGTTGTGGTTCGCTTTGATCGTGATTGTGTTTCCACAGCAACTGCACCTTTTTTCGGTTGGTGGGTTATAAGCTGGTTAACAACAGATGTGCCAGTAAAGGCGTAGCTGTTCCTGTAGTAATAAGAAAGAGGAAGGCAGCTCATAAAGGGAAGAATATGGCAGACACCCAAAGATTGTCTTCTTCTTCTCATGTGGCTTAAAGCAACAAAAGATCTACCGGGTATTTGACCATGGACCTCTTCCTGACCATGGACCATGGACCTGTTCTTGACCATGGACCATGGCCCTGTTCCTGACCATGGAGCTGTTCCTGACCATGGACCATGGCCCATGGACCTGTTCCTGACCATGGCCCATGGACCTGTTCCTGACCATGGACCATGGCCCATGGACCTGTTCCTGACCATGGACCTATTCCTGACCATGGAGCTGTTCCTGACCATGGACCATGAACCTGTTCCTGAACATGGAACTGTTCCTGACCATGGACCATGGACAATGGCCATGTTCCTGACCATGGAGTTGTTCCTAACCATGGACCATGGACCTTGCACCTGTTTCTGACCATGGCCCATGGCCCTGTTCCTGACCATGGCCTATGGACCTGTTCTGACCATGGACCATGGACCTGTTCCTGACCATGGACCTGTTCCCGACCATGGACCATGGACCCTGGACCTGTTCCTGACCATGGCCCTGTTCCTGACCATGGACCATGGACCTGTTCCTGACCATAGACCATGGACCTGTTCCTGACCATGGCCCACGGACCTGTTCCTGATCATGGACCATGGACCTGTTCCTGGCCATGGACCATGGACCTGTTCCTGACCATGGATCTGTTCCTGACCATGGACCATGGACCATGGACCTGTTCCTGACCATGGACCACGGACCTGTTCCTGACCATGGACCACGGACCTGTTCCTGACCATGGACCATGGACCTGTTCCTGGCCATGGACCATGGACCTGTTCCTGACCATGGACCATGGATCTGTTCCTGACCATGGACCATGGCCCATGGACCTGTTCCTGACCATGGACCCTGGACTTGTTCCTGACCATGGACCATGGACCATGGACCTGTTCCTGACCATGGACCATGGACCTGTTCCTGACCATGGACCATGGACTTATTCCTGGCCATGGACCATGGACCTGTTCCTGACCATGGATCTGTTCCTGACCATGGACCATGGCCCATGGACCTGTTCCTGACCATGGCCCATGGACCTGTTCCTGACCATGGACCATGGACCTGTTCCTGGCCATGGACCATGGACCTGTTCCTGACCATGGATCTGTTCCTGACCATGGACCATGGCCCATGGACCTGTTCCTGACCATGGCCCATGGACCTGTTCCTGACCATGGACCATGGACCTGTTCCTGGCCATGGACCATGGACCGGTTACTGACCATGGACCTGTTCCTGACCATAGACCATGGACCTGTTCCTGACCATGGACCATGGCCCATGGACCTGTTCCTGACCATGGACCCTGGACTAGTTCCTGACCATGGACCATGGACCTGTTCCTGACCATGGACCATGGACCTGTTCCTGACCATGGACTTGTCCTGACCATAGACCATGGACCTGTTCCTGACCATGGCCCATGGACCTGTTCTTGGCCATGGACCATGGACCGGTTACTGACCATGGACCTGTTCCTGACCATAGACCATGGACCTGTTCCTGACCATGGCCCATGGACCTGTTCCTGACCATGGACCATGGACCTGTTCCTGACCATGGACCATGGACCTGTTCCTGACCATGGATCTGTTCCTGACCATGGACCATGGACTTGTTCCTGACCATGGACCCTGGTCCATGGACTTGTTCCTGACCATGGACCATGGACATTTTCCTGACCATGGACCATGGACCTGTTCCTGACCATGGACCATGGACCTGTTCCTGGCCATGGACCATGGACCTGTTCCTGGCCATGGACCATGGACCTGTTCCTGACCATGGACCATGGCCCATGGCTCTGTTCCGGACCATTGACCATGGCCCATGGATCTGTTCCTGACCATGGCCCATGGACCTGTTCCTGACCATGGACCTGTTCCTGGCCATGGACCATGGACCTGTTCCTGACCATAGACCATGGACCTGTTCGTGACCATGGCCCATGGACCTGTTCCTGGCCATGGACCTGTTCCTGACCATGGATCTGTTCCTGACCATGGACCATGGCCCATGGACCTGTTCCTGACCATGGCCAATGGACCTGTTCCTGACCATGGACCATGGACCTGTTCCTGACCATGGACCATGGACCTGTTCCTGACCATGGCCCATGGACCTGTTCCTGACCATGGACCATGGACCTGTTCCTGGCCATGGACCATGGACCTGTTCCTGACCATGGATCTGTTCCTGACCATGGACCATCGCCCATGGACCTGTTCCTGACCATGGATCTGTTCCTGACCATGGACCATGGCCCATGGACCTGTTCCTGACCATGGCCAATGGACCTGTTCCTGACCATGGACCATGGACCTGTTCCTGACCATGGACCATGGACCTGTTCCTGACCATGGCCCATGGACCTGTTCCTGACCATGGACCATGGACCTGTTCCTGACCATTGACCATGGACCTGTTCCTGGCCATGGACCATGGACCGGTTACTGACCATGGACCTGTTCCTGACCATGGACCATGGACCTGTTCCTGACCATGGACCATGGCCCATGGACCTGTTCCTGACCATGGACCCTGGACTAGTTCCTGACCATGGGCCATGGTCAGGACCTGTTCCTGACCATGGACCATGGACCTGTTCCTGTCCATGGACCCTGGACCATGGAGTTGTTCCTGACCATGGACCATGGACCTGTTCCTGACCATGGACCATGGACCTGTTCCTGACCATGGACCATGGACCTGTCCCTGGCCATGGACCATGGACCTGTTCCTGACCATGGATCTGTTCCTGACCATGGACCATGGCCCATGGACCTGTTCCTGACCATGGACCTGTTCCTGGCCATGGACCATGGACCTGTTCCTGACCATGGACCTGTTCCTGACCATGGCCCATGGACCTGTTCATGGCCATGGACCATGGACCTGTTCCTGACCATGGACCTGTTCCTGGCCATGGACCATGGACCTGTTCCTGACCATGGATCTGTTCCTGACCATGGACCATGGCCCATGGACCTGTTCCTGACCATGGACCATGGACCTTTTCCTGACCATAGACCATGGACCTGTTCCTGACCATGGCCCATGGACCTGTTCCTGGCCATGGACCATGGACCTGTTCCTGACCATGGACCTGTTCCTGACCATGGACCATGGACCTTTTCCTGACCATAGACCATGGACCTGTTCCTGACCATGGACCTGCTCCTGACCATGGACCATGGCCCATGGACCTGTTCCTGACCATAGAACATGGACCTGTTCCTGACCATGGCCCATGGACCTGTTCCTGACCATGGACCATGGACCTGTTCCTGGCCATGGACCATGGACCTGTTCCTGACCATGGACCTGTTCCTGGCCATGGACCATGGACCTGTTCCTGACCATGGACCTGTTCCTGACCATAGACCATGGACCTGTTCCTGACCATGGCCCATGGACCTGTTCCTGGCCATGGACCATGGACCTGTTCCTGACCATGGACCTGTTCCTGGCCATGGACCATGGACCTGTTCCTGACCATGGATCTGTTCCTGACCATGGACCATGGCCCATGGACCTTTTCCTGACCATGGACCATGGACCTGTTCCTGACCATAGACCATGGACCTGTTCCTGACCATGGCCCATGGACCTGTTCCTGGCCATGGACCATGCACCTGTTCCTGACCATGGACCTGTTCCTGACCATGGACCATGGACCTTTTCCTGACCATAGACCATGGACCTGTTCCTGACCATGGACCTGCTCCTGACCATGGACCATGGCCCATGGACCTGTTCCTGACCATAGAACATGGACCTGTTCCTGACCATGGCCCATGGACCTGTTCCTGACCATGGACCATGGACCTGTTCCTGGCCATGGACCATGGACCTGTTCCTGACCATGGATCTGTTCCTGACCATGGACCATGGATCTGTTCCTGACCATGGACCATGGCCCATGGACCTGTTCCTGACCATGGACCATGGACCTGTTCCTGACCATGGACCCTGGACTTATTCCTGACCATGGACCATGGACCTGTTCCTGACCATGGACCATGGACCTGTTCCTGACCATGGACCATGGACTTGTTCCTGGCCATGGACCATGGACCTGTTCCTGACCATGGATCTGTTCCTGACCATGGACCATGGCCCATGGACCTGTTCCTGACCATGGCCCATGGACCTGTTCCTGACCATGGACCTGTTCCTGGCCATGAACCATGGACCTGTTCCTGACCATGGACCATGGACCTGTTCCTGACCATGGACCATGGACATGTTCCTGACCATGGACCATGGACTTGTTCCTGGCCATGGACCATGGACCTGTTCCTGACCATGGATCGGTTCCTGACCATGGACCATGGCCCATGGACCTGTTCCTGACCATGGCCCATGGACCTGTTCCTGACCATGGACCTGTTCCTGGCCATGGACCATGGACCTGTTCCTGACCATGGACCTGTTCCTGACCATAGACCATGGACCTGTTCCTGACCATAGACCATGGACCTGTTCCTGACCATGGACCATGGCCCATGGACCTGTTCCTGACCATGGACCTGTTCCTGGCCATGGACCATGGACCTGTTCCTGACCATGGACCTGTTCCTGACCATAGACCATGGACCTGTTCCTGACCATAGACCATGGACCTGTTCCTGACCATGGACCATGGCCCATGGACCTGTTCCTGACCATGGACTTGTTCCTGGCCATGGACCATGGACCTGTTCCTGACCATGGATCTGTTCCTGACCATGGACCATGGCCCATGGACCTGTTCCTGACCATGGCCCATGGACCTGTTCCTGACCATGGACCTGTTCCTGGCCATGGACCATGGACCTGTTCCTGACCATGGACCATGGACCTGTTCCTGACCATGGACCATGGACCTGTTCCTGACCATGGACCATGGACCTGTTCCTGACCATGGACCATGGACTTGTTCCTGGCCATGGACCATGGACCTGTTCCTGACCATGGATCTGTTCCTGACCATGGACCATGGCCCATGGACCTGTTCCTGACCATGGCCCATGGACCTGTTCCTGACCATGGACCTGTTCCTGGCCATGGACCATGGACCTGTTCCTGACCATGGACCTGTTCCTGACCATAGACCATGGACCTGTTCCTGACCATGGCCCATGGACCTGTTCCTGGCCATGGACCATGGACCTGTTCTTGACCATGGACCATGGACCTGTTCCTGACCATGGACCATGGACCTGTTCCTGACCATGGACCATGGACTTGTTCCTGGCCATGGACCATGGACCTGTTCCTGACCATGGATCTGTTCCTGACCATGGACCATGGCCCATGGACCTGTTCCTGACCATGGCCCATGGACCTGTTCCTGACCATGGACCTGTTCCTGGCCATGGACCATGGACCTGTTCCTGACCATGGACCTGTTCCTGACCATAGACCATGGACCTGTTCCTGACCATGGCCCATGGACCTGTTCCTGGCCATGGACCATGGACCTGTTTCTGAGCATGGACCTGTTCCTGACCATGGACCATGGCCCATGGACCTGTTCCTGACCATGGACCATGGACCTGTTCCTGACCATGGACCCTGGACTTGTTCCTGACCATGGCCCATGGACCTGTTCCAGACCATGGACCATGGACCTGTTCCAGACCATGGACCATGGACCTGTTCCTGACCATGGACCATGGACTTGTTCCTGGCCATGGACCATGGACCTGTTCCTGACCATGGATCTGTTCCTGACCATGGACCATGGCCCATGGAACTGTTCCTGACCATGGCCCATGGACCTGTTCCTGACCATGGACCCTGAACTTGTTCCTGACCATGGACCATGGACCTGTTCCTGACCATTGACCATGGACCTATTCCTGACCATGGACCCTGGACTTGTTCCTGGCCATGGACCATGGACCTGTTCCAGACGATGGACCATGGACCTGTTCCTGACCATGGACCATGGACCTGTTCCTGACCATGGACCCTGGACTTGTTCCTGACCATGGACCATGGACCATGGACCTGTTCCTGACCATGGACCATGGACCTGTTCCTGACCATGGACCATGGACTTGTTCCTGGCCATGGACCATGGACCTGTATCTGACCATGGATCTGTTCCTTACCATGGACCATGGCCCATGTACCTGTTCCTGACCATGGCCCATGGACCTGTTCCTGACCATGGCCCATGGACCTGTTCCTGACCATGGACCATGGACCTGTTCCTGGCCATGGACCATGGACCTGTTCCTGACCATGGATCTGTTCTTGACCATGGACCATGGCCCATGGACCTGTTCCTGACCATGGCCCATGGACCTGTTCCTGACCATGGACCATGGACCTGTTCCTGGCCATGGACCATGGACCGGTTACTGACCATGGACCTGTTCCTGACCATAGACCATGGACCTGTTCCTGACCATGGACCATGGCCCATGGACCTGTTCCTGACCATGGACCCTGGACTAGTTCCTGACCATGGACCATGGACCTGTTCCTGACCATGGACCATGGACCTGTTCCTGACCATGGACTTGTTCCTGACCTTAGACCATGGACCTGTTCCTGACCATGGCCCATGGACCTGTTCTTGGCCATGGACCATGGACCGGTTACTGACCATGGACCTGTTCCTGACCATGGACCATGGACCTGTTCCTGACCATGGCCCATGGACCTGTTCCTGACCATGGACCATGGACCTGTTCCTGACCATGGATCTGTTCCTGACCATGGACCATGGCCCATGGACCTGTTCCTGACCATGGACCCTGGTCCATGGACTCTTTCCTGACCATGGACCATGGACATTTTCCTGACCATGGACCATGGACCTGTTCCTGACCATGGACCATGGACCTGTTCCTGGCCATGGACCATGGACCTGTTCCTGACCATTGCTCTGTACCTGACCATGGACCATGGCCCATGGATCTGTTCCTGACCATGGCCCATTGACCTGTTCCTGACCATGGACCTGTTCCTGGCCATGGACCATGGACCGGTTCCTGACCATGGACCTGTTCCTGACCATAGACCATGGACCTGTTCGTGACCATGGCCCATGGACCTGTTCCTGGCCATGGACCTGTTCCTGACCATGGATCTGTTCCTGACCATGGACCATGGCCCATGGACCTGTTCCTGACCATGGCCAATGGACCTGTTCCTGACCATGGACCATGGACCTGTTCCTGACCATGGACCATGGACCTGTTCCTGACCATGGCCCATGGACCTGTTCCTGGCCATGGACCATGGACCTGTTCCTGACCATTGACCATGGACCTGTTCCTGGCCATGGACCATGGACCTGTTACTGACCATGGACCTGTTCCTGACCATATACCATGGACCCTTTCTTGACCATGGCCCATGGACCTGTTCCTGACCATGGACCATGGACCTGTTCCTGTCCATGGACCATGGACCTGTTCCTGACCATGGACCTGTTCCTGACCATAGACCATGGACCTGTTCCTGACCATGGCCCATGGACCTGTTCCTGACCATGGACCATGGACCTGTTCCTGTCCATGGACCCTGGACCATGGAGTTGTTCCTGACCATGGACCATGGACCTGTTCCTGACCATGGACCATGGACCTGTTCCTGACCATGGACCTGTTCCTGACCATGGACCATGGACCTGTTCCTGGCCATGGACCATGGACCTGTTCCTGACCATGGATCTGTTCCTGACCATGGACCATGGCCCATGGACCTGTTCCTGACCATGGCCCATGGACCTGTTCCTGACCATGGACCTGTTCCTGGCCATGGACCATGGACCTGTTCCTGACCATGGACCTGTTCCTGACCATAGACCATGGACCTGTTCCTGACCATGGCCCATGGACCTGTTCCTGGCCATGGACCATGGACCTGTTCCTGACCATGGACCTGTTCCTGACCATGGACCTGTTCCTGACCATGGATCTGTTCCTGACCATGGACCATGGCCCATGGACCTGTTCCTGACCATGGACCATGGACCTGTTCCTGACCATAGACCATGGACCTGTTCCTGACCATGGACCATGGACCTGTTCCTGACCATGGACCTGTTCCTGACCATGGACCATGGACTTGTTCCTGGCCATGGACCATGGACCTGTTCCTGACCATGGATCTGTTCCTGACCATGGACCATGGCCCATGGAAATGTTCCTGACCATGGCCCATGGACCTGTTCCTGACCATGGACCATGGATCTGTTCCTGACCATGGACCATGGCCCATGGACCTGTTCCTGACCTTGGACCCTGAACTTGTTCCTGACCATGGACCATGGACCTGTTCCTGACCATTGACCATGGACCTATTCCTGACCATGGACCCTGGACTTGTTCCTGGCCATGGACCATGGACCTGTTCCCGACCATGGACCATGGACCTGTTCCTGACCATGGACCTGTTCCTGACCATGGACCCTGGACTTGTTCCTGACCATGGACCATGGACCATGGACCTGTTCCTGACCATGGACCATGGACTTGTTCCTGGCCATGGACCATGGACCTGTTGCTGACCATGGATCTGTTCCTTACCATGGACCATGGCCCATGTACCTGTTCCTGACCATGGCCCATGGACCTGTTCCTGACCATGGACCATGGACCTGTTCCTGACCATGGACCATGGACCTGTTCCTGGCCATGGACCATGGACCTGTTCCTGACCATGAATCTGTTCCTGACCATGGACCATGGCCCATGGACCTGTTCCTGACCATGGCCCATGGACCTGTTCCTGACCATGGACCCTGGACTAGTTCCTGACCATGGACCATGGACCTGTTCCTGACCATGGACCATGGACCTGTTCCTGACCATGGACTTGTTCCTGACCATAGACCATGGACCTGTTCCTGACCATGGCCCATGGACCTGTTCTTGGCCATGGACCATGGACCCGTTACTGACCATGGACCTGTTCCTGACCATAGACCATGGACCTGTTCCTGACCATGGCCCATGGACCTGTTCCTGACCATGGCCCATGGACCTGTTCCTGACCATGGATCTGTTCCTGACCATGGACCATGGCCCATGGACCTGTTCCTGACCATGGACCCTGGTCCATGGACTTGTTCCTGACCATGGACCATGGACATTTTCCTGACCATGGACCATGGACCTGTTCCTGACCATGGACCCTGGACCTGTTCCTGGCCATGGACCATGGACCTGTTCCTGACCATGGCTCTGTTCCTGACCATGGACCATGGCCCATGGATCTGTTCCTGACCATGGCCCATGGACCTGTTCCTGACCATGGACCTGTTCCTGGCCATGGACCATGGACCTGTTCCTGACCATGGACCTGTTCCTGACCATAGACCATGGACCTGTTCGTGACCATGGCCCATGGACCTGTTCCTGGCCATGGACCTGTTCCTGACCATGGATCTGCTCCTGACCATGGACCATGGCCCATGGACCTGTTCCTGACCATGGCCAATGGACCTGTTCCTGACCATGGACCATGGACCTGTTCCTGACCATGAACCATGGACCTGTTCCTGACCATGGCCCATGGACCTGTTCCTGACCATGGACCATGGACCTGTTCCTGGCCATGGACCATGGACCTGTTCCTGACCATTGACCATGGACCTGTTCCTGGCCATGGACCATGGACCGGTTACTGACCATGGACCTGTTCCTGACCTTATACCATGGACCCTTTCTTGACCATGGCCCATGGACCTGTTCCTGACCATGGACCATGGACCTGTTCCTGTCCATGGACCATGGACCGGTTACTGACCATGGACCTGTTCCTGACCATAGACCATGGACCTGTTCCTGACCATGGCCCATGGACCTGTTCCTGACCATGGACCATGGACCTGTTCCTGTCCATGGACCCTGGACCATGGAGTTTTTCCTGACCATGGACCATGGACCTGTTCCTGACCATGGACCATGGACCTGTTCCTGACCATGGACCTGTTCCTGGCCATGGACCATGGACCTGTTCCTGACCATGGACCTGTTCCTGACCATAGACCATGGACCTGTTCCTGACCATGGCCCATGGACCTGTTCCTGGCCATGGACCATGGACCTGTTCCTGACCATGGACCTGTTCCTGACCATGGACCTGTTCCTGACCATGGATCTGTTCCTGACCATGGACCATGGCCCATGGACCTGTTCCTGACCATGGACCATGGACCTGTTCCTGACCATGGACCATGGACATGTTCCTGACCATGGACCATGGACTTGTTCCTGGCCATGGACCATGGACCTGTTCCTGACCATGGATCGGTTCCTGA
Source organism: Telmatherina bonti (assembly GCF_933228915.1). NCBI lineage: Eukaryota > Metazoa > Chordata > Actinopteri > Atheriniformes > Telmatherinidae > Telmatherina > Telmatherina bonti. The sequence continues at coordinate 4,727,630 of NC_136610.1, forward strand.
CCATGGACCATGGCCCATGGACCTGTTCCTGACCATGGCCCATGGACCTGTTCCTGACCATGGACCTGTTCCTGGCCATGGACCATGGACCTGTTCCTGACCATGGACCTGTTCCTGACCATAGACCATGGACCTGTTCCTGACCATAGACCATGGACCTGTTCCTGACCATGGACCATGGCCCATGGACCTGTTCCTGACCATGGACCTGTTCCTGGCCATGGACCATGGACCTGTTCCTGACCATGGACCTGTTCCTGACCATAGACCATGGACCTGTTCCTGACCATAGACCATGGACCTGTTCCTGACCATGGACCATGGCCCATGGACCTGTTCCTGACCATGGACTTGTTCCTGGCCATGGACCATGGACCTGTTCCTGACCATGGATCTGTTCCTGACCATGGACCATGGCCCATGGACCTGTTCCTGACCATGGCCCATGGACCTGTTCCTGACCATGGACCTGTTCCTGGCCATGGACCATGGACCTGTTCCTGACCATGGACCATGGACCTGTTCCTGACCATGGACCATGGACCTGTTCCTGACCATGGACCATGGACCTGTTCCTGACCATGGACCATGGACTTGTTCCTGGCCATGGACCATGGACCTGTTCCTGACCATGGATCTGTTCCTGACCATGGACCATGGCCCATGGACCTGTTCCTGACCATGGCCCATGGACCTGTTCCTGACCATGGACCTGTTCCTGGCCATGGACCATGGACCTGTTCCTGACCATGGACCTGTTCCTGACCATAGACCATGGACCTGTTCCTGACCATGGCCCATGGACCTGTTCCTGGCCATGGACCATGGACCTGTTCTTGACCATGGACCATGGACCTGTTCCTGACCATGGACCATGGACCTGTTCCTGACCATGGACCATGGACTTGTTCCTGGCCATGGACCATGGACCTGTTCCTGACCATGGATCTGTTCCTGACCATGGACCATGGCCCATGGACCTGTTCCTGACCATGGCCCATGGACCTGTTCCTGACCATGGACCTGTTCCTGGCCATGGACCATGGACCTGTTCCTGACCATGGACCTGTTCCTGACCATAGACCATGGACCTGTTCCTGACCATGGCCCATGGACCTGTTCCTGGCCATGGACCATGGACCTGTTTCTGAGCATGGACCTGTTCCTGACCATGGACCATGGCCCATGGACCTCTTCCTGACCATGGACCATGGACCTGTTCCTGACCATGGACCCTGGACTTGTTCCTGACCATGGCCCATGGACCTGTTCCAGACCATGGACCATGGACCTGTTCCAGACCATGGACCATGGACCTGTTCCTGACCATGGACCATGGACTTGTTCCTGGCCATGGACCATGGACCTGTTCCTGACCATGGATCTGTTCCTGACCATGGACCATGGCCCATGGAACTGTTCCTGACCATGGCCCATGGACCTGTTCCTGACCATGGACCCTGAACTTGTTCCTGACCATGGACCATGGACCTGTTCCTGACCATTGACCATGGACCTATTCCTGACCATGGACCCTGGACTTGTTCCTGGCCATGGACCATGGACCTGTTCCAGACGATGGACCATGGACCTGTTCCTGACCATGGACCATGGACCTGTTCCTGACCATGGACCCTGGACTTGTTCCTGACCATGGACCATGGACCATGGACCTGTTCCTGACCATGGACCATGGACCTGTTCCTGACCATGGACCATGGACTTGTTCCTGGCCATGGACCATGGACCTGTATCTGACCATGGATCTGTTCCTTACCATGGACCATGGCCCATGTACCTGTTCCTGACCATGGCCCATGGACCTGTTCCTGACCATGGCCCATGGACCTGTTCCTGACCATGGACCATGGACCTGTTACTGGCCATGGACCATGGACCTGTTCCTGACCATGGATCTGTTCCTGACCATGGACCATGGCCCATGGACCTGTTCCTGACCATGGCCCATGGACCTGTTCCTGACCATGGACCATGGACCTGTTCCTGGCCATGGACCATGGACCGGTTACTGACCATGGACCTGTTCCTGACCATAGACCATGGACCTGTTCCTGACCATGGACCATGGCCCATGGACCTGTTCCTGACCATGGACCCTGGACTAGTTCCTGACCATGGACCATGGACCTGTTCCTGACCATGGACCATGGACCTGTTCCTGACCATGGACTTGTTCCTGACCATAGACCATGGACCTGTTCCTGACCATGGCCCATGGACCTGTTCTTGGCCATGGACCATGGACCGGTTACTGACCATGGACCTGTTCCTGACCATGGACCATGGACCTGTTCCTGACCATGGCCCATGGACCTGTTCCTGACCATGGACCATGGACCTGTTCCTGACCATGGATCTGTTCCTGACCATGGACCATGGCCCATGGACCTGTTCCTGACCATGGACCCTGGTCCATGGACTTGTTCCTGACCATGGACCATGGACATTTTCCTGACCATGGACCATGGACCTGTTCCTGACCATGGACCATGGACCTGTTCCTGGCCATGGACCATGGACCTGTTCCTGACCATGGCTCTGTTCCTGACCATGGACCATGGCCCATGGATCTGTTCCTGACCATGGCCCATTGACCTGTTCCTGACCATGGACCTGTTCCTGGCCATGGACCATGGACCGGTTCCTGACCATGGACCTGTTCCTGACCATAGACCATGGACCTGTTCGTGACCATGGCCCATGGACCTGTTCCTGGCCATGGACCTGTTCCTGACCATGGATCTGTTCCTGACCATGGACCATGGCCCATGGACCTGTTCCTGACCATGGCCAATGGACCTGTTCCTGACCATGGACCATGGACCTGTTCCTGACCATGGACCATGGACCTGTTCCTGACCATGGCCCATGGACCTGTTCCTGGCCATGGACCATGGACCTGTTCCTGACCATTGACCATGGACCTGTTCCTGGCCATGGACCATGGACCTGTTACTGACCATGGACCTGTTCCTGACCATATACCATGGACCCTTTCTTGACCATGGCCCATGGACCTGTTCCTGACCATGGACCATGGACCTGTTCCTGTCCATGGACCATGGACCTGTTCCTGACCATGGACCTGTTCCTGACCATAGACCATGGACCTGTTCCTGACCATGGCCCATGGACCTGTTCCTGACCATGGACCATGGACCTGTTCCTGTCCATGGACCCTGGACCATGGAGTTGTTCCTGACCATGGACCATGGACCTGTTCCTGACCATGGACCATGGACCTGTTCCTGACCATGGACCTGTTCCTGACCATGGACCATGGACCTGTTCCTGGCCATGGACCATGGACCTGTTCCTGACCATGGATCTGTTCCTGACCATGGACCATGGCCCATGGACCTGTTCCTGACCATGGCCCATGGACCTGTTCCTGACCATGGACCTGTTCCTGGCCATGGACCATGGACCTGTTCCTGACCATGGACCTGTTCCTGACCATAGACCATGGACCTGTTCCTGACCATGGCCCATGGACCTGTTCCTGGCCATGGACCATGGACCTGTTCCTGACCATGGACCTGTTCCTGACCATGGACCTGTTCCTGACCATGGATCTGTTCCTGACCATGGACCATGGCCCATGGACCTGTTCCTGACCATGGACCATGGACCTGTTCCTGACCATAGACCATGGACCTGTTCCTGACCATGGACCATGGACCTGTTCCTGACCATGGACCTGTTCCTGACCATGGACCATGGACTTGTTCCTGGCCATGGACCATGGACCTGTTCCTGACCATGGATCTGTTCCTGACCATGGACCATGGCCCATGGAACTGTTCCTGACCATGGCCCATGGACCTGTTCCTGACCATGGACCATGGATCTGTTCCTGACCATGGACCATGGCCCATGGACCTGTTCCTGACCTTGGACCCTGAACTTGTTCCTGACCATGGACCATGGACCTGTTCCTGACCATTGACCATGGACCTATTCCTGACCATGGACCCTGGACTTGTTCCTGGCCATGGACCATGGACCTGTTCCCGACCATGGACCATGGACCTGTTCCTGACCATGGACCTGTTCCTGACCATGGACCCTGGACTTGTTCCTGACCATGGACCATGGACCATGGACCTGTTCCTGACCATGGACCATGGACTTGTTCCTGGCCATGGACCATGGACCTGTTGCTGACCATGGATCTGTTCCTTACCATGGACCATGGCCCATGTACCTGTTCCTGACCATGGCCCATGGACCTGTTCCTGACCATGGACCATGGACCTGTTCCTGACCATGGACCATGGACCTGTTCCTGGCCATGGACCATGGACCTGTTCCTGACCATGGATCTGTTCCTGACCATGGACCATGGCCCATGGACCTGTTCCTGACCATGGACCCTGGACCTGTTCCTGACCATGGACCCTGGACTAGTTCCTGACCATGGACCATGGACCTGTTCCTGACCATGGACCATGGACCTGTTCCTGACCATGGACTTGTTCCTGACCATAGACCATGGACCTGTTCCTGACCATGGCCCATGGACCTGTTCTTGGCCATGGACCATGGACCCGTTACTGACCATGGACCTGTTCCTGACCATAGACCATGGACCTGTTCCTGACCATGGCCCATGGACCTGTTCCTGACCATGGCCCATGGACCTGTTCCTGACCATGGATCTGTTCCTGACCATGGACCATGGCCCATGGACCTGTTCCTGACCATGGACCCTGGTCCATGGACTTGTTCCTGACCATGGACCATGGACATTTTCCTGACCATGGACCATGGACCTGTTCCTGACCATGGACCCTGGACCTGTTCCTGGCCATGGACCATGGACCTGTTCCTGACCATGGCTCTGTTCCTGACCATGGACCATGGCCCATGGATCTGTTCCTGACCATGGCCCATGGACCTGTTCCTGACCATGGACCTGTTCCTGGCCATGGACCATGGACCTGTTCCTGACCATGGACCTGTTCCTGACCATAGACCATGGACCTGTTCGTGACCATGGCCCATGGACCTGTTCCTGGCCATGGACCTGTTCCTGACCATGGATCTGCTCCTGACCATGGACCATGGCCCATGGACCTGTTCCTGACCATGGCCAATGGACCTGTTCCTGACCATGGACCATGGACCTGTTCCTGACCATGAACCATGGACCTGTTCCTGACCATGGCCCATGGACCTGTTCCTGACCATGGACCATGGACCTGTTCCTGGCCATGGACCATGGACCTGTTCCTGACCATTGACCATGGACCTGTTCCTGGCCATGGACCATGGACCGGTTACTGACCATGGACCTGTTCCTGACCTTATACCATGGACCCTTTCTTGACCATGGCCCATGGACCTGTTCCTGACCATGGACCATGGACCTGTTCCTGTCCATGGACCATGGACCGGTTACTGACCATGGACCTGTTCCTGACCATAGACCATGGACCTGTTCCTGACCATGGCCCATGGACCTGTTCCTGACCATGGACCATGGACCTGTTCCTGTCCATGGACCCTGGACCATGGAGTTTTTCCTGACCATGGACCATGGACCTGTTCCTGACCATGGACCATGGACCTGTTCCTGACCATGGACCTGTTCCTGGCCATGGACCATGGACCTGTTCCTGACCATGGACCTGTTCCTGACCATAGACCATGGACCTGTTCCTGACCATGGCCCATGGACCTGTTCCTGGCCATGGACCATGGACCTGTTCCTGACCATGGACCTGTTCCTGACCATGGATCTGTTCCTGACCATGGACCATGGCCCATGGACCTGTTCCTGACCATGGACCATGGACCTGTTCCTGACCATAGACCATGGACCTGTTCCTGACCATGGCCCATGGACCTGTTCCTGGCCATGGACCATGGACCTGTTCCTGACCATGGACCTGTTCCTGACCATGGACCATGGACCTTTTCCTGACCATGGACCATGGACCTGTTCCTGACCATGGACCTGTTCCTGACCATGGACCATGGCCCATGTACCTGTTCCTGACCATAGACCATGGACCTGTTCCTGACCATGGCCCATGGACCTGTTCCTGACCATGGACCATGGACCTGTTCCTGGCCATGGACCATGGACCTGTTCCTGACCATGGATCAGTTCCTGACCATGGACCATGGCCCATGGACCTGTTCCTGACCATGGACCATGGACCTGTTCCTGACCATGGACCCTGGACTTATTCCTGACCATGGACCATGGACCTGTTCCTGACCATGGACCATGGACCTGTTCCTGACCATGGACCATGGACCTGTTCCTGACCATGGACCATGGACTTGTTCCTGGCCATGGACCATGGACCTGTTCCTGACCATGGATCTGTTCCTGACCATGGACCATGGCCCATGGACCTGTTCCTGACCATGGCCCATGGACCTGTTCCTGACCATGGACCTATCCCTGGCCATGGACCATGGACCTGTTCCTGACCATGGACCTGTTCCTGACCATAGACCATGGACCTGTTCCTGACCATGGCCCATGGACCTGTTCCTGGCCATGGACCATGGACCTGTTCCTGACCATGGACCATGGACCTGTTCCTGACCATGGACCATGGACTTGTTCCTGGCCATGGACCATGGACCTGTTCCTGACCATGGATCTGTTCCTGACCATGGACCATGGCCCATGGACCTGTTCCTGACCATGGACCTGTTCCTGGCCATGGACCATGGACCTGTTCCTGACCATGGACCTGTTCCTGACCATAGACCATGGACCTGTTCCTGACCATGGCCCATGGACCGGTTCCTGGCCATGGACCATGGACCTGTTTCTGACCATGGACCTGTTCCTGACCATGGACCATGGCCCATGGACCTGTTCCTGACCATGGACCATGGACCTGTTCCTGACCATGGGCCCTGGATTTGTTCCTGACCATGGACCATGGACCTGTTCCAGACCATGGACCATGGACCTGTTCCTGACCATGGACCATGGACTTGTTCCTTGCCATGGACCATGGACCTGTTCCTGACCATGGATCTGTTCCTGACCATGGACCATGGCCCATGGAACTGTTCCTGACCATGGCCCATGGACCTGTTCCTGACCATGGACCATGGATCTGTTCCTGACCATGGACCATGGCCCATGGACCTGTTCCTGACCATGGACCCTGAACTTGTTCCTGACCATGGACCATGGACCTGTTCCTGACCATTGACCATGGACCTGTTCCTGACCATGGACCCTGGACTTGTTCCTGGCCATGGACCATGGACCTGTTCCTGGCCATGGACCATGGACCTGTTCCTGACCATGGATCTGTTCCTGACCATGGACCATGGATCTGTTCTTGACAATGGACCATGGACCAGTTCCTGACCATGGATCTGTTCCTGACCATGGACTATGGATCTGTTCCTGATCATGGACCATGGCCCATGGACCTGTTCCTGACCATGGCCCATGGACCTGTTCCTGACCATGGACCATGGATCTGTTCCTGACCATGGACCATGGCCCATGGACCTTTTCCTGACCATGGACCCTGAACTTGTTCCTGACCATGGACCATGGACCTGTTCCTAACCATTGACCATGGACCTGTTCCTGACCATGGACCCTGGACTTGTTCCTGGCCATGGACCATGGACCTGTTCCAGACCATGGACCATGGACCTGTTCCTGACCATGGTCCATGGACTTGTTCCTGGCCATGGACCATGGACCTGTTCCTGACCATGGATCTGTTCCTGACCATGGACCATGGCCCATGGACCTGTTCCTGACCATGGCCCATGGACCTGTTCCTGACCATGGACCATGGATCTGTTCCTGACCATGGACCATGGCCCATGGACCTGTTCCTGACCATGGACCCTGAACTTGTTCCTGACCATGGACCATGGACCTGTTCCTGACCATTGACCATGGACCTGTTCCTGACCATGGACCCTGGACTTGTTCCTGGCCATGGACCATGGACCTGTTCCTGACCATGGACCATGGACCTGTTCCTGACCATGGCCCATGGACCTGTTCCTGACCATGGACCATGGACCTGTTCCTGACCATGGCCCATGGACCTGTTCCTGACCATAGACCATGGACCTGTTCCTGACCATGGACCATGGACCTGTTCCTGACCATGGCCCATGGACCTGTTCCTGACCATAGACCATGGACCTGTTCCTGACCACGGCCCATGGACCTTTTCCTGACCATGGACCATGGACTTGTTCCTGACCATGGACCATGGACATTTTCCTGACCATGGACCATGGACCTGTTCCTGACCATGGACCATGGACCTGTTCCTGGCCATGGACCATGGACCTGTTCCTGACCATGGCTCTGTTCCTGACCATGGACCTTGGCCCATGGATCTGTTCCTGACCATGGCCCATGGACCTGTTCCTGACCATGGACCTGTTCCTGGCCATGGACCATGGACCTGTTCCTGACCATAGACCATGGACCTGTTCGTGACCATGGCCCATGGACCTGTTCCTGGCCATGGACCTGTTCCTGACCATGGATCTGTTCCTGACCATGGACCATGGCCCATGGACCTGTTCCTGACCATGGCCAATGGACCTGTTCCTGACCATGGACCATGGACCTGTTCCTGACCATGGACCATGGACCTGTTCCTGACCATGGCCCATGGACCTGTTCCTGACCATGGACCATGGACCTGTTCCTGGCCATGGACCATGGACCTGTTCCTGACCATGGACCATGGACCTGTTCCTGGCCATGGACCATGGACCGGTTACTGACCATGGACCGGTTCCTGACCATATACCATGGACCCTTTCTTGACCATGGCCCATGGACCTGTTCCTGACCATGGACCATGGACCTGTTCCTGTCCATGGACCATGGACCGGTTACTGACCATGGACCTGTTCCTGACCATAGACCATGGACCTGTTCCTGACCATGGCCCATGGACCTGTTCCTGACCATGGACCATGGACCTGTTCCTGTCCATGGACCCTGGACCATGGAGTTGTTCCTGACCATGGACCATGGACCTGTTCCTGACCATGGACCATGGACCTGTTCCTGACCATGGACCTGTTCCTGACCATGGAACATGGACCTGTTCCTGGCCATGGACCATGGACCTGTTCCTGACCATGGATCTGTTCCTGACCATGGACCATGGCCCAGGGACCTGTTCCTGACCATGGCCCATGGACCTGTTCCTGATCATGGACCTGTTCCTGGCCATGGACCATGGACCTGTTCCTGACCATGGACCTGTTCCTGACCATAGACCATGGACCTGTTCCTGACCATGGCCCATGGACCTGTTCCTGGCCATGGACCATGGACCTGTTCCTGACCATGGACCTGTTCCTGACCATAGACCATGGACCTGTTCCTGACCATGGCCCATGGACCTGTTCCTGGCCATGGACCATGGACCTGTTCCTGACCATGGACCTGTTCCTGACCATGGACCTGTTCCTGACCATGGATCTGTTCCTGACCATGGACCATGGCCCATGGACCTGTTCCTGACCATGGACCATGGACCTGTTCCTGACCATAGACCATGGACCTGTTCCTGACCATGGCCCATGGACCTGTTCATGGCCATGGACCATGGACCTGTTCCTGACCATGGACCTGTTCCTGACCATGGACCATGGACCTTTTCCTGACCATGGACCATGGACCTGTTCCTGACCATGGACCATGGCCCATGTACCTGTTCCTGACCATAGACCATGGACCTGTTCCTGACCATGGCCCATGGACCTGTTCCTGACCATGGACCATGGACCTGTTCCTGGCCATGGACCATGGACCTGTTCCTGACCATGGATCAGTTCCTGACCATGGACCATGGCCCATGGACCTGTTCCTGACCATGGACCATGGACCTGTTCCTGACCATGGACCCTGGACTTATTCCTGACCATGGACCATGGACCTGTTCCTGACCATGGACCATGGACCTGTTCCTGACCATGGACCATGGACCTGTTCCTGACCATGGACCATGGACTTGTTCCTGGCCATGGACCATGGACCTGTTCCTGACCATGGATCTGTTCCTGACCATGGACCATGGCCCATGGACCTGTTCCTGACCATGGCCCATGGACCTGTTCCTGACCATGGACCTATTCCTGGCCATGGACCATGGACCTTTTCCTGACCATGGACCTGTTCCTGACCATAGACCATGGACCTGTTCCTGACCATGGCCCATGGACCGGTTCCTGGCCATGGACCATGGACCTGTTCCTGACCATGGACCATGGACCTGTTCCTGAACATGGACCATGGACTTGTTCCTGGCCATGGACCATGGACCTGTTCCTGACCATGGATCTGTTCCTGACCATGGACCATTGCCCATGGACCTGTTCCTGACCATGGCCCATGGACCTGTTCCTGACCATGGACCTGTTCCTGGCCATGGACCATGGACCTGTTCCTGACCATGGACCTGTTCCTGACCATAGACCATGGACCTGTTCCTGACCATGGCCCATGGACCTGTTCCTGGCCATGGACCATGGACCTGTTTCTGACCATGGACCTGTTCCTGACCATGGACCATGGCCCATGGACCTGTTCCTGACCATGGACCATGGACCTGTTCCTGACCATGGACCCTGGATTTGTTCCTGACCATGGACCATGGACCTGTTCCAGACCATGGACCATGGACCTGTTCCTGACCATGGACCATGGACTTGTTCCTGGCCATGGACCATGGACCTGTTCCTGACCATGGATCTGTTCCTGACCATGGACCATGGCCCATGGAACTGTTCCTGACCATGGCCCATGGACCTGTTCCTGACCATGGACCATGGATCTTTTCCTGACCATGGACCATGGCCCATGGACCTGTTCCTGACCATGGACCCTGAACTTGTTCCTGACCATGGACCATGGACCTGTTCCTGACCATTGACCATGGACCTGTTCCTGACCATGGACCCTGGACTTGTTCCTGGCCATGGACCATGGACCTGTTCCAGACCATGGACCATGGACCTGTTCCTGACCATGGTCCATGGACTTGTTCCTGGCCATGGACCATGGACCTGTTCCTGACCATGGATCTGTTCCTGACCATGGACCATGGCCCATGGACCTGTTCCTGACCATGGCCCATGGACCTGTTCCTGACCATGGACCATGGATCTGTTCCTGACCATGGACCATGGCCCATGGACCTGTTCCTGACCATGGACCCTGAACTTGTTCCTGACCATGGACCATGGACCTGTTCCTGACCATTGACCATGGACCTGTTCCTGACCATGGACCCTGGACTTGTTCCTGGCCATGGACCATGGACCTGTTCCTGACCATGGACCATGGACCTGTTCCTGACCATGGCCCATGGACCTGTTCCTGACCATGGACCATGGACCTGTTCCTGACCATGGCCCATGGACCTGTTCCTGACCATAGACCATGGACCTGTTCCTGACCACGGCCCATGGACCTTTTCCTGACCATGGACCATGGACCTGTTCCTGGCCATGGACCATGGACCTTTTCCTGACCATGGATCTGTTCCTGACCATGGACCATGGATCTGTTCCTGACCATGGACCATGGACCTGTTCCTGACCATGGACCCTGGACTTGTTCCTGACCATGGACCATGGACCTGTTCCTGGCCATGGACCATGGACCTGTTCCTGACCATGGATCTGTTCCTGACCATGGACCATGGATCTGTTCTTGACCATGGACCATGGACCAGTTCCTGACCATGGATCTGTTCCTGACCATGGACTATGGATCTGTTCCTGACCATGGACCATGGCCCATGGACCTGTTCCTGACCATGGCCCATGGACCTGTTCCTGACCATGGACCATGGATGTGTTCCTGACCATGGACCATGGCCCATGGACCTGTTCCTGACCATGGACCCTGAGCTTGTTCCTGACCATGGACCATGGACCTGTTCCTGACCATTGACCATGGACCATTTCCTGACCATGGACCCTGGACTTGTTCCTGGCCATGGACCATGGACCTGTTCCAGACCATGGACCATGGACCTGTTCCTGACCATGGTCCATGGACTTGTTCCTGGCCATGGACCATGGACCTGTTCCTGACCATGGATCTGTTCCTGACCATGGACCATGGCCCATGGACCTGTTCCTGACCATGGCCCATGGACATGTTCCTGACCATGGACCATGGATCTGATCCTGACCATGGACCATGGCCCATGGACCTGTTCCTGACCATGGACCCTGAACTTGTTCCTGACCATGGACCATGGACCTGTTCCTGACCATTGACCATGGACCTGTTCCTGACCATGGACCCTGGACTTGTTCCTGGCCATGGACCATGGACCTGTTCCTGACCATGGACCATGGACCTGTTCCTGACCATGGCCCATGGACCTGTTCCTGACCATGGACCATGGACCTGTTCCTGACCATGGCCCATGGACCTGTTCCTGACCATAGACCATGGACCTGTTCCTGACCACGGCCCATGGACCTTTTCCTGACCATGGACCATGGACCTGTTCCTGGCCATGGACCATGGACCTTTTCCTGACCATGGATCTGTTCCTGACCATGGACCATGGATCTGTTCCAGACCATGGACCATGGACCTGTTCCTGACCATGGACCCTGGACTTGTTCCTGACCATGGACCATGGACCTTTTCCTGGCCATGGACCATGGACCTGTTCCTGACCATGGATCTGTTCCTGACCATGGACCATGGATCTGTTCTTGACCATGGACCATGGACCAGTTCCTGACCATGGACCTGTTCCTGACCATGGACTATGGATCTGTTCCTGACCATGGACCATGGCCCATGGACCTGTTCCTGACCATGGCTCATGGACCTGTTCCTGACCATGGCCCAAGGACCTGTTCCTGACCATGGACCTTTTCCTGGCCATGGACCATGGACCTGTTCCTGACCATGGACCATGGACCTGTTCCTGGCCATGGACCATGGACCTGTTCCTGACCATGGATCTGTTCCTGACCATGGACCATGGCCCATGGACCTGTTCCTGACCATGGCCCATGGACCTGTTCCTGACCATGGACCTATTCCTGGCCATGGACCATGGACCTGTTCCTGACCATGGACCTGTTCCTGACCATAGACCATGGACCTGTTCCTGACCATGGCCCATGGACCTGTTCCTGGCCATGGACCATGGACCTGTTCCTGACCATGGATCTGTTCCTGACCATGGACCATGGATCTGTTCCTGACCATGGACCATGGCCCATGGACCTGTTCCTGACCATGGCCCATGGACCTGTTCCTGACCATGGACCCTGGACTTGTTCCTGACCATGGACCATGGCCCATGGACCTGTTCCTGACCATGGCCCATGGACCTGTTCCTGACCATGGACCATGGACCTGTTCCTGATCAATGACCTGTTCCTGACCATGGACCATGGACCTGTTCCTGGCCATGGACCATGGACCTGTTCCTGACCATGGATCTGTTCCTGACCATGGACCATGGCCCATGGACCTGTTCCTGACCATGGACCTGTTCCTGGCCATGGACCATTGACCTGTTCCTGACCATGGACCTGTTCCTGATCATAGACCATGGACCTGTTCCTGACCATGGCCCATGGACCTGTTCCTGGCCATGGACCATGGACCTGTTCCTGACCAAGGACCATGGACCTGTTCCTGACCATGGACCATGGACCTGTTCCTGACCATGGATCTGTTCCTGACCATGGACCATGGCCCATGGACCTGTTCCTGACCATGGACCATGGACCTGTTCCTGACCATAGACCATGAACCTGTTCCTGACCATGGCCCATGGACCTGTTCCTGGCCATGGACCATGGACCAGTTCCTGACCATGGACCTGTTCCTGACCATGGACCATGGACCTGTTCCTGACCATGGACCATGAACCTGTTCCTGACCATCGACCTGTTCCTGACCATGGACCATGGCCCATGGACCTGTTCCTGACCATGGCCCATGGACCTGTTCCTCACCATTGACCATGGACCTTTTCCTGGCCATGGACCATGGACCTGTTCCTGACCATGGATCTGTTCCTTACCATGGACCATGGCCCATGGACCTGTTCCTGACCATGGCCCATGGACCTGTTCCTCACCATTGACCATGGACCTGTTCCTGGCCATGGACCATGGACCTGTTCCTGACCATGGATCTTATCCTGACCATGGACCATGGCCCATGGACCTGTTCCTGACCATGGACCATGGACCTGTTCCTGACCATGGACCCTGGACTAGTTCCTGACCATGGACCATGGACATTTTCCTGGCCATGGACCATGGACCTGTTCCTGACCATGGACTTGTTCCTGACCATGGCCCATGGACCTGTTCCTGACCATGGCCCATGGACCTGTTCTTGGCCATGGACCGTTTACTGACCATGGACCTGTTCCTGACCATAGACCATGGACCTGTTCCTGACCATGGACCATGGACCATGGCCCATGGACCTGTTCCTGACCATGGATCTGTTCCTGACCATGGACCATGGCCCATGGACCTGTTCCTGACCATGGACCATGGATCTGTTCCTGACCATGGACCATGGACTTGTTCCTGACCATGGACCATGGACATTTTCCTGGCCATGGACCATGGACCTGTTCCTGACCATGGATCTGTTCCTGACCATGGACCATGGCCCATGGACCTGTTCCTGACCATGGACCTGTTCCTGGCCATGGACCATGGACCTGTTCCTGACCATGGACCTGTTCCTGACCATAGACCATGGACCTGTTCCTGACCATGGCCCATGGACCTGTTCCTGGCCATGGACCATGGACCTGTTCCTGACCATGGACCATGGACCTGTTCCTGACCATGGACCATGGACCTGTTCCTGACCATGGACCATGGACTTGTTCCTGGCCATGGACCATGGACCTGTTCCTGACCATGGATCTGTTCCTGACCATGGACCATGGCCCATGGACCTGTTCCTGACCATGGCCCATGGACCTGTTCCTGACCATGGACCTGTTCCTGGCCATGGACCATGGACCTGTTCCTGACCATGGACCATGGACCTGTTCCTGGCCATGGACCATGGACCGGTTACTGACCATGGACCGGTTCCTGACCATATACCATGGACCCTTTCTTGACCATGGCCCATGGACCTGTTCCTGACCATGGACCATGGACCTGTTCCTGTCCATGGACCATGGACCGGTTACTGACCATGGACATGTTCCTGACCATAGACCATGGACCTGTTCCTGACCATGGCCCATGGACCTGTTCCTGACCATGGACCATGGACCTGTTCCTGTCCATGGACCCTGGACCATGGAGTTGTTCCTGACCATGGACCATGGACCTGTTCCTGACCATGGACCATGGACCTGTTCCTGACCATGGACCTGTTCCTGACCATGGAACATGGACCTGTTCCTGGCCATGGACCATGGACCTGTTCCTGACCATGGATCTGTTCCTGACCATGGACCATGGCCCAGGGACCTGTTCCTGACCATGGCCCATGGACCTGTTCCTGATCATGGACCTGTTCCTGGCCATGGACCATGGACCTGTTCCTGACCATGGACCTGTTCCTGACCATAGACCATGGACCTGTTCCTGACCATGGCCCATGGACCTGTTCCTGGCCATGGACCATGGACCTGTTCCTGACCATGGACCTGTTCCTGACCATGGACCTGTTCCTGACCATGGATCTGTTCCTGACCATGGACCATGGCCCATGGACCTGTTCCTGACCATGGACCATGGACCTGTTCCTGACCATAGACCATGGACCTGTTCCTGACCATGGCCCATGGACCTGTTCCTGGCCATGGACCATGGACCTGTTCCTGACCATGGACCTGTTCCTGACCATGGACCATGGACCTTTTCCTGACCATGGACCATGGACCTGTTCCTGACCATGGACCTGTTCCTGACCATGGACCATGGCCCATGTACCTGTTCCTGACCATAGACCATGGACCTGTTCCTGACCATGGCCCATGGACCTGTTCCTGACCATGGACCATGGACCTGTTCCTGGCCATGGACCATGGACCTGTTCCTGACCATGGATCAGTTCCTGACCATGGACCATGGCCCATGGACCTGTTCCTGACCATGGACCATGGACCTGTTCCTGACCATGGACCCTGGACTTATTCCTGACCATGGACCATGGACCTGTTCCTGACCATGGACCATGGACCTGTTCCTGACCATGGACCATGGACCTGTTCCTGACCATGGACCATGGACTTGTTCCTGGCCATGGACCATGGACCTGTTCCTGACCATGGATCTGTTCCTGACCATGGACCATGGCCCATGGACCTGTTCCTGACCATGGCCCATGGACCTGTTCCTGACCATGGACCTATTCCTGGCCATGGACCATGGACCTTTTCCTGACCATGGACCTGTTCCTGACCATAGACCATGGACCTGTTCCTGACCATGGCCCATGGACCTGTTCCTGGCCATGGACCATGGACCTGTTCCTGACCATGGACCATGGACCTGTTCCTGACCATGGACCATGGACTTGTTCCTGGCCATGGACCATGGACCTGTTCCTGACCATGGATCTGTTCCTGACCATGGACCATTGCCCATGGACCTGTTCCTGACCATGGCCCATGGACCTGTTCCTGACCATGGACCTGTTCCTGGCCATGGACCATGGACCTGTTCCTGACCATGGACCTGTTCCTGACCATAGACCATGGACCTGTTCCTGACCATGGCCCATGGACCTGTTCCTGGCCATGGACCATGGACCTGTTTCTGACCATGGACCTGTTCCTGACCATGGACCATGGCCCATGGACCTGTTCCTGATCATGGACCATGGACCTGTTCCTGACCATGGACCCTGGATTTGTTCCTGACCATGGACCATGGACCTGTTCCAGACCATGGACCATGGACCTGTTCCTGACCATGGACCATGGACTTGTTCCTGGCCATGGACCATGGACCTGTTCCTGACCATGGATCTGTTCCTGACCATGGACCATGGCCCATGGAACTGTTCCTGACCATGGCCCATGGACCTGTTCCTGACCATGGACCATGGATCTGTTCCTGACCATGGACCATGGCCCATGGACCTGTTCCTGACCATGGACCCTGAACTTGTTCCTGACCATGGACCATGGACCTGTTCCTGACCATAGACCATGGACCTGTTCCTGACCATGGACCCTGGACTTGTTCCTGGCCATGGACCATGGACCTGTTCCAGACCATGGACCATGGACCTGTTCCTGACCATGGTCCATGGACTTGTTCCTGGCCATGGACCATGGACCTGTTCCTGACCATGGATCTGTTCCTGACCATGGACCATGGCCCATGGACCTGTTCCTGACCATGGCCCATGGACCTGTTCCTGACCATGGACCCTGAACTTGTTCCTGACCATGGACCATGGACCTGTTCCTGACCATTGACCATGGACCTGTTCCTGACCATGGACCCTGGACTTGTTCCTGGCCATGGACCATGG
This sequence comes from Telmatherina bonti, assembly GCF_933228915.1. Lineage (NCBI taxonomy): Eukaryota > Metazoa > Chordata > Actinopteri > Atheriniformes > Telmatherinidae > Telmatherina > Telmatherina bonti. The sequence goes on from NC_136610.1 coordinate 4,745,148, forward strand.
ACCTGTTCCTGACCATGGACCATGGACCTGTTCCTGACCATGGCCCATGGACCTGTTCCTGACCATGGACCATGGACCTGTTCCTGACCATGGCCCATGGACCTGTTCCTGACCATAGACCATGGACCTGTTCCTGACCACGGCCCATGGACCTTTTCCTGACCATGGACCATGGACCTGTTCCTGGCCATGGACCATGGACCTTTTCCTGACCATGGATCTGTTCCTGACCATGGACCATGGATCTGTTCCTGACCATGGACCATGGACCTGTTCCTGACCATGGACCCTGGACTTGTTCCTGACCATGGACCATGGACCTGTTCCTGGCCATGGACCATGGACCTGTTCCTGACCATGGATCTGTTCCTGACCATGGACCATGGATCTGTTCTTGACCATGGACCATGGACCAGTTCCTGACCATGGATCTGTTCCTGACCATGGACTATGGATCTGTTCCTGACCATGGACCATGGCCCATGGACCTGTTCCTGACCATGGCCCATGGACCTGTTCCTGACCATGGACCATGGATGTGTTCCTGACCATGGACCATGGCCCATGGACCTGTTCCTGACCATGGACCCTGAACTTGTTCCTGACCATGGACCATGGACCTGTTCCTGACCATTGACCATGGACCATTTCCTGACCATGGACCCTGGACTTGTTCCTGGCCATGGACCATGGACCTGTTCCAGACCATGGACCATGGACCTGTTCCTGACCATGGTCCATGGACTTGTTCCTGGCCATGGACCATGGACCTGTTCCTGACCATGGATCTGTTCCTGACCATGGACCATGGCCCATGGACCTGTTCCTGACCATGGCCCATGGACCTGTTCCTGACCATGGCCCATGGATCTGTTCCTGACCATGGACCATGGCCCATGGACCTGTTCCTGACCATGGACCCTGAACTTGTTCCTGACCATGGACCATGGACCTGTTCCTGACCATTGACCATGGACCTGTTCCTGACCATGGACCCTGGACTTGTTCCTGGCCATGGACCATGGACCTGTTCCTGACCATGGACCATGGACCTGTTCCTGACCATGGCCCATGGACCTGTTCCTGACCATGGACCATGGACCTGTTCCTGACCATGGCCCATGGACCTGTTCCTGACCATAGACCATGGACCTGTTCCTGACCACGGCCCATGGACCTTTTCCTGACCATGGACCATGGACCTGTTCCTGGCCATGGACCATGGACCTTTTCCTGACCATGGATCTGTTCCTGACCATGGACCATGGATCTGTTCCTGACCATGGACCATGGACCTGTTCCTGACCATGGACCCTGGACTTGTTCCTGACCATGGACCATGGACCTTTTCCTGGCCATGGACCATGGACCTGTTCCTGACCATGGATCTGTTCCTGACCATGGACCATGGATCTGTTCTTGACCATGGACCATGGACCAGTTCCTGACCATGGACCTGTTCCTGACCATGGACTATGGATCTGTTCCTGACCATGGACCATGGCCCATGGACCTGTTCCTGACCATGGCTCATGGACCTGTTCCTGACCATGGCCCAAGGACCTGTTCCTCACCATGGACCTTTTCCTGGCCATGGACCATGGACCTGTTCCTGACCATGGACCATGGACCTGTTCCTGGCCATGGACCATGGACCTGTTCCTGACCATGGATCTGTTCCTGACCATGGACCATGGCCCATGGACCTGTTCCTGACCATGGCCCATGGACCTGTTCCTGACCATGGACCTATTCCTGGCCATGGACCATGGACCTGTTCCTGACCATAGACCATGGACCTGTTCCTGACCATGGCCCATGGACCTGTTCCTGGCCATGGACCATGGACCTGTTCCTGACCATGGATCTGTTCCTGACCATGGACCATGGATCTGTTCCTGACCATGGACCATGGCCCATGGACCTGTTCCTGACCATGGCCCATGGACCTGTTCCTGACCATGGACCCTGGACTTGTTCCTGACCATGGACCATGGCCCATGGACCTGTTCCTGACCATGGCCCATGGACCTGTTCCTGACCATGGACCATGGACCTGTTCCTGATCAATGACCTGTTCCTGACCATGGACCATGGACCTGTTCCTGGCCATGGACCATGGACCTGTTCCTGACCATGGATCTGTTCCTGACCATGGACCATGGCCCATGGACCTGTTCCTGACCATGGACCTGTTCCTGGCCATGGACCATTGACCTGTTCCTGACCATGGACCTGTTCCTGACCATGGACCATGGACCTGTTCCTGACCATGGCCCATGGACCTGTTCCTGGCCATGGACCATGGACCTGTTCCTGACCAAGGACCATGGACCTGTTCCTGACCATGGACCATGGACCTGTTCCTGACCATGGATCTGTTCCTGACCATGGACCATGGCCCATGGACCTGTTCCTGACCATGGACCATGGACCTGTTCCTGACCATAGACCATGAACCTGTTCCTGACCATGGCCCATGGACCTGTTCCTGGCCATGGACCATGGACCTGTTCCTGACCATGGACCTGTTCCTGACCATGGACCATGGCCCATGGACCTGTTCCTGACCATGGCCCATGGACCTGTTCCTCACCATTGACCATGGACCTGTTCCTGGCCATGGACCATGGACCTGTTCCTGACCATGGATCTTATCCTGACCATGGACCATGGCCCATGGACCTGTTCCTGACCATGGACCATGGACCTGTTCCTGACCATGGACCCTGGACTAGTTCCTGACCATGGACCATGGACCTGTTCCTGACCATGGCCCATGGACCTGTTCCTGACCATGGACCATGGACCTGTTCCTGACCATGGACTTGTTCCTGACCATGGCCCATGGACCTGTTCCTGACCATGGCCCATGGACCTGTTCTTGGCCATGGACCGTTTACTGACCATGGACCTGTTCCTGACCATAGACCATGGACCTGTTCCTGACCATGGACCATGGACCTGTTCCTGACCATGGACCATGGCCCATGGACCTGTTCCTGACCATGGATCTGTTCCTGACCATGGACCATGGCCCATGGACCTGTTCCTGACCATGGACCATGGATCTGTTCCTGACCATGGACCATGGACTTGTTCCTGACCATGGACCATGGACATTTTCCTGGCCATGGACCATGGACCTGTTCCTGACCATGGATCTGTTCCTGACCATGGACCATGGCCCATGGACCTGTTCCTGACCATGGCCCATGGACCTGTTCCTGACCATGGACCTGTTCCTGGCCATGGACCATGGACCTGTTCCTGACCATGGACCTGTTCCTGACCATAGACCATGGACCTGTTCCTGACCATGGCCCATGGACCTGTTCCTGGCCATGGACCATGGACCTGTTCCTGACCATGGACCATGGACCTGTTCCTGACCATGGACCATGGACCTGTTCCTGACCATGGACCATGGACTTGTTCCTGGCCATGGACCATGGACCTGTTCCTGACCATGGATCTGTTCCTGACCATGGACCATGGCCCATGGACCTGTTCCTGACCATGGCCCATGTACCTGTTCCTGACCATGGACCTGTTCCTGGCCATGGACCATGGACCTGTTCCTGACCATGGACCTTTTCCTGACCATAGACCATGGACCTGTTCCTGACCATGGCCCATGGACCTTTTCCTGGCCATGGACCATGGACCTGTTTCTGACCATGGACCTGTTCCTGACCATGGACCATGGCCCATGGACCTGTTCCTGACCATGGACCATGGACCTGTTCCTGACCATGGACCCTGGATTTGTTCCTGACCATGGACCATGGACCTGTTCCAGACCATGGACCATGGACCTGTTCCTGGCCATGGACCATGGACCTTTTCCTGACCATGGATCTGTTCCTGACCATGGACCATGGATCTGTTCCTGACCATGGACCATGGACCTGTTCCTGACCATGGACCCTGGACTTGTTCCTGACCATGGACCTGTTCCTGGCCATGGACCATGGACCTGTTCCTGACCATGGATCTGTTCCTGACCATGGACCATGGATCTGTTCTTGACCATGGACCATGGACCAGTTCCTGACCATGGATCTGTTCCTGACCATGGACTATGGATCTGTTCCTGACCATGGACCATGGCCCATGGACCTGTTCCTGACCATGGCTGATGGACCTGTTCCTGACCATGGCCCAAGGACCTGTTCCTGACCATGGACCTTTTCCTGGCCATGGACCATGGACCTGTTCCTGACCATGGACCATGGACCTGTTCCTGGCCATGGACCATGGACCTGTTCCTGACCATGGATCTGTTCCTGACCATGGACCATGGCCCATGGACCTGTTCCTGACCATGGCCCATGGACCTGTTCCTGACCATGGACCTGTTCCTGGCCATGGACCATGGACCTGTTCCTGACCATGGACCTGTTCCTGACCATAGACCATGGACCTGTTCCTGACCATGGCCCATGGACCTGTTCCTGGCCATGGACCATGGACCTGTTCCTGACCATGGATCTGTTCCTGACCATGGACCATGGATCTGTTCCTGACCATGGACCATGGCCCATGGACCTGTTCCTGACCATGGCCCATGGACCTGTTCCTGACCATGGACCCTGGACTTGTTCCTGACCATGGACCATGGCCCATGGACCTGTTCCTGACCATGGCCCATGGACCTGTTCCTGACCATGGACCATGGACCTGTTCCTGATCATGGACCTGTTCCTGACCATGGACCATGGACCTGTTCCTGGCCATGGACCATGGACCTGTTCCTGACCATGGATCTTTTCCTGACCATGGACCATGGCCCATGGACCTGTTCCTGACCATGGACCTGTTCCTGACCATGGACCCTGGATTTGTTCCTGACCATGGACCATGGACCTGTTCCAGACCATGGACCATGGACCTGTTCCTGACCATGGACCATGGACTTGTTCCTGGCCATGGACCATGGACCTGTTCCTGACCATGGATCTGTTCCTGACCATGGACCATGGCCCATGGAACTGTTCCTGACCATGGCCCATGGACCTGTTCCTGACCATGGACCATGGATCTGTTCCTGACCATGGACCATGGCCCATGGACCTGTTCCTGACCATGGACCCTGAACTTGTTCCTGACCATGGACCATGGACCTGTTCCTGACCATTGACCATGGACCTGTTCCTGACCATGGACCCTGGACTTGTTCCTGGCCATGGACCATGGACCTGTTCCAGACCATGGACCATGGACCTGTTCCTGACCATGGTCCATGGACTTGTTCCTGGCCATGGACCATGGACCTGTTCCTGACCATGGATCTGTTCCTGACCATGGACCATGGCCCATGGACCTGTTCCTGACCATGGCCCATGGACCTGTTCCTGACCATGGCCCATGGACCTGTTCCTGACCATGGACCATGGATCTGTTCCTGACCATGGACCATGGCCCATGGACCTGTTCCTGACCATGGACCCTGAACTTGTTCCTGACCATGGACCATGGACCTGTTCCTGACCATTGACCATGGACCTGTTCCTGACCATGGACCCTGGACTTGTTCCTGGCCATGGACCATGGACCTGTTCCTGACCATGGACCATGGACCTGTTCCTGACCATGGCCCATGGACCTGTTCCTGACCATGGACCATGGACCTGTTCCTGACCATGGCCCATGGACCTGTTCCTGACCATAGACCATGGACCTGTTCCTGACCACGGCCCATGGACCTTTTCCTGACCATGGACCATGGACCTGTTCCTGGCCATGGACCATGGACCTTTTCCTGACCATGGATCTGTTCCTGACCATGGACCATGGATCTGTTCCTGACCATGGACCATGGACCTGTTCCTGACCATGGACCCTGGACTTGTTCCTGACCATGGACCTGTTCCTGGCCATGGACCATGGACCTGTTCCTGACCATGGATCTGTTCCTGACCATGGACCATGGATCTGTTCTTGACCATGGACCATGGACCAGTTCCTGACCATGGATCTGTTCCTGACCATGGACTATGGATCTGTTCCTGACCATGGACCATGGCCCATGGACCTGTTCCTGACCATGGCTCATGGACCTGTTCCTGACCATGGCCCAAGGACCTGTTCCTGACCATGGACCTTTTCCTGGCCATGGACCATGGACCTGTTCCTGACCATGGACCATGGACCTGTTCCTGGCCATGGACCATGGACCTGTTCCTGACCATGGATCTGTTCCTGACCTTGGACCATGGCCCATGGACCTGTTCCTGACCATGGCCCATGGACCTGTTCCTGACCATGGACCTGTTGCTGGCCATGGACCATGGACCTGTTCCTGACCATGGACCTGTTCCTGACCATAGACCATGGACCTGTTCCTGACCATGGCCCATGGACCTGTTCCCGGCCATGGACCATGGACCTGTTCCTGACCATGGATCTGTTCCTGACCATGGACCATGGATCTGTTCCTGACCATGGACCATGGCCCATGGACCTGTTCCTGACCATGGCCCATGGACCTGTTCCTGACCATGGACCCTGGACTTGTTCCTGACCATGGACCATGGCCCATGGACCTGTTCCTGACCATGGCCCATGGACCTGTTCCTGACCACGAACCATGGACCTGTTCCTGATCATGGACCTGTTCCTGACCATGGACCATGGACCTTATCCTGGCCATGGACCATGGACCTGTTCCTGACCATGGATCTTTTCCTGACCATGGACCATGGCCCATGGACCTGTTCCTGACCATGGACCTGTTCCTGACCATGGACCCTGGATTTGTTCCTGACCATGGACCATGGACCTGTTCCAGACCATGGACCATGGACCTGTTCCTGACCATGGACCATGGACTTGTTCCTGGCCATGGACCATGGACCTGTTCCTGACCATGGATCTGTTCCTGACCATGGACCATGGCCCATGGAACTGTTCCTGACCATGGCCCATGGACCTGTTCCTGACCATGGACCATGGATCTGTTCCTGACCATGGACCATGGCCCATTGACCTGTTCCTGACCATGGACCTGTTCCTGACCATAGACCATGGACCTGTTCCTGACCATGGACCATGGACCTGTTCCTGACCATGGACCATGGACCTGTTCCTGACCATGGACCTGTTCCTGACCATGGATCTGTTCCTGACCATGGACCATGGCCCATGGACCTGTTCCTGACCATGGACCATGGACCTGTTCCTGACCATGGACCATGAACCTGTTCCTGACCATGGCCCATGGACCTGTTCCTGGCCATGGACCATGGACCTGTTCCTGACCATCGACCTGTTCCTGACCATGGACCATGGCCCATGGACCTGTTCCTGACCATGGCCCATGGACCTGTTCCTCACCATTGACCATGGACCTGTTCCTGGCCATGGCCCATGGACCTGTTCCTGACCATGGATCTGTTCCTGACCATGGACCATGGCCCATGGACCTGTTCCTGACCATGGACCATGGCCCATGGACCTGTTCCTGACCATGGCCCATGGACCTGTTCCTCACCATTGACCATGGACCTGGTCCTGGCCATGGACCATGGACCTGTTCCTGACCATGGATCTGTTCCTGACCATGGACCATGGCCCATGGACCTGTTCCTGACCATGGACCATGGACCTGTTCCTGACCATGGACCATGGACCTGTTCCTGACCATGGACCCTGGACTAGTTCCTGACCATGGACCATGGACCTGTTCCTGACCATGAACCATGGACCTGTTCCTGACCATGGACCATGGACCTGTTCCTGACCATGGACCATGGACCTGTTCCTGACCATGGCCCATGGACCTGTTCCTGACCATGGCCCATGGACCTGTTCTTGGCCATGGACCGGTTACTGACCATGGACCTGTTCCTGACCATGGACCATGGACCTGTTCCTGACCATGGACCATGGCCCATGGACCTGTTCCTGACCATGGATCTGTTCCTGACCATGGACCATGGCCCATGGACCTGTTCCTGACCATGTACCATGGATCTGTTCCTGACCATGGACCATGGACTTGTTCCTGACCATGGACCCTGGTCCATGGACTTGTTCCTGACCATGGACCATGGACATTTTCCTGACCATGGACCATGGACCTGTTCCTGACCATGGACCATGGACCTGTTCCTGGCCATGGACCATGGACCTGTTCCTGACCATGGATCTGTACCTGACCATGGACCATGGCCCATGGATCTGTTCCTGACCATGGCCCATGGACCTGTTCCTGACCATGGACCTGTTCCTGACCATGGACCTGTTCCTGACCATAGACCATGGACCTGTTCGTGACCATGGCCCATGGACCTGTTCCTGGCCATGGACTATGGACCTGTTCCTGACCATGGATCTGTTCCTGACCATGGACCATGGCCCATGGACCTGTTCCTGACCATGGCCAATGGACCTGTTCCTGACCATGGACCATGGACCTGTTCCTGACCATGGCCCATGGACCTGTTCCTGACCATGGACCATGGACCTGTTCCTGGCCATGGACCATGGACCTGTTCCTGACCATGGATCTGTTCCTGACCATGGACCTTGGCCCATGGACCTGTTCCTGACCATGGCCCATGGACCTGTTCCTGACCATCGACCATGGACCTGTTCCTGGCCATGGACCATGGACCGGTTACTGACCATGGATCTTTTCCTGACCATATACCATGGACCCTTTCTTGACCATGGCCCATGGACCTGTTCCTGACCATGGACCATGGACCTGTTCCTGTCCATGGACCATGGACCGGTTACTGACCATGGACCTGTTCCTGACCATAGACCATGGACCTGTTCCTGACCATGGCCCATGGACCTGTTCCTGACCATGGACCATGGACCTGTTCCTGACCATGGACCTGTTCCTGACCATGGACCATGGACCTGTTCCTGGCCATGGACCATGGACCTGTTCCTGACCATGTATCTGTTCCTGACCATGGACCATGGCCCATGGACCTATTCCTGACCATGGACCTGTTCCTGGCCATGGACCATGGACCTGTTCCTGACCATGGACCTGTTCCTGACCATAGACCATGGACCTGTTCCTGACCATGGCCCATGGACCTGTTCCTGGCCATGGACCATGGACCTGTTCCTTACCATGGACCTGTTCCTGACCATGGACCATGGACCTGTTCCTGACCATGGATCTGTTCCTGACCATGGACCATGGCCCATGGACCTGTTCCTGACCATGGACCATGGACCTGTTCCTGACCATAGACCATGGACCTGTTCCTGACCATGGCCCATGGACCTGTTCCTGGCCATGGACCATGGACCTGTTCCTGACCATGGACCTGTTCCTGACCATGGACCTGTTCCTGACCATGGACCATGGACCTTTTCCTGACCATGGACCATGGACCTTTTCCTGACCATGGACCATGGACCTGTTCCTGACCATGGACCTGTTCCTGACCATGGACCATGGCCCATGGACCTGTTCCTGACCATAGACCATGGACCTGTTCCTGACCATGGCCCATGGACCTGTTCCTGACCATGGCCCATGGACCTGTTCCTGACCATGGACCATGGACCTTTTCCTGACCATGGACCATGGACCTGTTCCTGACCATGGACCTGTTCCTGACCATGGACCTGTTCCTGACCATGGACCTGTTCCTGACCATGGACCATGGACCTTTTCCTGACCATGGACCATGGACCTTTTCCTGACCATGGACCATGGACCTGTTCCTGACCATGGACCTGTTCCTGACCATGGACCATGGCCCATGGACCTGTTCCTTACCATAGACCATGGACCTGTTCCTGACCATGGCCCATGGACCTGTTCCTGACCATGGCCCATGGACCTGTTCCTGACCATGGACCAGTTCCTGACCATGGACCTGTTCCTGACCATGGACCATGGACCTGTTCCTGGCCATGGACCATGGACCTGTTCCTGACCATGGATCTGTTCCTGACCATGGACCATGGCCCATGGACCTGTTCCTGACCATGGCCCATGGACCTGTTCCTGGCCATGGACCATGGACCTGTTTCTGACCATGGACCTGTTCCTGACCATGGACCATGGCCCATGGACCTGTTCCTGACCATGGACCATGGACCTGTTCCTGACCATGGACCATGGACCTGTTCCTGACCATTGACCATGGACCTTTTCCTGACCATGGACCCTGGACTTGTTCCTGGCCATGGACCATGGACCTGTTCCAGACCATGGACCATGGACCTGTTCCAGACCATGGACCATGGACCTGTTCCTGACCATGGACCATGGACTTGTTCCTGGCCATGGACCATGGACCTGTTCCTGACCATGGATCTGTTCCTGACCATGGACCATGGACCTGTTCCTGGCCATGGACCATGGACCTGTTCCTGACCATGGATCTGTTCCTGACCATGGACCATGGCCCATGGAACTGTTCCTGACCATGGCCCATGGACCTGTTCCTGACCATGGACCATGGATCTGTTCCTGACCATGGACCATGGCCCATGGACCTGTTCCTGACCATGGACCCTGAACTTGTTCCTGACCATGGACCATGGACCTGTTCCTGACCATTGACCATGGACCTTTTCCTGACCATGGACCCTGGACTTGTTCCTGGCCATGGACCATGGACCTGTTCCAGACCATGGACCATGGACCTGTTCCTGACCATGGTCCATGGACTTGTTCCTGGCCATGGACCATGGACCTGTTCCTGACCATGGATCTGTTCCTGACCATGGACCATGGCCCATGGACCTGTTCCTGACCATGGCCCATGGACCTGTTCCTGACCATGGACCATGGATCTGTTCCTGACCATGGACCATGGCCCATGGACCTGTTCCTGACCATGGACCCTGAACTTGTTCCTGACCATGGACCATGGACCTGTTCCTGACCATTGACCATGGACCTGTTCCTGACCATGGACCCTGGACTTGTTCCTGGCCATGGACCATGGACCTGTTCCTGACCATGGACCATGGACCTGTTCCTGACCATGGCCCATGGACCTGTTCCTGACCATGGACCATGGACCTGTTCCTGACCATGGCCCATGGACCTGTTCCTGACCATAGACCATGGACCTGTTCCTGACCACGGCCCATGGACCTTTTCCTGACCATGGACCATGGACCTGTTCCTGGCCATGGACCATGGACCTTTTCCTGACCATGGATCTGTTCCTGACCATGGACCATGGATCTGTTCCTGACCATGGACCCTGGACTTGTTCCTGACCATGGACCATGGACCTGTTCCTGGCCATGTACCATGGACCTGTTCCTGACCATGGATCTGTTCCTGACCATGGACCATGGATCTGTTCTTGACTATGGACCATGGACCAGTTCCTGACCATGGATCTGTTCCTGACCATGGACTATGGATCTGTTCCTGACCATGGACCATGGCCCATGGACCTGTTCCTGACCATGGCCCATGGACCTGTTCCTGACCATGGACCATGGATCTGTTCCTGACCATGGACCATGGCCCATGGACCTGTTCCTGACCATGGACCCTGAACTTGTTCCTGACCATGGACCATGGACCTGTTCCTGACCATTGACCATGGACCTGTTCCTGACCATGGACCCTGGACTTGTTCCTGGCCATGGACCATGGACCTGTTCCTGACCATGGATCTGTTCCTGACCATGGACCATGGCCCATGGACCTGTTCCTGACCATGGCCCATGGACCTGTTCCTGACCATGGACCATGGATCTGTTCCTGACCATGGACCATGGCCCATGGACCTGTTCCTGACCATGGACCCTGAACTTGTTCCTGACCATGGACCATGGACCTGTTCCTGACCATTGACCATGGACCTGTTCCTGACCATGGACCCTGGACTTGTTCCTGGCCATGGACCATGGACCTGTTCCTGACCATGGACCATGGACCTGTTCCTGACCATGGCCCATGGACCTGTTCCTGACCATGGACCATGGACCTGTTCCTGACCATGGCCCATGGACCTGTTCCTGACCATAGACCATGGACCTGTTCCTGACCATGGACCATGGACCTGTTCCTGACCATGGCCCATGGACCTATTCCTGACCATAGACCATGGACCTGTTCCTGACCACGGCCCATGGACCTTTTCCTGACCATGGACCATGGACTTGTTCCTGACCATGGACCATGGACATTTTCCTGACCATGGACCATGGACCTGTTCCTGACCATGGACCATGGACCTGTTCCTGGCCATGGACCATGGACCTGTTCCTGACCATGGCTCTGTTCCTGACCATGGACCATGGCCCATGGATCTGTTCCTGACCATGGCCCATGGACCTGTTCCTGACCATGGACCTGTTCCTGGCCATGGACCATGGACCTGTTCCTGACCATGGACCTGTTCCTGACCATAGACCATGGACCTGTTCGTGACCATGGCCCATGGACCTGTTCCTGGCCATGGACCTGTTCCTGACCATGGATCTGTTCCTGACCATGGACCATGGCCCATGGACCTGTTCCTGACCATGGCCAATGGACCTGTTCCTGACCATGGACCATGGACCTGTTCCTGACCATGGACCATGGACCTGTTCCTGACCATGGCCCATGGACCTGTTCCTGACCATGGAAAATGGACCTGTTCCTGGCCATGGACCATGGACCTGTTCCTGACCATTGACCATGGACCTGTTCCTGGCCATGGACCATGGACCGGTTACTGACCATGGACCTGTTCCTGACCATATACCATGGACCCTTTCTTGACCATGGCCCATGGACCTGTTCCTGACCATGGACCATGGACCTGTTCCTGTCCATGGACCATGGACCGGTTACTGACCATGGACCTGTTCCTGACCATAGACCATGGACCTGTTCCTGACCATGGCCCATGGACCTGTTCCTGACCATGGACCATGGACCTGATCCTGTCCATGGACCCTGGACCATGGAGTTGTTCCTGACCATGGACCATGGACCTGTTCCTGACCATGGACCATGGACCTGTTCCTGACCATGGACCTGTTCCTGACCATGGAACATGGACCTGTTCCTGGCCATGGACCATGGACCTGTTCCTGACCATGGATCTGTTCCTGACCATGGACCATGGCCCAGGGACCTGTTCCTGACCATGGCCCATGGACCTGTTCCTGATCATGGACCTGTTCCTGGCCATGGACCATGGACCTGTTCCTGACCATGGACCTGTTCCTGACCATAGACCATGGACCTGTTCCTGACCATGGCCCATGGACCTGTTCCTGGCCATGGACCATGGACCTGTTCCTGACCATGGACCTGTTCCTGACCATGGACCTGTTCCTGACCATGGATCTGTTCCTGACCATGGACCATGGCCCATGGACCTGTTCCTGACCATGGACCATGGACCTGTTCCTGACCATAGACCATGGACCTGTTCCTGACCATGGCCCATGGACCTGTTCCTGGCCATGGACCATGGACCTGTTCCTGACCATGGACCTGTTCCTGACCATGGACCATGGACCTTTTCCTGACCATGGACCATGGACCTGTTCCTGACCATGGACCTGTTCCTGACCATGGACCATGGCCCATGTACCTGTTCCTGACCATAGACCATGGACCTGTTCCTGACCATGGCCCATGGACCTGTTCCTGACCATGGACCATGGACCTGTTCCTGGCCATGGACCATGGACCTGTTCCTGACCATGGATCAGTTCCTGACCATGGACCATGGCCCATGGACCTGTTCCTGACCATGGACCATGGACCTGTTCCTGACCATGGACCCTGGACTTATTCCTGACCATGGACCATGGACCTGTTCCTGACCATGGACCATGGACCTGTTCCTGACCATGGACCATGGACCTGTTCCTGACCATGGACCATGGACTTGTTCCTGGCCATGGACCATGGACCTTTTCCTGACCATGGATCTGTTCCTGACCATGGACCATGGCCCATGGACCTGTTCCTGACCATGGCCCATGGACCTGTTCCTGACCATGGACCTATTCCTGGCCATGGACCATGGACCTTTTCCTGACCATGGACCTGTTCCTGACCATAGACCATGGACCTGTTCCTGACCATGGCCCATGGACCTGTTCCTGGCCATGGACCATGGACCTGTTCCTGACCATGGACCATGGACCTGTTCCTGACCATGGACCATGGACTTGTTCCTGGCCATGGACCATGGACCTGTTCCTGACCATGGATCTGTTCCTGACCATGGACCATGGCCCATGGACCTGTTCCTGACCATTGCCCATGGACCTGTTCCTGACCATGGACCTGTTCCTGGCCATGGACCATGGACCTGTTCCTGACCATGGACCTGTTCCTGACCATAGACCATGGACCTGTTCCTGACCATGGCCCATGGACCTGTTCCTGGCCATGGACCATGGACCTGTTTCTGACCATGGACCTGTTCCTGACCATGGACCATGGCCCATGGACCTGTTCCTGACCATGGACCATGGACCTGTTCCTGACCATGGACCCTGGATTTGTTCCTGACCATGGACCATGGACCTGTTCCTGGCCATGGACCATGGACCTGTTCCTGACCATGGATCAGTTCCTGACCATGGACCATGGCCCATGGACCTGTTCCTGACCATGGACCATGGACCTGTTCCTGACCATGGACCCTGGACTTATTCCTGACCATGGACCATGGACCTGTTCCTGACCATGGACCATGGACCTGTTCCTGACCATGGACCATGGACCTGTTCCTGACCATGGACCATGGACTTGTTCCTGGCCATGGACCATGGACCTTTTCCTGACCATGGATCTGTTCCTGACCATGGACCATGGCCCATGGACCTGTTCCTGACCATGGCCCATGGACCTGTTCCTGACCATGGACCTATTCCTGGCCATGGACCATGGACCTTTTCCTGACCATGGACCTGTTCCTGACCATGGCCCATGGACCTGTTCCTGGCCATGGACCATGGACCTGTTCCTGACCATGGACCATGGACCTGTTCCTGGCCATGGACCATGGACCTGTTCCTGACCATGGATCTGTTCCTGACCATGGACCATGGCCCATGGACCTGTTCCTGACCATGGCCCATGGACCTGTTCCTGACCATGGACCTGTTCCTGGCCATGGACCATGGACCTGTTCCTGACCATGGACCTGTTCCTGACCATAGACCATGGACCTGTTCCTGACCATGGCCCATGGACCTGTTCCTGGCCATGGACCATGGACCTGTTTCTGACCATGGACCCTGGACTTGTTCCTGGCCATGGACCATGGACCTGTTCCAGACCATGGACCATGGACCTGTTCCTGACCATGGACCATGGATCTGTTCCTGACCATGGACCATGGCCCATGGACCTGTTCCTGACCATGGACCCTGAACTTGTTCCTGACCATGGACCATGGACCTGTTCCTGACCGTTGTCCATGGACCTGTTCCTGACCATGGACCCTGGACTTGTTCCTGGCCATGGACCATGGACCTGTTCCAGACCATGGACCATGGACCTGTTCCTGACCATGGTCCATGGACTTGTTCCTGGCCATGGACCATGGACCTGTTCCTGACCATGGATCTGTTCCTGACCATGGACCATGGCCCATGGACCTGTTCCTGACCATGGCCCATGGACCTGTTCCTGACCATGGACCATGGATCTGTTCCTGACCATGGACCATGGCCCATGGACCTGTTCCTGACCATGGACCCTGAACTTGTTCCTGACCATGGACCATGGACCTGTTCCTGACCATTGACCATGGACCTGTTCCTGACCATGGACCCTGGACTTGTTCCTGGCCATGGACCATGGACCTGTTCCTGACCATGGACCATGGACCTGTTCCTGACCATGGCCCATGGACCTGTTCCTGACCATGGACCATGGACCTGTTCCTGACCATGGCCCATGGACCTGTTCCTGACCATAGACCATGGACCTGTTCCTGACCACGGCCCATGGACCTTTTCCTGACCATGGACCATGGACCTGTTCCTGGCCATGGACCATGGACCTTTTCCTGACCATGGATCTGTTCCTGACCATGGACCATGGATCTGTTCCTGACCATGGACCATGGACCTGTTCCTGACCATGGACCCTGGACTTGTTCCTGACCATGGACCATGGACCTTTTCCTGGCCATGGACCATGGACCTGTTCCTGACCATGGATCTGTTCCTGACCATGGACCATGGATCTGTTCTTGACCATGGACCATGGACCAGTTCCTGACCATGGACCTGTTCCTGACCATGGACTATGGATCTGTTCCTGACCATGGACCATGGCCCATGGACCTGTTCCTGACCATGGCTCATGGACCTGTTCCTGACCATGGCCCAAGGACCTGTTCCTGACCATGGACCTTTTCCTGGCCATGGACCATGGACCTGTTCCTGACCATGGACCATGGACCTGTTCCTGGCCGTGGACCATGGACCTGTTCCTGACCATGGATCTGTTCCTGACCATGGACCATGGCCCATGGACCTGTTCCTGACCATGGCCCATGGACCTGTTCCTGACCATGGACCTATTCCTGGCCATTGACCATGGACCTGTTCCTGACCATGGACCTGTTCCTGACCATAGACCATGGACCTGTTCCTGACCATGGCCCATGGACCTGTTCCTGGCCATGGACCATGGACCTGTTCCTGACCATGGATCTGTTCCTGACCATGGACCATGGATCTGTTCCTGACCATGGACCATGGCCCATGGACCTGTTCCTGACCATGGCCCATGGACCTGTTCCTGACCATGGACCCTGGACTTGTTCCTGACCATGGACCATGGCCCATGGACCTGTTCCTGACCATGGCCCATGGACCTGTTCCTGACCATGGACCATGGACCTGTTCCTGATCATGGACCATGGACCTGTTCCTGGCCATGGACCATGGACCTGTTCCTGACCATGGATCTGTTCCTGACCATGGACCAGGGCCCATGGACCTGTTCCTGACCATGGACCTGTTCCTGGCCATGGACCATTGACCTGTTCCTGACCATGGACCTGTTCCTGACCATAGACCATGGACCTGTTCCTGACCATGGCCCATGGACCTGTTCCTGGCCATGGACCATGGACCTGTTCCTGACCATGGACCATGGACCTGTTCCTGACCATGGACCATGGACCTGTTCCTGACCATGGATCTGTTCCTGACCATGGACCATGGCCCATGGACCTGTTCCTGACCATGGACCATGGACCTGTTCCTGACCATAGACCATGAACCTGTTCCTGACCATGGCCCATGGACCTGTTCCTGGCCATGGACCATGGACCTGTTCCTGACCATGGACCTGTTCCTGACCATGGACCATGGACCTGTTCCTGACCATGGACCATGAACCTGTTCCTGACCATCGACCTGTTCCTGACCATGGACCATGGCCCATGGACCTGTTCCTGACCATGGCCCATGGACCTGTTCCTCACCATTGACCATGGACCTGTTCCTGGCCATGGACCATGGACCTGTTCCTGACCATGGATCTGTTCCTTACCATGGACCATGGCCCATGGACCTGTTCCTGACCATGGCCCATGGACCTGTTCCTCACCATTGACCATGGACCTGTTCCTGGCCATGGACCATGGACCTGTTCCTGACCATGGATCTTATCCTGACCATGGACCATGGCCCATGGACCTGTTCCTGACCATGGACCATGGACCTGTTCCTGACCATGGACCCTGGACTAGTTCCTGACCATGGACCATGGACCTGTTCCTGACCATGGCCCATGGACCTGTTCCTGACCATGGACCATGGACCTGTTCCTGACCATGGACTTGTTCCTGACCATGGCCCATGGACCTGTTCCTGACCATGGCCCATGGACCTGTTCTTGGCCATGGACCGTTTACTGACCATGGACCTGTTCCTGACCATAGACCATGGACCTGTTCCTGACCATGGACCATGGACCTGTTCCTGACCATGGACCATGGCCCATGGACCTGTTCCTGACCATGGATCTGTTCCTGACCATGGACCATGGCCCATGGACCTGTTCCTGACCATGGACCATGGATCTGTTCCTGACCATGGACCATGGACTTGTTCCTGACCATGGACCATGGACATTTTCCTGACCATGGACCATGGACCTGTTCCTGACCATGGACCATGGACCTGTTCCTGGCCATGGACCATGGACCTGTTCCTGACCATGGATCTGTTCCTGACCATGGACCATGGCCCATGGACCTGTTCCTGACCATGGCCCATGGACCTGTTCCTGACCATGGCCCATGGACCTGTTCCTGACCATGGTCCTGTTCCTGGCCATGGACCATGGACCTGTTCCTGACCATGGACCTGTTCCTGACCATAGACCATGGACCTGTTCCTGACCATGGCCCATGGACCTGTTCCTGGCCATGGACCATGGACCTGTTCCTGACCATGGACCATGGACCTGTTCCTGACCATGGACCATGGACCTGTTCCTGACCATGGACCATGGACTTGTTCCTGACCATGGACCATGGACCTGTTCCAGACCATGGACCATGGACCTGTTCCTGACCATGGACCATGGACTTGTTCCTGGCCATGGACCATGGACCTGTTCCTGACCATGGATCTGTTCCTGACCATGGACCATGGCCCATGGACCTGTTCCTGACCATGGCCCATGGACCTGTTCCTGACCATGGACCTGTTCCTGGCCATGGACCATGGACCTGTTCCTGACCATGGACCTTTTCCTGACCATAGACCATGGACCTGTTCCTGACCATGGCCCATGGACCTTTTCCTGGCCATGGACCATGGACCTGTTTCTGACCATGGACCTGTTCCTGACCATGGACCATGGCCCATGGACCTGTTCCTGACCATGGACCATGGACCTGTTCCTGACCATGGACCCTGGATTTGTTCCTGACCATGGACCATGGACCTGTTCCAGACCATGGACCATGGACCTGTTCCTGACCATGGACCATGGACTTGTTCCTGGCCATGGACCATGGACCTGTTCCTGACCATGGATCTGTTCCTGACCATGGACCATGGCCCATGGAACTGTTCCTGACCATGGCCCATGGACCTGTTCCTGACCATGGACCATGGATCTGTTCCTGACCATGGACCATGGCCCATGGACCTGTTCCTGACCATGGACCCTGAACTTGTTCCTGACCATGGACCATGGACCTGTTCCTGACCATTGACCATGGACCTGTTCCTGACCATGGACCCTGGACTTGTTCCTGGCCATGGACCATGGACCATGGACCTGTTCCAGACCATGGACCATGGACCTGTTCCTGACCATGGTCCATGGACTTGTTCCTGGCCATGGACCATGGACCTGTTCCTGACCATGGATCTGTTCCTGACCATGGACCATGGCCCCTGGACCTGTTCCTGACCATGGCCCATGGACCTGTTCCTGACCATGGACCATGGATCTGTTCCTGACCATGGACCATGGCCCATGGACCTGTTCCTGACCATGGACCCTGAACTTGTTCCTGACCATGGACCATGGACCTGTTCCTGACCATTGACCATGGACCTGTTCCTGACCATGGACCCTGGACTTGTTCCTGGCCATGGACCATGGACCTGTTCCTGACCATGGACCATGGACCTGTTCCTGACCATGGCCCATGGACCTGTTCCTGACCATGGACCATGGACCTGTTCCTGACCATGGCCCATGGACCTGTTCCTGACCATAGACCATGGACCTGTTCCTGACCACGGCCCATGGACCTTTTCCTGACCATGGACCATGGACCTTTTCCTGGCCATGGACCATGGACCTTTTCCTGACCATGGATCTGTTCCTGACCATGGACCATGGATCTGTTCCTGACCATGGACCATGGACCTGTTCCTGACCATGGACCCTGGACTTGTTCCTGACCATGGACCTGTTCCTGGCCATGGACCATGGACCTGTTCCTGACCATGGATCTGTTCCTGACCATGGACCATGGATCTGATCTTGACCATGGACCATGGACCAGTTCCTGACCATGGATCTGTTCCTGACCATGGACTATGGATCTGTTCCTGACCATGGACCATGGCCCATGGACCTGTTCCTGACCATGGCTCATGGACCTGTTCCTGACCATGGCCCAAGGACCTGTTCCTGACCATGGACCTTTTCCTGGCCATGGACCATGGACCTGTTCCTGACCATGGACCATGGACCTGTTCCTGGCCATGGACCATGGACCTGTTCCTGACCATGGATCTGTTCCTGACCATGGACCATGGCCCATGGACCTGTTCCTGACCATGGCCCATGGACCTGTTCCTGACCATGGACCTGTTCCTGGCCATGGACCATGGACCTGTTCCTGACCATGGACCTGTTCCTGACCATAGACCATGGACCTGTTCCTGACCATGGCCCATGGACCTGTTCCTGGCCATGGACCATGGACCTGTTCCTGACCATGGATCTGTTCCTGACCATGGACCATGGATCTGTTCCTGACCATGGACCATGGCCCATGGACCTGTTCCTGACTATGGCCCATGGACCTGTTCCTGACCATGGACCCTGGACTTGTTCCTGACCATGGACCATGGCCCATGGACCTGTTCCTGACCATGGCCCATGGACCTGTTCCTGACCATGGACCATGGACCTGTTCCTGATCATGGACCTGTTCCTGACCATGGACCATGGACCTGTTCCTGGCCATGGACCATGGACCTGTTCCTGACCATGGATCTTTTCCTGACCATGGACCATGGCCCATGGACCTGTTCCTGACCATGGACCATGGACCTGTTCCTGACCATGGCCCATGGACCTGTTCCTGACCATAGACCATGGACCTGTTCCTGACCACGGCCCATGGACCTTTTCCTGACCATGGACCATGGACCTGTTCCTGGCCATGGACCATGGACCTTTTCCTGACCATGGATCTGTTCCTGACCATGGACCATGGATCTGTTCCTGACCATGGACCATGGACCTGTTCCTGACCATGGACCCTGGACTTGTTCCTGACCATGGACCTGTTCCTGGCCATGGACCATGGACCTGTTCCTGACCATGGATCTGTTCCTGACCATGGACCATGGATCTGTTCTTGACCATGGACCATGGACCAGTTCCTGACCATGGATCTGTTCCTGACCATGGACTATGGATCTGTTCCTGACCATGGACCATGGCCCATGGACCTGTTATTGACCATGGCTCATGGACCTGTTCCTGACCATGGCCCAAGGACCTGTTCCTGACCATGGACCTTTTCCTGGCCATGGACCATGGACCTGTTCCTGACCATGGACCATGGACCTGTTCCTGGCCATGGACCATGGACCTGTTCCTGACCATGGATCTGTTCCTGACCATGGACCATGGCCCATGGACCTGTTCCTGACCATGGCCCATGGACCTGTTCCTGACCATGGACCTGTTCCTGGCCATGGACCATGGACCTGTTCCTGACCATGGACCTGTTCCTGACCATAGACCATGGACCTGTTCCTGACCATGGCCCATGGACCTTTTCCTGGCCATGGACCATGGACCTGTTCCTGACCATGGATCTGTTCCTGACCATGGACCATGGATCTGTTCCTGACCATGGACCATGGCCCATGGACCTGTTCCTGACCATGGCCCATGGACCTGTTCCTGGCCATGGACCATGGACCTGTTCCTGACCATGGACCTTTTCCTGACCATAGACCATGGACCTGTTCCTGACCATGGCCCATGGACCTTTTCCTGGCCATGGACCATGGACCTGTTCCTGACCATGGATCTGTTCCTGACCATGGACCATGGATCTGTTCCTGACCATGGACCATGGCCCATGGACCTGTTCCTGACCATGGCCCATGGACCTGTTCCTGACCATGGACCCTGGACTTGTTCCTGACCATGGACCATGGCCCATGCACCTGTTCCTGACCATGGCCCATGGACCTGTTCCTGACCATGGACCATGGACCTGTTCCTGATCATGGACCTGTTCCTGACCATGGACCATGGACCTGTTCCTGGCCATGGACCATGGACCTGTTCCTGACCATGGATCTTTTCCTGACCATGGACCATGGCCCATGGACCTGTTCCTGACCATGGACCTGTTCCTGGCCATGGACCATTGACCTGTTCCTGACCATGGACCTGTTCCTGACCATAGACCATGGACCTGTTCCTGACCATGGCCCATGGACCTGTTCCTGGCCATGGACCATGGACCTGTTCCTGACCATGGACCATGGACCTGTTCCTGACCATGGACCTATTCCTGACCATGGATCTGTTCCTGACCATGGACCATGGCCCATGGACCTGTTCCTGACCATGGACCATGGACCTGTTCCTGACCATGGACCATGAACCTGTTCCTGACCATGGCCCATGGACCTTTTCCTGGCCATGGACCATGGACCTGTTCCTGACCATCGACCTGTTCCTGACCATGGACCATGGCCCATGGACCTGTTCCTGACCATGGCCCATGGACCTGTTCCTCACCATTGACCATGGACCTGTTCCTGGCCATGGACCATGGACCTGTTCCTGACCATGGATCTGTTCCTGACCATGGACCATGGCCCATGGACCTGTTCCTGACCATGGCCCATGGACCTGTTCCTCACCATTGACCATGGACCTGTTCCTGGCCATGGACCATGGACCTGTTCCTGACCATGGATCTGTTCCTGACCATGGACCATGGCCCATGGACCTGTTCCTGACCATGGACCATGGACCTGTTCCTGACCATGGACCATGGACCTGTTCCTGACCATGGACCCTGGACTAGTTCCTGACCATGGACCATGGACCTGTTCCTGACCATGAACCATGGACCTGTTCCTGACCATGGACCATGGACCTGTTCCTGACCATGGACCATGGACCTGTTCCTGACCATGGCCCATGGACCTGTTCCTGACCATGGCCCATGGACCTGTTCTTGGCCATGGACCGGTTACTGACCATGGACCTGTTCCTGACCATGGACCATGGACCTGTTCCTGACCATGGACCATGGCCCATGGACCTGTTCCTGACCATGGATCTGTTCCTGACCATGGACCATGGCCCATGGACCTGTTCCTGACCATGGACCATGGATCTGTTCCTGACCATGGACCATGGAATTGTTCCTGACCATGGACCCTGGTCCATGGACTTGTTCCTGACCATGGACCATGGACATTTTCCTGACCATGGACCATGGACCTGTTCCTGACCATGGACCATGGACCTGTTCCTGGCCATGGACCATGGACCTTTTCCTGACCATGGATCTGTTCCTGACCATGGACCATGGCCCATGGATCTGTTCCTGACCATGGCCCATGGACCTGTTCCTGACCATGGACCTGTTCCTGACCATGGACCTGTTCCTGACCATAGACCATGGACCTGTTCGTGACCATGGCCCATGGACCTGTTCCTGGCCATGGACTATGGACCTGTTCCTGACCATGGATCTGTTCCTGACCATGGACCATGGCCCATGGACCTGTTCCTGACCATGGCCAATGGACCTGTTCCTGACCATGGACCATGGACCTGTTCCTGACCATGGCCCATGGACCTGTTCCTGACCATGGACCATGGACCTGTTCCTGGCCATGGACCATGGACCTGTTCCTGACCATGGATCTGTTCCTGACCATGGACCTTGGCCCATGGACCTGTTCCTGACCATGGCCCATGGACCTGTTCCTGACCATCGACCATGGACCTGTTCCTGGCCATGGACCATGGACCGGTTACTGACCATGGACCTTTTCCTGACCATATACCATGGACCCTTTCTTGACCATGGCCCATGGACCTGTTCCTGACCATGGACCATGGACCTGTTCCTGTCCATGGACCATGGACCGGTTACTGACCATGGACCTGTTCCTGACCATAGACCATGGACCTGTTCCTGACCATGGCCCATGGACCTGTTCCTGACCATGGACCATGGACCTGTTCCTGACCATGGACCTGTTCCTGACCATGGACCATGGACCTGTTCCTGGCCATGGACCATGGACCTGTTCCTGACCATGTATCTGTTCCTGACCATGGACCATGGCCCATGGACCTATTCCTGACCATGGACCTGTTCCTGGCCATGGACCATGGACCTGTTCCTGACCATGGACCTGTTCCTGACCATAGACCATGGACCTGTTCCTGACCATGGCCCATGGACCTGTTCCTGGCCATGGACCATGGACCTGTTCCTTACCATGGACCTGTTCCTGACCATGGACCATGGACCTGTTCCTGACCATGGATCTGTTCCTGACCATGGACCATGGCCCATGGACCTGTTCCTGACCATGGACCATGGACCTGTTCCTGACCATGGACCTGTTCCTGGCCATGGACCATGGACCTGTTCCTGACCATGGCCCATGGACCTGTTCCTGACCATGGACCTGTTCCTGGCCATGGACCATGGACCTGTTCCTGACCATGGACCTGTTCCTGACCATAGACCATGGACCTGTTCCTGACCATGGCCCATGGACCTGTTCCTGACCATGGACCTGTTCCTGGCCATGGACCATGGACCTGTTCCTGGCCATGGACCATGGACCTGTTCCTGACCATGGATCTGTTCCTGACCATGGACCATGGACCTGTTCCTGACCATGGACCATGGACCTGTTCCTGACCATGGACCATGGACCTGTCACAAAGTAACAGATGATTCTGACAAGTATGGACCAGTAAGACTGGGACTGCTGAAACAAGCAGGAAGCCTTTTCCAGTTTGTGCCTGTGGAAACATAAAGAAATGCAGAAAGCCGTCCAGTTGGTTGAAACAAAGCTTTATTAGTAGAATGTTTGAAGTGCCTCCTAAAAAGCCTCCCATTGATCCAAAGTGTTACAGCATATGTAGTTCTGAAGGGAACTCCATCATCATTTTCTCCAGCTGCACTTTGTCTTCATTGGCTGCTACAGAATAAAACTCCAAATCCTTTTTGACAGATATGAAGCTCTGAATGACTAAGCTTTCTCATGTCTTAAAGACCTTTTCAAATTGCACCAACTGGGCTTTTTGCTCCCTGATGCCGCTGGAAGCAGCTCCAGGTTTAGGTTTCTGGAGACACCTTCCCTACTTCATCCTTTCAGAAGACCACTTTCTACATCTGATTTATCAAGTCAATGACACAGTGTAGATTTTTTACAGCTTAAATCTATGATCAGGCTTGGAAATTTGTCCCATCTCACACATTCTCACCAGTATGGCATATCACTTCTGTTGTTCCAGCTGTATGGATCTTTTTCTCCCTGCATCTTTTGGCTGTTTTTTCTTGGTCTAGAGCTGCAGATCCACATTTGCATTTGCTGAATAATTTTCCAGAGATTTTTCTTTCTTTCACTCCATCCCTTCCTGTTTCATCATAAACCTGTGACTAAAGTGATTTCAGCTGTAATTACCATTACTGGCAGCCACCAGTGGAGGTTTGACTGACTGACTCTCCTCTCTGGCCTCCATGTTTCACTCTGGGTCTCTCTTAATGAAGCTGCAGACAAAATGCACTAAACACACTGTCAGAGTGAAAACCCATCCATCTGTCACTCATTCCCTCCCTCGCTCCTTCCTCCCCTCCTTCTATTGTGTTTGTTCAGTTATGTTCCTACTCTCCTCATTTTTCTCATTCTGTGTATTTGAAGCAGCAGCTGCATTTACATCTTTATAAAGCAGCATTTGGACAGAAGCCTCTGGCTCAAACCAACTCCCACACACACACACACACACACACACACACACACACACACATTTCCAGTGTGTGTACAGATAAAATATGTCTGAGTTTATGACTACTAAAAGCAGTTGTAAATGTGCCCACAAGCACAACCTGAAACGCTGAACAGTACAGGGATGGAGTTGAATATTATTCCTCTAAAATGCTGCGTTTGTATATTTTTGGAGTAAAGTAGCGCATATTGTATAGAATAAGAGTTAATAGAAAAGTATATACTCCTCTCTTGGCTGAGCAGGAAACACTATGCATGTTTAACTTCGCCATCGTTTGCATACTGAGAACTTGCAGACGGGAAAGCTTCCTATTTCCTTCAGTCTGTGACAAGAAAAGCAGATGTATCTTAGCTGACATGCAGAACCATGTCCGACCTGCTGCGATGCTTCTCACCCTTCCTGTCTTCCAGAGTGCAGCTCGTTCAGTTCAGTGTGCTGAAACAGAACATGGACATTCAGCCTTGTCATGGTGTCATTCCTGGAAGAGGGAGAGAACTACACTCACTTCTGCACTGACAAAGTGACTCATTGTGAGGTTTGCTACAGTCTGGATGGAGGTGAAACTCCTGGTTGAACCATTAGTGCACAGAAATTGTTAGAAATTAAGAAGTGATATTTCAGTCAGTTTCCTTTTCCTTTGAGGGCAAGATGGTGATAGGGGCTAAGTGAATATGCATCTGACACTGTTTTAGTTTTAGAACCTAAACCTAAACTGTTTCATAACGCCATGTGTCTTCTGGTGGATGGAAACACATCTAAAAAACAAAAAGAAAAATTGAAAGTGGCATCTAAAGGCTGGACTAAAAGAGCATCAAACAACACAAATTTTAGGTCTAGTTTGTCTCAGATTGGTGAAGTTTTCTCCATCTTTACATCTGAGAGGCTCTACCTCTGTGAAATGCTCCTTTTATACCCAGTCATGTCACTGACCAGTTGCCAGTTAAACCAGTCATGTTACTGACCAGTTGCCAGTTAAACCAGTCATGTTACTGACCTGTTGCCAGTTAAACCAGTCATGTTACTGACCTGTTGCCAGTTAAACCAGTCATCTTACTGACCAGTTGCCAGTTAAACCAGTCATGTTACTGACCTGTTGCCAGTTAAACCAGTCATGTTACTGACCTGTTGCCAGTTAAACCAGTCATCTTACTGACCAGTTGCCAGTTAAACCAGTCATCTTACTGACCAGTTGCCAGTTAAACCAGTCATGTTACTGACCTGTTGCCAGTTAAACCAGTCATGTTACTGACCTGTTGCCAGTTAAACCAGTCATGTTACTGACCTGTTGCCAGTTAAACCAGTCATCTTACTGACCAGTTGCCAGTTAAACTAGTCATCTTACTGACCAGTTGCCAGTTAAACCAGTCACGTTACTGACCAGTTGCCAGTTAAACCAGTCATGTTACTGACCATTTGCCAGTTAAACCAGTCATGTTACTGACCTGTGTCCAGTTAAACCAGTCACGTTACTGACCAGTTGCCAGTTAAACCAGTCACGTTACTGACCTGTTGCCAGTTAAACCAGTCATGTTAGTGACCAATTGCCAGTTAAACCAGTCACGTTACTGACCTGTTGCCAGTTAAACCAGTCACGTTACTGACCTGTTGCCAGTTAAACCAGTCACGTTACTGACCTGTTGCCAGTTAAACCAGTCACGTTACTGACCTGTTCCCAGTTAAACCAGTCATGTTACTGACTAGTCACCATTTGACCTACAACTTACTTCATACGTAAGTAAGAGTTAAGAAATACTAAACCATGAACTAAACCATGAAGCTGTCTACCATGCAGGAACTGGAATTAATAAGACACCAGTTGACATCCCAAATGAAAGTCTTGGTTTTCCCTTTAAACACGATCTGACACCATCACTGCAGCACATCACTGTTATTCCTTTCATTTATTCCCTGATCACCGACATCATGTTTCTACTGAACTAAAGTGAGGCCATATTAAAGCATATTAAACGCTACATGAACTCTCTTCTTTACTATAAACATGGTTAAACTACTTTAGACCCTCACAGCTGACCCAGATTTGACTCTTAGGCCACTGTGGATGGTTGCTAACCATGTTATGATTTATTAGTCTGTTAGTCTCCTGTGACAGTACCTCACCCCTGGATGACACAAACAGATGATTGCTTGTTGATTATTATTATTCTAATGAGTTCATGTTACAGCGAGAGTCAAAGGGGAAAATCATTACTTAGGACTGGCTGACCAGGAGACTGCAGACACCATGCTCTATGCAACCCACAAAAACTGTCTGGAAAGGTTTTTATTTATTTAATTTTTAGTCAGTTTTACCACATTTTAGAAAGAAAACACAGAGGAACAATTATGTACCCCCAGAAGTCTTTTAGGGTTTTTGTAATGTACATGCTGTTTTGTGCTACAATTATGATTCTGTATGATCGATGTTAAGGAGCACAGGTGCCTGAATACATGCATGGATCCAGTTGGCATGGTCAAGAAAACACAATTAAGAAGCTTAAAAAAGCAAAGTGCCACCCAGCCTTTGTCTGCATATTACTGCCTTTGTGCACATGTGTGTAGGAGGTGGGCGGGAGGTGAGTGGGAGAGTAATGGAGTCATCAACACAGGCTCCATTTTCTGCACAGTGCGTTATCAAAGGGTTTACAGTGAAGTGGCTTGGAGGTAAAGAACTGCTCGTGCTTCATCAGGATGCTCTGGGACAGCAGAGATGAAAGGAAATCATATCATGATCAACCATTCTCTGACTGCCTGGAATGGAAACACAACATTTATTAATGAATGCCAAGAAGCATCTCATTATCACAGGAAACCTTCCCAGTTCAGAAAGTCATGTGATTCCTGACCCTGAACGAATCCTTAAAACCACAAACAGTGGAACCACAAAAATAAGAAATTATTCTAATTAACCATCATTAGGTCATGACAGGCCAGTTATTAATTATGTGGGTCATAATTAGAAACTAGGCATTCTCAAAAGACTAGCTAATATCAGTTTAATTAATATTTATAATGTGCCTTTGGAGGGTGTTTGGAAGTTATGTTTTTAAATTGTTTCGTTGAAAAAAGGTGTAAGTTTGGTTGAAAATTATTTAAAAAGTGGCCAACATGATCATCTCTACAATTTAGTTCTTATCTATTGCAGCGTGTCATTGTTTCAGCATCCAGATACCGCCCGATGGAGCTAATAGGCCAGAATCACCTTTGGCAGTTTTCAAAGCAACATACAAAATGAAGTTTTTTGTATGTTCTTATTCCTACTCTTATGACAGTCAAACTATGCCTCTGTAGCTTGTTGTTGTTGCAGGTTTCATTTCTCTACAGATATTCTCCATATAAACCATTGAAATTAGATTTTTATAGATTCTGTCATTAAAAATAATGCAGCAGAATAAGCAGGGCAAGGCAGGTTTATTTGTATAACACATTTCATGAAGAAGACAATTCAAAGTATTTTACAGTAAAACATTAAAGCGTTACAGCGAGATGCAGAAGGCATTTTAAACAAACAAGCAAAAATAATGTTAAAAGAAAGTGATTAAGTAAAAGAGAGGGAATAAAAATGCATCAAATAAAAATGACAGTGTGAGCAATTAATTACTTTGATAAAAGACAACAAATAAAAAAGTTGTTAACCTGATTTAAAGCAACTGAGAATTTTTCACAACTGCAGAGAATAAAAACTGAACCCTGCCTCCATGTTTGGTTTTTCCTCTGGGAACAGAAAGTAGACCTGATCCTGATGAGCTGAGAGATCTGATTGGTTCATAACAAACCAGAAGATCCTGAATGTTGGTCAGAAACCATTCAGTGCTTTTTAAACTAACAGAAGGATGTGAAGTCATTTCTCTGACAGACAGGAAGCCAGCGTGAAGATCTGAGGACTGGAGTCATATGATCCACTTTCTTGCTCTTAGTGAGGACTGGCTCAGCAGAATTCTGCACTTGAGCACCCCCAAACAGGAGCCCCTGGAGAACACAGTTAAATAACTTATCCAAATTCACAAACCACATGCAGACTGGTTTGGCAAATTTCCATGCACACTTCAAAAGCCTGAAGAGGATGTAGAGCTGATCCACAGTTTCACAACCAGAACAAAAACCACACTGTTCCACCTCAATTTCAGGTTTAACCATCTGATGAACCCTGAACAGACCTTACCAGAGTGTCTGAGGAGTGTGATCACACTGTGGTTGGAGAACAAGGTCCCTCTTCCTGACGAAGGAGACAGCCACCCCAGACTGCCAATCCAGAGGCACTGTCCCTGATGTCCACACAATCCTGCAGAGGCATGTCAACCTAAACATTCCCACAGCATCCAGAGACTTAAGGAACTCTGGACAGATCTCCTCCACAACTGGAGATTTGCCATCAGTGGGCTTTTAAACCACTGTCTCCTCATCAGAAATATGATTGAGGAAGGTCATCCAAGCCTTCCTTTCACTCACCCACAATGACCCAAATCGAGGTCTGCAGCCTCGCATCCCCACTTTAGACCGTGTTAATGGAGCACTATTTTCCCTTCCTGGGCCAAATCAGCCCTCAGAACTTGTGCCAGATACTACATAATGGTTGCTTCAACAGCGTTGCTTACGTCCCTCAGACATTGGGCTGGATACTAGGTCCAGGTCACTTTACCTGCAGAAAACTAGTTATGGTTTGATGATTACTGCCATGACAGGCAACTAAGACCATAAAGCCATATCTCATTAAAAAATTGAGTACATAGTCCACTCCAACTGAATGTCCCGCGCCTCCCCAGGTACGTAGCTGAAGTTCTGCTAGAGGGGCGGCTCTGTCAGATATGCCCTGCAGATCCTCATAACATGTTTGGGCCTGTCAAGCCTGACCGGCAACCTCCCCACCATCTGAGTCAACTAATGACCAGGTGGTGATCCATTGACAGCTCCGGCCCTCACATGAGTGTCCAACACACGTAGCTGCAAGTCCAATGACACAATTACAAAGTCTTATCATTGAACTGCGGCCTAGAGTGTCCCAAGTGCATGTGGATACTTTAAAACCTGAACCTTGTGTTTGTCATGGACAATCGGTGAGTAGCACAGAAGTCCAGTAAGAAAACCCTGCTAGGCTTCAGATTGGGGGTCCATTCCTCCCAAGCAGCAATATCCGCCGGTTAAAAGTGCCTCTGCAGCATCTAAGGCCTCTGAGAGTAACATCAGTCACGTCCTAACAGCACCTGTCCATCTTCTCCCCTCCTCTTTATATCACCTCATCCTAATCTCAATGTTTGACTACCTCTCAGATGTTTAAGAAGATTTGAGGTGTTCCTGTAAAACCTTTTGCTTGCTATGCTGGGCCTTATTTCCCAAATAACAATGACATAAAAAGTAGGTCCTATCTACTGGGTATAACATAAATGGCTGTTATAAGAAGTATAAATTTTTCAGTATTGATCCACGCATCACTAATTTTCAGAAGGTAGAAAAAACACAGGTATACAACCAAAACTGTAGTGAATAAAATGTAGTTTATTTGGAAGCACTGGTACGGTTGACTTTACATTCATCATTGAGATCCAAAGGTAAATCTTTAGATATAGTCGCAGGTCTTAATGTTCAAATCCCATTTCTTTCTTTTTTTTTTTTTTAACCAAAATTAATTTTTAAATTTTTTTTAATATTTCAGTGTGACTGGTACATGCCCCTGAAGTGGCATAAATGTGCCAAGGAGAACACAATATCACACTATGTATACAGCTGATGTAGATGCTTCATGTGTTTTGGAAGTACTTGCACAGTCCAAAATGTCCCTTTCTTTTTATTCAAACATTAACCACCATGATTCAACATTGCTGCCACTCCACTGGCAACCATATTATACATTTTTTCAACAACTTCACATGGGTGTTAGATTCACCCCAAATTCAGCCTTGGTCCTTAATTTCAGCCATTGTCTACTGAGAACAGGCTGTTTCTGTGTCTGAATCTTTAAATATTTATGAACAGTGCCTGTCCACACCCACTCCACATCCCTCTCAGCGTGTGGATGCAGCTTTTACTGCCGCCCACTCTGTGATTTTAGAGGGCAGTCTCAGCTAACCGTGGGGCAGGTCAATAGCGCAATCAACTACCGGAGGGGGTGGTTATCTCTTTGCCTGAGGTCACAATGGGGAGGAGCTCAGACTCTCCGTTTGAGCTAACATTCTCCAGTAAAAAAGGAGCAAGAGGTGACAGAAACTTCTTATACACAAGATATGGGGATACATACCACTGTTACAAAAACTTTAGAAAGTAAATTCTGCAAAAAAGGACCTTAAAGTTGGCAAGTTAATGTTATCGTTTGTGTTTGTGATGGAAGTAATTTTTTTTATGATTAATATTATTATTTTGACACCCTGAACTTATGGCAACATTTAGAGTTGTTTCATTTTATTGAATCACTTCCTCTCAAGTTACCACCATCCATCTGCAGGCAGCATTAATTTCCCTGGACTTTCCTCCATCATCCATAAAACATCCAAACAATCCACTTGGTCTGTTGTCAGAAAAGCTGAGAACAGGATTTGCACCATTTTCAGTTGTTCCCTCCCAAACAGAAACACAAGAACAGTATCCTATTCCAGCTTCCCGAAACAGTTAAACTTGTAAGTCATGTCTTTCATCATCAAACAAAACACGCAACAGTCTTCCAATAGCCTACAAGGTAAGTATAGATTCTTCACGATGTGTTGTATTACATGTCTCTTGGAAAGTCTTTTTTCACCCTAATCATCCCAATCAGACATTATCCAGCTGCTGAGGAGTGATGAGCTGAAAACACTGATGCTGACAGACTTGTGAAAACACAGATGATTGCTAACTAACACGATGACCAGGCGTGATCTGAACTATATGTGTTACAACTGACATCTTACATTTAATGCATTTAATTGTTTCACCCAGCTTCATATCTGATAATCTTTCATGATTTCATTGCATTTCATTCCTAACCTACCCCGGCACCTTTTCTCACGCAGCATCGCCACCATGACTTTTCCTCAATTCAGCCAGTTAAAGTTCCTTCTCCACTCCCCTACAAATCATAAAGGAACAAGCCTTCAGTGATGCAAACCGATAAAAGACACAGCTTCTGGCTTTCCACAAAAATGTTGGCATGTATAAATATAATTTTCAACAAAGCAGAGAAAGTATAGAAAGTGAGACATTTGACATTTTTTATGAAATATACTGGCTCATCTTTATATCAGCCTTTCTCACACTGGTGGTCCCGACTCCACGGGGATGCTAAGATTATTTAGTGCAGAGTTTCATCTGTG
Source organism: Telmatherina bonti (assembly GCF_933228915.1). Taxonomy (NCBI): domain Eukaryota; kingdom Metazoa; phylum Chordata; class Actinopteri; order Atheriniformes; family Telmatherinidae; genus Telmatherina; species Telmatherina bonti. The sequence goes on from NC_136610.1 coordinate 4,778,127, forward strand.
AAGTTAGCAGGTTATTACTAATGCTATTTTAAAAAACAAAACTTTGCACTGTCTCAGCAAGAGAAACAGATTCAGGGCATGTAGGTGCTTTGTTACAGCAGCAAACCGACTCCAGCAAAAATCACTTTATCTTCCTTATTTATAAAGTTTCTGGCTGCTTTTAAACCCTTTGAGTGCCGCAGAGTGACCGGTTGGATGTATCACACAACCAACCATTCAATTGTCTTGGGAAGGGGTGGGGGTGTGGTGGGTCCAAGCAGCAACCTCCAATGGTTAAAAGTGAAGCCTATGCGGAAGTGCATAAAACTGCAGTTCCCCTCTTCATCCACTAGGGGCTGCAAAACAGAGCGAATCCCCATAGACTCATTCATTCATTCATTCATTTTCTGAACCGCTTAATCCAATTCAGGGTCGCGGGGAAGCTGGAGCCTATCCCAGCTGGCTTTGGGCGACAGGCAGGGTACAGCTCGCCAGTCCATCGCAGGGCCACACAGAGAGACGAACAACCACACACGCTCACACTCATTCCTAGGGGCAATTTAGAGTAACCAATTAACCTAACATGCATGCCCCCCATAGACTCCCATGTTAAAAATACCAACTTCACAGCAGAAATAAACATGTTTACAGCAGAAATAAACAGGTTTACAGCCTGGTTCAAAAATCCATTTTCGGTTTATAGATCAGGTTTACTTTTAAACTTGCCCGTTTAAAAGTAATTTAATCTCAAAGTTCAGCATATTTAGGGGCGTGTCCTTTTGATTGACAGGTACCCGATATCCCGCTTCAAGTCAGAAGAACGTAGAACAACCGCGGTTTTAAGATGGTTAGCAACGTGACTTAGCTTTAGCCCGCTTACTTCTGTTAGCTGGTTAGCTCCTGATAGCTCCAAGTTAGCTCAGTTAGTTTTTACCTACAGAAAGCTCAGAGTTCACTCGATGTCAATCATCCACCATCCACCAACAGCCGCCCTCTCAGCTCCACCTCTTTGCCCATGTATGTATTTTCTGGGTGAGACGACGTGCATGACGCTGCCAAGATGGTGATGGTAGGAGCCGCCCACCGAGCTTCAGTTCAGGTCTTCAGAAACCTACGGGTGACGTCATGGAGGCTCCGCCCATCTTTTATATACAACCTATGGGTGGGTCACAAACACCAATGTGAGTTATCTTGGGGGTCATGTCTCAACAAGTTGAAACCACTGTTGAATAAGAATGACGATTAACACACCCAAAATATTCATTTTGGACATCAGGATGGTTAGTTTTAAACCCAGACACTACTTTGTCTCACTGCAAAATGCAAGACCTTACCTTAATGAGATGTCTTAAAGCTCTTGCTCTGAGACATATTTGTTTTACTCTGGATGAAGTGGTTCCTTGTCCTGATAGCAGTGTGTGCATTTAATAATCATGAACAATAAGAAATATAGTTGACCCTTTCAGTTTACTGTAAATCTGTAAAAACTCTGACCAATCCAAACGTTTGGTCCGAATTGAAGTTGTTCATTTCTTATGGCTCTCATATGTACCTGATAGCCACACCCTGCATATAAACAGCGTGTTAGGATGAAAATACAAAGTCGTGAAGAAGAAACTCAGAAGACAAACATGGCTGAGAAAATGCAGGAAGGATTTCCCGACCCGGCTCGGTTTATTTGCCTCCTCCTGCTAAACAACCGAGAAAGAGAAAATTGTCGGTGGAAAAAGCTTCTTGCTGCAATATGCAAGTTCAGGTCAGGTGGAGTGTGGGGTGGCCGGCCGGACGTGTTTCAAACAGATTATTGATTGGAGGGGGAGGAGCTAAGACAGGGCGCCATTTTCAAATCTAGCTAGTGCCACCAACATTACCTACCCCAGCTTTAATGGCATGTTATTGTGACCATCAGTGGTACCACTGATCTTGTCAGTTCCATGTGTGGCAAAACCCCTTAAAAAAGAAAGTCAGTTGTTTCAACTGACTTTAGGTGGAAATCTCGACGTTTCTTTGTTTTGTTCCAGGTTTACATCATCCATAATTTTCAAAAGTAATTTATTTTGATACTTGTGGAAAAACAGAAACAAGTTAAACAGGACGTGTAATTTCAGTTTCGTAAGTCTTTATTTTTAGTTCATCAACAAGCAGCTTCCTCTTGAACGTGAGATGATTCTGGTAAAATGTGATTGGTCAAATTCTTCTTTGGGAAGCTAATCTCCTGCCTTTTATGTTTTTGACATGTAGGAATGACCATTAAAAACCTTTGAACCTTGAATGTCCCTGAGCAGTTGTAGAATCAAACTCATATTTTTATTTGTGCATTGTCCCATGATTATCCAAAAACCAGATGCACTTGAGCCCAAAAAAATTGTGGGATAGAACTGACAGTAACTAGGAAATAAATAATGAGTCTTAATGAGGAGAGGAGATAATGATTGTGCAGCTCATAAGTAAACAGTAAGTGATGCGGTATTGTTGGGGCTAGCAGGAAGGTAGGTAGGAACCAGGGTCAGGGGTAACAAAAAAGATTTTTTCCTAAGTGAATGGTGAATCCTGAAGAAAACCACTTGGTGGGAGAGACGCTGACATTGCAGATAGTAAAAACAGGCTCATGGATGGTTAACTCCAGCATGTACAGGCTCTTCTGGAGACAGGATTAAAAAACAAAGGTTACAATCTAAAAATTAAACTTTAGGAATGAAAAAAACAAAACTCTGCTTGGCTGGTCTCGTGTCATTTGGCATGGCAACGCTGTGGCGATGAGTGCACTGCAGACTGCAGAACTTACAAAGGCAGACTGAGGTGATCGAAGCTCCATTAGCACCACCACGCCCTGCAAGAAGTCCCCGAGCCACAAAGGAGGCAAAAAAAGGAGACGGAACAAAAACATGATTTATGACAGATGATGCAAACGTCAGCACAACCATCCACAAAGCCTCTTATCTTACAACAAGCAGCTTGCAACTCAGGCAGGCATAAAAGCTCAACACTCACCAACACTTATTATCCAGGTATCTGCTGCTGCATGAAGACCTGTCTTGTTCTTTCCCTCATTGTTGTCCAACAAATCATACAAAGTTTAACAAAGGGCATTCATCTGTGCTGCTTTGATGCCATTGCTGACAATCCTTGTTCATATGACAGAATATTTTAGAGCAGCAGAGTTGCATTCATTGTTATTTCTCACTCCAGGCGTTCCTTCAGTTGCCTTGGCCTTGGTGTTTTCATAGTCCATTTTAAATGAAAAGATTTCTGTGGAGTCCAGGCAATAATGTTGAAACCTTAAGGCTTTGTGTGTTTCAATGCTGTCCCCAGACATTGTTATCAGTACATTTGTGGTAGTACAACTTCTCCATAACATCACAGAGAAGCAAGCCGACAGTAAAATACTCCTGCATGGCAAAGTTTTTACTGATGTAAATGTCCCTGGGTGGTCCTTTGAGTTTTCCTTTTATTGTTTCACTGATGGCATGTTTATTGAATTGACTTTGTTTTTATGTAATTTGCATGTTTGATTTTCATAGCAAATTTATGCATGTTGATTGTTTGACCCCGCATCCCATCATGATTTGAGACTGACCGCAGGTGAGTGGACATTGAGTGAGGGCTCTGGAGCCCAGTGGGTGTTGAGAGCTTTGGAAGGTGGACCAATGGGCAGCTGATAGGGGAGGGGTTTGTTTTCCCCACAGGTTTATGGTGGAAAAGAGACACTGTCACCAACTTGGCGACTTTCTTGCTAAATCTGATGACTATTTTTTGTGAAAAGCAACTAGTGACAAGTCTAGCGACTTTTACTGGAGTTATTGGAGACTTTTCTGATGTTTTGGCGACTGACTTTAAAGCACATATTGTAAAGTTATAAAGCACTCACAGGCGGCCAGTCTCAGTCAGCTCCAGTCAGAGGAGCAGAGAGGACACCTTCTCGACTCCACAAACAGACAAAATGAACAGCGCATGTGCAAATCCGCCACTGATCCCGCCCTGGATTACAGAGTGAGATGTAAATTGCAAAGTTTTTCATGTCATGCCAAAATAATTAGTTATATTTGATAACATTCACAGCCTGGGTCACTTACTCACCTCATCCACTGTGTGTGTGACACAGCTAAATATTTATCTAGCTTGTCATGTCTCTAGAAAGTACAGAAAGGAGTGGGAATCAAACCCTGAACTCGAATACTGCATGTATTATAAGACATGAACAATAAGGCTCCCCACGAAGCTGGACCTGGTTGTCAGCGATGGAGAAGCTGCCCTCAAGTGGAACTACACCAAGTCAACCAAAGACTGGTTTTATCATTGTAGCAGCCTTATGGGAATTTTAAGGACACTTCCCTTTTAACCTTTTACTGACTTTTAGGTGCTGTTTTCATCAACCTAAAGTGTATATATATATATATATATATATATATAAAAAAAAAAAAATCGGGTTGGACTTATTGGTGCCTCCTCTTGGTGTCATAGCAATGCCCTCTCGGCCTTGGGATTTTCATATTTGAAGTAGTGTGGTCCAGCCTGGTCTCATAAACAAGCAAATATATTGTACTTTCCTTTGTAGGGACAGATAATATCCACACAAATATGAGTACAATAGTTTAAAAGCTGCTGGAGCAGCTTCAGGTGACAGGCTGACCGGCATGACTACAAGACTTTATCAAAACCAAATGCTCCCAATCCCATTAGAGCTCTGACAGTATGATCTTATTGCACCACAGTGGTTATTGGTGGGAATCACTGACAACTATCTGCACTGATTCCCACACTTGTTTTTAATCCACACTCTCTACAGCCTCCTCTCATGTTATTAACCCACCTGCCACAGCAGTGATCTCATCACCATAGACTAATGATGCAATCTTCCAAAGCAGGGCCTAATATCAACGATGGCTCAGTTACAGCTGCTGATTGCTTCATTCTTCACAGAATAAGAGTGCTGGGCACATCAGCATAGTGGTAAAACTATTTTAACTCGCCACTGGTGAAAACATAATCATGAGGACAATCCAGCTGAGTGGAAGTTCTGCAGCCGCCTCGCTGCTGAGAACATTTATGCTTAGAAAGAAGTACACTACAAAACATAGTGTCAAACAGTTCACTCGCGGAAATGTGCACATGAGCATGTTGGTTCAAAGACCAGAGGTATAAAGCCATAAACAATTAACACACGGAAATCTAATTAGATAAAAACATGAAGTCCGACCCGGCTGTTGGCTTCATCTCTGAATACTTATTGTTTCTTTGATTGTGCTAAAGTTTGTTATATCCAGTTAAATCAAACCATTATTTATAAAAGCGAGGAACAGAGACGTTCTGCTTTCAGACATACACTGTCATGGTTTTGGTTTTAGAGGCTCAGAACATGCTGCTTTCTTGCAGTGGCCCTGCATTAAACCAGAACCAGAGATGATGACTTTACAGACTTTACTGCTACACAGGCGTGAACATGAACATTTTGGAGATCTGGTCCAGAAACTTGTGATATAAGTCAGCGGTGCCCAAGTCCGATCCTGGAGATCTAGTGTCCTATCAACCTTCATCCCTTCAGCAACACACCTCAATCAAATGGCTGAATATCCTCAGCTCTGCAGAAGCTTGCTAGCAGGACATGGATATGATTCAGTTGTGTTGGAGAAGGGTTGCCTCTAAAAGCTGCACAATAGTAGATCTCCAGGACTGGACCCGGGCACCCCTGGTTTAAACCATCAGGCTCCATTATAACATGCAATTTCCCAAAATGAACTAATTATTTTCAAGTGACTTTCGGATGTAGTCACAAGCTTACATTTCTACCAGATTTTAGTTGCCAGGCAACTATTGTGTGGACCTGTCATTGCATACCATTGTACTTTATAGATGGTGTACGTATGTGTGTGTATAAATGTATATATATTTTGTCGCTTATAGATATCATCTAATAAGGTCAATTTTATTGCTATCCTTATTGTTTTTAGTCTTGCTGTGCTGCTGGCATGGGGGTGGGACTTATATAAGCTTATGCTTCCTCCCACTCCATTTGAACTTTTTATTTGGTTTGTTTTTGTTTGTATTTCTTTTTTGCATTCGAAATGTTAAAATATGTTTTTCAATCAACATTATACAGTGGCAGTCAGGATTTATGTAAAATTAATTATTCCTGCATTTAATAGAGCTAAATCAACCTGACTGAACACCAGGGTCCTGCAGTAAACCTATTGTGTTCATTTGGCGAAGACCTAGCTGTTGGAAGCTGAACCCAGTTTTGTGTGTCTGAAGTTGAATATTTGGTCTGTATGTCTCTGTTGGTTTCTTAGTTTTGGTTAATTTCTGTGCGTTTTTAACTATCAGAACAGCATATGACACCTGGCATTGCACTTGAATAGAGCAATAGGTAAGACAGACTGACTCTTATTGGCTGGAAATATCTCAGAGAAGAGACAGGACGAAGATGAGCCTGGATTAGCTGTTGTTAAAGGTACAGCGTGTAACTTATTTCTCTCATTATTTGAAAAAAGTATTGCTTTCATAAATGCATATTTTTCTGAAATCAAATCTCAATCACATCCAAATGAAAGTATCCTGGAAGCTTAGAATCAATTACTTATATACACCCTGCTGGACAGGTGAGTCCATTCAGTCTAACAGAGAAGTTTATTTTGTTATGTTTGAAACAGGGCAGGTAGTCCAGCAGCTACTTTGTCCTCCCGTTTGAGTCACATCATTTACTGCTACTGCTGTATAAAACAGCAGGGATGCTAATTACTTAGTTAGCCTACAGTGGAAAAGCTCCGTTGCAGCAGTTTGCAGTTGCTGGTACTCTTCACAGAGGTCACGCCAGCAGGACACCATGCGTTGCTTTCAGATGGAATTTCCCAGAGTTTTTCCACATGTGTAATAATTTTTTTTAGCTGATTTTTTTTAAGAGGATATTAAGGGCTTGTTAGCTTTTAGCAGTAGCTTGGTACCAAATATATGGAGAAGATGCTTCCAAGTCATTGGCATAAAAAATAAAACAGAATCATGTATCGATCTGCACATCATTAGCTTACCTGACACCCCAACTTCTGCAAATTGTTGACATTTTAACATTTATGATAATGTGCTTAAATGGCGAGGCGCCAGAGAGCACTACTCAGTTGTTTGCATTCAATTAGCGCATTGGGATTCTGGACCCCCTGGGGCTGGTGCCCTTTGGGGTCGGGCCATGGGTCGGCCGGGAGTCCAGAGTGGTCAGGAGCTGGCCAGAGCTGGGTGACCAGGTTGCTGTTGTGCAGGCTGGGAGGGGGGCGGGGTGTGTCCCGGCTGAGGGAGGGGGATGGCAGCACTCTCTGCTATGGCTGCCCGGACTCTGTCTTCAGTGGGTCTGCTGGGCCCAGGGGGACTTGGGTTCTTCCCCAACACTTTGGGCCGTGGTCGTGCTACTTTAACCAGTAATCAGTTGATCGTTGATGGCATGACCACATGTTGGCCATATCTTATCTCTTTAGTTTTTTTTTCATTCTTTTCTTTTTCTTTTCTGTCTTTTCTCTTTTTCTCTTTTTTTTTAAATAAAAATATTCAAAATATTAAGGGCAGCCATATACATGACATGTCTCCTTTGACAGAGCTAATCTGTCTGGCCGTACTGTTTGCTGTGATGCTGGACAGGACAGGTTAAAAAAAAAAAAAAAAAAAGGCTCATTAACAGACTCTTAAGGAACTTGATGTGGTGGTTCATTAATCAAGTGTGTTGGAAAGAAACCCATCTGAAACATACAGGACGGTGGTACATGAAGGTCTGGATTGAGAAGCATTGATCTAGAATGTCGACATGATAGATGTCGCAGATGTTTGAATCCTGGCTTTAAGTGACCTAAGAAGTTCTTAAAGTGGACAATGCATGCAAAAATCATATTTCTAAGTGCTTAGAAATGTCTTGTGTGGCATGTTAAGTCATGAACTGACTAAAAAAACCTTGAAGAAAAAACCTCTGGAACTAATTAGTTTTTTAGCCAACTTTGAAATTAAGCATTTTAAAATCTCTATTTTTATGATGTCAGAAACTATTATGTTTTTGACGTCATTTCTATTGTATTTTTGTTGTATGAGTAAACATCCATCATTTTATTTGCTTTTGTTAACCAAAGGGTTGTAAGTGAGGCACTTGAACATATAAAGAATGAGAAACTGATGAAACTAGTTTTATATCTCTGGGGGGTGAAAGCCAGCTGTTTATAGAGCGTAAGCCAAGAAGTAGGCTGGTTATTCCAGCAAGCCAAGGGTTTAAAGCCAATCAGGTTAAAAGAAGCATTTCTGCATATTAGCATTGGCTGCAGGCCATATTCATTTGTATGGCTGACACAATACGACCACTGTGGGTAAGAGTGAATACCTCATACACCAGTGTGACAGCGGCTTCAAAGAACCTTCTGATTTGTTCTAATCCTTCATGCACTAACAGACTTGGGCAGGGCTGCTCATGTGCAGAATGTTGCCCAGCAAATTATCTGCATTATGTTGAGCAACTGTGAGCCATGGACATCAGAGAGGGTACAGCACAATGATCTAAAGCCACTCATGCAAGAGATTTTATAACATGGATTCACTCATTTTGCTCATTTTGCTCTAAGATCTCAGCTGAAACGATCACATGAGCCGTATCATGTAGTAATAACAAATGTGTATGGTTCACAGCCTCTCCGTGTTCACTGCAGCCTGAACGATTTAACAAAAGGCTTATTTTAAAAAGGGGGGGGGGGGGGGGCGGGGGGGGGACTGTAGACCAATACATTAGAGATTAGAGCTCTTTATGTCCTTAAATTATACCAATAAAAAAATTGTTGCCCAAAAGTGTTGAAAAATATAGATTTACAATAAATAAAAAAACATGAATTCAAAATTTGATCTTAATCCGTCAAGAAATGAGTTACTTATGGCCCTGATCCAATCAGGAGTCTCCAGCCTGCTTCATGGCCAGGGAGGAAAACCTCCATCAGGACCAGAACCAGGGAGGAAAACCTCCATCAGGACCAGAACCAGGGAAGAAAACCTCCATCAGGACCAGAACCAGGGAAGAAAACCTCCATCAGGACCAGAACCAGGAAGGAAAACTTCCATCAGGACCAGAACTAGAAAGGAAAACCTCCATCAGGACCAGAACCAGGGAAGAAAACCTCCATCAGGACCAGAACCAGGGAAGAAAACCTCCATCAGGACCAGAAACAGGGAAGAAAACCTCCATCAGGACCAGAAACAGGGAAGAAAACCTCCATCAGGGCCAGAACCAGGAAGGTAAACTTCCATCAGGACCAGAACCAGGAAGGAAAACTTCCATCAGGACCAGAACTAGAAAGGAAAACCTCCACCAACACAACTGTCTAATTAAGATGTCATTTTCGTTTCCATGACAACGTAGTCTGCGTTTCCTCGAGCCAGTGGCCGTTACTCATCCAGCCTCTCCTCGTATGGAAACACAAAAGCATCAGATGAGGTGCATCTGATGGTTGCACCTCTCAGCAGCCAATCATGTCTGCTGCTACAACAGAAGCTCAATTCAAGCGGTCTCCTTTAAACGCTGGTGTGTGTCTGCAGCCTTGTTGTGTCTCACACACTCCTTTCACTCCCACTCCTCACACACCTATTCTCTGTCTCTCGTCTGCATTTCATACTCGCACTTCTCAACTTTCCCACTTCACTCCATCTTTATATCCCTTCACCCTCTCCACTGCTGGGATGTGGTTACCATGACAACACCGGCCTACTCTCCTGGAGAGGTACTCAGGCTAAATGGATAGAATTGGAAGTACGTACATTACCATCTTTCTGTGTGTGTGTGAGAGAGCAGAGAAACATATATGCTTGTGTTACTGCAGGCGATCCGGTTCTGTATGAAATAGTTTTCATTTTGCTGCTCTGGACTCTTCGCCAGGTTATGCAATCAAATAACCTGGAAGCGAGTCTATCTCTTTTCACTTCTTCCCTTTTTACCCTGCTGGACTCTCTTTCCTTTTGTCTGTGTGGTATTCTAACATTACAGCAGCTCTGGGAGGAAGGTATGTGTCTCTGGTTCATGCTGAGGTAGCGCTACCAACGTCTCCTTTACCCCGTAAGTGACATGATGAATATGAGGCATTTCATGCTCCATATGCCACCTTCACTTTCATTAATTACATTTTCTCCCCCGCCTCCCCATTGTTTTAATTTGAACCTAACTTGAACTAAAACAGCTCATCACTGAGGCCAAATTTTTGTGTTTTACCTAAACCTAACATGGCTGGTTCAGTCATCGACCCAAACTGACCCGAAGAGTTCCTGTCTGGTGCTTTGACCCTGAAGATGAAGAAGCCTGCAGCAAAAGTCTACATCTGAACTGAAACAAAGAGTGTGCAGTGAGCACACAATGTTCACCAAATCACATTTCTGACATGGCTCCAGTTTGCGACCAGTTAAGATAGGAGTTTTTTTGGTCCATTCAGAAAAAGTCTAACATCATTTTGGTCCAGTAGTTATTTCCCCTGCTGTGTTTCTGCAGGTCAAGAACTTTCATTGCCTGATTAAACTTAACTGCACTTAAAATGAGTGTTTAAAACTCCCTTCCTCGGCAGGTTGCTGCAAGCTAAAAGTCAGCGGTGAAAGGTCTTCGTTAAGTCACGAGACTTTTTCATGAGCCTGGCCGTTATCATGTAGTAGTTCCTGGATTTCCTGGTAAACACAAATTCTCCAGGCAGCCTGCTTCAGTCAGCATATTATCCACCGTGAGCACTGCGTGGAACACATTCTGGCTGTTGCAGGGTGGGTTGAAGTATACCACTGGATTTCAGGTGATTCGATGCTCAAAGATGCTCCAAATTTGTCAAACTGGAACAATCACCATCTGCTAAGCTAAGGGAAACCTTTCATTAGGAGAGAGGAGGAAAATGCAACTACTAAAACTAATCAGGACATGAGGGGAATAAGTCATTTAATCAAGTTTTTTGAGTTGGTATGTCAGTGTGGATGTTTAACTTTAGAATAAGATGAGTGAGTAAAGCCCATGGAGTTCCCTGGGGGACAGACTTGGAGGACCACCCCACTTTCAGATGAATACAGAATGCTCCCAGACGCATAGTTTCATATTTTTATGATGAGCCAAGTTCTAAGAAATTCATGCCTCCAGCAGGAAGGAAAGCCTGGCAGAGGGACATGATAGAATTAGGACAAAATTCAGACTGGAAGACGATTTGGGACAATGTTATTAGAGCATCCAAACCCAAGTCATCCATGCACACACCTAAAACTGTCACAAGGTACATCTGACACCCGCAGTTAGTCATGAAATGAGATGAAAGCTGAACCCATACAGTTTATTTTATCCCCATGGATCCATGCTTGCTTTTACACACGTAATGTGGGAACGTCCAGGGACTCTGGACTGATTGAAGACGGCAATTACACCATAAAAACACTTGCAGGGGTGCCGTTACTGTTGGACCACGCCGCGCACCTTTTTACAGGAAAACATGTAAAATATCTTCACAGCTTCTAGACACGGATACCTTAGAGGGTCAACAATAAGTAGAAAAAATGTTTAATTCCAACATGGAAGACATCGTATCGGACCTAACCATAATACGGTTCTGCTTTGTGATTGACATGTTGGATATGTTGTACATAAAACTGAAAATGTTGCTGTTTTTCACAAGTTAGAGTAACCTTCAGACTGGCTGTGCAGATTCCCGAGTCATAATGGGCCTCGTTGTGCCCCGTCAGCATGCCGGTAGGAGTGCGACCCAATCAGAAGACATTTCCCCAACATCCTCTCATTTTCAAGAGGACACGTCCCCCAGGAGAACTCTCTCCCTTGTTCTGAAATAATTACAACCTACTGGGAGTTATGATGGGCCCAAAGCTAATTTAGTGGTGCCCAAGATTAAGAATTAAATGAGTGGAAATGATCATGCCAGGTCCACTTTAAAGACCGACAAAGCGCTAATGCAAAAACTAATTGTCCTTCTAATGAAAACTACACTGCCTGACCAAAAAGAAAATTAAAAATCACCTTTGGCTTTCGTTATGACACATGTTTTAATAAGCTTATACCCTGTCACAACATTTATTTCTGTTTAACCAGCGTATTCACGTTGGTGTGCAACACACTCACGCTCACACACACACACACACGCACACACTCTTTAACTTTATGACGCTGTCATATTAGCTCCAGACTAACCACGTCCTATTCTGACCGACTTTAGGCCTGTTCCAGTTTAATTCACTGTTATTTATACGGTACTAATTCATAAAAAATCAGCTCCAGTCCAATCCAGTTACAATCCCAGTCAGTTTATTTCACTGTAATCCAGTTCTGTTCAGATGAGATGAAACTCGTTGGAATCCACATCAGCCCAGTGCTCAGTGTGATATGAAACCAGTTCATGCCTGGAGAGTCCCTTTTATTTTTAGAACCATAACTGGGATTTTTTGGCTTCTGCTACCTGGGTGTGGACATGGAGGCCAGACTGGACTGGAAGCTCAACACAGATGCCGTCTACAGGAAGGGGAGGAGGAGATTCCTCTGAGGAAGAGATTCAGCAAAATGCTGGAGATCTTCCTCCAGTCTGTGGTGGCCTGTCCCATCATGTATACTGGGGGAGCAGCATCAGCTCCTGGGATGCCGCCAGGATCAATAAATTGATCCATAAGGCAGCTAAGATCATCAGACACAACCTGGGGGAGCTGCCGTCTACTATGATATCTGTCAGTCATAATTCCCACATAGAACATCATAATCATTGGTGCTTTTATATCATTTTTTCTGCTTATTAATTTATTTCTATAATTTGTCAAAGGTCCAAATGAAGACTTAATTTCTTGGTTCTGTAATAAAATGGTTCAGATCAGAACTCCTGAAAATGACTCCTTCGTGTCATAGACCTGCTGGTTCAGCACTTTCTGCATCATCTTGTCTGTTTCCTGAGGCTGGATCCGTGTCAGGGTGCCATCTTCAGTGGATGATTGGTGGTCTAAGGTCTGCTGGTGGTCATCAGTCGGGACCAGAGTGAATCCGGACTCATCAGATCTCGTGAAGTTACTGTTTTTCAGAAGATTCTCCCTGGAAAATTCAAGCTTTTCGGTTTGGGCTCATTGATGCTCTGAGGTGGAGATGGATACGTCTTCCACCTGTCATCTACACTGTTTACACATATTAGATTTGTTGCATCTAGGACACAGAAAACAGGGCAGTACCACTGGGTCTGTGTTGAGCTGACATGACCAATGAGAGGAACAGAGGCCGGGGTGTGTTTAATGGCCTCTCAGACCACCATTGTATAATGTTAATTATCCCGATCCCCTCTATTGACACCATCTTTGTTACTGTCTGAAGCTGAAACTGACACCTGAACTCGGAAAGGAACACTGAGCTCTGGACTGCCCTCTAGTGGATGCAATACCTAACAACCATCACGATGTGTGAAAATGTGACAGGAGTCAAGTTGGAAATATTTACATTCATAAAAGAGCATGAATGAGCCTCTAGTCTGTTGGTTCTACTCGTATTCAGTACTTCTACCAAGCATCTAAATGATTCCTGATCAGGATTAAGGCCTTCACGCACGAACTCCGACTATTTCATCCGAATAATGTGCTTGCTAACACTTTTTATTGAGTCAATGTCAAATCAGTGTGAACGTTCACATCAGTGACAAAATTTCATCCAGAATTGATGTGAGTTTTATTTTTTAGATCTGAAATTGATTTTTGTCATTTTTCATGTCTGACAGGTATATAATCGACCAATCAGAGAAGCCGTGTGATTGATAGGTTATTAGATCCAGCCATGCAGGCGTTATCATTGCTGCAGTTTCATTCCAACTTTGTATTATTGTGGCCGAGCGTCTTTATTAATTCTTCTCTGCTTCTTAAAGCAAGCAGCTAGATAGACTTAGACTTAGACTTAGACTTAGACAGACTTTATTCATCCACAAGGGAAATTCTGTTGTCACAGTAGCTCAGAACAGCAATAGAGGAAGAAATAGAACAGCAATAGTAGGTAAGAAAAAAAAAAGAAGTAAATAATAATAATAAAATAGAATAGGTACTATCCATAAAGCAATCTGGAATATGTACACTTTTACAAAGATAAAAGATAAATAAAACTATCTAAAGTAAAATTGGCAATACAGAATATGGAAATTTAGAAATTTACAATATATACAACATGTGACTAAATGCAGTGCCAGTTTACACAGAGGCTTTGAAATGAATTTTAGTTATCTGTGAATTTTAGTTATCTGAATGCTAAAGCAGAACCTCTGACCGACCCACGGACGTCCGAAAGTCCGTCCTGAAGTGGTCGTGGTCCAGCTTCAGATCCTGGAACAGGAGGAACCCAGCGCCTTGTTCTCTCTTTCTTTTGCAGTTTTGTTGTCGTGGTTTGTGTGGAATCCACCTTCTGAATTTGCTTTAGAATTTTCTTCATTGATTCACAATGTCACATTGCACTTCGACAGAAACGTCAAAAATTTACCTCTGAATTATTCACTATTTCATGTTGTCTTTACACGTCGGTCCTGGTGTGTAGATCTGGATTTTCTTCTGACATCTTTTCTTCCAGAAGCAGATGGATTATCATCCTCCTTCCAGGTTTGAGTGATGACAGAGACGGTCTCATCGTGCACACCTCCCAACATGGCTGTTTAACATATGAAATATGAATAACAGTCGATTTTGAAATGAGCGGTCCATATCTGTTTTCAGAGGAGAATTTCTCTTTATTTTCTTTTTTCTGTTCCAGGCAGCGTTTATAGCTAAACGCACCGGCTGTGCGTCAGCATTCAGCGAGGAAAGGTCAGCAGTGTGGGTTATAACATGAAGGCAATGAAAGACGCAGCTCCAGAAAAATCCCTGGGAGTTGATCTGCTACGACTCCTGGGAGACGATATGATTTCTCTTATTATTTCTCTTTATTGCTGGGAGAAAGCAGCCCGGCACACCTCACACTGCAGATGAAACAATGATGCCAGCTGCTGCTGTCCAGGGAGAGCCAGAACCAGAACCAGAACCAGAACCTCATGATCTGCTCCCATCATTATGACTTCACCATGAAGAGGAGCTGCAGTCCCTCCTCCCTCCTAAAGCTCATTTTCTAATTATGTTTATTTGATTTGATCAATTTAGTCTGTTTTTCTTTTCCTTTTCAGTGCAGCCTTTATATCTCGGTAACATTTTACTATTGTACATGTTTCCCTTTATCCATTGTTCATGTATTTAATTCCAGATATTCTGTAAAGCGCGGAGCATTTATCATTTATCCTGCAGAGTGAGCATGGTAGTGGTTTGGGTAACTCTGGGTTAACCCTCATCCCCATCGCAGAACATCTGGAAATAAATAATTTGGTAAATAATAGATAAAAGGAAACATGTAAAACAGGAAAATGTAACAGGCAGCCTCCAACTGCAATGAAAAGGGAAAGAAAAACAGACTGAATTAATCAAATCAAACAAACATAATTAGAAAATGAGGTTTAGGAGGGAAGAGGGACTGCAGCTCCTCTGAACGTCTTCATCAAGTAGGTGAATTCATTTTCTCCTCAATTATCATCTTTGTTAACTGTTCATTAATTTTCCCCATCGCTGCTGAGCGATCGCTGTTTTCTTTGAGCTCCCACAGTTCTGCTGTCAATCAGACGTCATTAGCTGTGCTGCCGCATCTCATTCAGGCTGATGTCCTTTAAATGAACCTCACATTCGCTCAGGTGCGTCTGCCCCACAGCTTTCCTCCTCTGGATCCATTCGGACATATCCATACCTCCGATATAAACCTTTATGTTCCTGAATCTATGTTTCTTTTACTACATTTAGTCACTAAATAAATCGTAGCTAATTACAAGTAAATATACAGTGGAAATGAAATGTTCTATAAAGTTCTCATTGGTGGGAACTACTTTTTCTTCCACCTGTCAGAGCAAATGTGAAATATGGAACGTTATTGACTTGTTCAGTATTTAATCCGTAGCACAGTCACGTGTAGAGATGAACGACAACGGTGCTGATGTGTGTAGGAAGACACAGACAACCACAAACCTTCTTAAACATCGAGACTCACCGATCATACAGGATGGTATGATCTGAAGAGGAGAGGAAGAGGAGGACAGGCGCTGCTCAGTCAGTGCTTAGATGCTGCAGGAATGTACTATCCAGGTACTATCAGGTACTATTCATGTACTATCAGGCAGCATTCATGTACTAACAGGTACTATTTAAGTACAACCAGGTACAATCCAGCAACTATGAAGTAGTATCCAGAGACAATGAGGTAATATCCAGATACTAAGAGGTAGTATTCAAGAACAATGAAGTAGTATCCAGGCAGTACAACGTAGTATCCAGGTACTATGAGTTACTATACAGGTACAATTAGGTAATATCCAGGTACTATCAGGTAGTATACAGGTACTACAAAGTAGTGTCCAGGTAGTATGAGGTAGTATCCAGGTACTGTGAGGTAGTATCCAGGTAGTATGAGGTAGTAACTAGGTACTATGAGTTAGTATTGAGGTAGTATGAGGTAGTATCCAGGTGGTATGAGGTAGTATCCAGGTACTATGAGGTAGTATCCAGGTAGTATGCGGTAGTATCCAGGTGGTATGAGGTAGTATCCAGGTAGTATGAGGTAGTATCCAGGTAGTATGAAGTAATATCCAGGTGGTATGAGGTAATGTCCAGGTACTATGAGGTAGTATCCAGGTACTATGAGGTAGTATATAGGTAGTATGAAGTAGTATCCAGGTACTATGAGGTAGTATCTAGGTAGTATGAGGTAGTATCCAGGTACTATGAGGCAGTATCTAGGTGGTATTAGGTAGTATCCAGGTAGTATGAGGTAGTACTGAGGTAGTATCCAGGTACTATGAGGTAGTATCTAGGTAGTATGAAGTAGTATCCAGGTACTATGAGGTAGTATCCAGGTGGTATGAGGTAGTATCCAGGTAGTATGAGGTAGTAACTAGGTACTATGAGGTAGTACTGAGGTAGTATGAGGTAGTATCCAGGTACTATGAGGTAGTATCCAAGTGGTATGAGGTAGTATCCAGGTAGTATGAGGTAGTAACTAGGTAGTATGAGGTAGTATCTAGGTAGTATGAGGTAGTATCCAGGTACTATGAGGTAATATCCAGGTACTATGATGTAGTACTGAGGTAGTATGAGGTAGTATCCAGGTACTATGAGGTAGTATCTAGGTAGTATGAAGAAATATCCAGGTACTATGAGATAGTATCCAGGTGGTATGAGGTAGTATCCAGGTAGTAGGAGGTAGTAACTAGGTACTATGAGTAGTGTCCAAGTACTATGAGGTAGTATCCAGGTAGTATGAGGTAGTATCCAGGTAGTATGAGGTAGTATCCAGGTGGTATGAGGTATTATCCAGGTAGTATGAGGTAGTAACTAGGTACTATGAGTAGTGTCCAGGTACTATGAGGTAGTATCCAGGTACTATGAGGTAGTATCCAGGTAGTATGAGGTAGTATCCAGGTACTATGAGGTAGTATCCAGGTGGTATGAGGTAGTATCCAGGTAGTATGAGGTAGTATCCAGGTAGTATGATGTAGTACTGAGGTAGTATCCAGGTACTATGAGGTAGTATCCAGGTAGTATGAGGTAGTATCCAGGTACTATGAGGTAGTATCCAGGTGGTATGAGATAGTATCCAGGTAGTATGAGGTAGTATCCAGGTAGTATGAGGTAGTAACTCGGTACTATGAGGTAGTACTGAGGTACTATGAGGTAGTATCCAGGTAGTATGAGGTAGTATCCAGGTACTATGAGGTAGTATCCAGGTGGTATGAGGTAGTTTCCAGGTAGTATGAGGTAGTATCCAGGTAGTATGAGGTAGTATCCAGGTAGTATGAGGTAGTAACTCGGTACTATGAGGTAGTACTGAGGTACTATGAGGTAGTATCCAGGTACTATGAGGTAGTATCCAGGTAGTATGAGGTAGTATCCAGGTACTATGAGGTAGTATCCAGGTGGTATGAGGTAGTATCCAGGTAGTATGAGGTAGTAACTAGGTACTATGAGGTAGTACTAAGGTACTATGAGGTAGTATCCAGGTAGTATGAGGTAGTATCTAGGTAGTATGAGGTAGTATCCAGGTAGTACGAGGTAGTATCCAGGTGGTATGAGGTAGTATCCAGGTAGTATGAGGTAGTATCCAGGTAGTATAAGGTAGTAACTAGGTAGTATGAGGTAGTATTCAGGTAGGATGAGGTAGTATCCAGGTGGTATGAGGTAGTATCCAGGTAGTATGATGTAGTAACTAGGTAGTATGAGGTAGTACTGAGGTAGTATGAGGTAGTATCCAGGTAGTACCAGGTAGTACTGAGGTAGTATCCAGGTGGTATGAGGTAGTATCCAGGTAGTACCAGGTAGTACTGAGGTAGTATCCAGGTAGTATCCAGGTACTATGAGGTAGTATCCAGGTAGTATGAGGTAGTATCCAGGTAGTATGAGGTAGTATCAAGGTACTATGAGGTAGTATCCAGGTACTATGAGGTAGTATCCAGGTGGTATAAGGTAGTATCAAGGTACTATGATGTAGTATCCAGGTACTATGAGGTAGTATCCAGGTAGTATGAGGTAGTATCCAGGTTGTATTAGGTAGTAACTAGGTACTATGAGGTAGTACTGAGGTAGCATGAGGTAGTATCCAGGTACTATGAGGTAGTATATAGGTAGTATGAAGTAGTGTCCAGGTACTATGAGGTAGTATTCAGGTACTGTGAGGTAGTATCCAGGTAGTATGAGGTAGTAACTAGGTACTATGAGTTAGTATTGAGGTAGTATGAGGTAGTATCCAGGTGGTATGAGGTAGTATCCAGGTACTATGAGGTAGTATCCAGTTACTATGAGGTAGTATCCAGGTGGTATGAGGTAGTATCCAGGTAGTATGAGGTAGTATCCAGGTACTATGAGGTAGTATCCAGGTAGTATGAGGTATTATCCAGGTAGTATGAGGTAGTATCCAGGTAGTATGAAGTAATATCCAGGTGGTATGAGGTAATGTCCAGGTACTATGAGGTAGTATCCAGGTACTATGAGGTAGTATATAGGTAGTATGAAGTAGTATCCAGGTACTATGAGGTAGTATCTAGGTAGTATGAGGTAGTATCCACGTACTATGAGGCAGTATCTAGGTGGTATTAGGTAGTATCCAGGTAGTATGAGGTAGTACTGAGGTAGTATCCAGGTACTATGAGGTAGTATCCAGGTAGTATGATGTAGTAACTAGGTACTATGAGGTAGTACTGAGGTAGTATGAGGTAGTATCCAGGTACCATGAGGTAGTATCCAAGTGGTATGAGGTAGTATCCAGGTAGTATGAGGTAGTAACTAGGTAGTATCAGGTAGTATCTAGGTAGTATGAGGTAGTATCCAGGTACTATGAGGTAATATCCAAGTGGTATGAGGTAGTATCCAGGTAGTATGAGGTAGTAACTAGGTAGTATGAGGTAGTATCTAGGTAGTATGAGGTAGTATCCAGGTACTATGAGGTAATATCCAGGTACTATGATGTAGTACTGAGGTAGTATGAGGTAGTATCCAGGTAGTATGAGGTAGTATCCAGGTACTATGAGGTAGTATCCAGGTGGTATGAGGTAGTATCCAGGTGGTATGAGGTAGTATCCAGGTAGTATGAGGTAGTAACTAGGTAGTATGAGGTAGTATCTAGGTAGTATGAGGTAGTATCCAGGTAGTATGAGGTAATATCCAGGTACTATGAGGTAGTATCCAGGTGGTATGAGGTAGTATCCAGGTAGTATGAGGTAGTATCCAGGTAGTATGAGGTAGTACTGAGGTAGTATCCAGGTACTATGAGGTAGTATCCAGGTAGTATGAGGTAGTATCCAGGTACTATGAGGTAGTATCCAGGTGGTATGAGATAGTATCCAGGTAGTATGAGGTAGTATCCAGGTAGTATGAGGTAGTAACTCGGTACTATGAGGTAGTACTGAGGTACTATGAGGTAGTATCCAGGTACTATGAGGTAGTATCCAGGTAGTATGAGGTAGTATCCAGGTACTATGAGGTAGTATCCAGGTGGTATGAGGTAGTATCCAGGTAGTATGAGGTAGTATCCAGGTAGTATGAGGTAGTAACTAGGTACTATGAGGTAGTACTGAGGTACGATGAGGTAGTATCCAGGTAGTATGAGGTAGTATCTAGGTAGTATGAGGTAGTATCCAGGTAGTATGAGGTAGTATCCAGGTGGTATGAGGTAGTATC
The DNA here is from genome assembly GCF_933228915.1 of Telmatherina bonti. Taxonomy (NCBI): domain Eukaryota; kingdom Metazoa; phylum Chordata; class Actinopteri; order Atheriniformes; family Telmatherinidae; genus Telmatherina; species Telmatherina bonti. The sequence goes on from NC_136610.1 coordinate 4,798,320, forward strand.
CAGGTAGTATGAGGTAGTATCCAGGTAGTATAAGGTAGTAACTAGGTAGTATGACGTAGTATTCAGGTAGGATGAGGTAGTATCCAGGTGGTATGAGGTAGTATCCAGGTAGTATGATGTAGTAACTAGGTAGTATGAGGTAGTATCCAGGTAGTATGAGGTAGTAACTAGGTAGTATGAGGTAGTAATGAGGTAGTATGAGGTAGTATCCAGGTAGTACCAGGTAGTACTGAGGTAGTATCCAGGTAGTATCCAGGTACTATTAGGTAGTATCCAGGTAGTATGAGGTAGTATCCAGGTAGTATGAGGTAGTGTCAAGGTACTATGAGGTAGTATCCAGGTACTATGAGGTAGTATCCAGGTACTATGAGGTAGTATCCAGGTGGTATAAGGTAGTATCAAGGTACTATGATGTAGTATCCAGGTACTATGAGGTAGTATCCAGGTAGTATGAGGTAGTATCCAGGTTGTATGAGGTAGTAACTAGGTACTATGAGGTAGTACTGAGGTGGTATGAGGTAGTATCCAGGTACTATGAGGTAGTATATAGGTAGTATGAAGTAGTATCCAGGTACTATGAGGTAGTATCCAGGTGGTATGAGGTAGTATCCAGGTACTATGAGGTAGTATCTAGGTACCATGAGGTAGTACTGAGGTACTATGAGGTAGTATCCAGGTAGTATGAGGTAGTATCCAGGTAGTATGAGGTAGTATCCAGGTACTATGAGGTAGTATCCAGGTAGTATCAGGTAGTATCCAGGTACTATGCGGAAGTATCCAGGTACTATGAGGTAGTATCCAGGTGGTATGCGGTAGTAACTAGGTACCATGAGGTAGTACTGAGGTACTATGAGGTAGTATCCAGGTAGTATGAGGTAGTAACTAGGTAGTATGAGGTAGTATCCAGGTAGTATGAGGTAGTATCCAGGTAGTATGAGGTAGTATCCAGGTACTATGAGGTAGTATCCAGGTAGTATCAGGTAGTATCCAGGTACTATGAGGTAGTATCCAGGTACTATGAGGTAGTATCCAGGTAGTATCAGGTAGTATCCAGGTACTATGAGCTAGTATCCAGGTACTATGAGGTAGTATCCAGGTACTATGAGGTAGTATCCAGGTAGTAGGAGGTAATAACTAGGTACTATGAGTAGTGTCCAGGTACTATGAGGTAGTATCCAGGTAGTATGAGGTAATATCCAGGTACTATGAGGTAGTATCCAGGTGGTATGAGGTAGTAACTAGGTAGTATGAGGTAGTATCCAGGTACTATGAGGTAGTATCCAGGTAGTATGAGGTAGTATCCAGGTAGTATGAGGTAGTATCCAGGTAGTATCAGGTAGTATCCAGGTACTAAGAGGAAGTATCCAGGTACTATGAGGTAGTATCCAGGTGGTATGAGGTAGTAACTAGGTACCATAAGGTAGTACTGAGGTACTATGAGGTAGTATCCAGTTAGTATGAGGTAGTAACTAGGTAGTATGAGGTAGTATCCAGGTAGTATGAGGTAGTATCCAGGTAGTATGAGGTAGTATCCAGGTACTATGAGGTAGTATCCAGGTAGTATCAGGTAGTATCCAGGTACTATGAGGTAGTATCCAGGTACTATGAGGTAGTATCCAGGTAGTATCAGGTAGTATCCAGGTACTATGAGGTAGTATCCAGGTACTATGAGGTAGTATCCAGGTACTATGAGGTAGTATCCAGGTACTATGAGGTAGTATCTAGGTAGTATCAGGTAGTAACTAGGTATTGTATTGGGCACATCTTGTATGTTAGTAAAGTGACTTCATCTGTCTGCTTGGTTTTCAGTCTTGTTGTTTATTTTCTAACAAAATATTTTTTCTTGTTTTTAAAGCTAACTTACGAATGTTGTGTCCAGATGTGTGGTAATGAATATTAATAATGATAAATACATGAACATAATTGTAAATAATGATAAATATGTGAATCCAGATCGGAGTGTCGAGTCGCTGACATCAGCTGACGTCAGCACAACGGGTTCAGACTTAGCCGGTAAGAACTCGATGTCATTAACACAGTCTGTATAAACCAGCTGGTGTCGGGTTTAATGAAAATATGACAAAGGAAATATTCCATCAACACGACAGAAAGATTATTACATCATTTGTTCAGAATAATAGTTGACTGATTATGTTTATATGGAGGCATTGACGAACATAAGCGATGGATTTTAATTGTTATTGTATTGTACAGAAATGTAGCGGTATCACTACTTTCTACCACGTCACGACATCATGCCAACTTTTCCTCAAGGCAGATTTTCATCTGTGTTTTCATCAGAGAGAAGGAGACAGCATGAATTCCAGGTTTGATGTGAAGCATGAGATCCGTTCCTGAAGGACTGTAAAAGCCTACGTTGTTGGGCGTTCGGCACCGAGCCGCCTCTGTAAAGCAGGTGCAAACAGATATGCTGTTATTTGTCTTGAAGCCGTTTGCTGTGTTGATGCCACAAAGACAGAAAGCCGTTCCCAGAGTGTGTCAGGTCAATATATTCCACACGGCACATTAATATCAGGAAAATCTCCCCAGCAGCGAGTTGAGCGTCTCTCTGCAGCGCCATCAGTAAACACAACATAAATAAAGCTTATTCGTTATGTTATGCATGTACGGATCTACGGAACAGAAAATCCTTAATTTTAACTTTAAACTGTAAAAGACATAAAATTAAAAACAGAAACTGTTAATACATTAAACTATACTTGAAGGAAACAAAATATTTTCTATAAAATCTGCTAATCAAAGTTGTTTCTTCAGTTTCCATCAACTGTCTTCTGTTTTCACAAAGCTAATTAATTAGGCGATAGCATGGTCCGCTATATTCCAGAAGATCCCCGTTCCACTGGGAACTCTCAACATTTCTGATACTTTATACTTCAGTATATAAAGTTTTTTAATGGGAGTGGATCAGATTTCAGCATCTTGTCGGGTTCTGGAGGCAGCTAACAGCAGAGGAAAACGCAGCTAGCTGCAGCGTACCACACGGTTTGGAGGGAAAATGCTTGTTTGTCAGCCAACTCCATCAGACTCCCTGCCTGACAGATCCATCCATAACCTTGTAATGTGCTTACTATAATATTACATGTGAACTTAGTAAAGAATTAAAATGTTAATTTCCCAGTTTTATTGATTCATTAATGTAAAACTTTTAACCAGAATGTAAAAGCTGCGCTTGTGTGAGCTGTTTACGGCTTATTCAAGTCTAAATGGATCACATTGTTAAATATGAGATTTTATCATCATTTGTTGTTTTTTTCATCAAACATTAAAACCCACATGCAAGCACACACATCTGCACACACACACATGCCCACACAGGGACTGGATGGGTTTTGTTCTGAGTCTGTCCAGCAGGTGGGAGTAGAACTCTGTCAGATCACCGGGCCTCAGCCTCACATATGCAGACCAACGGCTCCGTTTTCAGGCTGAATGAGCTTCCCTCCATCCCTCCGTCCCAACGTCCGTCCAGTATCTGATCCCACCTCTTCACACTGTCACATGCAAACCTTTCAGGGAATATTCTTATATTTCCTGTTTATCGTCGCTGTCAGAGGCAGCATCCATCGTGTGTGTGTGGCTCAGGTCTCCATGGTAATAATCACAGTGTGTGTGCTTGTTGTGGTTGATGGTAAACATAACTCTCCACGGGAGGCTGACTGTTTCAGCCTAATGAACAGAACGTAGCGGCTGTCAGACCCCATCCAGTCCTCCTCCACTAACAGTTGCATTTAGAGAAAGTGTAGCTGACCACCGGGAAGCTTAAAATAATGTACATGATACGTATTATACACACACACCTCCCACAGGAGGCCACAGAAATATGAGAATGTGATGGCTTTTTATTGCTGGAAACAGTGTAATCTACACAGACCTCTGGTGTGTGTGTGCTGCTTGTGTTTCTGAGCTGGCAGGGCTTTTTGTGTGGGAAAAGCCGTCTCCTGGACTCAAGTCCACACAGCTTTTTCTTCCAGGAAAATATAAAAAAAGAAAGAAAAATCCAGTTCATTTCATTCTTTGAACAAAACCAGGATTTTTTTCTTCCTTTGTGTGTCCCTCAGCCCCCCTCCTCCTCACACACACACACACACACCCCTTCTTTTGTAGCAAATAATCCAAAATCCTTTGAGTGACAGTCACCATTTCCCATTAAATCTCTGGAATCCTCTCAGCTGTCATTGAAAAAACTCTTCCATCCTTCGGAGAGTCAGACGTAAGGAGAAACGGGACGAAGGGGACAAACATGAAAGAGAAAGCAGCGCTACAGATTTGCTTTTGATTCCCACCAATATGCAGCTGATGTAATAAGATAGAAGATCATCCTGCTAATGAGGCTGGGAGACAAAGGCGCGCAGAAAGACGTGCATGTGGGAACTACATCTCACGCCTCCTGCAGCTCTAGTATTATTTCAGTCCTAATCTCATCCAGAAAAATTATTATTCTGTACCCATGTCTCAAGCTAAATCTTATCTTCCTTCCAGCTTTCGTAACTCCCACCATATTTCATACTTTCCTCTTATTTCCGTCCCAGTTTCCCAACGACGGCCTGAATTCTTAGATTTTACTGGAACACAAAGACAAGGTCTGGTGTGAAACCTACAGAATGGTGCACAGCTCGCCTCAGACGGACATCACAGCTCCAAACAGCTGCAGTATCATGTAACAATGTTTTCTATAACCAGGATTTATAGATATCAATATGAAAAACAATTCAACTTTTGTATTTTTACATCAGATGACGAGGATGTTCATTATAATCTGCACGAAGCAACAAATTCTCAACCAGCACATTTAAAACGCCACACAAATTAAACGTAAATTAATGATTTTTGTCATCGCTGTGGAAGTATTATGTAAAGAGAAATAAAAGAGAAATTGTCTTTGTAGCAAATCAAAGCTACATTAGCATGTAGCGCTAATGTCAGAGAGAGTTAGACAGCTGAAGGAGGCTGGAAGACAAACTGAAGCTGCAGGTGTCGCTAGCTGGGAATGCGTTTGCAGGACAGCAGGGATTTTTACATTTCTCCATTCAGGAGACAGAAATACAGATATAACATGAGGAATGTGTGAAGTTCTGGAGGTTTTTAACCGATACTGGGGGACGAAACACCAGAATACCAAAGTTAAAACTACAGGTCAGCTGAACATGACATGACACGTTTGTACACTCTGAACATGAAAACAAAAGCAAACCCACAGAAGTAGCTAGTTTTACAAAACCATCAACTTTATATCAAAATGTAATTATTCCAACTTGTAAATGAAGTTAATCCAACACAGCTGCTTTAATTCTGCAGGAAAATCATTTACTCATGTCACATGAAACTAAATGAAAATTAATTATTAAACCCAAAAGGGAAATTACAGATGAAAATCATCATTTTTGCATGTGTTAGCTAGCTAACATTAGATTAGCTAACCGCTTGCCTAAAAACAACAAATGCGACTAAACAGATACCTAAAAGTATCTGGTGATGACTGCATGTATTTAATCTTTTCCTTTAGACAGATGACAACAGATATAGTCATGATTTCATGCTGCAGCTTTCTTGCCAAGCTAGTCTGACATCTTATGTGATCTTGTGATCGCTGGGTTGACTCATATTATGACTATTACTATGACAAATCCAACCAGTGTCCAAGGTGTTGAAGGTCATACGGGTTGTAAATTAGTTTTCACTTTGGAATCATAAATGGCATGTTAAGGCTCATTTATGCATTTTATAGTCATGTGTGTAATTCGTTCTGTTTTCAAGGAGCTTAGCTATCCATCACTTGATGCAGAAAACAGAGAAATACCACGGCGCAGTTCGGACAAGCAACCAGAAGAAAACTGATTAATACAAATCACCAGAAGAAGACACATAAGAAGAAAAACATCATTAATGGTTTTATTACCTCTGCCAAGGCGGTTATGTTTTTACCAGCTGTTTGTTTGTTTATCTGTTTGTTTGTGTTCAAGACAACTCAAAATGTTATGAATGGATTTTCACAAAAATTTCAGGAATTGTTGGAAACGTGAAAAAGGAAGAACTAATTAAATTTTGGTGGTGATCCGGATCAGCATTTGGATTGAGGAATTTTTTTAAACTGTGGCCCTTGGCGGAGGTTTGCGCTCTCCGAGTGCTTTTTAGTTCTTCTACGACTTTGAGTACGACGGAGTATTAGGGCCACAATGAGAAAAAAAAAAAAATAGTGTTGGATTATAATTTTTTCCTCTGCTTTACTAGAGAATAAAGTCGAAATGATGAGGGAAAAGGTGATACATAGTTTCAAGAATAAAGTCGAAATGACAAAGCTGAAATACTAATATTAAAGTTGAGTTTTCAATATGTATTTGAACAGCTTTAAAACACAATGCCTTGTGTGTAGCCTACTCACGTTTACATCAAGAAGTTGCATTAACACACGTTGTAGCCTACACGGCATGCAGTCACTCTGTCTTTTTTCTTTTTTTTTTTTTTTTTTTTACTTTTTCTCATTTCAACTTTATTCTCGACATTTTGACTTAAATGTCAAAACTGTATTTCTACTTTATTTTTGTCATTTCGACTTTATTCTCTAGTAAAGCAGAGGAAAAAATAATAATCCGACACTATTGTTTTTTTTTTCTCTCATTGTGGCCCTAATACTCCGTCATATTTGAGTGTTTCTGCTCAGTTACCTATAACTTTGTCGTGGTGCATTACTACGACCAGCTGGTGTCAAAACATGGAAGTGAACTCTGAACTCAACACTGCCCTCTAGTGGACGAGCTGACCTAACAACCAAGGCAACGTAAAATGGAAGTAATGAAGACAACAACATATGTCAACGTTTGAAAAAAGATGTTCACATTGACGTAAGGTAGCATAAATGGACCTTTAGAGGTTTGAAAATAACCAGTTTCACATTTTGATTGTTTTTCTGCATTTCATGACGCATCATTCACATGAACGACGAATCACCACCTTGTTGACCAAGTAGCAGCGCTTTCTGGTGCTGCTAGGAAACATTTAACTTCTATTGACGAACAAAATTAATGCCATCCCATTTTTAATACTCATCATATTCAGTAACTTGATTTATTCACAATCACAGGAGAACCATAAGCCAGTTGTGTCTTAATAAATCCAAAGTCCTGATATTTCCCTTTATTTGAGTGCATTTTGAGGCCTATTGTGCAGAATCTGTGGGCTCATGCATAATTAACCACCTTACTATCATCCTCCTAGATATTTGCTCCACTGTTTTTCATTCGGCTTGTTACTTCCAGCTTCAGTGTTTGTGATCTTTTTGGCTGCTTCCTGTGTGGACACCCAGCAACAACGCAGCAACGTAGGAAGAAATAAAATCAATGAGGCAATGACTTCTGCCATGAGAATTAAAGAGACGTGCCGAGACGTTTATCCATAAAATAATAATGATATGGAAAACATTTCTCAGATTTAAACATTTGAACCAGCTGACTGCCGTCTCTCATCCTTATTCCAGTGTTTATCAGGCAGGAACAGCTTCAATTCTGTCTAGGTCTGTGTTAACTGTGCTTGTCTACCTGGAATTGAAAAGGTAGGACGCCAGTGCCTGGAGGTGTGAATGCAGACATGAAATAGATGGAATTATTGTGGTAAACATACTTCCAGACGGGATTATGAGACACAAATGAAGAATCCTGATAACTCAATTACCAACCACACAAACACACACAGAGAGAAAGCCATCTCTCCTCTTTATGGACTCAGCCATATTTACAATCAGCAGGAAATGTATTCAATTAGCCCGTCTGCAAGCATCCCTCCTCTTGAGAATTAAATGACACAAATCCATATTCAATGTTTTGTAATGATTTAATGATGAGGGCTTTGCATGCTTTATGCCTTCTCGCTTTGCTTTTGACCCACTCAATTAGTCCCTTATTCAACCCCCCAAATCTCCACATCAAAAGCTGAAGAAGGGGATGTTGGTGGGAAGGAGGGAGCATCTTCATTCTGATAAGTCTCTTTCAAACAAACTGTTTAAATGAGAATAAAATCTTTGACGCTGTGAACTGGAAGCTGGGTCATTAGGAGAAGCGCTGCGGAGCGGAACAGCTGAGTGATTAAACGGACCACCAACAACCTTGGCATCGAGCCCGCATCCTGTTTTCAGCTTTTTTTCTTTATCTTTCCCTGTTTGTCCTCGCTTCAATCTCATTGTGATTTTCCTCCTCTCACCTCCTCCTAGCATTCACCACCATTACAAGGCAATAGATGGCCTCCCAGTGTGGTGGAGAAGAGCAAATAATCCATAATTTACAATAACACTTGTTAATAATTAAGGGAATTGGAGCGTTTAGAGAACTCCAGTGCAATTACCCTGAAGCAGACGCTGCGGCGGCGAGGGCTCACGTTGCAGTTTAGCAGCTTTATTACAGGGCAGGCGGGAAGTGGTCGGAGGGGGGGGGTACAGGCCTGTGGGAAGCGGCCTGAGGTTGACCTGCGGGAGGGGGGGTGGACGATGTTGGGGCAAGATGAGCAACGCTGTCCGCGCCTGATGCAGGCAGCAGCTGTGTGTGGTTGATCTGAGGAACGAGGTGCTGGTTGTGGCTTCATGTGACAAGCAGATTGCTGACGTCTTGGATCTGCTGAGGCGTTTAACCCCGGGCGCCGCGGTGACAATCAAAGTAAAACTGTTGGCAGGCTCAGCTGAATGGAGTCCTGGAGCAGACTTTGATAAGCAGTCAGGAGGAGGAGGAGATGTTCTGCAGCTAACAGACAGGCCAGCAAGAACGTCTTCTTCACCGGATATCTGGTGTGTGTGTGTGTGTGTGTGTGTGTGTGTGTGTGGGTGTGTGTGGGTGTGTGGGTGTGGAGAGGGATCAGTGCAGCCATGTTGGTTTAATTAAAACTCTCAACAAGCTTCAGTAACAAGGATCCAGTGATGGAGCTGCTTTAATCACTGGAGAGAGTTGTTGTTTCTACACTGTAAAAAACCCCCCCAACTTTTCTCAGTATTATTTCCTCTTTTATACAAATATCTATAAATATACATATCTATCTATCTATCTATCTATCTATCTATCTATCTATATATATATATATATATATATATATATATATATATATATATATATATATATATATATGAAAACAAACACAGAGCTCACTGAGTGAAATACAAGAATCCTTTGGAAGATTACACATAATAAAACCTATTAATAATACCAATCTTCTGACATTTTAGGGTTATTTATTCATTTTTTGCCTTTTCTAAAGGTAATTTAATTGTTATTATTCATGCTAATGTCTTTCTTTAAACATTGCATCCAAAATAAAACAATAAATTCTATTCATATGTAATGGTATAACCTGTATGTTTATTATAGGATATTACTGTTCTTCATGATTTTCTTCCTCATTTTCTTTTTTGTCACCCAAAATTGACTGTTTTTTACGTTCATGTTTTTTACAGTGTATCTTCCTTTCTGAGATTTGAAGGAGTAACTCTTGAACTTTGGCAGCAACTAGTTCTCCAGCCGACAGTGGTGGGGGATCAAGCGTGCTTCCTGCAGTCCAGGACCTTATCCTTCAGCGTAACCTCCTCCAAGCTCCTCAGCCCGCCTGCTTCACTGCTTCAGACAGAACAGAGGTGCATTTAGCATGTCTCCAGGTTAAAAGGTTTCTCTTTGATTTCCAGCAAAAATCACTGTGCCTCATTATCCTGTTCTTCCTCTCATTTCCTCACCCCTCATCCTCCCACCCTTCAGCCTCGGACGCCATTGTTTCTCACTCATACGGCTTCTTAACTGACAACTCAGGCGAGCCCAAAACAAAGAGGAGCTTTTACTAATCAAATGATGAGAGCAGGAAGCACCATTTATAGATGCCCAGTGACATTTAATACATATAAATCAGGAGGCTGTAGTTTCAAAGCGCTTGTAATTTCTTTGTATGAGCTGCATCACATCACTCGGCTGCATCAGCACTGCAGAATAAATTGCTTACATGAGGCCGAAGGGCTTCACTCCTACTTAAAAAGGACAGGTTCAAAATGAACACTGTTTCCGTGCCTTGGTCCCATCCGGATGGTTCAGGATGCAGCATCATTTGAATGCAAACCCTGGAGATAGACAGAAACTGGAAGAGGTGGGGGATGTGTGTGTGTGTGTGTGTGTGTGTGTGTGTGTGTGTGTGTGCTGGGGAAACATTAGAGCAAGGGAAAAAAAAGCAGCGAACAGGGAAAAGAGGGAAACAAATGTGAGAGCTTTCGTGCATGAAATTAAAAGATACCTCCAAAATACTCCTGCCTGTGATGCTTCGTGGCGGGCCCTCCTGGAAGTCTCTCTGTCTCACTTTCTGTTTGACTGCAGGGAAGGCAGATGTGAGACGGTGTAACCTTTAAGGAACGTCCAAATCGATAAAGCTCTCCTCTTCCCCAGATCTGAGCACTGTTGTTGCCTCAAGCTAAAGGCTTGGGTTGGGAACCTGGGATGTGGGATATTTGCTTTGCCACTTGTTTTTCTTTGAACTCCCTGGTATTGTTGGTGAAAACCTTTGCAGGGACTACCTTCCCCCAATCCCAGTGTCCATGTTATTGGTTTGTTCTCCCAAGGCAGATTGCCTGCAGGCATATAAAACACAAGAACCATCTGAAAGCTCCAACTTAACCACTGTGCTACATGAAAACACACTTGCAGCGATGGATCTGCCCCTTACGGCCTTACACCAAAATAGATTTGTGAGAAGTGTTTGATCTGTGATTATGTTTTGGCAGCATCTCTGCATGTCTTCAATAAAGAGCCTGACACAGTTGTTTGTTACACAAGAAAAACCTGAAAAGGAAGGAGGTCGGGGTGGGGGGGGGGGGGGGGGGGGGTTGTGCAACAAAGGTTCATCGTTCTGACTCGAGTGTCGGTAAACCTCTGGACCTTGGGGAATCTCTACCGTGTGGAAGTGGATCAGGATCCAGTGACTGAAGGAAAAGACCTGATTTCCACCATTCATGTTGTTCAAGTTAAAGAAAACGTTTCAATAAATATTTTAAACTTTTTTTTTTCAGTTTGAGCTCCGCATTTCTGTTTCTGAAGTCCAAAATATAAAAACAGAAGAAAGTAAAAGACCCTGAGCTAAAGTTTGTGCCCCCCGCCTGATCATAGTTCTGTCACGTATGACAGCCTGCAAATTCTTTTTCTTCTCATCCGACAGCGTTTTACTCCATGTTGGTTGAAGGATGAGAGGATTTTTTTGCTCATTATTGCTGCAGAAAGCCAAAGGTTCATGAAAACTCACCACTCCTCAGAGCTTTATCCACAGGTTTTCAATTATGTTTAGGTCAGGGGGCTGTGAGGGTCATTTTCTGATGTGATCCTGCACCACCATTCTGGATAAACTACTCGAGCATTTTTCTTTTCGTAGTCTAGCTATAGTTTGGGTTTGCTTTTAAAGTAACCTCATGAGCAGTTTGTGGACGCTACATCTCTTTTGGTCGGCCACCACCTCAGTGTCATACGGCAGTAATACTGGAAATGAAGAAATTAGCTTTTGAAGATGCTTTACTACTTTCTAAAAGCATTTTCCTGATTCTTTTGTGTCAGACTCCGGTTAGACACAAACTTTGTTTGCTGGATCAAAGTTTTGAAATCAGATTTAATTAGAGCCGTACCAGTCAGCTAAAATCCAACGATTACTTTGGGTAAGTCGAGATTTCTATTGATCACTCTGCAGGCCGACAAACCAATCAATGATATGTGCCATCTTTTAACCACATTCTCCTTTAATTTTTTTTTCTCAAATAACATAAAACAGGTTAAAAATGTTTCATTTTCAGATGAATGTCAAGCTGAACAGTGTAGCATCTTCTGATGAAAACTTCCAGCAGGATGATGCACCATGTCACAAAGCTCACATCATCTCCACCATGACGATGAGTTCACTGTCCTCCAACGGCTCCACAGTCACCAGATCTACATCCAGCAGAGCAGCTTTGGGATGTGGTGGAACGGGAGATTCTCATCATGATGTGGTGGAACGGGAGATTCTCATCATGATGAGGTGGAACGAGAGATTCTCATGGTGATGAGGTGGAACGGGAGATTCTCATCATGATGTGGTGGAACGAGAGATTCTCATGGTGATGAGGTGGAACGGGAGATTCTCATCATGATGTGGTGGAACGAGAGATTCTCATGGTGATGAGGTGGAACGGGAGATTCTCATGGTGATGAGGTGGAATGGGAGATTCTCATCATGATGTGGTGGAACGAGAGATTCTCATGGTGATGAGGTGGAACGGGAGATTCTCATGGTGATGAGGTGGAACGGAAGATTCTCATCGTGATGTGGTGGAACGGGAGATTCTCATCGTGATGAGGTGGAACGGGAGATTCTCATCGTGATGTGGTGGAACGGGCGATTCTCATCGTGATGAGGTGGAACGGGAGATTCTCATGGTGATGAGGTGGAACGGGAGATTCTCATGGTGATGAGGTGGAACGGGAGATTCTCATCGTGATGTGGTGGAACGGGCGATTCTCATCGTGATGTGGTGGAACGGGAGATTCTCATCGTGATGTGGTGGAACGGGAGATTCTCATCATGATGAGGTGGAACGGGAGATTCTCATGATGATGAGGTGGAACGGGAGATTCTCATCATGATGAGGTGGAACGGGAGATTCTCATCGTGATGTGGTGGAACGGGAGATTCTCATGGTGATGAGGTGGAACGGGAGATTCTCATGGTGATGAGGTGGAACGGGAGATTCTCATCATGATGAGGTGGAACGGGAGATTCTCATGATGATGTGGTGGAACGGGAGATTCTCATGATGATGTGGTGGAACGGGAGATTCTCATGGTGACGAGGTGGAATGGGAGATTCTCATCGTGATGTGGTGGAACGGGCGATTCTCATCGTGATGTGGTGGAACGGGAGATTCTCATGGTGATGAGGTGGAACGGGCGATTCTCATCATGATGAGGTGGAACGGGAGATTCTCATGATGATGTGGTGGAACGGGAGATTCTCATGATGATGTGGTGGAACGGGAGATTCTCATGGTGACGAGGTGGAACGGGAGATTCTCATCATGATGTGGTGGAACGGGAGATTCTCATCATGATGTGGTGGAAAGGGAGATTCTCATCATGATGAGGTGGAACGGGAGATTCTCATCATGATGAGGTGGAACGGGAGATTCTCATGATGATGTGGTGGAACGGGAGATTCTCATCGTGATGAGGTGGAACGGGAGATTCTCATGGTGACGAGGTGGAACGGGAGATTCTCATGATGATGTGGTGGAATGGGAGATTCTCATCATGATGTGGTGGAACGGGAGATTCTCATCATGATGAGGTGGAACGGGAGATTCTCATGGTGACGAGGTGGAATGGGAGATTCTCATCATGATGTGGTGGAACGGGAGATTCTCATCATGATGAGGTGGAACGGGAGATTCTCATGGTGACGAGGTGGAACGGGAGATTCTCATCGTGATGTGGTGGAACAGGAGATTCTCATCATGATGAGGTGGAATGGGAGATTCTCATCATGATGTGGTGGAACGGGAGATTCTCATCATGATGAGGTGGAACGGGAGATTCTCATCGTGATGTGGTGGAACGGGAGATTCTCATGGTGATGAGGTGGAACGGGAGATTCTCATGGTGATGAGGTGGAACGGGAGATTCTCATCATGATGAGGTGGAACGGGAGATTCTCATGATGATGTGGTGGAACGGGAGATTCTCATGATGATGTGGTGGAACGGGAGATTCTCATGGTGACGAGGTGGAATGGGAGATTCTCATCGTGATGTGGTGGAACGGGCGATTCTCATCGTGATGTGGTGGAACGGGAGATTCTCATGGTGATGAGGTGGAACGGGCGATTCTCATCATGATGAGGTGGAACGGGAGATTCTCATCATGATGTGGTGGAACGGGAGATTCTCATCATGATGAGGTGGAATGGGAGATTCTCATCATGATGTGGTGGAATGGGAGATTCTCATCATGATGTGGTGGAACGGGAGATTCTCATCATGATGAGGTGGAATGGGAGATTCTCATCATGATGTGGTGGAACGGGAGATTCTCATGGTGATGAGGTGGAACGGGAGATTCTCATCATGATGTGGTGGAACGGGAGATTCTCATGGTGATGAGGTGGAACGGGAGATTCTCATGGTGATGAGGTGGAACGGGAGATTCTCATCATGATGAGGTGGAACGGGAGATTCTCATGATGATGTGGTGGAACGGGAGATTCTCATGATGATGTGGTGGAACGGGAGATTCTCATGGTGACGAGGTGGAATGGGAGATTCTCATCGTGATGTGGTGGAACGGGCGATTCTCATCGTGATGTGGTGGAACGGGAGATTCTCATGGTGATGAGGTGGAACGGGCGATTCTCATCATGATGAGGTGGAACGGGAGATTCTCATCATGATGTGGTGGAACGGGAGATTCTCATCATGATGAGGTGGAACGGGAGATTCTCAGGGTGACGAGGTGGAACGGGAGATTCTCATCGTGATGTGGTGGAACAGGAGATTCTCATCATGATGAGGTGGAATGGGAGATTCTCATCATGATGTGGTGGAACGGGAGATTCTCATCATGATGAGGTGGAACGGGAGATTCTCAGGGTGACGAGGTGGAACGGGAGATTCTCATCGTGATGAGGTGGAACGGGAGATTCTCATGGTGACGAGGTGGAACGGGAGATTCTCAGGGTGACGAGGTGGAACGGGAGATTCTCATCGTGATGAGGTGGAACGGGAGATTCTCAGGGTGACGAGGTGGAACGGGAGATTCTCATCATGATGAGGTGGAACGGGAGATTCTCAGGGTGACGAGGTGGAAAGGGAGATTCTCATCATGATGAGGTGGAACGGGAGATTCTCATCATGATGTGGTGGAACGGGAGATTCTCATCATGATGTGGTGGAATGGGAGATTCTCAACATGATGAGGTGGAACGGGAGATTCTCATGGTGATGAGGTGGAACGGGAGATTCTCATCATGATGAGGTGGAACGGGAGATTCTCATGGTGATGTGGTGGAACGGGAGATTCTCATCATGATGTGGTGGAACGGGAGATTCTCATCATGATGTGGTGGAATGGGAGATTCTCATCATGATGAGGTGGAACGGGAGATTCTCATGGTGATGAGGTGGAATGGGAGATTCTCATGATTATGTGGTGGAACGGGAGATTCTCAGGGTGACGAGGTGGAACGGGAGATTCTCATCATGATGAGGTGGAACGGGAGATTCTCATCATGATGAGGTGGAACGGGAGATTCTCATGGTGATGAGGTGGAATGGGAGATTCTCAGGGTGACGAGGTGGAACGGGAGATTCTCATCATGATGAGGTGGAACGGGAGATTCTCATCATGATGTGGTGGAATGGGAGATTCTCATCATGATGAGGTGGAACGGGAGATTCTCATGGTGATGAGGTGGAACGGGAGATTCTCATGATGTGGTGGAACGGGAGATTCTCATCACGATGTGGTGGAATGGGAGATTCTCATCATAATGAGGTGGAACGGGAGATTCTCATGGTGATGAGGTGGAACGGGAGATTCTCATGGTGATGAGGTGGAACGGGAGATTCTCATGATTATGTGGTGGAACGGGAGATTCTCATGGTGATGAGGTGGAACGGGAGATTCTCATGATGATGTGGTGGAACGGGAGATTCTCATGGTGATGAGGTGGAACGGGAGATTCTCATGGTGACGAGGTGGAACGGGAGATTCTCATGGTGATGAGGTGGAACAGGAGATTCTCATGATTATGTGGTGGAACGGGAGATTCTCATGGTGATGTGGTGGAACGGGAGATTCTCATCATGATGAGGTGGAACGGGAGATTCTCATGGTGATGAGGTGGAACGGGAGATTCTCATGGTGATGAGGTGGAACAGGAGATTCTCATGGTGATGTGGTGGAACGGGAGATTCTCATCATGATGAGGTGGAACAGGAGATTCTCATGGTGATGTGGTGGAACAGGAGATTCTCATGGTGATGAGGTGGAACGGGAGATTCTCATGGTGATGAGGTGGAACGGGAGATTCTCATGGTGATGAGGTGGAACGGAAGATTCTCATGGTGATGTGGTGGAACGGGAGATTCTCATGGTGATGAGGTGGAACGGGAGATTCTCATGGTGATGTGGTGGAACAGGAGATTCTCATGGTGATGAGGTGGAACGGGAGATTCTCATGGTGATGAGGTGGAACGGGAGATTCTCACGATTATGTGGTGGAACGGGAGATTCTCATGGTGACGACGTGGAACGGGAGATTCTCATGGTGATGAGGTGGAACGGGAGATTCTCATGGTGTTGAGGTGGAACGGGAGATTCTCATCATGATGAGGTGGAACGGGAGATTCTCATGGTGTTGAGGTGGAACGGGAGATTCTCATCATGATGAGGTGGAACGGGAGATTCTCATGGTGATGAGGTGGAACGGGAGATTCTCATGGTGATGAGGTGGAACGGGAGATTCTCATGGTGACGAGGTGGAACGGGAGATTCTCATGGTGATGAGGTGGAACGGGAGATTCTCATGGCGATGTGGTGGAACGGGAGATTCTCATCATGATGAGGTGGAACGGGAGATTCTCATGGTGATGAGGTGGAACGGAAGATTCTCATCGTGATGTGGTGGAACGGGAGATTCTCATCATGATGTGGTGGAACGAGAGATTCTCATGGTGATGAGGTGGAACGGGAGATTCTCATGGTGATGAGGTGGAGCGGGAGATTCTCATCATGATGAGGTGGAACGGGAGATTCTCATGGTGATGAGGTGGAACGGAAGATTCTCATCGTGATGTGGTGGAACGGGAGATTCTCATCGTGATGTGGTGGAACGGGCGATTCTCATCGTGATGTGGTGGAACGGGAGATTCTCATGGTGATGAGGTGGAACGGGAGATTCTCATGGTGATGAGGTGGAACGGGCGATTCTCATCGTGATGTGGTGGAACGGGAGATTCTCATGGTGATGTGGTGGAACGGGAGATTCTCATCATGATGAGGTGGAACGGGAGATTCTCATGATGATGAGGTGGAACGGGAGATTCTCATCATGATGAGGTGGAACGGGAGATTCTCATGATGATGTGGTGGAACGGGAGATTCTCATGGTGACGAGGTGGAATGGGAGATTCTCATCGTGATGTGGTGGAACGGGCGATTCTCATCGTGATGTGGTGGAACGGGAGATTCTCATGGTGATGAGGTGGAACGGGAGATTCTCATCATGATGATGTGGTGGAACGGGAGATTCTCATGATGATGTGGTGGAACGGGAGATTCTCATGGTGACGAGGTGGAACGGGAGATTCTCATCATGATGTGGTGGAACGGGAGATTCTCATCATGATGTGGTGGAACGGGAGATTCTCATCATGATGAGGTGGAACGGGAGATTCTCATCATGATGAGGTGGAACGGGAGATTCTCATGATGATGTGGTGGAACGGGAGATTCTCATCGTGATGAGGTGGAACGGGAGATTCTCATCGTGATGTGGTGGAACGGGAGATTCTCATGGTGACGAGGTGGAACGGGAGATTCTCATCATGATGAGGTGGAATGGGAGATTCTCATCATGATGTGGTGGAACGGGAGATTCTCATCATGATGAGGTGGAACGGGAGATTCTCAGGGTGACGAGGTGGAAAGGGAGATTCTCATCATGATGAGGTGGAACGGGAGATTCTCATCATGATGTGGTGGAACGGGAGATTCTCATGGTGATGTAGTGGAACGGGAGATTCTCATCATGATGTAGTGGAACGGGAGATTCTCATCATGATGAGGTGGAACGGGAGATTCTCATCATGATGTGGTGGAATGGGAGATTCTCATGGTGATGAGGTGGAACGGGAGATTCTCATCATGATGAGGTGGAACGGGAGATTCTCATCATGATGTGGTGGAACGGGAGATTCTCATCATGATGTGGTGGAATGGGAGATTCTCATCATGATGAGGTGGAACGGGAGATTCTCATGGTGATGTGGTGGAACGGGAGATTCTCATGGTGATGAGGTGGAACGGGAGATTCTCATGATTATGTGGTGGAACGGGAGATTCTCATGGTGATGAGGTGGAACGGGAGATGCTCAGGGTGACGAGGTGGAACGGGAGATTCTCATCATGATGAGGTGGAACGGGAGATTCTCATCATGATGAGGTGGAACGGGGGATTCTCATGGTGATGAGGTGGAACGGGAGATTCTCATGATTATGTGGTGGAACGGGAGATTCTCATGGTGATGAGGTGGAACGGGAGATTCTCATGGTGATGTGGTGGAACGGGAGATTCTCATGGTGATGAGGTGGAACGGGAGATTCTCATGATTATGTGGTGGAACGGGAGATTCTCAGGGTGACGAGGTGGAACGGGAGATTCTCATCATGATGAGGTGGAACGGGAGATTCTCATCATGATGTGGTGGAACGGGAGATTCTCATCATGATGTGGTGGAATGAGAGATTCTCATGGTGATGAGGTGGAACGGGAGATTCTCATGGTGACGAGGTGGAACGGGAGATTCTCATGATTATGTGGTGGAACGGGAGATTCTCATGATTATGTGGTGGAACGGGAGATTCTCATGGTGATGTGGTGGAACGGGAGATTCTCATCATGATGAGGTGGAACGGGAGATTCTCATCATGATGTGGTGGAATGGGAGATTCTCATCATGATGAGGTGGAACGGGAGATTCTCATGGTGATGAGGTGGAACGGGAGATTCTCATGGTGATGAGGTGGAATGGGAGATTCTCATGATTATGTGGTGGAACGGGAGATTCTCATGGTGATGAGGTGGAACGGGAGATTCTCATGATTATGTGGTGGAACGGGAGATTCTCATGGTGATGAGGTGGAACGGGAGATTCTCATGGTGACGAGGTGGAACGGGAGATTCTCATGGTGATGAGGTGGAACGGGAGATTCTCATGATTATGTCGTGGAACGGGAGATTCTCATGGTGATGAGGTGGAACGGGAGATTCTCATGATTATGTGGTGGAACGGGAGATTCTCATGGTGATGAGGTGGAACGGGAGATTCTCATGATTATGTGGTGGAACGGGAGATTCTCATGGTGATGAGGTGGAACGGGAGATTCTCATGATTATGTGGTGGAACGGGAGATTCTCATGGTGATGAGGTGGAACGGGAGATTCTCATGATTATGTGGTGGAACGGGAGATTCTCATGGTGATGAGGTGGAACAGGAGATTCTCATGGTGATGAGGTGGAATGGGAGATTCTCATCATGATGAGGTGGAACGGGAGATTCTCATGGTGTTGAGGTGGAACGGGAGATTCTCATCATGATGAGGTGGAACGAGAGATTCTCATGGTGTTGAGGTGGAACGGGAGATTCTCATCATGATGAGGTGGAACGGGAGATTCTCATGGTGACGACGTGGAACGGGAGATTCTCATGGTGATGAGGTGGAACGGGAGATTCCCATGGTGACGAGGTGGAACGGGAGATTCTCATGGTGATGAGATGGAACGGGAGATTCTCATGATTATGTGGTGGAACGGGAGATTCTCATGGTGATGTGGTGGAATGGGAGATTCTCATCATGATGAGGTGGAACGGGAGATTCTCATCATGATGAGGTGGAACGGGAGATTCTCATGGTGATGAGGTGGAACGGGAGATTCTCATGGTGATGAGCTGGAACGGGAGATTCTCATGGTGATGAGGTGGAACGGGAGATTCTCATGGTGACGAGGTGGAACGGGAGATTGACATGGTGATGAGGTGGAACGGGAGATTCTCATGGTGATGAGGTGGAACGGGAGATTCTCATGATTATGTGGTGGAACGGGAGATTCTCATCATGATGAGGTGGAACGGGAGATTCTCATCATGATGAGGTGGAACGGGAGATTCTCATGGTGATGAGGTGGAACGGGAGATTCTCATCATGATGTGGTGGAATGGGAGATTCTCATCATGATGTGGTGGAATGGGAGATTCTCATGGTGATGTAGTGGAACGGGAGATTCTCATCATGATGAGGTGGAACGGGAGATTCTCATCATGATGAGGTGGAACGGGAGATTCTCATCATGATGTGGTGGAATGGGAGATTCTCATGGTGATGAGGTGGAACGGGAGATCCTCATCATGATGAGGTGGAACTGGAAAGCTCCTGGGAGCTGGCAGTGATGTCTCAGTACATTTTCTGTACCGTCTTCCTAAATGTTACTGAATCCTCAGTCTGGATGTGAATATCATTTTCCTTTACAGGGATTTTCTTTTCTTCCCTCAACAGAACTGATACGAATACAAAACAATCAACTCAATTCAGTCTCTGAGGAAGGCTGGGACCTTTTCTTTTCTTTTTTTTTATGAAGACCTTCGACTGTTGTCAGGTGAGGACACAGGGACAGATGCCACTATAGGGACACAAAGGCAAACACCTTTCAAAAGCTGCTGTCAGCTTGATAACACTACCCCATTCAATGTAACACCTCCATATTCCCTGTCTGTGAGCAATGAGGATGGAGAAATCAGAGTTCCACCAGACTGTGCTTGTGGCATTGCAGCTCTGTGGGCTTGATGAGTTCACATGGCTTTTTCCAGACCTCTCTATTTGAAAAGTCACATTCCTGCTTGGCTTTGTCAGCTCTGAAATCACACAGCTTGCAGGTGAAAGTCGGCGTGGAACAAAATCAATAAATGATCCATCAACATCAAAAACATCTCTTACAACTGAAGCCCAAGCTTTAGTGACGTTGCAAATATTTCAATTATTCTATTTTTCTGTGTGCACACGGATCAGACTGCATGAAATCATGTGGGCCTCGCATGCTTTGACGTTCTGAATCACGTCAACAAGAAAGTGAACAATGTTCAGTCATCGTTCAGGAAATTCCTCTCCTGGGTTTATGCACAGATGATGACCTGTTGAAAGTACTGACATCCTTGGATCTTTGTGACATTAACAAGATATGAGGAGCTTCATGGAGAAATCTAAAGGCCGACTGCACAAGTCACCATTCAGTGTGTCATCTGCAGAGGAGATAAGAAAAGAGCCCATTCATTCTTATAATAAAGCACACAGTTGCTGTGCTTTTCTACCTTTTTGGCAGTTAATAAACCTCTGAGCAGGAAGTCAAGTTTCTATCTAGTGTGGATAAAAGATCAGCTTTAAACCAAATTTTAGACATATACGGCACATATATCGATAAGGTGGCCTCTGCCTTGACAAGCTGCAGCTGAAGGAGGAGAAAAGAAGCAAAGAGATGGACTCACTTTTAAAAAATATAATGGCTCCTTAGCTAAACTATAGACAATATAAGACTACAAGTAAGACTAGTATTCCAGAGTGCAGCGCTCTGCAGGGATGATATTGGCTGCTAGATCCTTAAGAAGCTCGGCAGTGGGAAGCCGAAGTGGAGGAGTGGCCTGAGGCCTCCATGCTGCCGGCTGGTTTCGCTCCCGGCCCATGTGTCAGGGTGACGAGGCCCAGACCTGCATCTTCCCAGTGGAAGCAGCTCCCAGTGGAAGTTCCAGCCAACGGGGATGCAGGCGATCGATGGCTGGGGAGAGATATGAAACATGGGCTCACCGCCGATGATAAATCTATCGATGTGGGCGATATGAAGTATGCACACGCCACACCTGATGTATATGAGTGTGCAGGCTTGATGCCGAGGCAAAGAGATTGATTAAATGGCTTTTTGCCTGTGTGTGCGAGTGTTTATATTGTCATGTACACACACACACACACACACACACACATATGCAGCCTCTTGTCATTTTGACTGAAAGCTTCAGGCGGCTGGGCTAAAATCACATCTCTCAAAAACTGAAAACATCCTTAACTCGGGGGACCTCTCCTTCCTCTTCCTCTGTGCTGCTGGAGAACAGCAGAGTCTCCAACCGCCATGACGCCCACTGGGAGCTTTTGTCTGGGCAAGGATTTCATTTTCTCCTAAGGACATTTTATAAGCCTCCCATTTACTCTCCAGAAGCACACCACACACACATACATGCAAGGCTCACTTTTTAAGCTTTATTTATAACTTCGCCTCAGTCTACACAGTTGTGAAAGCGGGTGAGCATCATGGTGGACAAAAGGCTCACACCTGGCTGCTAAGATGTCATCACCTATGAGCTGATCGATAGAAACATGTCCTGATCAAGATCTGGTTTTTCACCCAATACCCATTTAAGTTATTTATAATAAACATTTGCACGCAGTAATTATCAATGACAATAAGGCTGCATGTTCCTGAAGCGACAGGCAGACTCATGGAAGCTGAACTACTGAAGTTTTGCAAATTTTCTGAGATTTGCCCCCTATTAACAGCTAACTTTGCATCCATCGTGCATCCTACTTGCACTGTGAGATCTCTTCAGGGAGCAACAGACTCTTGTCTCTATTTCTGTTTCTGTTTCTTTCCTGCTTTTCCCTCTCCTCATCCAGTAATGTCTTCGTATGTTTCTCTGCTGAATCAGAAACAGTTAAAGACAGCCTCTGTGTTGAATCTGCTTGCCTGTGTACGACGAGGTGCGTAAAGCAAAACTCGACTGCAACATCATGTAGCGCCCCAGAAGAAAAAGTTGTACGAGGGTTTCTCAGCATCGGTATGCTGCTGGGCCATCAGAACGCTGTGGAATGATGAGGAAGTTATGTAATGCACCTTTAAAACCAGTGGCATTCATACCCTTCACACCTTGAAAGCACACACACACACACAATTGTAAACACTTTTGACCAAATACTGTTTTAAACACAGCGATCATTGCTTACTAAATAACCCATTTCTCCATTTCAATTGATACTTAAAACACCTCAAGCTTTGGCAGCTAATTTAACAGAGATAAATCTGAGAAAATCAGCAGCTGCAGTCTGTCAGTGGCTTTCTGACCTGAAGGAATACCAGGGTCAGATGGGTTGGACTGAAGAAATGCAGAGCCAGATCATGGACTGGTGAAAAAAATGCTGTTTCATATTCAACAATATAAAAAAAAACAACTTTTAGGGCAGAAAAAGTGAAGAACAGTAAACACAGACAAACGGACAAGATGATCCGGTGCTGAAAGGAAAGGCACGCTGCTGCAATGGCTGGGAGGTAAGGAAGACAACAGGACACAGGCGAAGACATCCAGGCAGGGAGAGGGTTAAACAGGAGGTGGGGATGACTAGCATTTAAAAACAAAACACCTTATAAACACTGAAAAAGTGTGTCTTTAAAGAGAGGCAGATTATAGTGGCCGTCTATCCATCCATTATCTGAAATGCTTTGTCTGATTAAGGGTCACAAGGAAGCTGGAGCCTATCCCAGCAGTCATTGGGTGAGAGGTGGGGTACATCCTGGACAGCTCGCCAGTCCATCGCAGGGCCACACAGAGACAAACAACCCCTCACACTCACTCCTATGGACAATAGGGAGTCACCAATCAACCTAACATCACGTCTTTGAACGGTGGGAGGAAGCTGGAGAACCCAGAGAGAACCCACACATAGTGACAATCACTGATTTCCAGAAACAAAACTGGCACACAACCATGGCACGCTCTTTGTAGATAAAAGCAGTTTGTCACCTAAAAATTCAGGATGTTTGCATCTTTTCAAGATGGCCACCACTGAGCACATAAAGATCCTGCATCTCAATAACATGACAAAGATTCGGTGGCATACATGCATGTGTGACTGCATAGTCAGCTGTCTGGCTTCTGGAAGACGAGTTCATTTACAAATAAAGGACTTTAAAGCAGCTGTACAGTTTATGAATCTCAAACAAATAAAAATACGTTGCCTCCAACAACAGAAGAGGATATGACAAGCAACATGTTTCAATGCGCCAAAGAAAAGGCTGTTTGTTCTGAATGTTTGCAGACAATAGAGGTTATTAAAACGTCTCATTTGAGTCCACACATTGTCGCTGATGTTGCTGCACTGAGATTAATTAGATGGTGCTGAGATCTGACAGAGATGCAGATCTTGCTTTGTGTCTACCTGTGAATGCAGAGCAGTTTGTTAAGCGACACTAAAAGTCAAAGTTAATTAAAGATGCTTTAAGAAATGGAATCTGAATCCACTTAACTGAGAAAGGTGATAATGGGAAAGAAAACCTGCCTTTTACTTTCAACAGGAAGAAGTCTAGAGCTGGCAGAGAGTGGTGATAGTATCTGTATTAACTGTAAAATAAACATCCAGCATTCACCACTGCCTTCATAATCAGATGTTAACCAGGTACCCTGCAGCAGAATGAGATGACACACACACACACACACACACACGGTGCTTCCTGCACAGGATTTTAAAATGCAGAAAGCTTCTTAAACAGCCTGATACCTTTTGGAGTCTAATATCTGTGTTAAATTATAATTGCTTGATAAAAGGGACAAACTAGTGTCAGGCTAGTGGGTGATGCCCTCACAATGCTAATTATCAGCAGCGGTGGAGGATCTTCTCCCTCCCTCTCAATGATTAGCCTGTGTATGCCAGTCTGCTAAAGAAGCCATTAGGGCATAGCAGGGGATGATGTTGCGCTTCCAGCCAAGCCTCCTGCATCAACCCGAGCATGAAAACTGACAAACTCTCTGTGTCTTTGCTTGTCTAAACCGCATGCGGGACTTTCTGTGCAAGCGTCTGTTGGAAAACTGCTCTGTGATGGCACTGCTGAACCGACTGTGCCATGCTGATCTTTAAAAAGTCTTTAACATCTTAATCGTCCGTAAAGTTACCCACAAACTCAATGATTATTTCTGCTCCGCTGCGCTGATTCGGAGGCAGGATATTGAAAAAGCTCTGCAATCATTTGCAGTCTTCTCAACAATTCATTGCAACTTGAAATCCACAGAGAGTGTGAGTAAGAGGATGCTGTGGTTTTCCTCCAGGGTACATTGAAAACAGACCCTGTGATACATCAGTGACTGCACTGAAAAGGCTGAATATTTCAGGCAAATTACTGGATGTCATAATATTCTGAGGAAAAGCATGGGAAAGAAGTTGGCAGGTGCCTTCTATCCTACTCCGGCTCTATGCTCACACTGGGGTCACCGTCTGGCCAAAAACATAAATTGCCACTTAAAAAAAATGATGTAAATAATGACTTGCATTAGCTGTGGCAGTCTTTTGATAGGCTTCTGCAAATTGACTAATATCGAAGTGTTGACTCCAGAGTATCGATACACCCACCCATAATCCCTGTCTTACTTGCAAGCTTATATGTCTGTCCTACGATCTGTTCCCATGATGGAACTTTCCATTACAGACAACGCAAACCAACAAGTATGAATAAGGAGTGACTGGATAATGGATTTAATGTATCTTTGGGCTTATCTAATGGGCTTTGGGTGCCTTTAAAAGCTTTGTATAAATCTAGTCCGTTATTATTATTATTTGCTTTCATTCAGCATTCAGACAACCTTTTAGTAAGTAAGTAAGTACATTTTATTTATATAGCACCTTTCACAGACAGAAGTCACAAAGTGCTTCACAAAAAAGCAAAATACAAAAATAAAATACATATAAAAAGATACAACAAAAACACTGTATATAAAAATAGACAGAAACTGCTGGTCATAACACCCCTAATCTACACAGCTGGGTATGCCTGCCGAAACAAGAAGGTTTTAAGATTGCACTTAAACACATCAACAGACTCAAGCGAATATAGGGAGGATGGAAGATCATTCCAGAGCCTCGGCGCAAAAACCTGAAAAGATCGGTCTCCTCGGGTCCTAAAACGAGAACGAGGGACCATGAGTAAGTTTTGATCCAACGATCTCAACCTCCGCATGGGGGTATATGGACACAACAAGTCTCTTAAGTAGGAAGGGGCCTGGCCATGCAAGGCTCTAAAAGTGAGCACCAGGATTTTGAAATTCATACGAAAAGAGACAGGGAGCCAATGGAGAGTTTTCAGAATTGGCGTGATATGAGCCCTTCGGTTGCATCGAGTCAGCAACCGCGCAGCAGAATTTTGGACCTGCTGCAGACGAGACAACTCTTTTTTGTTTAGACAAGAAAACAAACCGTTACAATAGTCTAAACGAGAAGACACAAAGGCGTGGATAATCATCTCGAGCTCACCTTTGGATACCATTGTTCTAAGTTTAGAGATTTTCCTCAGCTGAAAGAAACAATTTCGAGTGAGCTGCTTTGAGTGATGCTGTAATGACATTTCCTTGTCAAAAATTACTCCAAGATTTCTGAGACTTGACTTACAAAACAAGCTGTGAACACTCAAATACTGTTTGATCCCTGGAATAGCTTCATCAGGGGCGATCACCAACACCTCAGTTTTTTCTGAATTAAGTTGAAGGGAATTTGCGCCGAGCCATTGTTTAATTTGCACTAGACAGTTCATTAATGAGTTCAGTTTCTGAATCTCCGAAGCCTTAAAAGAACAGTACAGTTGAATGTCATCAGCAAATAAATGGTAGGAAACATCATCAAACTCCTGAATAATCCTTCCTAAAGGGAGGAATATAGAGCAAAAACAAAATCGGACCCAAAACAGAGCCCTGTGGTACTCCACACAGAAGATCAGCAGAGTCAGATAGAATATGGTTAGCTGAGACACTAAAACTCCTGTCTGATAAATAAGATGAGAATCATGCTAGGACAGAGCCAGACAGTTCGACCAAGTCATGTAGTCTTGTTAGCAAAATCTGATGATCAACAGTATCAAATGCCGAGGAGAGATCTAACAAGACAAGTACCGTGCATTTCCCAGAATCTGCAGACATCATAATGTCGCTACACACTTTCAGCAGTGCAGTTTCCGTTGAATGATGTTTGCGGAAACCAGACTGGAAAGTGTCAAAAATGTCATATTTTTGCAAGAAATGTAGCAGCTGCTCGGAGACCACCTTCTCTAAGATTTTAGACATGAATGGAAGTTTTGATATTGGTCGGTAATTCTTAGGATCTGCGGCATCCAGATTTGATTTTTTAAGAAGTGGTTCAACAATGGCATGTTTAAAAGCACTGGGAAAAACACCAGTGGTGAGTGACAGATTGATCACTTTAGTAACCCAGGGGCCAATGACATCAAAGAGTGACTGGCCAAAGAGCCACAGGAAGACAGCGGCGAGAACGCTCCGTCGCCACAGCAGGCACCGCGGAGAGGGATCACACGCAAACACCTGGCCCGGTAATCCACGGAGGCGATCCCAGCCACACGTGAAGAATGTCTGTGCTTCACCTGGACGCCTGCCCGAGATCCTCGCTTCCTCGGTCTTCTCTTTTTCCCCGGAGCATGAGACAGCAACAGATACTCAGGTGAGTCGGGTGTGCAGACAAGAGGAGGAGGAAAAGTTTGACTGTACTTATCCCAGGCCAAGAAAAGAGCTTCCATAAACTTTTTTATGCGGAAAAGAGAGCCGCGATCGTAGCTCCGGATTGCAGATACATAGCCTCGAGATATATGGGATGATATGACCACTTATACTGTGAAAATAAACAACAACAAACGGCATAAGAGCCGAGCAGTGGCGTGGCCAAGCACAGGCTCCATCTTTTACCAGGCATCAAACATGCCTTCACTTCCTGTTCTTACCAACTCCCACAATTCCCAGTCCAATATGGTGCAAACAGCTGCAATGGACTGGTGACCTGTCCAGATGTACCTGCTTCCTGCCCAGTGATTGCTGGGATAGACTCCAGCTTCCCCACGATCCTTGATTGGACCAAGCGCTTAGGAAAACAAATGGACGGATGGATGGATGGATGGATGGAAGGACGGATGTATAGGTTAGATGTATGGATAGGTTGGATGGATGGATGGATGGATAGGTGGATGGATGGATAGGTTGGATGGATGGATGGATGGATGGATGGATGGATGGATGGATGAATGGATGGATGGATGGATGGATGGATAGGTTGGATGGATGGATGGATGGATGGATAGGTTGGATGAATGGATGGATGGATGGATGAATGGATAGGTTGAATGGATAGATAGATTGGATGGATGGGTTGGATGGATGGATGGATGGATGAATGGATAGGTTGGATGGATGGATGGATGGATGGATAGGTTGGATGGATGATGGATGGATGGATGATGGATGGATGGATGGATGGATGGATAGGTGGATGGATGGATGGATAGGTGGATGGATAGGTTGGATGGAATGCTGAATGGATGGATGGATGGATAGGTGGATGGATGATGGATGGAATGCTGAATGGATGGATGGATGGATAAGTGGATGGATGGAGCAATGGATAGATTGGATGGATGGAGGAATGGATGCATGGAGGTGTGAACAGCTCATTTCTCAGTCCAACTTGATCATCCTTTAATCTTGATGAACAAACCTTGTTACCCTGAGGTAACCAACAACAACATGAAGATAAGCAAATAGCTGATTGGTCATAATGATGAGAAACATTTAGTTGTAATCTGATGATAAAAAGCTTTGTCATATCAAGATAATGGCTAAAAAAACAACCAACAAAACAGCAGGATTGACTGGTGATTTATTGATATAAATATCAGTAAATCACCTATGCATATCAGTCTTGGCTTTAATGGAAGACAACTAATCCAAACAAAGAGAGAGAGAGAGAGAGAGAGAGAGAACTCTCTTGTTCTGTTCGCTGGTAGGCTCGCTGTGTAGAGACTGGAGCAGAAGGTCACTCCTTTCTGTCTGACATTCTGTGAACATATAAAACCCTGTGAGGTGGTCAAGCAGGAGCCCTTGAGGATTTCAGGGAAAGAGAAGGATAATAACGGGAGTGCAGATAATACTGCGGCTCTGTTGGGAAAAAAGCTGGCTGACATTTGGAAATCGTCTCTGCTGCTTCTACTGAGAGTAAAAGTGTTTGAAGACGCGTACAACATGGATTCCCCTGGTCATCCTGTCTCTGTCACAGTTTTTATATGTGTGTCCTTGGACTTGAAATTTTTATATCAGAATTTATACAAATATTCTACACATGGAAGACGCTCTCATCTCATCACTTTGTCCATAACAGCAGAATGATGGTCTGGTGGTATCTCGTGTCCAACACATTTGCTTTGTGAAGAAAACTTAGTAGATCGACCCCCCGACCCCCCTTTTATATTGTATTATTACATGTTTTTAATTATTTACCTATAAATTGTAAATTACCAAAGCTAGAAAATAAGAACAAAAAGAGAGAAGAAATAAATAAATAAAAAACAGCAATAAGGAAAGGCAGGAACATGTTTGCAATGTTATCTCAGTTATGAAGATGGCAGAGGTCATTTTCCTGGCATGATCCCGATCAGCATCTGGATGCAGGAATGTTGAGATTCTTCCTCATTGTGAGACAGAACTATTTTCAGTATATCTGCATAAAACTCCACAATAAATGGTGAGAAAATCCAGGAGAAGTTCCCAACAGGTTTTCCTAGATATCAGAGATAGATGTGGATCCAGGAAGAACGTTCTGGATACTACCATCCAGAACAGGAAGAACGTTCTGGATACTACCATCCAGAACAGGAAGAACGTTCTGGATACTACCATCCAGAACAGGATGAACGTTCTGGATACTACCATCCAGAACAGGATGAATGTTCTGGATACTACCATCCAGAACAGGAAGAACGTTCTGGATACTACCATCCAGAACAGGAAGAACATCCAGAACAGGAAGAACGTTCTGGATACTACCATCCAGAACAGGAAGAACATTCTGGATACTACCATCCAGAATAGGAAGAACGTTCTGGATACTACCATCCTGAACAGGAAGAACATTCTGGATACTACCATCCAGAACAGGAAGAACATTCTGGATACTACCATCCAGAACAGGAAGAACATTCTGGATACTACCATCCAGAACAGGAAGAACGTTCTGGATACTACCATCCTGAACAGGAAGAACGTTCTGGATACTACCATCCAGAACAGGAAGAACGTTCTGGATACTACCATCCAGAACAGGATGAACGTTCTGGATACTACCATCCAGAACAGGAAGAACATTCTGGATACTACCATCCAGAACAGGAAGAACGTTCTGGATACTACCATCCAGAACAGGAAGAAAACTGGATAGTAAATGTGTAATCGTCCCTCATGTGGATGGAATGTCTGAACTTGAACAACTATCATTTCCTGGCAAATACCTTGTCAAACAATAGTTTCACTGTCATTTTGAAATCTGGGAGCTCAGGGTCCTCTGAAACTTACAAAGTTCACAGCTTGGAATTCTCAGATTGATTTGTCATTTATGCCAAAAATATCTTGGAATATTGAGTTCTGAGGAAAATGGAAGGCAGGTTAAGCATGCAGGACACCTGAGGAACATGAGCTGTTTGGACAGCCGTCCACGACGGTCAGATGTGAACCGCAAAGCTTTCAGGCCTGCGTGTGAACGTACCTTCATTTGTCCTTTGGTGTCTCTGGATTCCAGCAGATCCCAGTGTCTACTCATCATCCTCTTCCTCCTCCTGTGATGAAGATCAGTCTGCAGCAGTACATTGTGAACTACTCTATGTGGCAAAGTCTGTTTTAGGTACTGACTAGAGCTGGATTTTCTCCTGAGGCTCAGTCAGATCCAGGACTCTATCCTTCAGAGATGCATGATGGTTTCAGCATCTGTCAGTGGTAAAAACGACTCGCTAACGAAAATAGATGCTGGACATGAACTTTGTTGATCAATTTGTGTGAAATAGAGATTATTGATGTACAGTTTGGTCTGGTACAACATACATCGCCTTCCTGAGAAATGCTTCTGTTCTTCATCCTCAGTTTTTCCCAGTGTGTTTCTTCCTAGTGTGGTTTTCCCAATGTGTTTTTCCCAGTGTGGTTTTCCCAGTGTGGTTTTCCCAGTGTGTTTTTCCCAGTGTGTTTCTTCCCAGTGTGGTTTTCCCAGTGTGGTTTTCCCAGTGTGTTTCTTCCCAGTGTCGTTTTCCCAGTGGGTTTTTCCCAGTGTGGTTTTCCCAGTGTGTTTTTCCCAGTGTGTTTTTCCCAGTGTGTTTCTTCCCAGTGTCGTTTTCCCAGTGGGTTTTTCCCAGTGTGGTTTTCCCAGTGTGTTTTTCCCAGTGTGTTTCTTCCCAGTGTGTTTTTCCCAGTGTGTTTCTTCCCAGTGTGGTTTTCCCAGTGGGTTTTTCCCAGTGTGGTTTTCCCAGTGTGTTTTTCCCAGTGTGGTTTTCCTGGTGTGGTTTTCCCAGTGTGTTTCTTCCCAGTGTGGTTTTCCCAGTGTGTTTTTCCCAGTGTGGTTTTCCCAGTGTGTTTTTCCCAGTGTGGTTTTCCCAGTGTGTTTTTCCCAGTGTGGTTTTCCCAGTGTGTTTTTCCCAGTGTGGTTTTCCTGGTGTGTTTTTCCCAGTGTGTTTCTTCCCAGTGTGTTTTTCCCAGTGTGTTTCTTCCCAGTGTGGTTTTCCCAGTGGGTTTTCCCAGTGTGGTTTTCCCAGTGTGTTTTTCCCAGTGTGGTTTTCCTGGTGTGTTTTTCCCAGTGTGTTTCTTCCCAGTGTGTTTTTCCCAGTGTGTTTCTTCCCAGTGTGGTTTTCCCAGTGGGTTTTCCCAGTGTGGTTTTCCCAGTGTGTTTTTCCCAGTGTGGTTTTCCTGGTGTATTTTTCCCAGTGTGTTTTCCCAGTGTGGTTTTCCTGGTGTGTTTTTCCCAGTGTGGTTTCCCCAGTGGGGTTGAACTTGAGTAAAACTCTGATTTAATTCCGTCCACCAATGTTTTAACCAACATGCTGCAATTTTAATAAAGTTAATTATGTTGGTGAATTCCAACTTCCACACTGACTCAGACAGCAGTTGCTTCTCTCTCCTCAGCCGCAGCAGTCAGCCAGAATTCCTCTTCATATTCTTCGTAGGCTGTGGGACGACCTCTTCCTCCAGTAGGGTGAAATAACTGGCAGCTTTTTGTCAGCAGTTACCATGGTGACTTTCGATATCACAGTGCCATTTATGATGTTTTTTTTTTTTTTTTATTGTGATTTGTATGTGTAACTCTGTGTAAAGATGCTCACAGCTGATTAGATCAACTCAAAGTAGCTGATCTGGAATCAGAAACTCAGAGTCGCTCAACCCAAAGGTAAGTCGATCCAGATTTCTGCAAAACACTGATACCAACAAACTAAATAAAAACAAATACTGAAAAGAGTGACCAGCAGATAAATCCAGCTCTAATGGTCCTGCTGGAGCATCTTATTCCACAATGACCCATTTAGCTTATATCGTTCAGCTCCGTTCAAGGAAATACGGTGCGATGTAGGAGATGGCATTTATTCTGCATACAGTATGGTAAAGCCAGAAAGGGGTTGGGGCCGTGCAGTTAGCATGTTAGGAACATCGTCTGAGCAGTTTGTCATTTAGCACCAAAGATCTGATTGAAACTCAATAATAAAAGACAAAGATTATTTAAAAACCACAACCGTTTGGGTTTTGCTATAATCACATGTTTACTTGGTACAGACTCTCATGTGAGTATTTATTTGACTATTTAGAATTGAAATGTACATGCATCCCATTTTTAAAAATAAAGTTGTGTGGAATGAGACCAGGAAATAAAGTAAGGTGTCTAATGGCCTGCGTCCCTCAAGAACTACAGATTCTCTCCAAAGGGAGTGAATTGTTCTTAATGCATCCTCCTGATGCGTTTTCTGGGCTCATGTAAACAAGCGCATCCAAACGAGCGTGCACATGCTTGTCTTTCTGTGAGTACGAGCAAGCAGGAACAAAGCCAATGTAAACAGAGGCGATGGCAGTGATAAATCCTTGTCATAATCTGAGCTTACCTCAGGGTCGTTTTTCTTCCTCCTCCAGATAGGGAAACTCTGCGGAGTTCCTTATCACACAGGCAAAGATAACAGGGCTGCACTACAAAGCAATGATCCTGTCTGTTTGCTGACAAGTGAAGTAGTTGCAATCCCCGCGGAGGAATCCCACCTTGTTCTGGGACAGAAAGCAGAAGATACAGATATTATAGAAAGCATGCAGAGCTCATTTACATGGAGAGCTTGACAGATAGAAATGGAGGAGCGCAAATTCACCTAAATTTGACTTAAAATGAAAGAAGAACTCACTGCATCTACTGTACCAACAGTGTCTCCTAGAAATAACATTAATTTTGTGCTAAGGACCAATGTCAACAAGGCAGCAGCATTGACATCTGGATTATCATACCAAATGAGATATGTTCTAGTTTCACATGTTACGACGTCTCCTTCTTAACCAGACAAACATGTGAATATAAATGGCATCAAAGAAATCCTTCGCAAGCACAGAAATGAAGAGTTGATTTGTGTTTTTTTTTTTACTTTTGCAAAGCCTGCAACCGATTCCTACTTTTTCAGGCAGAACCTTTAATTGTTTTTTGTCTTTCAAACCCTTTTTGAACAAGAACAAATCATTTTATTTAGCAAATAAGTAAGCAATGAGCAAATGGCAATTCAGTAAGAACCCTTTGTAAGGAATAATTCTGACACATATGTCAGATGCTCAGACACAAATACTCACGCTTGCTGGTTGGTGGCAATGCTGAAAACAATCAGCTGTTTAAATATGTAAGTAAGTAAGTAAGTTTATTTATAAAGAGCTTTTCACAGATAAAAATCACAAAGTGCTGTACATAAAAATGGGTACAATAACACAATCAACAAAAAAAAAAAAAAAAAAAAGAAAGAAAGAAACAGAATTAAAATCATCCAAAAATCAACCAAAAGCTCTTCTAAACAGTAGAGTCTTTAGCTGCATTCTAAAAGAGTCCACAGAGTCAAGCACATGAAGAGACAGAGGCAGCTCATTCCAGAGTCTGGGAGCAACAGACTGGAAAGACAGGTCACTACGAGTTTTAAAACGAATTTTTGGAACCTTCAGGAGGTTCTGGCCAGAAGACCGAAGAGAGCGTCCAGAGGAGTATGGACAAAGTAAGTCGGTGATGTACTGAGGGGCCTGACCATGTAACGCCCGAAAGGTCAACACTAAAATTTTGAAATCTATATGAAATTTAACAGGAAGCCAATGAAGACGTGACAAGACAGGGGTGATGTGGGCTGTTCTGGCTGCACCTGTCAAAAGTCTGGCAGCAGAGTTCTGCACAATTTGAAGCTTATTTAGAGTCGTCTTATTTAAGTAAGTGAAAACAGAGTTACAGTAAATAATGCGACTCGAGATGAAAGCATGGATGATCATTTCAAGATCTGATTTTGACAACAACTTCCTTACTTCAGAGATGTTTCTTCGATGATAGAAACAGTTTTTGGTCAGTTGTTGGGTGTGACTCTCCAAAGACATGGCCTGATCAAACATAACACCAAGGTTTCTGAGACTGGTTTTCACAGACGGTCCCAGAGCACCACGATAGTTTTTGATCATAGGTATCTTTTTATCAGGGGCAATGATCAGAGTTTCTGTTTTGTTAGAATTTATCTGAAGGTAATTTGAGGAGAGCCAGTTTTTAATGCAGGACACACATTCCAACAACATAGATAAAAAATGAAACTCTGAGTCATTGAAGGAACAGTACAACTGAATATCATCAGCGTAAAAGTGATAAGATACATTTTCAAAACCACAAATAAGTCGGCCAAGAGGCAATAAGTACAAAAGAAACAAAACAGGTCCCAGAACAGAACCTTGGGCCACTCCACACGACAGTTTAAACACATGGGACATTATATTGTTTACCGCAACATTAAAGGGTCTACCTTTTATGTATGAGGAGAACCACTGAAGAACAGTCCCAGAAAAACCCATCTCTGATTTAAGTCGATCAATCAATAAGTCATGGTCTACTGTGTGAAAGGCAGACGTTAAATCTAGTAAAACCAAAACTGTGTAGCGACCAGAGTCATCATCACATCATTTGAAACTCTCAATAAGGCAGTTTCAGTGGAGTGCTTTTTGCCGAAACCTGACTGAAATTTGTCGTAAAAATCATTTTCTTCCAAAAATGTAGTTAGCTGTTCAGCCACTACTTTCTCTAAGATCTTAGAAAGGAAAGGAAGTTTTGATATGGGCCTATAATTTCTTGGTTCCGCAGGATCTAGATTTGTTTTTTTAAGGATGGGATTTACCACTGCATGTTTGAAGTAGCTGGGGACTGAGCCAGATTCCAGTGAAAGATTGATCAATTTAACAACCCAAGGACCAACTACATCAAAAACCTTCACAAACAAAGATGTCGGTAGAATGTCTGCCAGACTTGAGGAAGGTTTCATCTTGTCCACTAAAGCCTTCACATTCTGCAGGCTGACAGGAGTGAATGAGGACCATATCCGAACACTATCTGACACAGGGCATAAGTTATTTAAAGAAGGACTGATGCTGGCCCTAATGTCTTTCACTTTGGACACAAAGAAGTTTAAAAAGTTATTGCAATCCTCCTGTGTATACACAGGAACATGTGGAGATGAAGGCACAACAAGGTTTTCAATAGTATCAAACAGGATTTTAAGGTTTTTGTTATTACATGACACTAGATTTGAGAAGTAAGTTGACTGAGCTACTTTTATCATTTCATTTAGCTCCGACATCATTTCTTTAAGATTGAGTCTATGTACCTCTAATTTTGTGGCTTTCCACAAACGCTCCACTTTCCGACAGCTTCTTTTAAAGTTACAAATAGCCTCACTCATCCATGGACAGGGCTTTTTATGCGCAAGAGTGCTTTTAGAGGGGGCAACAATGTCCAAAACAGTTAAGCAATGACTATTGAAATTTGTCACAAAAGTTTCCACATTGTCACACATTGCAAATGAAGAAAAATCAAAAGAAGCAGAAAAACGACTAATGGCTGCTTCATTAAGAACGCGTCTCTGGATGTTTACATTAGAGTCATTTGGCACCAATGAAAAAGACAGGTTAAAAAGGATACAGCAGTGGTCACTTATTTGAAAATCCTCAATACTTAGTTCATCAATCTTTAATCCATAAGAAAAAAACAAATCTAATGAATGGCTTTTTTGATGTGTAGGTCCAGAAATGTGCTGTGTAAAATTAAACATGTCCATAAGTGCTAACAGTTCAGACACCATTGGACACGATGGGTTATCAACGTGGAGATTGAAATCCCCAAGAATTAAAATGCTTTCCAATTTCATGACAGATGATAAGAAGTCACTGAACTCATCTAGAAATGGACGAGCAGGACCAGGAGGTCGGTATACTAAAACACAATAAACAGAGTGTGTGTTTCCGACCTTACACATCTGAAGCTCAAAGGAGTTGTATGCGTTCGTGTCCATCAGACTACAGCAAAAGGAGTCCCTGTAGACGAAAGCAAGTCCTCCTCCACGGCGCGCGTCCCAAACACGGAGCAGTCCGGGGGGCACAGCTCCTTTAAATGAAAGTACTCATTTTCTCGCTGCCAAGTTTCCGTGATGCACATTATATCCAAATTCTCCTTAATGAAAAGGTCACTCAGAGTAAAATTTTTGTTCGCAATGGAGCGAGCGTTGAGCAAGCCAAACCTGATGGCCCGCGTTCCTGTTGCGCTCCATCCCAGGGCCTGCCCCGCAGACTGGATGGTGGAATCGCTCGACAGGGAACCGGACACAAGACACGGTCGCGAGGAGCAGGCTTACGGGCGTCCCGTGCTGGAAATATCCGGTCGGAGGTGCTCCATATCGGCGATGACGCACTGGCCCCGTCTTGTTCCGTATCGCAGACTGGAATTGGTCTCAGGCACTGCTCACTCCCAGCACCGGAACTACTCAGATAGGCGATAGGACTTCGGGATCGCCACTTCTTTAGCCGGGTCTGGACACCGGCCCTGGAGCCCCGCTTCCTTCTCCTGCCCCGGCGTCTGGATAGCAACAGGTACTCGGTCGATGACGTGGAGCACTCCAGTTTTGGAGGGAAAAACTCAGAGTATTTTTCCCAGGTAACAAAAAAGTTCTCCATTTGTCCCTTGATGTTGTTAAATAAGTTATAATATAATATAATATGATCTTCCGACTGACACTATACAAATGGTACAGACATTTACTGTAAGCATATATGTGTAGAAAGTTTGTTTTAGTAAAGATTTGATGGTAACTGAAGATGAAGAAGCCTCTGACTGAACGCATGTTGTTGTGTGTTGATGTTTTATAACAATCTGCTTTGGATAATCAGTGTAAGTTCAGAACCGACATGTTAACAGTGAACTGCTCTGATCAGTTTGTATCTGGCTACAGAAACTGAAGGATTGAAGTTTTTTCTGCCCTTGCTTGTAAACTCTGAATCCCTCTTTGGTTCAGTGTGTGTTCAGCTAAACACCTAAAATTCAGAAGCTAAACAATGTGTGAAAAGTTGATTGGGTGCTACCAGATGTCCTGAAGGTTTTTCCTCTTTTGTGGTTTGGAATTAAGCATGGCGGGTCTGGCTGGATAGACGTTGCTTCTTGACTGAGCTCCTATCTGATGGAAATGACCTTGAAGTATCTAAGCGGCAGCCATAGTAAGAACTGATTGAATTTTTGAAATGCCAAGAGTGGGCATTAAAGGTGCTTTGTCATCTTGGATACTAAACGCTGGACCAGACTTTATTAAAGAAAAGGAAATAATCCTTTCATATGTTTGTATATTGTGTGGCCACAACATTCAAAGTGAACTTTGATGATTTCTAGTTGCAGCATTTAGTGTTCAAATAAATTAAGAAGAAAGGAGGATAAATAGTGCAGCTGGTCAGCTGATCATTTGCCACTTGTGTTGCTTTCTCTTCCCTTATTACATAACCAGATATCGATTTACTGTCATTTCTTGACTTCATAAAATGAGCTCAAAGAAATATGCTCAGAAAAATACTATTTCTTTTCTTTTATTAAACAAAATTCAATATATTTCAAACAAATATTTCAGGTTTTAAGGTGTCATTCTTCTAATAATTGCTTTCTGTCTGTATCTGCTCAGTTATTTCTGATCTTGCCCTGCCTGTCCCAAAAAAAAAGTGCTTACTGAAAAGGATGGGGCCTGTTATTGTATAATTTCTGTATGGACGATGACGTTTCTGCTGGTACCAACTTATTTAACAACAAACGATGCAACGAGCAGCTTCTCACTGCTTGAACAGCCATGTGGGGAGATAAATCCTGTGGTTTTGGAAAGGATGTGAGTCTGTTTCAGAAGGGTCAGATCATTAGTATCAAGCAGAGAAATATGCAAGGAGATGCAGAAACTACTAAAAGTGGGTTAAGAACCGCCCAACACATCATTTATGACTGGAAGAATTGTGGAGAGTCATCATCTTCCAGGAAGAAATGTGGTGGAAAAACATCTTGAATGATGGTGATCACTTAAAGGTTTGGTGAAACGAGATGGAGGAAAAGCAGCAGTAGAACTCAGGACCATGTTTAATGGTCCGATGTGAAGGAACTGAAGGGACTGGACAGCGGTGCAGCCAGAAGTGATGAGTGAGGAGAACCGGACAAAAAGCACAAAGACTGGACTCTGGACTTACAAGAAGGTTGTATGGTCTGAAGAGTCCAGACTGACGCTGTTCTGATTGAGCATCAGAGTAAGAAGAAAAGCAGCAGATGAAGTAATGCAGATATCATTAGTGCCAGCTGGGAGCAGTCTGTAATCGGCAAGTTAGGACCTACTAAGATCCCAGTTTGTGAGTAGTAATTTGCATGTGCAACCTTGAATTTTGCACGTGGAGCTCAACCACGATTTGCTAAGAGTGACGGTGTAAATGGCGGCAGGTGCAAACATGTCGGAGAGTCACTATTTAAATGAGATTGCTGTGTGTTTAATGGAGTGTAGCATGTTGAGTTTGGAGAGAAAAAGCAAAAGAAATCTGGCTGCTACATAAAGAAACACTATGGAAAAATTTAGAAAAAAAAGCTAATGCTGTTGGCTAAATAATGTAAACAGTGGATGAGGTAA
Source organism: Telmatherina bonti (assembly GCF_933228915.1). NCBI lineage: Eukaryota > Metazoa > Chordata > Actinopteri > Atheriniformes > Telmatherinidae > Telmatherina > Telmatherina bonti. The sequence continues at coordinate 4,837,126 of NC_136610.1, forward strand.
AAAAGATGGTATAAAGATATTTGAAGGTGAACAAAAGAAAATCAGCATGAAATTAATCTTCGGAAAATAAAACAGATGCAGGGGGTAGGTATCGTCACAATAAATGAGTCATGCACTGACTCGGGATATTTTGTCACAACGTTAGCAATTATGCCTTTGGCATTACAGATGCATTGGACAATCAATGCTTAAAATTTCTGTACATATGCTCTGTGTCCGTGGGAATCACAAGTTGCATATAGTTGCTATCATGTACTGCTGGTACTCTGGGAAATCCAGCTATGCTAACCTTGTTTGGTCTGAGTTTTTGACCGCAACCTAATAACCTGCCATCCGGCCACACATTGCATTTAGCGCTTGGACAGCACATCTGAAAACCAGGACTGGGGGATCCCAGCTGTGACAGCCAACATACACTGGAATGACACAGATGTAAAAAAGTGCAGACTTGTCAGCAGTTTGTTGTCACAACAGGTGTTGTGGACTCCTTGCGGTTTGTGCTGAGTGAGATTACAAACTTGATTTTTATGGGCAGATTCTTTTTGCAGGGTGACAAAAACTTGATTTACTTTGAAATTATTTCCTAACATTCGTTTACATCTTCACAACATTTTAGTTCACCCATATAGTCTAAGCCTATCAAAACAATGGCACTGTGAATGCTGCTGGAATCAGCGCTAAAGGCCGTCCAAACAAACATTAGTGATGTCTTTTTTTCTTCTTTAGCCAGGCAGTGTATGTCACTCCATTATGATGAGAGAAAAAAGGGCAAATCCCAAACTCAGTCAGGGATCAGGAGTTACAGCCACAACAGGTGATTTTGTTTTGTGATCTTGTCATGCACCTTGCTGCCCCATGTCTTGGATCTCTGATAAAGGATGATGGAGGTAGAGGGGTTGAGCTGTCAACTGATCATCGCCTGGTGGTGAGCTGGTGTCGATGATGGGGTGAATATCTGTCAAGCCTGGTCTATCATTTGGGGTTTGAGAGAAAGGCCTATCCCTAAATTTCAGACAATTCCACTCTTTCCAGTTGAAAACCAGGTGCTTGGATTTGGAGCCACTGATTTTAAGCCAATTCATTCTCATTTTACAACTACTCCAGTTCACTACTTGAGTCAGAAAAGGCAAACAGAGCCAAAATTTTCATAAAAATATTACAAAAAATATCACAAAATTTCCAACTGTTCCGAGTCAATTGCCTTTTATTTGATTTTTTCAGTAAGCCCCACTCCATCTTTTTTCCTGAGTTTATTTTGCCAGCACGTCTCAGCATAGCTTTCATTGTGGAAAAGCATGATTTCCACAGAAGCACAGCCTTGCGTTCAAGGTCATGAATGTATTTTCCAGGTCATTTTGCCATTAGCCAGAAGGCCGGCTAATCTGAACTGTTGCTTAGTGTCAACTTCACCACTGTCAGAGTTTTCTCTCCTATACTTATAGCAGAAGAGAAGTGACCATCTGATTTACTGGAAAGAACTCCAACATTGAGGTACTCAGTGTTAGATGCTCAGTTAATATTCCCACACCCTTCCCAAAATCAATTTTCATGAGCATCTCTTGGGTATGTAGCCCTGCTTTTTGAGTTTGGTCCCAAGGCAAATGCTGTGTGTGTAGGGGAACCACAGTAGATCTAAGGGGGCACTCACGCCAGGACTATTTGGTCTGCTTCATACAAACTCTGATCTGCTTCCACAGATAGTTTGGAGCAGTCTAAACATTCATTTGCACTGGTTTTGTCATGGTGAGGAAGATGTGAGGACCCAATTGCAAGATGAATTGGATACTGTTATGGTTCTAGATTTCTGTTGTGGGGTTACGTGGTCTTGTCATGCATTGTCCTAGCTTCCACAGGTTTCCTCTCCTGTGTATTTGATATAGCTTCCCATTTTTTTTAGTTGATTTAATCCACCTTGTTGTCTTCTCTGATACCACTTGGTTTCAGTTGTCCTTGCCAGTAGTCATTCCTGCTGCCCTTCCGTTTATTTAAACCATAATTTACTGCATCCTGCTGTCTCCTGGTCTAATTTGGGTCCTACATCACTCTGGTTCTGTGGCACCTTTGGTGTTAAAAATTGAATTCTGACCTGAATTCTGAGGAATTCTGTTTCTGTTAACTCAGACAATACGTGAAAGTAGATGGACTATCCACTGAACCAAAGCAGGAAATGGTGTAAAAATGACACGAAAACCAGACAGATTCAATTTATTGTTTCTCCACATTTAATTTGCAATAAACTGCAAAAAGTCAGCCTTAAAAAACAAGAAAATATACAAAAATATACAAAAATGAGGTAAATATTGCTTAAAATAAGATAAAATATCTGTCAACAGAACAAGAAAATTTGGCTTGTCAAGACTTCCCAAAACAAGTAAAAATACTCTTAAAACATTTCTCTGAAATAAAACCTAAGAAATATCTTACCTTTAAAAAAAAAAAAAAGATATGTGTACTCCATTTAAGATTTTTAATCTTACTTCGATTTCAGTTTTTGCAATGTACAGTCTCGAGAAAAGGAAGGTTCCCATTGCAGCACACCCACCACGCATCAGGACCAGTGCAAAGCTTGACATTAAGCTCCCATTGATTTGTGCCAGGTGAGTTGTTGCAGGCAAACTCCAAACACCTGCAGAACTGCAGCCCTCCAGAGTTGCTTAGTCCTGTTCTAGAGACTTGATCCAAACAGAAGGTCTGCTTTGTTTGAGATAATGTGAATGTGCAAAAAATTAGATCAAGGTAGTGGGCTCGGGCAGCCTACAAACGTGGGTCTCAATACAGGCAGTAAAAGTAGTGGATACAGCCTACAGTCTTTACTGGCATTGCAGGTAAACACAATGAAGAATTATGCATGTGGGTGATGGGAAGCTCTGGACAAGAATTTGGCAAAAGTTCTAATAGAAATCTGATTAACATAGACCATGAAGATCCAGGGCAGCTCCATGCGGCTCCGCCTTGCTTCTGGTGGAGAGTAAAACCATTTTCTTCAGGTCTGATTTGATTGCAAAGTGCAGTACAAATGCAATGTGTCTGAACATTACCAGCATCATGTTCCCCCCCAATCCACCCCAAATAAGAGTCCGGATCTGCATTAAGCACCATGAGACCAATCCCCTGCCTTTGCTTCCCTCTTGGCCCGCAATGGTTGACGGTCTTCGGCATATATCTACTTCACATAAAAATCTCTTTATTAAAGGGTTCCTATGATGGTATTTGGAGTTTTCTGAACTTTCTACATTGCTACAGTGTTGAATCCTCATCAGACATGTGAACGGCACTGTTTTTTTTTTACCTAAACGCATGTTTGAGTTTGAGTTCCAGCACGCTCTCCGTTCGGTTTCCAAGGCGACGAAAAACACGTCGTTTTAGAGAGTTTTTTCTACTTGGAAATCCTTGTGACGTCCCGGGGGATAAGGTTCGGTGATTGGTTAACTTCTACTGGTTAACAAGGGCATGTAGAAATACATCAGGCGGGTGGAAAACGTGGGATAAAGTTATTTCCAACGATGGCTGGTGAGTTTACCAAAGAGAGACATCCTGCTGCATTCGTTGCTGTGGGTTGCTGTTTTCCACTTCGTTTTCAGGCTCTGGTTCAGGTTCCAACATGTAGGGCTGGATGCTATGTGTTGACGTTGTATTTTGTTTTTTTATTGAGTTCATATGAACCTAATCCTTCTGTTTATGAGACGTTACAATGACGGTGAAAGCAGGTGCGGTGCGCGCTCCCGATGTAGTGCAGTGGCGGGAGGCGGGGCTTAATGCAGAAGAGTCTCAATCCACTCGTTTTGCCCGCAGGCTGATCTGACAGCCTACGGAGAGGGTCGGTCTGAAGTAAATAAAGCCATTTGTGGCAATAACTCCATCAATCCCAGCCATTCTGGGCTCAGAAATAAAAATAAATTAGCCTGAAATGCACAGAATAGTTCCACTTTGGGATTTGACCCCCAGTGTGTGAATATCAGTTCCTGTGGATTGTGTCAGCGTATGTTTTGCATTGGTTTCCCTCTTTGCGACTGAGCTAATAAAAGCCAGAGTGTTAATTAATGGATTTGTGTTGGTGTACTGTTTGTCAGAAAGCCAGTGAGTGTGGTGTGAAACAGGAGCTCACCCTGTTTACGGCCATACAGCATAAATTCAGGGATGTCACACCCGTCTGTATGAGTGGGACTGCAAATCAGCTTTAATGTACTTACAGATGCATTTGATTTTATGTGCGTTGCAATAGCTGGGCCATCTGTGCCTCTGCCACTTCAAAGGAACCCTCATCTTAGAAGCACTTCACAGACAAATGAATTATTGAGATGATTTGACGATGTTTTATCATTGAACGTTTTGTTCTGCTGTAGAGCTCCTTGCCTTCCAGGAAATGAAGGATGTGTTCTTACCTTCAGATCAAGGTTGCTGCATCCTCTGCTTCCTCTAAACACTCACGAACACACAGAGAACATGCTGTACATCCTTCTCCTCCTGCTTTAAAATCTACTTTAGCTATTTTATTTGAAAATTTATTTCCGTTTCTTTGTGTGTCAACCCCCCTTCTCCTCCGCTCATCTCCTCGGTTGTTGAATCACTGGAAGTTGTTTTTATGTCTGAGGGCACCGAGTTGCTGCTCAAAATATTTGATGTAAAAATATTCAAAGTAGGCAAAGCAATGAAAAAGAAACACCTATGCATCTTCACTCACTTGAGAGGGCAGAGTGGGCTGCAGTGAGAAGGTTATGACTTCAAAAGACTATAAACAGGGTCTGATTCTTAAATTAATTCATGATCACCTTAGTGCTGAGTGTAGGCATGTCCCAAAGACAAGGATACATCATTTGAAAAGAAAGAGGTGATAAACTGATGATCACTGGCAAATCTGGAAACATTTTACATGTTGTGGCAAAGGAGGGACAAAAAGTCCAACAGAGATGGTTTTAGTTTTAGAACCACCGATCAAACGTCCGATCGGTATAATCAGATTATCCAATCTGAATAAATTACAAATAGATAGATAGATAGATAGATAGATAGATAGATAGATAGATAGATAGATAGATAGATAGATAACACAGCCTGTAGCACTAATGTAGGACTCAGTAGTCCAACCAGCACCTTCCGATGATGTCCTCTACTGTTTGTCCTTGTGTTGTTCTTACTCTCATATGTAAATTTATTTGGATTTTTTCTTTGGATAAAAGTATCTGCTAAATGAGAATAGAATAGAATAGAATAGAAAGAGTTAAATCATTTACCAAATCATATATCAACAGTAAACAACATTATTCGGTTAAAAGAAAAGAAAAAACAAAAACATTACAATTGCATTTAATCAATAATAATAACTAACTACTAAATTTTCTTTAAGAGCATGTCTACATATATGTACAGTTATGCTCATATGAATTCATCACCTTTCATTAAAGAAAAGGATGAATTTACAACAGTCACTCCAATAACTGGAGACTAAAAAAAGGAACAATAACTAAAAATTTGCAAAAATATAATTTAGTTATATATATAACACTGTTTTTTTCATTTAATTGAGTTGAAGAAAGGAAAACAAACAAACAAACAAAATGGTCCTGGATAAATGAGAGACTTTTCTGTTGAACAGTGGGACAAAATACCTGTCAAAAGGTGCAGAAGTCTGACTGAGAGGAACAGAAAACACCTGACTGGAGCGGAAACATTAAAGCATTGTTCAACTAAATATTACTTTATGACTGATGTAATTTGGAATAAATTATCTTATTTGATTGCTTTTTAAAAACAAAATATTTCTATTGAACCAGAATTAGAAAATAATGTCATGATTTTCATAAATGTTTTTATTTATTATTACTTTACTCATTTCAGCTTATTTTACAGGAAGCTGTTTTTTTTCCTTCTTTTTAATGAAAGGGGATGAATAAATATGAGCACAATATATGTACATGGACATGTATGTGGGTGTATGTACGTGCGTGTTTCATATGCATGCGCATGTATATGTTTATCTATGGATATATATATATATATATATATATATTTACTGTGTGTGTGTGTGTGTGTGTGTGTGTGTGTGTACGTATATATGTATATGAAAATGGACATGAATACTCATTTATTTTTATGCATGTCTGTATGTGCAAAAACTAAAAATTTAAAGACTAATTCAAGGACTTTTGTATGCAGGGATGTGTTGTTGTGCATACAGAAATGTAGATCTTAGCTGTATTTAAACAAAAGGACCCAGGAAGAACAGCATCTTCTAGCTGCTGCAAGCTAAAGGCGATCCAAACAAATGTGGTGTGAATATGCAGCGAATCACCAGTAAATTGGCTGCTGCCGTGTCAAAAGACGTCCATTCATGTATTTTCCCTACAGAAAAAGTTTTGAAGACAACCATAATGTTGTCTAGTTTAATGTTGTTTTAATCTGCAACGGTCTTTTCCACGAAAAATAAAAATTCCTGATACTTTGTTGAGGCTTCTGTTATGTTACTGTTACCAAGCTGAACACTAGCGACGCTCTGCAGTCGACAACCTTACTGCTGGTCTTCAGGTACATTGAGGGCGTCGTGGGTGTGATTGCTTGGTCCATATTGGTAACTGGCATCACAAACTCATACTTAATTTATACATTAACACATACTAATGCTTGCACATCTTAACAAAGTTTTCCCTGACTCAGAAATACTCAAATGGGCCTTGTGGTTTCAGACATATGCAAATTATTATGGGGGTGCAGTTTTTTTGGCATATTCTTAAGAATTGGAACTGAGCTGAAAGAGTTGATTAAGATTTGTGACAACAGTAACTGTGCCCAGTAAACCCAGTAAGCTGGTGGTGGTGTGTACTAGGGTTCAGGTCACACATCACTGCTTTAATGTTTCTTCTCCTCCTTTTCCCATTACAATAAGCAGTTTGGTGAGTCATTGGCAGTACATGTACAAATGTTGGGACGCATTTTCATAAAGGAGAGCCAATGTGTGTACACATACACACACACAGGTTGCAGCTCATTAAAGATACTGACAGGCTGAGTTACAAGGACTTCACTCATCTGAAGTGACAGTGTTGCTTAGTTATGGGTGCTCAGGGAGACTTAACTGGTCTTTCTCCCTTTCAATCATTCAGTCACTGGTAAGCTCACCATAAAAAAATCTGAGTGGTGTCTCAATAATAAATCCAGACCTGTGCTGTGGGTGTGTGTGTGTTTAGCTCAGCTTGACAAGAGCTCATCCAATCTTAAGTGTTGTCACTGTGTTACAGGGGATGTGTTTGGGAGGGGGGGCAGTAAGTCTGGCATCTTCTATCAGTGCCATTCTCCAATGTTGGTGTTCTTTTTTTTCTCTTTTACTTTTTCATCACTGTTTATTGGCTGCATGCAAAGCCGTTTGTCTGTGGCTACCATGGACTTACCAGACATTTTATTACCGCCTGTCCCACTTGGCCAGCATAAGGGCTCGCCAGCAGGAAGAGAATGAGGGTAAGCTTCATTTTCTGTAAACCTCCTATTTGTTTGTCATGCTTGGGAGGTTCCGGGAACACAAAGCACAACTCCCTCTCATGCAAATCCGTGGTCTCTAAGGCAAATTCAGACTCCGGATCCATTTCACCTCAAACCTCTGTCTCTGCTGCAGTCAGCCAGGTGATCTAGTCCATGGTAAGAGAGACTCGGTGAGATAAAGCTGACATGTTCACCGACCAGCCAACTCTTTATCCAAATCTGTTCATTGTCAGGTTCTCCACTTCGCCCACCTCAACTCTCAGATGGAGCAAATCTCCACCTCCTGTGTTCCCTCGCCAACCCCTCCTCCTCCTGGGATATTTACAGTCAACTCATTTGCACCAACAGCTTCTGAATGGGGGGGGGGGGGGGGGGGGGGGGGGGTCATGGAAGTGGCCTACTTCTATGTACTACTATCAGTTTAAAGATGACGACTTGTCCCTTTACCACCAGGACTTCCACACGCCACTTTCGCTCCTGGGCCTCAGATGTGAGCTGGGTGACCCCTGTAGGGGTGAGGTACTGTCACACCCACTGCCTCCTCCCTCCTTTGGTCAATCTCTCTTCCTTTATCTGACACTTCAGATTGCAGATTTGAGGTGACAGGTAAATGTTTTGGTGTACTGGCATCTCATCCTGAAACCATGCTGCTTTTAAAAACGCTGTCTGATCTCAGCTCGCTGCCAGACCATAAACACAGCCCCAGTTAGAGTTGTTCTAGTCAGGGGAAATACCAACAATCACCACCCACCTAGACTCACTGAACCCCAGACACGCTTTTATGATCCAATCAGAAAGACAACGTCTCTTCTTTGAGTCTCTATTTGGATTTTACCTTATAGTTACCATCAATCGCTGTATTAAAATGGAGGCTGAGTCAAAAAGGAAGACTTTGACTTTATTGTAGGGATTTCTTTGGTTCCTGTATATTAGAGCAGCTGAATCATACAAGGCCATTTAGAGTTAAAAGTGTCTACATAGTTATCTAGTCATTGTGCACCTTCAGCTAACTTTTCACATTCTCAGTTTATCATCACTAGACACACATGTGAGGCATGTTCACTCGGGTAACTTTGTAAAAGTTACATTTCTAGAAGACCAAAGTGTCGTCTGTAAGAGGAAAAGGGAAAATCCTTCCTGTCTGTGGTAATGTCAGGCTTGCAGAATGTTAAACATGTTTCAGTGGTTACTTTGTGTTGCAGTCTGAACATACAGACATATCATTATCTCACATCCAGTTTGGTCATTTCAGCTTAAAGTTGGAATTAATCCATTTTAATTAAATCCAAACAGCAGCACAGATGGAAGAGTAGCCACCTTAACTCGGGTGTTTGGTGAGGTTATGTATTTATTTATCTACTTCTTCTGTTTGTGTGATGAATAATACAGTCAATACAACATAGCCTTAGATGTGAGGACACAGACTGCACAGAAAGAAAGAGGTGACAATGTAATGAGTCCAGGCAACAGAGACTGAAGAAGACATCTAAACCTGATCTCTCCTCTGTCACGGCACACAATGTGAGACCATAAGACAATGAGACTGATGAGTGAACGGCCCTGGGAGAAATAGAAGAGGACCTCGGTGACTTTAGAGAAATGTGTTTCACAGAGGCATGTCGACAGGATCGATCCCTGCCTTTATGAACAACAAATTGAGCCCTCTTGGCCAGATTGCTTGGAAACAATATTTCTGCGGCCCACATATTGGATTGTTAGCGGAGGCGCTATGATCACTCCACAGTATTTAACAACATAGTTTTTATTTGGGCAGTAATTTAACATCACACCTGCTGCTAACACCTCTGCTACATGACATCATCCACTCCATCATCTCCATTACACAACTTCTGTGTGGCACATTGCACCGGTCAGGAGGCTGACGCGTCATAAACGAAAGGGAAACTATGACTAACACTTTACGCTTTCAAGCTTTATAATGCCTCGAGTTTGAGCCGACACGCCAGTTGTTTACCTGTTTTTATGCAACATAATAAATGATGTTATCTTGTGTTGTAAAATGCTTATTAATGCAGAAACATCTTCAAAGTTTAAAAAGTTGATAATGTTTACACAATCGCTTGTTGTAAACTGAGGCTAAGTTGTTAATTATTTCTTTTGTACACCATTTCTGAAGCCCAGACAGCTGAAGGAAACTATTTCTGGGTTTTCTTCAGGTGTAGGTCCTTATGACGTTGGCACAGTACTGTCAGCACAGAGCTGCTGCTGAAACATGGGACAGTCCGTTGATTCGGAGACGGAAAACGTCACTTGTGAGAAAAGCGTGCATCAGACATAGACAGTAGAGTTAAGAATAATTAGAACACAATGTCTGTCCTTCACTGTTGTTGTTTGTGGCACATTTGTTGTTGTTGCAGCAGAGAAATGATTGCATTTTCCTTAGCATACCATCCTCTGGTGTTATTCACGCTCTCCCTGCATTTTCAGTGTTCATCAGAAGTATTTAGCCATCTCTCTACTTCAGATAGTTGCTCGATATTTCTGTGGATGGGGAAGCACAATACAGTGTCATAAATATACGCGTACATGTATGAGTTAGACAACAGAAGAAAAAACAAACAGCAAAACACAAGGCCAGATATGTAACGAAACAGTCCAAATATAAAGCTGACAGAAAACAGTTTCAGCTTCATGAGTATGAGTGAGTTTGTCTTTTGTCTCCATCATCAGTCAGTTTAAGTACATACCCTCCCCTACACACACAAACACATACACACACACACACACACACACACACACCCTTCTCATTAAATGAATAAGAAAATGAAAAACATAGATATGTGACAATGCCTCTATCTGACCCAGTACAGTTTTGTCACATTAGTTTCCTGTAAGTCTGCCTTCACACACCAGCTGAAGTACGTAAATTTTATATATCGGTTCTAATGTTAACATTTTCTGCTGCTGAGGTCCTTAGTAGACTCTGTAGACATGTGAGCTGTGATGGAATGGCAACCTGTCCAGGTGTACCCAATGATTGCTGGGACAGGATGCATCTCTAACAGAAAGCCATCACCACAATGGATCAAACTATTTGCCTTCTTACTGGAAATATTCAGGTCAGCTGTGAAAGTGTGGTTTTTTTTAATGGCATTCTATATTCATATCATTATTTATTTAATTTCTGGTAAAAATGTGTTTGTTGGAATGACTCATAATGGTCGTAACTTTGGTTTGAACAAGATCCTTATTGATGGAGGCTGGTCCAATGTGGTTTAATCCCCCCTCGAACAGCCAACAGACTGACAAGTTCCCTAACAGAGATGGCTGATCCTCAGCCTGTCATGGTTGAGAATTTAACAGAAGTAGAAGAGAAATGTATAACCCATCTTTATGATCATGATACTTTCCCTGAAATATCCTCATCCCACTAAGGCAAGAAGTGTTTCTCAGTTCCAGTCCTCAGCCCCCCTGCCCTGCATGTTTTAGACATGATCCTCCTCCAAAGCACCTGAGGCAGATTTTTTTAACTCCCTTATCAACTTCTTTGCAGCCTGTTAACAAGTCTTTATTTCATTTTGGTGTGTTAAGGTAGGGTTGCCTATAAAACATGCAGGGCAGGGAGTCCTGAGGACTGGAACTGAGGCTGGATGTCAGACCAGTCGGTGATCTGGTGGTTGATCTCTTTGCTTTGCTTTTTTTTTTTTTCACACAACACTTCACCCAACCTACCCAAACCACCTGGACTGCTGCAATCACCAGCAAGCAGTAGCATGAAAATAGAAGAAAACCTGTCTCATCGACTGGCCAAGACCAAAAATGTCTCATTGTGTCAAACAACAAGACACAAACAAACTGGGTTTTTGTTTTACTTTGGTTTTCAAGCACGCATGTTGCTCTACGTCACTTCCTGTTTTAAAGGCTCCATTTGTCTTCACACTACAAGCAAACTGTAGAAGTGTTGACTTGCCGGAACAGAGTCCTCTGTGTGAACGAGCTCCAGATGAACATACTGCATGTGGAAGGAACCAGAGTTCATCTAAAGTGGACCAAACACTGTGAATGAACAGAGCTTTTCCTGACTCCACCTCCTCAAACTTTACTGGCAAACAGGAAACAAGGACCTTTGGTCCTCAAAGATCAGAATCCTGCAGGGTTTCCATGTATCCCTGCTCCAACACACCTGACTCAGATCATTCAGTCATGGTGCAGAAAGTTATTGGCTGTTGGATCCATCTGATGGCAGCCAGGTGTGTGGAGCAGGGAGACATGGAAAACCTGCAGGACAGCGGGCCTCTGGGACCGAGTGTGGACACACATACCGTAGCTCATAATTGATAAATGACTTATTTATGAACAAACAATTGTTTTGACAAGGGAAATGCCACAAAACAAAAGTTGTGATTCAGAAGAAAATACTTTCAGGTTTAATACTGAACTAAAAGTCTGACTAAGCTATGTCTGGACTGCTGTGTGCGAGTACAGAGGTGAGCCGGGTGGAACTTGATCCATCACACACCTGCAGCGACTCACACGGCCAAACTGGTGTGTTTGTAAGGACAAGCCAGCACGGTGCAACGTCATGATGCTGATTTTACACATGACATCCAGGAAGCAGGAGTGGGACTGGGCCCACGGCAAGCCACAACAATTTCACCCGACTCTGCAGTGATCATTTACTGATCCTCGTTGAGCGGATGTTATCTGCAGCTGAAAAATGAGCGGCATTTTCCGGCGATGAAAAGCCAACATTGTTTTTTTTTTTTCTTAAGTATTACACTCAAAGTACAAGTGCATGGCAGCGAGGAAAAACTCTGTACCTGTGTATAATACAAGCTTTTACACCAGGTGGTGAAACAATTCTGTGGCTGCCATGCACTTGTAACATTTGATCTGATGTTCTTCTACTCAGTGACTGGAATTTAGTTTTGTCGTGCAAAAGCCGGCAAGTTTGCAGACGAACACGAAAAGAAACATGCAAACAAGTTTATTTCTTTACACTAAATACATACACAAAGGAAACATAAAATATCTGCAGTGCACTCTGATTTCCTCCTTACATGTCAGATTTACAGCAGGAAGAACACTTTGTTCACACATGAACAAGCTTTTCCAGTTACAGAATGGAATAAATACAGAACCCAGCAGGTGACACCAGAACTTTTCTTTTTCATCATCTGCTGTTGGAAAGGCATGGATGGGTTTATCAACTGCAGCTTATATATTTATATATGTTTATTCAACTGCAGCACGTTGCTTTGCCTATAACAGTCAAATTAGTACTCATGGCACTTTAATTAATCATAACAGATGTCAGTATCTTACAGTAGCAGACCATCTTATTCTTTGATATTTGGGTTTTTTTTTCAGTAGGTTGTACAATTCTCCAGGGTTACCACAGTTTTCCACCATAATCCACCAAAGAACAATATATCCTGCTTATTTATACAGCTGATGATAGTTTTAAAGCCTTTTATATTTAGATTTTTTTCACTGGGTTTCCAGAGACAACATTTAACCACACAATTAACCATCAAGTCATGTTACATTCTGGTCCACACCAATACCAGCTGGTACCATTAATGCTCTGTAGGAGGTGTACAGTGTGTGGTACAAATGTTTACTGTGATGGAGTGGCCTGATGACTGCTGGGATAGGTTCCAGCTTCCCTACAACCCTTAATTGGACTAAGTGGTATAGATAATGAATAAATGTTGCAAGAGATGGGTATATATATCTCTATCTCTCAAACTAAAAACGTTTGAAAGGAACACATAGGGAACTGATAAGCTCTACAGAGTTAGGAGTCTGCAAAGGAGAAACATTTCTGGGAACATAAAAAGAAAAAAAAAAATTAAATTGACAAATTTCTATTTTTTCCATGGCATGTACATTTTTTTAACCTCTGTCTGATTTTATGCCCCCCTCTTGTCTGTGGTCTGTAAACAAATATACCAACATTCGTTAAAATCTATTATGTGGGCATGAATTTCTCTCTAATGAGATGTCTATATGCATAAAACTAAAAGTATCCCTCCGTCTTTTCTAGGAAGCTTTAGGAAAAGCTTGTTTTTGTGTGCAGCTACAAAGAAAGCACATGCAGACTTTTCTGGAAAGGTTATCTGTGGCATACTGTGTGACATTTTCAAGGCAGTAAACTTCCATCAAGAAAACACGGCCATTTGCGAGCAACATAGCAGTTTGGCTACTGCTTTACATGCTGCCGCAGCAGCAGCTGAAGGCTTCCTGAGGTTTTGTGGCTCAGACTCCGGCTTACATAACAGTAAAATGAAAATAAACCCAGTCCCAAAGTGACCGACAGATGATTTTAGAGGATCTGAAGTCAAATGATGAAAGCTGGACTTGGCAGAGAAAACTAGCAGGGCTCTGAATCAAACCAAATATTAGGAGATTAAACACTTGTTGGATGATAGAGTTGAACTCAGAGTGAAATCCAATGAGATGATTCAGATGATGGGAGGCGGATCCGACACGGTTCCGACCACCTTAGAGACAGTAAACATGTTTATGGAGGTGTAATGTGATGGTGGGGCTGTGCGAGGCATGTCTGGGATGTAAAAATCACCAGGTGAAAGCACATTTTGTATTGCAGATGACAGGAGCTCGGCAGTTTCTAATGAAAATAAAAAAATATCATAAAAACAGTTGAAATAATGCCCACGTAAAGTAAATTATCCTGGTCTCCAGCCCAGTGGGACACCTGTGGAGAAGATCCCAGGCAGCAGGACATACTCCCAATGGCGCTGTCCCTGGATTTACTGCTCCAACCAACTATTTCTTCGTATAATACTCACACGGTGGCAGAGCCCTTGTCCTGCCACGGTGTGTCAGTCACATCGTAATGCTTTCAGTCCCAGTAGGCCAGTGGTGCCCACTGTGTGTGGTTTTCCTGCTCCAGCTGACTTGTTGGTGACCTACGGCCTCCTTCCCTTTTTCAGTCTGGCAGGTGTGCTGATTCCATGAGAGAGAGTCATGTGATTCATGGCAAAAGGGGAGGAACTAGTCTGTGTACAAAATTTAAAGCACAGCAACTAAAACACAAAAATGGAAGTAGTGAAGTCTTTAGGAAATCCAACCATTCAGTCCGAGTTGACTACCTCGGTGTGATTGCCTGCTTATATGATAAGTTTAGCTATTCATAACTAGTCACTGAATTTCACATCTTTTTAGCCTGTTTTGTTTAGTTTATAATTGCTGCTAAGTCTTGCAAATCCGTTCTTCGTACCAGCATAACAAACATAAAGTCTGTTGAGCTGAGTTACAAACTACCCTGCTGTAAAACTCAGTCAGACTTTTAAATACCACCGCCTGAGGCCTGAGAGAATGTATGACACTAGAATCATGTTGTTTAATGATTTTTATCAGGATTTTATCAGTATTTATTTGTGTGTTTTAGTATTTTGGGGGTATAAGCAACTGACTGTGTGTGTGTGTGAAATGCACATAAACTAATTTGCTTTAAATAAATGACTTTAATCCACTCTTAGTGATCCTGTGTTGATGTTGCAATGAAAAGGTATTAAAGAGCACAGCATCAACACAGAGACAGTACTGTATCATAGAACGTGCATGCTTGTACGGTCACCGGTTTGTCCCTTCTGTATGGTGTGTCTATCAGACCTATTTTCAGTTTTTATTTTTAGCCTCAGATTTTTAGCCTTTTTTCATTGACTCATTTTGTGTGAAGAATATCAGTAAACATTTGTACCACACACTGTACACCTCCTACAGATTCATATATATATATATATATATATATATATATATATATATATATATATATATATATATATATATATATATATATATATATATATATATATATATATATATATATATCCAGGTCTGTATTGGACCTTATGTTGATAAAAGCATTGGCCCAACCAGTTACTTATGTGAGTAACATGGAGTCTTCCTTTGAGCTTTTATTACAGGATTTCATTCATATAATTATTCTGGAATGTATTAATTTGGAAGGAAGTCTTGTTTTTGGACAGAAGTAGAAGAAAATAAACAAAAGCCATTTACATGCCTACTCCAAGGATTCTATCTCTGCTTGAGTTTTCAGGTCCAAAGGGTGAATCCCCAGAATCTCTTTTGGATGCCAAACCTGGCAGAGAACTTTTCCTTCTGAGCCCCATGAAGCGTGTGATGCTGGTGCAGTCTGACATGTCTGGCATGGTTAGTGTGTAATCTTCTAATCTTTTCATTATTTTTGTTTGAAACCAACAACATGAAACACGGCAAAGTTTGTGGATACAAGATGCAAAGTAAAATGCAACATCCATGCATTAAATGCCAGAAGTACAGCAAGTAAAAACTCTGACCCTCGTCTGTTTAGAAAAAAAGCTTAATTTCTAAATTTGTAGAATTTTCTTTCCATACATATGTTAACCATACCTTTTATTTCTTACATTTTCATTTAGAAACACAAGTAGCTCTCAAAAAAAAAACAAAAAAACAACATATATCGTAAGGGTAAAAGGCAAATATTAGCCCCATGCTGATTGTATTGATTGTAATATAGAGTAAGTAAATAGTTGTTGAGTGTTTAAACAGAAAACTAATTCATTTGCTGGACTAAGATCCCCAAAATGCAGCAGGTTTAGCAGACACATGAATACTGGCTGAATAATAACAATATGCACACCATATGGTGTGCATATTGTTATTATTCATCTAGGGTCATTTTTTTCATCTATTTGTCACTGTTGGTATGAATCCACTTTGAGTTTTTTTATGGGTGCTCCTGATTATTGGCTGCTTTGGGTTTTTATTTTTTCAGTTTTGCAGAAGCTGCAGGATGTTTCTGCTTTGTTCAGCAGCTTGTTGTCTGGTTTCTCTGTTTCAGAACATTTTGTTGTTGTTGTTGCTGCTGCTCTCTAGCTGGTGTAACTTCGTCTCTATTTTCTTTTCTCTTCCCTTTCCTCTCCACTTCCCTTGTTTTCTCTTGTCAGGTCCAACGTGGACCTCAGCAATAGTCACAATAAGAAGCAATATTGAAGCATCATGGGAGGCTTTGACTCCACAAAGCTTTATTTTCCTCATATCCACTGGGATCGCCTTGGCAAAGCAAATTTGTTTGGCACAACACAGCAGCCAGAACACAAAATACCAGACAAAACTAGTAAGTTGACAGCAATACTCCAAATTGTGTTTTCAGTCAATGTGTCATTTTTTTTCCTTTAGAAAATAACATTGCGCATCTATGAAATGAAAAGAAAGAAAGATGTAGATTCTGTTAAATGTGGAAAAACAAATGTTTGCTGGAGAGCAGTAACCAAAGCTTCAGCAGGGAGCATCACCACTGATGCTCTGAGCTAATTAGGAAAATAACAAGATGCCACTTCTGTGTTTATTATCTTAAATGAATTGCTTTGAAAATAAAAGTGAGAACAAACCTCAGATTTACGAGAAGAGACTGAGAAAAACCTAACCCCTATAGACATGATGAATGTTCTCTCAGACCACACTATTGCTCAAGGATAAACCCACTGATGCCCATAGCCTTGGGTCTCTGCTACTTTATCCAACTAAAGCAATTTAACACTCAAGGCTAAATGACTAAAGTACATCTTAAATTCCATTACTTGCCTTAAAGCATTTTAGCTGCAGCCACACAGAGACTGGGTGGTATTGAGCAGTCACCATTAGCTAGACCAGATGAAGCGCACTTGGAAGGAGAATGAAAGAACAAATGAGCTAAAGTCTGCTTCACACCTTAGAGCATGATGGGTGTAGAACATCATGGTTTCCTTTTTGTTCCCATGTTACCAGATTAAAGCATCCATACCGACTGCAGACAGATAATTCAGACGCTGCTCCAGCTTTATGCCGTCTGCTATTTATTAAAAGTGAAACAAAGTTTTTAACATGTGAGGTAAACCAAAGGGAACCAGTTCTAAGCAAAACACTCAACCTTACTACGGCAGTAACACATCTTTCACCGCATAATGAGAAAATTATGCAATCTTTCATTGCAATATTAATAATCTTTTCATTTGTGGTCAATAAATTATTTTTCTTTTTTTTTAATGATCTCAGAAAATGTGAGGTCTGTTCATGGGTCCTAGAGAGGAGGAGCCATCTGCATCACCTGTTTCACAGCTAATCACCCCGTCCTCATGCCTGGTAGCAGTTGTTAGCAGAAAAGTCAAGCAGGCAGTTTGAGACGCATAAGGATGTGACCCAGGAAATATCCCTGGAAATCGCCTGTTTGTCCTGGAGTCTGTACATTCTCAGGTAATTCAGAAGGATCATCGCTCATGTTTCTTGTCATCATGGTGCACTCACCTTAAGAGGATTTAGTTCCCCACGAAGGATCGAGATGTCCTTGAGTTTGTGGCAGCAGGTACCACCTGTGCCCATAAGTCTTCATCAGAAACACCTGATGGGTTCCTCCGCTCACTTCCCACTCCCACTACCAGGACGCCATGGTCTCACTACGCCCTAGACTTTGGCATGAGCATCCCATCTTCTAAAGCAAGGGTGGGGAACCCTGGTCCTCAGTGGTACCTGGAATCCTAGAGGTTTTCCATGTATCCCTAGTCCAGCACACTTGATTAAAATCAAATGGATCCAACAGCTTATCAAGCTCAGCAGAGTGATTTGTTCATTTGAATCTGGTGTTTTGGAAGAGGGAGACAAGTGTAAGGACAAGGACCAATGGTCCCCACCCCCTGTTCCTAACACAACCATACTAACCTTTAGTGATTGTTTGTCTCTCATTTCATGGGATACCTCAAAACATTGTCTCTCATCATGGGCCACAATTTGTCTCTGAGGTTTGAAAGACTCTTGCAGGGCCCTTGACACATCTTCTAGTCTTAGTTTTGGTTATCATCCTCAGATCAATAACTATCCAGAGCAGACGAACCAAGATCTAAAATTTGCCCTGAGATGTGTTGTGGCCTATGATCTCAACTCCTGCAATGACTCTCAGTGGGGTTGAAAATGGAGTGAATTCTAACACTTCATCAGCCACTGGTCTTTCCCCCATCCCCAGGCTATCAACCACAACTATTCCCAAGCCAAGAAAATGATATTTCCATCCCATCAGTTCACCATCACTTCTGTCAGTCTCAGAGGTTGTGGAGAGAGACTCGAAGTACCTCGCTGTGGACTGCTGAGCACAACTGACAAATTGCGCAACATCACTTTCAGGCCCTCAAAGACATGAGGCAATGTTGCCTTGGAGTAATGTCAAGGGGGTTTTAATTCAGTAACTAAGGCTGTTATGGGGATGATCGGGGTAAGGATGCATCACCTTTACAAACCAGACTGAAGGCTAACTAGCATTTTCATAACCATGTCCTTATGTAAGGGAAGCCATTGTGTAGAGTGATGTCATGGATTGCAATCCTGCAGAATAATGTATTATAATGAGAAAAAAATGCCCTTAATATTTCCACTGAGCCTCTTTCCAGTGTTTTCAGAATTGAGGGAATACATTAAGCATCCATGCGTGAAACCCAAATGCAATATCGACTCCTGTCGGCAATTTGTCAAATCTGTAAAATATATGCCAGTGTGGGAGTATAAAGCACCACCATTTATGGAGGCTTTCATAAAACATATTCTTTGGTAATAGTGTTCTGCAGACAGCCTTATGTATTATTGAACATTTCTCATTTTCATTTAAACAACCTGTAAGTCCTTCACACACACTCTCTCACACACAAGAATAAACACACATGCACAGATGAGCACAACCCCTTCCAACATTTTGAGGGGGAATTAGTCACACTGTCCTTTTGCAGCCAATTTTCTGTGGCCAGCCATGACATTTATCAAACCAGAGCGCTGCAGGTAATTGTGCACTTGTCTTGCAGTTTTATTGAACCTTATTTAGTTATCATTCTCAACGAGTCAATCAAACTTCCATACACACACTTATATGTGTCCATACACACATAATGATGAGCCGAGGTCATTCACAGGTCACAGCACATCATAATACCCACCCGGAGCTGAATGTGGATGATTACATTATTTGTAGTTGCTGCTCAGAGACAGAAAAATTTAAGGTTTGATTTTTTTTCTTTTGTTATTACCTTCTTTAAGACTCAAACTACTTGCTCTCTTTATCAGAAAAAAAAACAACAAAAAAAAACAGGAAGTGCAAATCTGCCTTATAAGCACCTTGAACAGAGTTTGGTCCAACTGTCACAAGCTCTCAGTCCAATGGATGTGACATAGGATGAAGAAAAGAAGGAGACCGGGGTGTTGTCAAGAATGATGGCTGCTTGAGAGCTGAGCTCCAGCATCATCACTGCCTCTTTGGCTGTTTTATACACATTACCGGGAATAACCACTCCTTTTTTTTTCTTTTTTTTTTTTCTTTTTTATGGCTGACCTTGTAACACACGTAATAGCTGAAATCATGCCAGAAACAACAGATAATATCAATTCCGCTTACATACAGTATGTCACGAGGGCCGTAACTAGCCAAGCTGTCCCTGTCGCCACAGAGGCGCTATGGCTGAGACACGATCTAATGAAGCAATTATGGGATTTCTCTTCCAACTAGCTGATGACCAAAAGATATCTGGAAGGATCTTTTTGTTCATCCAAACACTCAGCTCTACCACATTTGATACAATGCATGCTCTGATCCACATGCATGTATGGATGTCTCTCTGCATCGTTCTAGTAATGTGCATTTGTGTTGTGTATTTTCACTGACTGAGGACATGTGATGATGAATAATATTTTGTTTTTCTCCATTTACTTCTGAGCTAAAGTTAACACTGCTTTAGTTATAAGTGTTACTAAATAGAATATCATAACCAGGTTTGTTCCTAGTTAGTATAAGTTTAGTCTCCCAGAAAGACCAGGAGAAACTCATCCATCCATTGATCTCCAATAGACTGGACTACTGGAATGGTCTTTCTACAGGACTTCCTAAAAGGAACATTAGGCATCAGCAACTGCTCCAGAATACTGTTACAAGAGCTTTAAGTGGGACTAAGAGGTCTGAACACGTCACATCAGTTTAAACATCTTTACAATGGTTTCCAGTCGGCCACAGGATAGATCTTAAAACCCTGCTGATTGTTTCCAGAATCCCAGAATGGTTCTGGACCAGGATGAATTTGTAACATGTGCAGAGGATATGAACCATGCAGAGCTCTTTGATCCAAAGCCTCGGGTCAACTAGTCCAGACCAGGGACCAGACCAGAGTTCAGACTAAACATGGAGAAGCAGCATTTAGCTGTTATGCTGCAAACAAGTGGAACAAACTGCCAGTGCAGATTAAACTTTCAGCACATGTAGAGAATTTTAAATCCCGGTTAAAAACATTTCTTTTCTCATGCCGAGGCAATGTTACATGCTTTGTCTTTAGCTGCTCCATGACTAATCTTAATTTTGTGTCCAATAACATCAGGGATCTCAATATTGCACATAAAATAGCTACTGTTTTAGATTTCCTTCACAAAAAAAGGTTGTTTTAGCTGTGGCACAAGAGTCCCACCTTCTGAGTAAAGATGCCGTCACTCTGTAAATAATGTCATTCAACTGCCTGCTCCTCTGCTACTACAGACACCACAGGGGTATGGTCATTTGGTTTCTGATTATGCACAACATACATTTGATGAAGTTTTCTACAAGCTCCACACTGAAACTGTTAAGTTTAAAATATTTTCATTAACTTTTAGGGGCAGATTTCAATGCAGTGTGGGACAATGACAGCAGCTGCGCTTTCATTACATTTTTGTGCAAAATAAAAGCAATATTTGTAGCTTTCTACAAACAACAATTGTGATCCATGGTGTTTCCCCTGAACAGTCTTCAGGACATTAGCCACAAGTGTCCTAAAATCTCATTAGTCTAGCGAGATTTTACAAAATTTACAACTTATGCAAGATATCCACGTAGCGGTACTTTGAGGTTTTCTACTTGCTGCAGAGAATTTTCTATGGCGTTTTGAAGTTGTTCTCCATTGTTTTCTTTTCTAATACTTACTGAAAGAGATACTGAAATTTGCTGTTTGTTTTTCTGCAGTGTACCATTTTTACTGGAAATTAACTGGTCATTTCCCCAACGTCACATCCAGGGATTCGTAATATCAAAAAGTGTTTTTATGACACTTTTGTGATATATTTCTATATCGAAATGTCTGAAAAATAAAACACCTCATGAGAGCGTAAAAACGTTTTAGTGATTTTTGAGACTTTTTTTAAGGATTTTGTAGGAGTTTCCATTTGCGGTTTTTATTGTGATATGTAGTTTTTGCACAATTTTAGGTGTAATGGAAATGCACCTATTGATAGATAAGTTGGAGCAAACTCTAAAGACAATCGGCTCCTATCTGGGACAATGAAACAGTGGAGTATTTATATGAGTATTATATGTCAACAATGTGACACAATCTATGCCTTGGATACCTGCAAGAAGCTGTGCCAGATGCTCAAGGGGCTTAGTCCCAAAACTATATTGGTTCATTTCTAAACTCGAGTATAAACCATTGACATTGGAAATTTTATGGAGGGCTGATATAACAGATCTTAACACAAACTAAGTGGAGTGAAGTCTAGTCTAACACTTTGTTGACTTCTAGAAATTTACATCACCCGCAGATCCACTTTGATTTTGTTGGTTAAACTTATATGACATAGAGAAAGCTTTTTTCTATGAAGCTAATCTCTGATTCCTAATGTAAGCTTTGTTCTTTGAATTCTACATATACCTTCTTACATATGGTCCGGGACTGTCCATTGTCATGATATGCTGAATGAATGTAGTATTGGAGACTGACAGCAGAGGGCGCTATGTGGCTGACCTGCTGCTGAGTCTATTTAAGTTGAAAGGTACGAGGAAGTGGGACTCTTTGTTTGATGAATCAAAAGACAAAGTTTGGAGCATAAGCTTGTTTGTGCTGGAATGATACCTCCTCATTCACTGAACAAAACATCCACCAGTGTCAGTTTTCTGGAGAATGGTTGCTTCCAGTCTATCTGAAATTTTTGGGCTTGTTATTCCATTATCACTTACCTTATTCATTCTTAATGACCTGTCTACTCCTGGCTTATCACTGTCCAATATCTGTGCCCTGCTGGTGGGGCTGAAGCCAAGAAACTGGTAGCTACAAGATGTAAGTCACCTTTCGCGCTCTCTCTTAGGGCTTGGTATCTTTATATTTGGACATCGTAGACTTAGAACTATCCAGAGTACAAAGAGCACAAGAATCGATCATTTGAATGTTCTCTCTGTGAAACTTAAAAATCTATTCGTTTAAAAGCCACCAAATCTACATAAGTCCCTGAGGTATGGGTGGGTCGTAGGGTTGATTGTTTTTCTTTTTCTTTTTATTTACTTGTTTCTTGTTATTATTTCAGTGCTGAATCTGCTGATCATTTGCAATACCATTATTCCTTTGTACCTTTATTTCCTGTTTATTGGTTTTTGCAATCTGTTTATGTCCTAATTTCAAGTGTACCTGCATTTACTTTTATGGCAGGATTTTTTTTTTTCTTCTCATTTATTTGTCATTTTTTTGTCTCCTTTTGTAAACTCTATTGAACATTAATAAAAAATTTAATAATTTAAAAAGGATATATAAAATAATATTAAAAATAACCTCAAGCTTCAATGAGCAGAGCTAAGAAGGTAGCGCTGGTCACTTCTGAAATCTGATTGGACACCCCAGGTGCCACATCTGTGGATTGAAAGGTCACTGGAGAAGGAGGGCAGAAATGTCTTTGCATCCCAACATGAATCACTGGTTTTCCTAATTATTCAAGTTTTAAAACTGTTGACATCTGGCTGCACATTTCTAGAGGACATTTTGTCTCTGTGGAAAAACAGTTGCTAGCTAATGTTATGTAAAAAAAAAAAAAAAAAAAAAAAGAACGACCTCTGTAACTCTCTCTCTGTGTACAACTGTTCAAATCCAAACTCAAAACACACGTGTTCAAACTGGCATGTTCTCTGTAACATTTCCCACTGTCTCTGATTATCATTGTGTTATGCACATTTTATTTATGTATGTTTTTATTGAGTCTGCTGGATGTCATGCTCTCTGGGGGGTTTAGGTTATGGCCCTTGGAAGGTCCCTTTTTTCTGTCCTGCTGGGTCTTGGGTAGTCGGTTCATTATCTCACTTTGAGTGGATGAGATGTGAACCCAAATGCAGGATGGAAGGCAGGAATATAGAATCAACATGTTTGATTCTATACCTAAATACCTACCTAAATACCAGAATGGGGTACTTAGGTATCAGAAAAAGTGCAAAAGCAATGATGTTTGTTTGTTACAAACCTTCAGTATATACTGCTGTCAGCTGATTTCCCCACACATCTGGATGTGATAGACGCTGACAGCACCTGAACACCCTCTCCACCTGCAGAACCAACAACATTTGCTCAGAAAACTCAAAAAACACAAACCCACCCAAATCTACAATGATGACCAAACCTAACTTGTTGGTATCTTTTATTGAAATCTGGAGCCAACTCATTGATGTACATACTACCAACTGCTGCAACCAGTTTATTTGCGTATACTACAAATTGCTGTTCATGCATATACTACTGACTGGACCCAACCAGTTTATAAAATTTATATATATATATATTTACTATTAATGGGCTCGTTTATGTATATGCTACCAACTGGACCGAACCTCTATCTGTATATTCAACTATCTGACCTGTACGTAAATGCATAAGTAATTCAAAATACAGCTGTGCCTCCTTCATTATATTACTTTTTTCCCCCTAATATTTTATATAATTAATGTTCTTTCATTTTCATTTACAATGAAAAAAGGAAAAGATGAAATCACAGTCAACAGGTTAAGCAGATTTTTTGGATAATTTTTACACTGAATCACTAGACAACCTTGCATAGTCTGTGATTTTGCTTCTTCAGGGCTTTATTCATATGGCTGGGAGAACTCTGCATGCAGCAGATATCATCCATCTTCCCTGGTTCAGGTTGTGAATCACAGAACCAGCAGCAAAAAATATCTTCATGACTGATTGGTGGATGGTAGGAACTTTCCTCACAATGAGCACAAGGTTTGGAAATATTTCTGCAGAGCTTCACAATAAAAGCAATCTCGGCGCCTGACCATTAACAGAAAAAAAAAACAAAAAAAAAAACACCATGTCTACAAAAATAAGAGAAAAAATGAGGGAGACATAAAGAAAACATTCCAAGAACCAGCTGCACTGAATAAATATCTGCCTGCATGATATTAAATATATCCTTCTTACCTGCAAAACTATCACACTGTAGTCAGGGCTGCATTTACCCACTGTTGGGCCCCTGGGCTGATAAGTTTTCTTTTTTTTTTTTTTTTTTTTTTTTAGCTGTAATGGCATTTCAATAACCATAATAAACCAAAATTGATATATTAATGATTGAATAAAAGCAGCAACAGATAAAACTATAAGCTATTTGTGTTTACAAGAATGGCTTCACAAGTTTTAATCAGTGAGACATTTGTGTGAAACTAAAAGAATAAATGAGCTTCAGGATGCTCTTTATGTTTTTTGGGTTTTTTTTCTCCTAGTTCTGGTGGTTTGGCATGGTGGAAACTGGTTTATTTGGATCAACAGTCTCAAATTTGCATAAGGTGCTGACTGACAAGAGAACTTCAAAGTTATGTCACGGTTGGACTTTTTTAGGTAAATTTGTCTGAAAAGTGATAATCCCTTAAACTCTGTATGCCCCTGGGCTTCAACCCATGTAAGCCCGTGCATTCAGGCAGCTTTAACCATGGTGAGCAGTTGTTTTAACTGTGTGACATTGTCCAGGCAGTTTGGTCCGCTTAAGTTTGGTGCAGTTTGAACGGAAACTAATCCCAAGGTGTGATAGTGAAAGTGTGAAACTTGTTGGAAATCCCAGTCCTGTCGTGGTTTTAGGGTTCTTCTGTGGGAATATGTGCTCTTGTCATGCATTGTATTTTTTTCTGTTTTATTTTGTCATTTTCTTCCCTTGTGAAATTGGTTTAATTTCATATTTACTGTCTGTTAATTCATCTGGTTTCATTCAGTTCATTCAATCTACCTGTGTGTTGTTGTGTTCCCTGAACATATGTCACTTGGTTTCTGTTCTCTATTGCGAGTTCATTGTTGTTAGTTGTCCCTCTGTGTTGCTTTAGTCATTTTTCTTTCAATGCGCATCATCCTGCCTGCCTCCTGTTACATCTGGTCTGGAGTTAAGTTCAGTACCATTCACCCCCCCAAAACGCACACAATCACAGTCCTTTAGATTGTCCTTTCCAAAAATGGTTGGAAATTGGATAAATTGGATTAAAAAAAAAAAAACAAATAAGAATAAGTAAACAGTATCCATGCACTTAATTTTGATCAAAGCACGTTAATGTCTGGAATAATTTTGGCATTTAACAGCCACATCAATTCACAACTGTGTTTAGTATTTGACGTCATTTTTTAGTCCATCTTTGCCACCAGATGTCCGTAATACTTTCAACCCGGACCTTTAAAGTAAGCTAACCTGGAAGAGAAAGTTAGATATTTCTGATTTGGTTGTTGTTTTCTTATTATTTAAAACAGAACTAGACCCCAGTCCCTGAGCACCAGCCTTCTGGAGCCCTGATAGGTCAAAGGCTAGTGCAGACAAAACAAAAAACACATTTTCAATGTAGTTGGGCCTTTAATGTGTTTATTAATGTTAGGAGTTCCTCAGGTGTCTGGCTAATCAATGTTGGCCTACATGGGTGTGTGTCAGACCTTTTCACCTCGGTCATGGAGCTGTTATAAATCTATTTTCTGCAAGTACATCATCCTCTTCCTCAGCAGCACCTGCAGTTCTAATGTTGACGTGTGGAGGAAAACACGATCAAGAGGAAGATCCTGGCAGGCTGTAGTATGATGACATTAGCATGCTAACTTTTACCTCAATGCATTTGAGATAGTTTGGCTGTAAACTGTGTGGTCGTGTGCGGACCACGCCCAGTCGGTGCTGATCAGTCATTTATTAAAATCAGGGCTGAGCTCTAACAGAAATTCTTCATTTTCCTCAAAGCCAGTGAGCTAAATGCTGCTCTGCTATCCTAATAACTTATAATAACTAATTGATCAACCTTTTACAACATGTCATTTTGATCATTTTGTGTAGATATTTTTGGGTAACATATAAACTAAGATGGCCTGTGTGTAGAAGTAAATGTGTACTACTTAGTCTTAGTCTGTTTTTCTATAGTTTAAATGAACCCATAGACCTTTATTACTAGTTTAATAACATAAACTATACTTTTTTGGGAATAAAACATGTTTTATTACTGCTTATCCAATGCATTCATATTTTGGACATTTTTCTATTTAACTTAAATGAAACGTAAATATAAGTCATAAACCTGTTTGAAACATGGATATCTGCAACATGATGTAGGGAAATGATGCAAATCCACCATCACCTACCACCACGGCCCCTGAGCGGACCGGTCAGGTACTGCTGGACTCTAATCCTCGACACTAATCTCAAGCTGTTTTGATGTTGTGTCTCCTTCTTGTCCTCAGGAAAGTGCTTCATGTGATTTGAATTCGCTTGCAACAGAGAAAGAAAGTCTTGGTCTCCGGTCATAATGAAGATTTCAAGCAGGCTTTGCATGTTGCCATGGTGATGTTCTAGGCTGTAGCTCAGGAGGAAGAGCAGTTGTCCTTCAACTGGTAAGTTGGGGGATCGATTCCAGGCTTCCCCTGAAATGCCGAAGTGTCCTAGGGCAAGACACTGAACCCCAGACTGCCCCCCGATGTGCCTATCGGGGTATGAGTGTGTTGAATGAGTGTGTGTGTGTGTGTGAATGGGTGAATGTGACAAGTAGTGTAAAGCGCTTTGAGTGGTCTGTATGACTAGAAAAGCGCTATAGAAGTACAAGTCCATTTACCATTTACACTATTTAGTCCCGGTTCCTTTTAAATATCTCATGTTAGAATTTGTTGCTACAGTGGTGTTCTGGGTGGGCCAAGGGTCTCTCCACCTCCGCAGTCTGCACTGAGTATAGCAAACCAGAGTATCCAAACTGCTTCATGTGGGTAGAGGCTTTATAAAAGTCCACTAAAAACAGTCCAGTACTGGGCTCCATATGGAATTTTTTTCTGCCACTGTTCCCTGCCATGACCATTCCAACTTTTTTTTTCAATCTAATATTTGGATCTGGTTTGCAATTGTGATGTCCATGTCCATCCATCCATCCATCCATCCATCCATCCTCTGCCACTTGCAGGGATCTAGGGTCAGGTCGTGGGGGCAGCAGCCTAAGCAGGGAAGCCCAGACTTCCCTCTCCCCAGGCACATTTGCCAACTCTGTGGGAGGATCCCGAGGTGTTCCCAGGCCAGCCGAGAGATATAATCCCTCCAGCGTGTCCTGGGTCTTCCCTGGGGTCTCCTCCCAGAGGGATGTGCCTGGAACACCTCACCAGGGAGGTCCAGGAGGCATCCTGACCAGATGCCCAAGCCACCTCAACTGGCTCTTGTTGATACGGAGGAGCAGCGGCTCTACTCTGTTCTCCTCCCAGAGCTCCTCACCCTATCTCTAAGGGAGAGCCCGGCCACCCTGCGGAGGAAACTCATTTCAGCCGCCTGTATACGAGATCTCCTTCTTTCGGTCACGACCCACAGCTCATGACCATAGGTGAGGGTAGGAACGTAGATCGACTGGTAAATCGAGAGCTTCGCCTTCTGGCTCAGCTCCTTCTTCACCACGACAGACCGGCGCAGAGTCCGCATTACTGCAGACGCCGCACCGATCCGTCTGTCGATCTCACGCTCCATCCTTCCCTCACTCGTGAACAAGACCCCGAGATATTTAAACTCCTCCACTTGAGGCAGGACCTGACTCCCGACCCGGAGAGGGCAATCCACCCTATTCCGGCTGAGGACCATGGTCTCAGATTTGGAGGTGCTGATTCTCATTCCAGCCGCTTCACACATCCAGAGCCTTAAGGAACTCCGGGCGGATCTCATCCACCTCAGGGGCCTTGCCGCCAAGGAGCTTTTTGATCACTTCATCAGCCCCAGAGGTAGGAGAGTCCACCCCTGAGTCCCACAGCTCTGCTTCCTCATCGGAACACATGTTGGTAGGAATAAAGAGGTCTTCGAAGTATTCCTTTCACACCACAACGTCCAGAGTTAAGGTCAGCAGCTCCCCATCTCCACTGCACACAGTATTGACTGCTTCCCCCTCCTGAGTCGCCAGATGGTGGAACAAAGTTGCCTCAAAGGTGTCTGGAAGTCTTTCTCCATGGCCTCGCCGAACTCCTCCCATGTCCATGTCAAACTACATGCCTTGCAGTTTATAATAGTGCATTGTGTTACATGCATGTGACTGACTGCAGCTGTAACAGCTGCATTGTTTACAGATTCCTGCTTTACATGCAGTGTTTTAAATGAAGGTTCGACGTGTCCTCTTCTCTTTCTTTTCTCTTTGGTCCTTTAGGGGTCTCTGAATGGGGCAGTCATTAATGTAAAGATGTTTTATTTCTCACATTGCTCAAGTGAGCACAGTTCTCACTGACGTGTTAGAGACAGGAACACCATCATTTCCTTTCTTGGTATATGAATATGGTATGGTATGATATATGATGATTTCTAGCCTCCCCTTTGGTCCCCATGTGTAATAGTCACTGGACATTTTTCATTTACAAATATGTCCACATCTTAGCTTCGTTATTTTACAAGCAGTTCGAGCTTTGAGTCCTCCTGCAAAGCTGGACAGTTTATTCCAGGTCCTCAGAATCTCTGAAAGACCTGATAAAAGGTCTGAAAACTGATCTTGTAGCAGCTATTTAGTGGAATTTATCTTGTAGATGTCTGACAGGTGATGTCATCACAGTGTCCTGCCCTTTTCCGTCGAGGCGAAGCAGCTCAGACACCAGAGGTCCTGGACATAATGACATTCTCTTTGTTGTTCCTCAGTGAAAAACCACCTTGTTCTGAAAACTGTCTAAAAAAAAAAAAGTCTAGTCTAAAGCAAGCAGCGATGGTGTGATGTGTTATGTAGCACTGTACATATTCTGACACTCATTTCCTTCATTTATTACTTTTACAACTAGACGTTTATGTGCAAATATATAAAAAGCTCAGTTAGGTCAAACGCTTCATTAGCCAAGTCCTCAGCTGCCTGATAAACTGACAAGAGTTCAGTTTATATTTGCTGTTAAGTCTGGATGGTGGTGGTGTTTAGTCTAATATCATCATGCGTGAATGAGAGGGCCTGAAGAGGAATATATCTGATGAATTTTAAAGATCCAGTGATGAGATTGTGGGTTGAACAGCTCCAGTTATTTCCCAATCTTTTCAAAAGTAACATAAAATATTGTTTTATTCAATTTTTTAAAAAAAGATCTTAAAGAAAATAGATTAAAAACTTCGTTTTTTTTTTCCAACTGGATCAAATCATTGTTAGCATCTAACCTGTAGTATGTACTTCTGCTCTTTCTCTCTACTTACATGTTGACCTAAGAGGAAACAAAATGTTCTCATGAACTCAGGTCTCAATCGGCATGTTCACCTGTAGAAAAGCCTTACTGATACGTAACTTTGTCTTGATGTCAGACCTTGGAGTCATAGTGAATTAGAAAAGACAGTTCTCAGTTTTAGTTAAGAAAATGGGACAAAAAATTACAAAATAAAATGAAAAACCAAAGCTTTAAATTCATGGCAATAATGTGTGGAACCTTTTTGTTTTAGGTTTTTAGTTTATTTTTTTTCTTTTATTTAACCAAGCCTTGAATTTACCATAAAAAGAAAAAGATCAACAACAGGCACCATCACAGGAAACACAAGCGCTGGCCCACAAAACCCCTGCAGAACTTGGCACAGTCCAATTAAGCATCAAGTCGAAACAGATCTGAGGGAGCTGAAACTACAGCACAAATCTCCCAGGAGCTGGGAACTCAAAGACAACTCCACTGCATGGCCAAAAAAAAGGTCACAGACCATCTTCCTTCAGCTGTGATTTCCAGCATCATTCTCAGTGTCATCGTTTCCAAAAGCTTCTGCAGCGCACCAGACTTATTTCCATCCAGCGTCACATTAACTTTTCACTGAGATGTTATACTGATGATGCACAAAGCCTTCTCCACAACATCCCAAAGATTCTCCATTCGCCAGTCCATGTGTGAAAATGTGTCCTGTTCCCTGGACCACTCTTTCACCATCTGACCCCATGAGTCCTGGTGTTGTCTCTGAATCTGTCTGTCCCACCAGGGAAGATGGAAGAACCTGCTCACTCACATGAGAGTCAACTGGCCTCATTATTTGGACACATAATGTTGTTCAACCTAAACCTGAACCCAGACCTGAACCAAGACCTGACTCACTGTGACAACCCCTGAGTTCTACTGCTGTTTTTCTTCCATCTGGTTTCACCAAACATTGCAGAGATGGACATCATTCATGATGTTTCCCCACCACATTTCCTCCTGGAAAACGATGGCTCCCCACTGTCCTTTCCAGGTTTTAATAATGTGTTGGACAGTTCTGAACCCAGTTTTAGTTTCCACATCTCTTTAGATATTTTCTCTGCTTGATGCTAGATGTCAATGATCTGACCCTTCTTAAACTGACTCACATCTTTCCCTACAAACACATGGTTGTTGGAGAAATGAGAAGCTGCTCATTGCATCAGTTCAGGTTAAGTACATTATAACCATCTGAAACATCATCAACCATGCAGGAATGATTCAGTAGGAGGTTCCTATTTGCTCAGTCAAATCCAGGTGACAACGTTCTTTTGGCCAGGCAGTCCATGTTCTGAGTAATTTAACAAGAGCTTAACAGGATTTAAATGTTTTCTATCACACACACAAGAGATAAAACATTCATTTCCTCTTGAGCACTTGACAATCTGCAAGCATTTGATCTGATCTGCTCTGCACATGTGCCACATGAAAAAGCATCTGTCAAAGGCCAAGAGAGAGGCGGAGTGAAAAAGAGAAATTAATTTTCAAGGCATCACATCATTAGCAGCAGGCTGTTCTTCATGAATTAATAAACATGACAACATGTTGCTGTTTGAATTCGATTACAAACTAGGTCAACAGCACATCCCAAATAATTAGACCTGCTACCAAATTGATTATAATTCTAAAGCACTTTGTGATGTCAGATAGATGTGGTTAGATATGAAGAGGAACATTTCTGGAATGGTGCGGGTTAAGTAAGAGCTCAGACAGGATGAACGCTTGTCTCATCAAAGCTCAGCGCTATCAGATTTGCTTTTGAAGCTTTTAGTCAACAATTAATTGAAGCAGCTTTAACAAGGTATATCATTTTATTTGTTGTGTAGAGAATCTGATTTGTGATGCTGTTTTCAATATCTTCTTCCATTTGAGTCTGAAAATACTCTGTTAACCTGCACTGTGCCTGCTGATTAAAAAATAAAAAGCATTCCTGTTTCACTGATCATCCTGAGATGATGAGGCTGAATGATCAGAAGGGATCTTCTGTTGGAAACACCAGCAGACACACTTAACCAAGGTCATACTACTAATTATTTTTGTTTCATTTGTATAATTTGTAAGTTAAGTTAAAAAAAAAAAAAAAAAGAGTTAAGACAAGCACCAGTTCCAACCCAGATGCAGAACATCATCTCTGAACACATCCAGCCTGGAAGCAGATGGTCTTCAGCAGCAGAAGACCACAGCGGGTTCCCTCCTGTCAGCAAGAACAGGAAACTGAGGCTACAATTCCCACAGACTCACCAGAACTGGACAATAGAAGATGGAAAAACGTTGCTGGTCTGATGAGTCTCCAGTTCAGCTCCACATTCACATGGTAGGATGAGAATCTGCTGGAAACATCATGACAACATGGATCCATCCTGAGTCCTGCTGCTGACCATGTCCATCCCTTTCTGAGCACAGTGTAGCATCTTCTGATCCAGCAGGATGATGCACCATGTCACAAAGCTCACATCATCTCCACCATGACGATGAGTTCACTGTCCTCCAACGGCTCCACAGTCACCAGATCTCAGTCCAGCAGAGCAGCT
Source organism: Telmatherina bonti (assembly GCF_933228915.1). Taxonomy (NCBI): domain Eukaryota; kingdom Metazoa; phylum Chordata; class Actinopteri; order Atheriniformes; family Telmatherinidae; genus Telmatherina; species Telmatherina bonti. Next base: position 4,869,545 of record NC_136610.1, read on the forward strand.
TTGGGATGAGGTGGAACGGGAGATTCTCATGGTGATGTGGTGGAACGGGAGATTCTCATGGTGATGAGGTGGAACGGGAGATTCTCATCATGATGAGGTGGAACGGGAGATTATCATGATGTGGTGGAACGGAAGATTCTCATCATGATGTGGTGGAACGGGAGATTCTCATCATGATGAGGTGGAATGGGAGATTCTCATCATGATGTGGTGGAACGGAAGATTCTCATCATGATGAGGTGGAACGGGAGATTCTCATCATGATGAGGTGGAACGGGAGATTCTCATGATGATGTGGTGGAACGGGAGATTCTCATCATGATGTGGTGGAACGGGAGATTCTCATCATGATGAGGTGGAATGGGAGATTCTCATCATGATGTGGTGGAACGGGAGATTCTCATGGTGATGAGGTGGAACGGGAGATTCTCATGGTGATGAGGTGGAACGAGAGATTCTCATCATGATGTGGTGGAACGGGAGATTCTCATCATGACGAGGTGGAACGGGAGATTCTCATCATGATGTGGTGGAACGGGAGATTCTCATGGTGATGAGGTGGAATGGGAGGTTCTCATCATGATGTGGTGGAATGGGAGATTCTCATCATGATGAGGTGGAACGGGAGATTCTCATCATGATGAGGTGGAACGGGAGATTCTCATGGTGATGAGGTGGAACGGGAGATTCTCATCACGGTGAGGTGGAATGGGAGATTCTCATGGTGACGAGGTGGAACGGGAGATTCTCATCATGATGTTCTGGAACGGGAGATTCTCATCATGATGTGGTGGAACGGGAGATTCTCATGATGATGTGGTGGAACGGGAGTTTCTTATCATGATGTGATGGAACGGGAGATTCTCATCATGATGAGGTGGAACGGGAGATTCTCATCATGATGTGGTGGAACGGGAGATTCTCATGGTGATGAGGTGGAACGGGAGATTCTCATGGTGATGAGGTGGAATGGGAGATTCTCATGGTGATGAGGTGGAACGGGAGATTCTCATGATGATGAGGTGGAACGGGAGATTCTCATCATGATGTGGTGGAATGGGAGATTCTCATGGTGATGAGGTGGAACGGGAGATTCTCATCATGATGAGGTGGAACGGGAGATTCTCATGGTGATGAGGTGGAACGGGAGATTCTCATCATGATGAGGTGGAACGGGAGATTCTCATGATGATGAGGTGGAACGGGAGATTCTCATCATGATGTGGTGGAACGGGAGATTCTCATCATGATGAGGTGGAACGGGAGATTCTCATCATGATGAGGTGGAACGGCAGATTCTCATGGTGATGAGGTGGAACGGGAGATTCTCATGGTGATGAGGTGGAATGGGAGATTCTCATCATGATGTGGTGGAACGGGAGATTCTCATCATGACGAGGTGGAACGGGAGATTCTCATCATGATGTGGTGGAACGGGAGATTCTCATGGTGATGAGGTGGAACGGGAGATTCTCATGGTGATGAGGTGGAATGGGAGGTTCTCATCATGATGTGGTGGAACGGGAGATTCTCATCATGATGAGGTGGAACGGGAGATTCTCATCATGATGAGGTGGAACGGGAGATTCTCATGGTGATGAGGTGGAACGGGAGATTCTCATCACGGTGAGGTGGAACGGGAGATTCTCATGGTGACGAGGTGGAACGGGAGATTCTCATCATGATGTTCTGGAACGGGAGATTCTCATGATGATGTGGTGGAACGGGAGATTCTCATCATGATGAGGTGGAACGGGAGATTCTCATCATGATGAGGTGGAATGGGAGATTCTCATCATGATGTGGTGGAACGGAAGATTCTCATCATGATGTGGTGGAACGGAAGATTCTCATCATGATGAGGTGGAACGGGAGATTCTCATGATGATGTGGTGGAACGGGAGATTCTCATCATGATGTGGTGGAACGGGAGATTCTCATCATGATGAGGTGGAATGGGAGATTCTCATCATGATGTGGTGGAACGGGAGATTCTCATGGTGATGAGGTGGAACGGGAGATTCTCATGGTGATGAGGTGGAACGAGAGATTCTCATCATGATGTGGTGGAACGGGAGATTCTCATCATGACGAGGTGGAACGGGAGATTCTCATCATGATGAGGTGGAACGGGAGATTCTCATGATGATGTGGTGGAACGGGAGATTCTCATGGTGATGAGGTGGAACGGGAGATTCTCATGGTGATGAGGTGGAATGGGAGGTTCTCATCATGATGTGGTGGAACGGGAGATTCTCATCATGATGAGGTGGAACGGGAGATTCTCATCATGATGTGGTGGAACGGAAGATTCTCATCATGATGTGGTGGAACGGGAGATTCTCATCATGATGAGGTGGAACGGGAGATTCTCATCATGATGAGGTGGAACGGAAGATTCTCATCATGATGAGGCGGAACGGAAGATTCTCATCATGATGAGGCGGAACGGGAGATTCTCATCATGATGAGGTGGAACGGGAGATTCTCATGATGATGTGGTGGAACGGGAGATTCTCATCATGATGTGGTGGAACGGGAGATTCTCATCATGATGAGGTGGAATGGGAGATTCTCATCATGATGTGGTGGAACGGGAGATTCTCATGGTGATGAGGTGGAACGGGAGATTCTCATGGTGATGAGGTGGAACGGGAGTTTCTTATCATGATGTGATGGAACGGGAGATTCTCATCATGATGAGGTGGAACGGGAGATTCTCATCATGATGTGGTGGAACGGGAGATTCTCATGGTGATGAGGTGGAATGGGAGGTTCTCATCATGATGTGGTGGAATGGGAGATTCTCATCATGATGAGGTGGAACGGGAGATTCTCATCATGATGAGGTGGAACGGGAGATTCTCATGGTGATGAGGTGGAACGGGAGATTCTCATCACGGTGAGGTGGAATGGGAGATTCTCATGGTGACGAGGTGGAACGGGAGATTCTCATCATGATGTTCTGGAACGGGAGATTCTCATCATGATGTGGTGGAACGGGAGATTCTCATGATGATGTGGTGGAACGGGAGTTTCTTATCATGATGTGATGGAACGGGAGATTCTCATCATGATGAGGTGGAACGGGAGATTCTCATCATGATGTGGTGGAACGGGAGATTCTCATGGTGATGAGGTGGAACGGGAGATTCTCATGGTGATGAGGTGGAATGGGAGATTCTCATGGTGATGAGGTGGAACGGGAGATTCTCATGATGATGAGGTGGAACGGGAGATTCTCATCATGATGTGGTGGAATGGGAGATTCTCATGGTGATGAGGTGGAACGGGAGATTCTCATCATGATGAGGTGGAACGGGAGATTCTCATGGTGATGAGGTGGAACGGGAGATTCTCATCATGATGAGGTGGAACGGGAGATTCTCATGATGATGAGGTGGAACGGGAGATTCTCATCATGATGTGGTGGAACGGGAGATTCTCATGGTGATTAGGTGGAACGGGAGATTCTCATCATGATGAGGTGGAACGGCAGATTCTCATGGTGATGAGGTGGAACGGGAGATTCTCATGGTGATGAGGTGGAATGGGAGATTCTCATCATGATGTGGTGGAACGGGAGATTCTCATCATGACGAGGTGGAACGGGAGATTCTCATCATGATGTGGTGGAACGGGAGATTCTCATGGTGATGAGGTGGAACGGGAGATTCTCATGGTGATGAGGTGGAATGGGAGGTTCTCATCATGATGTGGTGGAACGGGAGATTCTCATCATGATGAGGTGGAACGGGAGATTCTCATCATGATGAGGTGGAACGGGAGATTCTCATGGTGATGAGGTGGAACGGGAGATTCTCATCACGGTGAGGTGGAACGGGAGATTCTCATGGTGACGAGGTGGAACGGGAGATTCTCATCATGATGTTCTGGAACGGGAGATTCTCATGATGATGTGGTGGAATGGGAGATTCTTATCATGATGTGATGGAACGGGAGATTCTCATCATGATGTGGTGGAACGGGAGATTCTCATGGTGATGAGGTGGAATGGGAGATTCTCATGGTGATGAGGTGGAATGGGAGATTCTCATGGTGATGAGGTGGAACGGGAGATTCTCATGATGATGAGGTGGAACGGGAGATTCTCATCATGATGTGGTGGAACGGGAGATTCTCATGGTGATGAGGTGGAACGGGAGATTCTCATCATGATGAGGTGGAACGGGAGATTCTCATGATGATGAGGTGGAACGGGAGATTCTCATCATGATGTGGTGGAACGGGAGATTCTCATGGTGATGAGGTGGAACGGGAGATTATCATCATGATGAGGTGGAACGGGAGATTCTCATCATGATGTGGTGGAACGGGAGATTCTCATCATGATGTGGTGGAACGGGAGATTCTCATCATGATGAGGTGGAACGGGAGATTCTCATCATGATGTGGTGGAACGGGAGATTCTCATCATGATGAGGTGGAACGGGAGATTCTCATCATGATTAGGTGGAACGGGAGATTCTCATCGTGATGAGGTGGAAAGGGAGATTCTCATCACGATGAGGTGGAACGGGAGATTCTCATGGTGATGTGGTGGAACGGGAGATTCTCATCATGATGAGGTGGAACGGGAGATTCTCATCATGATGAGGTGGAACGGGAGATTCTCATCACGATGAGGTGGAACGGGAGATTCTCATCATGATGTGGTGGAACGGGAGATTCTCATCATGATGTGATGGAACGGGTGATTCTCATCATGATGTTCTGGAACGGGAGATTCTCATGATGATGTGGTGGAACGGGAGATTCTCATCATGATGAGGTGGAACGGGAGATTCTCATCATGATGTGGTGGAACGGGAGATTCTCATCATGATGTGATGGAACGGGAGATTCTCATCATGATGAGGTGGAACGGGAGATTCTCATCATGATGTGGTGGAACGGGAGATTCTCATGGTGATGAGGTGGAACGGGAGATTCTCATCATGATGAGGTGGAACGGGAGATTCTCATGATGATGAGGTGGAACGGGAGATTCTCATCATGATGTGGTGGAACGGGAGATTCTCATGGTGATGAGGTGGAACGGGAGATTCTCATGGTGATGAGGTGGAACGGGAGATTCTCATGGTGATGAGGTGGAATGGGAGATTCTCATCATGATGTGGTGGGACGGGAGATTCTCATCATGATGAGGTGGAACGGGAGATTCTCATCATGATGAGGTGGAACGGGAGATTCTCATCATGATGAGGTGGAACGGGAGATTCTCATCATGATGAGGTGGAACGGGAGATTCTCATCATGATGAGGTGGAACGGGAGATTCTCATCATGATGTGGTGGAACGGGAGATTCTCATCATGATGTGATGGAACGGGAGATTCTCATCATGATGAGGTGGAACGGGAGATTCTCATCATGATGTGGTGGAACGGGAGATTCTCATGGTGATGAGGTGGAACGGGAGATTATCATCATGATGAGGTGGAACGGGAGATTCTCATCATGATGTGGTGGAACGGGAGATTCTCATCATGATGTGGTGGAACGGGAGATTCTCATCATGATGAGGTGGAACGGGAGATTCTCATCATGATGTGGTGGAACGGGAGATTCTCATCATGATGAGGTGGAACGGGAGATTCTCATCATGATTAGGTGGAACGGGAGATTCTCATCGTGATGAGGTGGAAAGGGAGATTCTCATCACGATGAGGTGGAACGGGAGATTCTCATGGTGATGTGGTGGAACGGGAGATTCTCATCATGATGAGGTGGAACGGGAGATTCTCATCATGATGAGGTGGAACGGGAGATTCTCATCACGATGAGGTGGAACGGGAGATTCTCATCATGATGTGGTGGAACGGGAGATTCTCATCATGATGTGATGGAACGGGTGATTCTCATCATGATGTTCTGGAACGGGAGATTCTCATGATGATGTGGTGTAACGGGAGATTCTCATCATGATGAGGTGGAACGGGAGATTCTCATCATGATGTGGTGGAACGGGAGATTCTCATCATGATGTGATGGAACGGGAGATTCTCATCATGATGAGGTGGAACGGGAGATTCTCATCATGATGTGGTGGAACGGGAGATTCTCATGGTGATGAGGTGGAACGGGAGATTCTCATCATGATGAGGTGGAACGTGAGATTCTCATGATGATGAGGTGGAACGGGAGATTCTCATCATGATGTGGTGGAACGGGAGATTCTCATGGTGATGAGGTGGAACGGGAGATTCTCATGGTGATGAGGTGGAACGGGAGATTCTCATGGTGATGAGGTGGAATGGGAGATTCTCATCATGATGTGGTGGGACGGGAGATTCTCATCATGATGAGGTGGAACGGGAGATTCTCATCATGATGAGGTGGAACGGGAGATTCTCATCATGATGAGGTGGAACGGGAGATTCTCATCATGATGAGGTGGAACGGGAGATTCTCATCATGATGAGGTGGAACGGGAGATTCTCATCACAATGTGGTGGAACGGGAGATTCTCATCATGATGTGATGGAACGGGAGATTCTCATCATGATGAGGTGGAACGGGAGATTCTCATCATGATGTGGTGCAACGGGAGATTCTCATGGTGATGAGGTGGAATGGGAGATTCTCATGGTGATGAGGTGGAACGGGAGATTCTCCTGGTGATGAGGTGGAATGGGAGATTCTCATGATGATGAGGTGGAACGGGAGATTCTCATCATGATGTGGTGGAACGGGAGATTCTCATGTTGATGAGGTGGAACGGGAGATTCTCATGATGATGAGATTCACATCATGATGTGGTGGAACGGGAGATTCTCATGGTGATGAGGTGGAACGGGAGATTCTCATCATGATGAGGTAGAACGGGAGATTCTCATGATGATGTGGTGGAACGGGAGATTCTCATCATGATGTGGTGGAACGGGAGATTCTCATGGTGATGAGGTGGAACGGGAGATTCTCATGGTGATGAGGTGGAATGGGAGATTCTTATCATGATGTGGTGGAACGGGAGATTCTCATCATGATGAGGTGGAACGGGAGATTCTCATCATGATGAGGTGGAACGGGAGATTCTCATCATGATGAGGTGGAGCAGGAGATTCTCATCATGATGAGGTGGAACGGGAAATTCTCATCATAGATGTGAAGGAATTGTCTGATCCTTAATGTCAACATGAAAGTTTATAAAAATAAAATATAAGAATAAAGGCTGCTCTGGAGGAAAAAGGCATCCAGCCTCCTACTGGAAGATGGACTTGGTAAACTGGATGGTGAGCAGAATTTTCTAGCTGTCAAACATGATCAGGAGACTTGGAAGAATCAGTTCATTGTCTCTAACTTCATCTAATTTAACATTCACTAATTACACTAAAGAACTAATTAATCATGAGTGATTAAATCGAGTATTTAATAGTTTAATCAAACCATGTTGTAGTTTAACAGTGAATTCAATCATAATTTAACAATGTCAGTAGGGATCCCCATGTTTCTGCTGCTGCTTCTGTACTGAACAAGGATCTCATGCAATCATTTCAATTAATAATTAATTCATTCTTCGTATATTGATAAAGAGCAGGAAAATCTTTTTCAGATGGACACAACTCATGGACATTATGGACATAATGTCCATGTGTCCAAGTTACAGTTCCGTCCCAGAGCGTCCAACATTTTCATCCATTTCTCCAGGAAAACATCCACAACTTCCTGAAGAACAGAACCAGGCTCTACTAAAGTCTTCTTTCAAGATCAGTGAATTCCATCTGGAGACGTACTCAATCCAATGATGAATCTTTACCACTTGGGATTCTTCCATTGGGGTCCCAAATCTCCCTGATCCGACCTAAAAAGATGGAGCTGGACACACTGCAGTCCACTGATTGGTTAAAAATAACAGTGTGGTGTTTGTGGTGATATTTAGCCCACCTGGTTCCAAGTTCCAAGTCTTGTAGGTTTTCCATGTAACCCTTTTCCGACACATCTGGTTCAAATTAATCGGATCCAGCAGCCAATAAAGTTGGGGAGGGGTAGGTCCAGTTGAGGTCCAGTTGAGGTCCAGTTAAGGTCCAGTTGAGGTCCAGCAGAGGTCCAGCTGAGTACCAGTTGATGTCCAGTTAAGGTCCAGTTAAGGTCCAGTTAAGGTCGAGTTAAGGTTCAGCTAAGGTCCAGTTGAGGTCCACTAGAGGTCCAGCTGAGTACCAGTTGAGGTCCAGCGGAGGTTCAGCAGAGGTCCAGCAGAGGTCCAGTTGAGGTCCAGCTGAGTACCAGTTGAGGTCCAGTTGAGGTCCAGCTGAGTACCAGTTGAGGTCCAGCTGAGTACCAGTTGAGGTCCAGCAGAGGTCCAGTTGAGGTCCAGCAGAGGTCCAGTTGAGGTCCAGCAGAGGTCCAGCTGAGTACCAGTTGAGGTCCAGTTGAGGTCCAGCTGAGTACCAGTTGAGGTCCAGTTGAGGTCCAGCTGAGTACCAGTTGAGGTCCAGCTGAGTACCAGTTGAGGTCCAGCAGAGGTCCAGTTGAGGTCCAGCAGAGGTTCAGCAGAGGTCCAGTAGAGGTCCAGTTGAGGTCCAGCTGAGTACCAGTTGAGGTCCAGCTGAGTACCAGTTGAGGTCCAGCAGAGGTCCAGTTGAGGTCCAGCAGAGGTCCAGTTGAGGTCCAGCTGAGTACCAGTTGAGGTCCAGTTGAGGTCCAGCTGAGTACCAGTTGAGGTCCAGCAGAGGTCCAGTTGAGGTCCAGCTGAGTACCAGTTGAGGTCCAGTTGAGGTCCAGCTGAGTACCAGTTGAGGTCCAGCAGAGGTCCAGTTGAGGTCCAGCTGAGTACCAGCTGAGGTCCAGTTGAGGTCCAGCTGAGTACCAGTTGAGGTCCAGCAGAGGTCCAGTTGAGGTCCAGCTGAGTACCAGTTGAGGTCCAGCAGAGGTCCAGTTGAGGTCCAGCTGAGTACCAGTTGAGGTCCAGTTGAGGTCCAGCTGAGTACCAGTTGAGGTCCAGCTGAGTACCAGTTGAGGTCCAGCAGAGGTCCAGTTGAGGTCCAGCTGAGTACCAGTTGAGGTCCAGTTGAGGTCCAGCTGAGTACCAGTTGAGGTCCAGCAGAGGTCCAGTTGAGGTCCAGCTGAGTACCAGTTGAGGTCCAGCTGAGTACCAGTTGAGGTCCAGCTGAGTACCAGTTGAGGTCCAGTTGAGGTCCAGCAGAGGTCCAGTTGAGGTCCAGCTGAGTACCAGTTGAGGTCCAGTTGAGGTCCAGCTGAGTACCAGTTGAGGTCCAGTTGAGGTCCAGCTGAGTACCAGTTGAGGTCCAGCAGAGGTCCAGTTGAGGTCCAGCTGAGTACCAGTTGAGGTCCAGCTGAGTACCAGTTGAGGTCCAGTTGAGGTCCAGCAGAGGTCCAGTTGAGGTCCAGCTGAGTACCAGTTGAGGTCCAGTTGAGGTCCAGCTGAGTACCAGTTGAGGTCCAGCGTGTGTCCCATGCTCCAGTCTGTTTTCTCGCTGGTTTCTAGCAGGTTCTGTCTCTGAGTTATCTTCTTGCTTTTCCTCGACGGTTCTTCTCCACATCATAATTTCTGCACTTTGACTCCTGTTCTGATCCACGGCCTCTGGTTCTCTCCTGTCGCTGTGGTTGGATTTCCTGACGTCTGTCTTCCCGTGTGTGACCATTGCCTGGTTTTTTGGGACCAAACATCTGGATTTTGTATCGATGCGCCAGCAGTTGGAGGATTTTCAGATCCCAGATTTGAGCTGCTCCTCCTCAGGTTGCCCTCCCAGAGTTTCTTTTCAGGTCACCATCCTCCCTCAAGCCTTTCAATAAATCTGCTCCTTTTTAAACTCTTACCCTCGTGTGGCCGAACTTAACGGATCCTCGGAAGTATTCGTTCCACGTTCTGAAGAACAAAGCGAGAACAGCTCCATGTTTAAGCGTACAGTGGATTATTGTTGTTTAATGCCACAAGACAAGAGGAAATAATACAAACTGCTGGACGTCTGTTGTTATTTTCCTTCTTTTCTGTGTTCTTTGTTATAATTCCACCAAGTTACTGTATCTCACTGCCATGACATCATTCTATTACTTCCTGATGCATCGGTCACGTTCCATCATTCCAGTGGATACACCACCAACAGGTAAGAGATGCTTTGTTGCAGAAACACAACAGTGAAGTGATTACAAATCCATATACGAGCTACTTACAGTCCTCATTACAAACAGAGATCAGGGTTAACCGAGCCGGACTGGCTGGGCCGTCTCTGTGAAACCCAGAGAGGAAGTCGAGCCAAACTGAACTGGTCATTAAAAGCTGCGCTGTGATGTGACTGGATGCTGATCCTCGTGTTGTAAGTATGATCATGTGTGTATCGTGACCTCGTTCAGCAGTTTTTGTTCTGAAAACAGTCAGAAACATCATTTTTGCTTCCGCCTATCTGGCTTTATGTTGATGGAAGGTAGCTTCATCACAGATCATTGTGTTCTCACAACTTTGTCAGGTTTCCTCTGTGCAGAAAGGTTCAGTAGCTCCGTATGGAAATGGTTTCCCTGCTTTCCTGACAGACGTCGAACACACCGGTGACCAGACCAATGCTGACTGCTCTAAACTGTATTTAATGGCAGTTCAGAAACATGGACATGATGTCATCCAGCGAGAGTCCAAATGCTGATGGCGATGTTGTGAAAGTGCGGTAATAAGAGGGTTTTGTGACGAGCCATCTGGTCCTTCTGGAGCTACAGAGAGCTTCCAGTTCAGTCGGTTCTGCTCAGACCTGCTTTCAGATTGTGTGAGGTCACATCGACAGCCGAGGCAGGAGATGTGTGTGGAAATACCAAGCGGTTGCTGCAGCCGAGGTCATGCTGAGACAAGGGTCCAACTGAATGTCAGGATGAGGGTTGTCCAGCAGAACGTTGTTTGCACAAAGTTTCAGTCATTTCAGTTCAGTTGGTGAATCTGTGTATTTTTTGGTGGAGGGGGGTGAAGGTATCTCCGTCCCCGCAGCACTAAGGACAGTTTGTGCTTTAGGACATATAATTCACATTTAGGCCTTTTAACCAAACATGTTTCCTCAAGTTGTTTTAATCTGTTTTTGTTTGTTAGTTTTCAATCAGAATTCTCATTGTTCTCTTTTCCATCATGAAGCAAAGAAAATTTTGCTCTCACAACATTTTAAATGATCTCCAATGATTTTTTTACATGACCAACACCAATAATAACTAATTGAATGAATATCAAAAATAACCAAATTCTAGAAAATAAAAATGAATCTCAGTTATTTTCTTTCACAATATTTTCTAATATTTAATAATACAGTAATAAAAGACTTTGGGCAGTATTCTGTTCCTTTTATTTCTGTCTGAAAAGGCTGTAGGAACTTTATCTATAATAAAGGAACCCATTCGTTTGCCCCGCTGAAGGAAATCTATGTTCCTGTATCAGATCAGAAATTATCAGATCAGGCATCGTGGTGGAAATGATGAATAATCCTCCTAAAACCAAAACATTTCTACAGAAGCCTGAGTTCTAGTGTCCACTCCAGCTTTTTGTGTTTTCAGAAAAACTTGAAAAAGTTTATTTAAGAGGGTGACGATACGTTGCTGGTTCGAATCTCAGCCATGTTTTACTCTGCATGTTTGCCTTTGCCCTCCTCCCACAGGTCATCTGAGGTCAAACAAAATCTTCTCCAACAATTTATGTTCTCATAAATAGAGAGAAAGAAAGCTTCAGTTGTCGACATGGAGACTAGAAGGAAGAATGCTGCATTCAGGCTCTTCGGGAAGGAGCCGCCATTCAGAGCTGCCTCATTAAAACCGTAAAAAACAGACAAATAATCGCTGTGAGTCAGGATATTTTCATTTTTAATGCTTTTCAGAAACAGTGTGATTCAGAAGAACTGCAGCATAAAACCGTGGTCGTTGCAGGTGCTTCTTCATCTCAGTCAGTGGGAGCGCGACCGAGCGGCATGGCTTGCCTTCTCAGGAGCTTCGGGTTACAGTTGTGTGTTTTCTCTGCTAAGTGAGGACCTGTCTCCTTATCAGGATCTGTAATGTGATTATCTTTGTCAGAGGCTGCTGAACATTAAGGCTCGCTCTGTTAACTCCCCTGCTTTTGTCTCAGAGCCTGTTTGTGTAGGCGTGCTTGTCTGCTTTCCTGCTTTTCATGTTGCGCGCTGCAGTGAGCAATATTTTTGTGCTTTTAACATTTGGACAGCCTACGTTTAAAGTGCTATTTAACCTTTCAAAATGCTGCCGAGGCTCTGAGCAGCATTTGAATAATACTGTCTCTGCCAACATTTCACCTTGTGTACAGCGAGATGCTGCAGGCAGATGAAGAAGTACGGCTCACCACATCAAATAAAACTAACTGCTTCTATATTTAGGGGTTAAGAGAAAGTGTATATTTATTTTTAAAACAAATGTTTATAATTCCTTTTCATCATTTGAGCTGGTGAAAAACATGTCAGTTATGCTCCTTTTCTCCGGCCTCGTTCTTTCTGCCCATATTAACAGCCTACTGCAGATATTTACCAGTAAAGGACCCATTTGAGGAGGCAGATGGAGATAAACCTAAAGCCCAAAGTATTTTCAATCTCAGCCATTCCCCCGGGTCCTTCCTTTACCGCCTTTAAGAGAATACAAATCACTTCAATTATTTAAGCCTTCAGAGAACTGTGAGGAAATAAAACAAATACACAAGCCAGAAAAATAGATGGGTAAACCTATGTATAAACAAACTCTGCATGCATTAATTACACTTTTCAAAAGAGCGTGAGGAGGATGCAGCTTGCAGAGAATAAAGCTGGATGCTTTGTTGGTTCTGCTCTTGTTTCTCTGCCTTACTTACCATGGAATAATAAGCCCACTCAGGTAAACAAAGCAACTCCCTTGATATGTTCGAGTGAAACATTCTCCTTTTTTCTCTACCTTTTGTCATCCTCGACTTGATCTTAGATGCTTTAGTCATACTCTACACAGGAATGGCTGCGGCTTTTGTGGGAGGAAAATGTTTTACAAGTTGGAACAAGATGCAGAAAAGAGCGTCAAGGAAATGGTGACCTATTTTCTTTTCGTCTCCTTTTTTCCACATCTCTGCTCTCTGGGCACGATCGAGACAAAGTTGTGTGACACAGTTAATGACCGGTTGGTCACAGAAGCAGGAGAGTCCTTTGAAAAGAGGAGACGTTCTAAGAATAACTCTCCTAAGCTTCCAAGGTGGACATGCAGCAAACAGAGCGCTGAGTGAAATGCACCTACAGATAAAAGCTGAAGGTTGCTCATATTGATCAGTGTGAACCGTGCTCTGAAAAGCGAAGCACTGACTTTTCCTTGTGTCTGCAGCTGATGATTTCAATCAATATGATGGTCATTAGTTAATAATTTGCCTGAAATTATGACTTCATTTATCTTTAGATCTATAAAAACATCTCAAAACTTTGAAAAGTGGCTTTTATAATCTCCACGTCGCACTCATCATATCCACGTCTCGTTCTGCTTGTCCAACAATCCATAACTGCTTTAGGACAGTAAGGAAAAGCCCAGCTGTTCACCAGAGCTGTTTGGTCCGCTCTAAAGGCCCTCTGGTCTCTACGGATCGTACGGTTTGCTTAGGAGCTGGTGGTTGTTTCTGGAAATATCCCCCGTAGTGGCAATATACATCAGCTTGGTCCACGTCAGAAAAAAAAGATAAACCAAGGTACAACAGTCTAACTGGGTGCCTGGGTGCCCCCCCCCCCCCCCGCCACACACACTGCTGAACAATATCAGCATGTTTTCTCTTGGAGGTGTTCTAACGATGATGTTATGGACATCCTGTCTGTTCTCTGAGATCTCAGCAGCCAGTAAAAGTCATTCTGTTGTTGACTCTTGTCTCATGTCTTCCTCTGATAATGTCCTCTTGCATTACTTTGATGAATGCGGCATGTTCCACGATCAAAATGGCCATTGTGTTGATATCCAGCGGGGAACAGGACGGCATGGAGGGAAATGCTGCTGTAAAGCAACACAGCGTCCTAGAAAAAAGTCAGGAAGTTTGTTTTCTCAGCCTTGAGATGCTGCAGGGAAAAAGTGGCTCTAGGAATGTACGTCACAAATGTCACTCTGTCAAGTCAGAAAAAGTCCTTTTAGGGTCAAAAAGTTGCATCGTGCTACTTTAAAATGTTGTCGTCTGATTTACCAGAAGAGAAGTTTGATGCTCAAAAGATAAAATCTGATTTTCACTTGAAACTCATTTTATTTTCTCTTTTTTCTTATATGCTCCTATTATCTTTCTGTTAAATTCACAAGGAGAAATAGAATTAGACATAATGTTGGCAACAGGAGTCATACTTGGGACGTACCAGACACAACCTGGAAAACCTGATATGAGCTTTTAATGTCTCCTTTTTTACAAAATGAGCAATAACAGAACCACAAAAAAGAAATATACATGTGTGTGTGTGTGTGTGTGTTTATATATACATTATGTGAAAAACAAAGACAAGATCAACAGCTGCAGATGACCTCTTCATTAAAATATCCAGTTTTACAATCCAACCCGCTGCAGCTCTTAATGAAGAACAGTGATGAACTTTCCAACAAAATTTCAATCAGGATTTACTTTGTGGTTCATTTGTTTTCTTCTAACAAGAAAAAAATGTTAAGAGGAAAAGTAGAACCACTGCTTCACACAGTTTCATGTGAAGACACAACCTACATGTCAGTGTTACCAACAAGGACCACGAGCTGACCTCATAATCCAGGATCCAGACCAAGGACCAGCTTATTCAAACATTAAAAAAAGCTTTTAATTACACTGTTAATTGTATTGGTCCTCATGTGGTACTTGTGTTTGGACTCAGTGTCCATCCAGCTGGGGTCCCACATCAAGGATTTTTTTTTTTTTTTCTTATCATTTTTATTGTAGCTCTAATATTTAGCCTGCTGGGAAACAATATGTAAACAGCTTGCAAGACAGTTCCTGATCAATTCTAATCTGTTTTAGCATGGCTGCCACATGCCACATGGCTGAAAGAGAGTATTCTACAGAGATGTCCATCAAAGTGCAGTCTGTATGATTGACAGCACTTCTGCCAGGTGCAGTTTCCATGGCGTTTCCAGATGTTGACATTAGTGTTGGACAGTGTGAGAATTTACATCATCTGGATGACAGAAAATGTTTGTTTAATATGAAGATCTATCATTTACGCCGCAGTAATGTGCTTTACTACAGTATCTTACATCAAAATGTACAGCATGCCCATGGACACTGCCACCCTGCAGGGCGTAATCATGCAAGGAAGATGGTAGCAGACGCGTTTCGGCCAACGCAAACCAAGTTGCCACACAAGTTGCCCGTTTAGGGCATGAATATGAGACCAACATGGACCAAAGTGTAAAGGCTCCTGGTTCCAAGAACAAACTCCAACATGGCAAACTCATTTTATCATCCACGCAGGAATAACAACAAAGAGCAAACCCGCACAAGCAGCGAGGAGTGATGGCGTGAGCCACTGTAACAAACTCTAGCTGCTGCAGCAGGCTTCTGCCACATAGCAGGTGACAGCAGCAGCTGTTCTGCAGGTTTTTGATTAATCCCTGTTCCAACAGATCTGGCTTCCATTAACTGGATCTCACAGCCTATGTAGTTCTGCACAATGATAGATTCAGGTGTGTTTTGGAGAAACACGGCATGAAACCCGGCAGGATTGTGACCCTCAAAGACCGGAGCTGGACACCCCTGCAATATAGCCATAGCTCCTGCAGATGGAATGAGATCACTGCTACTGATTCCAAGTGATATTTCTTATGTATGCATCCCTGCCAGGTCACTGGTTCGATGCTCAGCTGGGGGGAGGCTCAAACAGTGGCCTTTCTCTGTGGAGTTTACATGTTTTCCCCGTGTATGCATGGCTTCACTCTGGGTACCCCGGCTTCCTTCCACCATCCAAAGACATGCATGTTAGGTTAATTGCTTACTCTAAATTGTCCCTAGGAGGGAATGTTAGCATGAATGGTTGTTTGTCTCTATGTGTTGGCCCTGTGATGGACTAGCAACCTGTCCAGGGTGTACCTGCCTCTCACCTCTCCCCCGCAACTCTTGATCAGATTAGGTGGTTCAGAATGAATGAATGAATGAGAGCATCCCTGCCAGAAGTTCCCCATTAGAGCAGGCTGTTGTGTCCTGCCAGAGGTCAGCTTCAAAGCAGTCGGCGTTAACCACCTTGCTTTACTACACTCAACACGTAAAAGTCTGACATTTGGCCTTTTTTTCATCATTCATATTCACGCTTGTAGTACTTTTGTTTACCTCATACATATTATACCGGTAACAGGAAGCACACATATCCTCGATAATACTGATAACTAGTTTCACTGTGGAGCAGCTGGAAGTCCACATGCTGAGTTCAGGAAAATAAAATATGTACACCTTTATTAAAAGGAGTCAAAAGGGAGTCTAAGCATGAAAATTATTCACTCCAACGGCTGGCAGAGAGAATGCCAGCCAAACAGGCATTCCTTCACCAGTCTTTCTGGTCCATCCAGATTAGCACCAACCACTGCTTTGGATGTTTAGAACCAGTGCAAACAGATACAGTCAATAAACAAACTTCTGCACAAAAAGAAAATCAACAAAACAAAATGAGGACCAGCTAGGGCAACTGGTCTTTTACCTCTGGACTGGACGTTGACGAAAACAAAAACCAGGCCTATCTGGTACTGGTACTTTGCCTTATCAACTTGTGCCTGATAAGACATTCTCTCCCATCTTTCTCCTATCAGGTTCCCCCTTGCTCAGCATCTCTGACTGCTGTGCTCTGTTGCGGCTCCCACTCATACCCCGACATCCGAATCCCAACCGTCCCCTGACTCAATGCCCCTGGGCCTTGTTCCACTTCCGCCGTGCTTCTACTGCCACCGTTCTCTGTGGGGTTGCTGCAGCCGTGTTTTTCAGCTTTTCTACAGCTTTCATACACGTCACTCTTGCCAATGGTTATCTGCTACCACGCATTGCTTTTCCTGCGTCCACTTTGCTCTCTCCACCTAACAGAACAAACAAACAAAGAGAACCCACCAGCCAATCTCTGGTGTCATGCACACACCCCTGTGGCATACCTCATATTTAGGTATAATATATTTTAATCCTTTAGCAGCTACACTATAAATTTGACAGGCTCCACATTTACACCTGGTATTTTGTAAACAAAAGTTATTTCAGGGTGGGCCGGGAGGCCTGCAGTGTTTCTGCTTGTCGCCGTTAGAACATGGATTTATTTTATGTTCTACTCGTTAGATTTTGTATAATTATATCGTGAGTCTGATGTGGTTGCTGTACTTTAAACTTCAAAGTTTACACTTGGTATATTGCTCCGAACCGTGCTCTTTACAGCTCAGAAGTGTTCCTTTGTTACTTTTCTTTTTAACCCAACAGTAAATGCAGGCCATGAGCAATATTTGAGCTAAAGCGCTTTCTATTGCCTGCTGCAGAGAACGGAAAAACAGAAGCGTCTGACACTTGATGTTACACATGATGTTAGTAGGGAAGTCTGGGAGATGCTACTGCCACATGATGAATAATTTTAATAACCGATGTTATCATTACCATAAATCTTACTTGGAAAAAATGTTCTAAAAACTGTTTGTATTTTTCTTTAGTTTCTGAAGAAGGGAAATTAGTTTTACAGAGAAGAATTTTACATATAAAATGTATATAAAATCAGAATATAATGGTTTGTAAATGACAGAAACTCTAATTTCCTTCCAAGCTGAACAAAAACATATCGCGTTAAAATAGGCATATTACCATTTTATATTCTATTCTATTCTACAGTCATTTAGCAGACGCTTTCATCCACTTACATATGAGTGAGAACAACACAGGTACAAAATCAAACAGTAGAGGACATGGTAGGAAGGGGCTGGTGAACTGTCCAGTTAGAGGCAGGTCCTTCCATGAAGTGCTACAGTTTTTTTTTTTTTTTTTTTTTTGTTTACTCCCATCCCACCCCATAATATCACCCATGTTTAAATACAAAGAATTAATACCATAATGTTTGTTGCAAAGAACTGGGCTAAGTTCTCCAACTCCTCTGACAAAGATAGTTAAACTAAGTGTAGAAGTTCTCCTTGAAGAGCTGAGTCTTCAGCTTGTTATTAAAAGTAGACAGGGACTCTGCAGAGCGGACAGAGTTTGGGAGATCATTCCACCATCGTGGCACAACAGAGGAAAAGAATCTGGCTGGTGATTTAGTCCCACATTGTGGTGGTAACACGAGGCGTCTTTCACTGGTGGAACGTAGCTGTGGAGAGGGAGTGTAGGTCTGGATTAGGGAGTGAAGGTAGACGGGAGATGTTTGAGTTATTGTTTTGTAAACCAGAAGCAAAGCGTTAAATTTGATGCGTGCTGCGACCGGAAGCCAGTTAAGTCTGATTAGCAGCGGAGTAAGTCTGTTTGGGTTAGTTGAAAACCAGACGCGCTGCTGGTTCTGCAGAGGTTTAACAGAGCATGCAGACAGACCTGCCAGTAGGGAACTGCAGTAATCGATGCCTGAGATGACCAGAGCCTGAACAAAAAGCTGAGTCATGTGTTCTGTCTGGTACGGTCTGATTCTCTTGATGTTGTAGAGAGCATATCGGCAAGTACGGGCAACCAAGGCAACATGGACCTTTTAGGTCAACTGGTCATCCACCATGACACCAAGACTCCGGCAGCAGACAAGCTTCACACTTCAAAACATTTTAGTAAAAATTTTAGCTCTAATTTATTTAGCATTATATTTAGGATTTTTTGAGCACAGTTGTTTTACCATGACCCCCCCCCATACTGTAGTCTCAGCTGTCACTGCCAACCAGGACCTGAATGTGTTATGGAGGCTTCGGGTTTAAAATCTGCTTACCACAGCCAGTGGTTATAAGGCTCAGCTCGAAAAGGTCAAACTTCTCTGACAGTAAGGCATTATGACAGCTAGAATGACTATTATTTCTTCTGCAGAAAACCCTTTTTAGTGATAGCTTGTAGCACAATTTAGAATATAGAAGAGATTTATTTGCACATTGGACTGAATAACTTTGTGTACTGTCTTCTGGATTACTGGAAAGAAATATTTGTTGAAATAAAAAAAAAAAATAGGTCAAGAAACACAACAAAAATGAATAACCTTGGGGAGAAAAAAGTGAGTATTTGGTCTGCCTGAGATGAATCAGGTTTAACAGGGTGGAAAGGAGATGCACTGATTTCATGAGGGCAACTCTGATTTCAATGTTTGAGAACAAAAAGAGATACAACCATTCAGGGAAACTGAAAATTATTTGAGAGCTTTACAAGATCTCTTTTGAAACTAATTTGTGCTTTTTCAGCATCTTTCATTTTCAGAGATAAAAATGCAAAAGTGGAGAAAAAGCCATTGACTCATCATGGTTCCACACACACTTCACATTTGTGTAGGAGAAATAAATTAAACACTTCTGACATCTTTCTCATTGGCTTTTCCACTGAAAACTCCACCTGCTGTGGATCATGGAGGGATTGTGGTCTGGTTGGACTGGAGGCAGACCTCCATCTGTCTGATCCCTCTTTTACTTGAAGCCGACGATCTTCTTCATTCCTGACCATGCATCACACTGCTTTTCTGGAGCTGCTTCCTAACATTCTCCTGGAGTCCTTCTTGCACTTCTTCATCTTTGTTTGAAGTTATTTTGTGTTGTCTTCAATAACTCATTGTCTCCCTTCCTGAAAACCTCCTTCATGTTCAGCAGTTTTTTTGAGCCATTGGTGATCCAGGGTTTGTTACTGGGAAAGCACCTCACTGTTATTGTTGGAACGATTCCGTCCACACCGATGTTGATATCATCTGTCTCACACGCAGTCATGCTTTGATGTCCTCTCCATGTGGTTCACATGGACATTCTGGTGTGCATCCTCAGAGCAGACTCTCAGCTGCGTTACACCAGGTTTTATGAGTCTGTGTTGCTGCTAAATGATGGGCTTGTAGGTGGAGGGGAGAAGAACCAGATCTGATCTTCCTAAAGGAGGCAGGACAAAAAAGAGGTGGATGCAGAAGAAAACTGTTGGAATGTTTGAAAAATTCCAGAGTGGGAGATGATGGAGTCTCCGAAGATCACATTAAATCCTCTATGATGCTGTGTTTGTTGCCTAGCAATGATGGAGTCGGTGATGTCACAAAATATCCCTTCAGTAGGTATGATATAAACAACTGACAGAGTAACAGGTAAATTCTCTGGGTAAATAACATGGATGGAAACTTGTAGAGATCTTCTTCAAGTGACATGTCAGGATGGCACCAAAGGTGGTTTAGATGTACTACAATCCCATCTCCCTTTAGCTTTCAGCCACCATCTTGTTAGGATCAACGTGCACAGTCTTGAAGCTCTGTCCTCACATTAGAGTTCGGGATGAGTTCATGCAGCCATGTCTTCGTGAAACACATTTCCTGTATTCTTTTTGAAATCTTGTTTGTGCCACAAGCTCATGCATACTGTTAGCTAGCCATCCCACATCACCCATTAGAATGGTTGAAAGAATTAGTTTAAATTTCCAGTGTTTTTCTATTTGCCTCACTCCCACCCTGCTTCCGCTTTTCTTCCTCTTCAACTCCTTCAGGACTTGGTGTTTTCACTGATTATCTTGATTGTGGAGAGTTTAATCGGTTGTTACTACAAGTAAAAAACTCTTCTGTTGCCATGCAACTTATCAAAATAAGCCATGAAAGGGTCCAAAGTGCAGAGGAAAATCATTTGAGCAGCATATTTTGTCTTAAGAGAAAACTAAATGGATATCAGAAATCATGTTAGTACAGTTGGACCTGTAACGGTTTGCTGACACCTTGCAGCGTTCTTCTGAAATCTGCCCAAAAAAACACAGTGTTATGAGAAAACTGCGAGGTTGTGAAACTTTTCTTCCCACTGTGATGGTGTGAAGATGGTGCCATCTGGCAAAAAAGGAATCACTTTAAATACAAAAGTAGTGCAGTTAAATCACCAAAGAAACCAATGACTGTTGAGCAAGCTTAAACATGCAGGAAAAGAAAGTAAATAACATGAATTGCGATACAAAGCCTGAAAAATGAGTCCAGGTAACATGCAACATGACTGGATTTGTAATGAGAACTGCTTCTATAGCACCCGGATGCATTGCTTTAACACATGAAGGAAACCATTAATGTTGCATATACCATGTGAAAAGGCTGTAGAGTTCACCTCTAGTGAGCACTTCACCCACAAGACATTAACCTTTCTCCTGTGTTGGGCTGAGCATGTTTTACTTTAATTGCATTAAACAATCACTTAAAATGTGCTTATTGCATCAATGCTTTTTGACTTTGCCAAGAATCTTGATTTTTACTAAGTGAAACAATTTCTTTCACTACATTATAAAATCAAGGGATGCTCATTCATCCAGTAATCAGGCTATCTGAACCTGAAAGAAAGAGGTGTCAGCTCTGCCCAAGCGATAAAGACTGAAAGACAAATGTTTTTGTTTTTTCCGGTGTAAGAAATATATTGATCACTTATCACATGTAAATCTTTTTGGATAAAAGTGTCTACCAGTAACTGTAGAATAGAATAAACACACACACACACACACACGTATGTTCCCACACACAGAGATTTTTACTCTGATTTAGCTTTCTAATAGTTTTGAAAGTACTAATCGATTTCAGTTGGTTTTAATGGTTGTTGATTGTTTTAACTTCCATCTATCCATTTTCTTAACTGCTTCTTGCAATTCAGAGAACATGCTGACCAGCTGAGGTTCTATTGCTGACATTTTTTTTTTTAACATTTTCTTCAATAAAATATATATAAATGGGTTGAAACTGACCCATAACACAGTATATTTTACTATAGTTATTAATCTTAAAATAAAAAATGAATGAGACAAATTCATGTCAGAGATGAGTTCTATACCACGCAGTAATATTCAGGTAACGACAACCTTCTATTTGTTTATATGATTCTCTTTCGGTAATGTTTTTTTTTCTCATTGAAATTAAGAAGTATACTGAATAAAAAAAAAAATACCCACATCAAAAATATTAAAACCAACATTTTCATGGATAAGAAAGACTAACAAGGTAACCAATGGATGACATAAAAAGGGATGATCTATTCTTTTTTTAAATTAAATTAGCTTATTTTTAAGCTAATTTAAGATGGTTGAAACCGACCAGTTAAAACCGGGGATGGTAACAGAAAGCTAACAAGGTTAACAAGTGTAAACAGCCTCAATATTCTCTGAAAAGGAACATCCAAGGTTTTCCACTGGCCTGTTTCATAACTCAACTTACTTCCATTTTCTCCTGGTGCAGTTGTCCAGTACCAGTAGAGTCAGGTGATGACACAAGACCAAGGGCGTCATGCCCCAAAAAGATAATTAATCGACTGTTTTTGGGCTGTTTTTCCCCTCAGTCTCGTCCTGCCACCTAGTGATACAGAGCGAATCTGCTTTTTTAATCTAAATTTAACTTTGACTTTTATTTCACTTTGTCTCTGTGCTGCACATTTTCAGAGCTCTGTCGGAGGACACTTTCCTCTCTATTAACAGACTACTATAGGACATGTCCACGGCTTTTGAGATAAATTATTAGTCTTTCCTCTTCAACCTGTCAACATTGTCTTTCATATGGAAGTCACCACAGTCTTACATAAAGAAAAATACATAAAAGTAACATCAATAACTTATACAACAAATAAGAAAATCAACAGAAGAGATATCAACTAAAAGAAAACATGCATTCATGTTCCTCTGTGTCAGTCAAAAAGGATTTAAATTGATTAAAAGGGATTAGCTTATCTAGCTTTACAAGCCTCTGCAGATTGTTCCTCTTGTGTGGAGCATAGTAATTAAAAGACAGGTTTCCAATCTCGGCATTAACAAGAGAGTTTTGGAGGACCAAACAGTCTTCAGACCTAGTGTGGTTTGAAACTAATCTATAGTCAAATAGACATTTAGACATTTAACTTCTTGCAGTCACTGAGCAAACTGAAATGAAAGTCTTCTAGAGCCAAAGGTGAGACTATCTATCTGACAGCAAAAGCTTGGCTGACAGTGTCACATGCAACAGGACAGTAGCTGCAATTTCACTAAACCAAGAAATGCACAAAAAATAAATATTGAAGTTAAAAAATAGTAATGGAAACACCTACATTTTGAAAAAAGTTTCAAATATGACTAAAATGTTTTTATGCTCTCCTCAGGTGGTTTTTCAGGCGTTCCGATAAACAAAAATATCGCAAAAGTGTAATGGAGGCAATTTTTTCTCCCTGGACACGACATGGGGGCGTTGTGACCAGTTCATCCTTCGTATAGATAGTACAGTATGGAACAAACAACAGCAAACTTCAGAGTTTTAGAACAGAAAAAGGAGGAGAAAAGCTTCAAAAAGCCATGGCAAATTCTACGTAAGAAGTAGAAATCTCGTTAGCAGGACAAGATTTTATAAGAACTGAGACTCATACGCTAAACCCTGTTCACTGGAAACACCTGCAAGTCGTAATTATTGTTTGTCGAAGCTTAAAATGTTTGCTTTTATTTTGAGAAAAAATGTCATGGAAATGCAGCCAATGATCCCGAAGAGGGCAGTAAAGCTACACTAGAATGGTGGAAAAGGAAAAGAAACAGGGTGTTGACATGACTCAATTAAAGTCTGACACCATCTGGATCTGCAGTCTGGTTCAGTCTCTCGAGCTGCTTCTTCATCTGCAGGAAACAGACAGGCTGGAGACGAAGGAGGTCTGGGCATGGTCCAGTCAGAGTCCAGACCTCAACATGACTGCAGGAGACAGACGGGCTGGAGGGGGAACAGGTCTAAGTGTGGTCCAGTCGGAGTCCAGACCTCAACATGACTGCAGGAGACAGACGGGCTGGAGGGGGAACAGGTCTAAGTGTGGTCCAGTCGGAGTCCAGACCTCAACATGACTGCAGGAGACAGACGGGCTGGAGGGGGAACAGGTCTAAGTGTGGTCCAGTCGGAGTCCAGACCTCAACATGACTGCAGGAGACAGACGGGCTGGAGGGGGAACAGGTCTAAGTGTGGTCCAGTCAGAGTCCAGACCTCAACATGACTGCAGGAGACAGACGGGCTGGAGGGGGAACAGGTCTAAGTGTGGTCCAGTCGGAGTCCAGACCTCAACATGACTGCAGGAGACAGACGGGCTGGAGGGGGAACAGGTCTAAGTGTGGTCCAGTCGGAGTCCAGACCTCAACATGACTGCAGGAGACAGACGGGCTGGAGGGGGAACAGGTCTAAGTGTGGTCCAGTCGGAGTCCAGACCTCAACATGACTGCAGGAGACAGACGGGCTGGAGGGGGAACAGGTCTAAGTGTGGTCCAGTCGGAGTCCAGACCTCAACATGACTGCAGGAGACAGACGGGCTGGAGGGGGAACAGGTCTAAGTGTGGTCCAGTCGGAGTCCAGACCTCAACATGACTGCAGGAGACAGACGGGCTGGAGGGGGAACAGGTCTAAGTGTGGTCCAGTCAGAGTCCAGACCTCAACATGACTGCAGGAGACAGACGGGCTGGAGGGGGAACAGGTCTAAGTGTGGTCCAGTCAGAGTCCAGACCTCAACATGACTGCAGGAGACAGACGGGCTGGAGGGGGAACAGGTCTAAGTGTGGTCCAGTCAGAGTCCAGACCTCAACATGACTGCAGGAGACAGACGGGCTGGAGGGGGAACAGGTCTAAGTGTGGTCCAGTCGGAGTCCAGACCTCAACATGACTGGAATACTGTAGTGGTGACTTGTTATCTTTACCAAAACCAATGGTACACACATCCATAAACTGAAGTAAAGAGAGGACCAAATTGATGTGGAACTTTGTGAGAACAGACGTCATACAGAAAATTATTATTTGCTTTTTTTTAATCTGCTTTACATCTTGGCTCAATTTATGTTTAATGGTGATGGATATAATATTTAATATGTTCATCTGAGGTTGTACTAACAGAGATTTAAGGAATAGTCTTGGTCTTTCTTCTTTTTTTTGTCTATATATTATATATTACATATGTGTCATAAAACATAAAAGTTGTGTAATATTAAGAGTGCAGGTTGTTTTCCACAAGACTGTAAGACTCATTAAAGTACAATGTCTGTAGATAAAATGCTAATTTGCATGTGTTCAGCTGTGTGGTTGCAGAAACATGATTAGACTTGCTTGTGTTGTAGTTGTGGTTGTATGAAACATGTTTGTTGACTTAACCACCAGCTTTATAGCTAATAAGAGATAAATGAAAGACAGAAAATGAGGGTGTTTGTTGTTTTATGGCATTCACTCATGCTGGTATTTCTGTGATTATATATTTTGATTAAAGTTGATGTATTATTAAGCAATCTTTAATCAGTTTCACTGTTTACCTAAATTGGTCTGTTTACTCAGAAAAACTCACAAACAATTCCCTTTGAACATATTTGATGACATATTTAACCAGACAAACTGCAGTGTGTGAGGTATGACTCAGCCTGGCTATAGTTTACCATACCATCTTTATTTATAGAGCACTTTAAAAACAATAAGCCTGACCAAAGTGCTGTGCACAAGCACAACTTCAAAAACAGATTTACCCAAATCAAAACAACCAAAAGCAGATAAAATGCTCACTGTCATAACCTCAGTCTGGGTTGAAGGCCAGGGAAGAAAAGTGTCTTTAAATAAGATTTGCAAGCAGTGATGGAGGGATTGTGTCTGATGTGCTGAGGAAGCTTCAGACTGGAACAAAACAGCCCAATCACCTGAGTTTCCTTCTTTACCTTGGAAACATTAGCAAAGTTTGATTATCTGACCTGAGGGAAGGAGAAGGGATACACAGCTGCAAGAGACCAGACTGATAAGGAGGAGCACGGACATTACATAATTTAAAAAAAAAAAAAAAAAAGAAGAAACTGATTAGCAAGTCGATGCTCTGATCTGGGGTCTTTGTACCTGGTAAAAATCATGCCGCTGCAATCTGAAGCATTTAAAGGAGAAAAAAGGGAAACTGTTTCACCACAAGGATCCTGTTGTTCACTGCCTGTAGACCAAAACAAAGTGTGTCATAACCTCCCTTTACTTCTTTCCCCCACGTCTTTCCCCCCACTCATCTGCAAAGGGACATGCCAAATACAAACTCAGTCAGCAAAAAATGATCACCACTTTATGGAACATGGGTGGATAACATAACATTTATGTTTCACGGTAGAAGAATAGCTAGCTCTGAGTCGCGCTGTAGCCCGTTAGTTCTGACAGTGTCATGTCAGTGTCAACAAGTGTTTCCTCACACATTCTGTTACTTTGGTTCCTATTGGTCAATATGTAAGAACACGTTTTGGACAAAAAAACAAAAGTCTGACTTGCCAGACTTTCTGAGTCCTGGTTGCGAAGATGCCAAATAGCCAGTCTTTCATTATGTGACATTATATGGTGTAAAGTCGCTTGTTCTGTGATCTGATAACCCATAATCAGGCACGATACTGGATGTTTTTCTGCAACATGTTTGTCACGTCACAATCTGGCACAAATTGTGTGTATTCTGATCCAGGCATGAATCCTGCCCAAACGGGACGTAATAAAAGCAGAAGTTTTACTTATCTTTTCATTAAACATTGTGAATCATATGAAAGTATCTGAATTAGAAATGATGGAGGGATTGTTGTTTTGATTCTAACAGATAAAGGAAGATGGATTATTCCAAACTGAACATTAGAGAAGAGAGGAATCCAGTTTACTGCATCAATGTCGCAGTAGGAGACAGATCTCATAATGAAGGCCTGACAGTGGCAAAGGCAGACTGACATTTGATTCTTGACTAAGGACAGAAGTGTGACCCGGAGGTGCCGTTGGTGCTGAGGGCGGCGGGGGTATTGTTTCCTTTGAATTTTCAGTGTCGAATAAATGTCACGATGGTGAAAGTACACAGAGAAAGCAACAGGAAGAAAAGCCCAGTGGCTCGTTGGCTTGTTAGAAACCTGCTGTGTCTCAACCTCTGGGCCTATTTTTAACCTCTTGCTGCCAACATTTCATACACGGCAGAAGGATCGGGTGTCATTCATTTTATAGACTCAGAAATGCTCACCTGTATGAGCACTAGTTGACAAACGATGGGTTGTACAGTGTGTATTTCTGCATGTCTAGCCCAATGTGGATAAGTTAATAGTGGAAGCAGTGTGTGCATCGGTGTAATCTGCATACCAGGAAATCTCTGACAAAGGTTCCACGATTAAATCTGTTATTTATTTATTAATTTATTCCTTAATGTCTCTATAATTGATTAATCATAATTAACGAATTAAAGTCCCACCCCCATTACAGACATGACTCACTAACATGCACTGAAGTGGTTCATTTACAAATATACCATCCTCATTTATAAATATGCAGGAAAAAAGCTTGTAAATAGGTGTCCTCTTTAGTGACCACTATGCATTAAAGAGCTAGGTTTGTACATATTTGTGTCAATATATATGCGTTCAGATGCACAAGTCACCAAAAAGTGTGAAATCTTCAGAAACTCTGTTCCCACTGCCGTTCTTCATACCCTGCCAGTCAAAAGTTTAGACTTTGCCATTAAATCTAATGAGTAAATGTACTCGCATCTACATGGATGACATCAAGCTTTATGTGAGAACCTGGTCAGACAAAAACTCATTGATCCACCTCACCAGGATACACAGCATGGACACTGGAATGCCATTCAGACTGGATAAATGTAAAGGTAAGATGATTCAAACTGAAGAGGTTGAACAATGCAGATCTTCAACAAAGCCACAAATATATATCTAAGAATAGTGAATAGGGGGTGCATAGTGCATAGTGGTTAGCACTGTGGACTCACAGCAAGAAGGTCACTGGTTCAATCCTTATCCAAAGACATGCATGTTACTCTAAATGATTGGTTCATGCATGATTGGTTACTCGAAATTGAATGGTTATATGTGTGGCCCTGTGATGGACTGGTGAGCTGTCCAGGGTGTACCTTGTCTTTTGCCCAAAGCCTGCTGGGATAGGCTCCAGCTTCCCTGCGACCCTTCACTGGACTAAGTGGATAGGATAATGAAAGAATAGTGAAAAGGCTGTAAGGAAGGCACAACCCAGTATCTACAAGCAGTAAGGTAGGTCCTGAAGACTATGAGGGGAAAAACAAAGTCCAAGCTGTTAACATATGTACTCATGTTTATCATCAGATATGCAGCTTCTCTAAACAGCCTGGCCAAAAGAGAAGATGTCCAGCACCCTGATACTGTACACAAGCAGGGGGGACAGGGTCTGGGATACTATCCAGGATATAACAGCAAAGATCTAGAAGTTTCTCCAGATGATGGTCTTCAGTGATTTACTGTTAAGTGAATGTCTCAGCCAGCATCCCAGCACTGAAGAGGATGTGGAACCTTTATCAAGACTTAAACCCCTGCATGGCATGTACCAGCAATAGGTTGTTAACATCAAGAAATTCTGTCAACAGTGAGAGAAGACTACTACAAAAATCTACACAGGGGCACTGATCATAGCACCACATGAAGCACAAGCTAGGTAAGACCGCACTGTGAAGGCTCCACAATGAGGCCTCTGAGACAGTTCAGCAAGGGGGAAGACACAGACAGGTAAGCTATACCTGGAACATCTGAGTTCAACATGGAAGTCCAGTGTCAGGGTCAAAGATGGAGTTCAGATCCTTGGACTGAAAGAATAAGATTGAAGCAGTTGGTGACTGCTAACCAACCTGATCTCATGGTCGTCAACAAACTACCAGAAGGGCTGTTGTGATACACGACTCCTGGACAACAGCAACCTGAAAAAGTAGAAAAGTGAGATGTAGGGAAAATGTAAAGAATTGAAAGAGGAAGTGGAAACGATGCGGAGAGAGAAAAAAAAAAAAGCAACAGGACTGCCAGAGATCGCTGGAGGACTCCCGTCTGTTGCCTCCAAACTGTGAAAATCCAAGATCCCAGTACTGCACAAGCCTCCAGCTTACACCACCTCTGGCAGAGGAACTGTGCTTAAATGAAGGGTACCTGCCGACATAGTGAGTAAGGAATATATATATATATATATATATATATATATATATATATATATATATATATATATTATAATCAGTGTTGCTGTAGATGTGGGGTCTTGATTTATGCCACTACAACAGGGCTGTGTGTACCTGCTGCCTCATCCCATCCATGCTGAATGAGAAGCTGATTAGCAATGCATTGGAACTATTTCAAAATGGCCCCACCATTGTTAAATCTGCTGACAAGGCAGGCTGCTGGCTGGCCAGACAGCTGCAGAGATGGAGGGAGCCAAGAGAGAAGACGGATAGCAGGACTGAAGTGAAGCAGGAGGTGCAAGGGGGCATAAATGAAAAATGAAAAATGAGCAGCTGTAATAAAAAATAAATAAATATATAAAGAACGTTGAGTGATGGGAAATAAGGGAGGGGTGCAAACATGACAGCAGACAGAAAATAGAAACATGGTTTATTAAAAAATAAACCCCAGTCTGAGGATTGATCTGACCTCTGTAAAGTTATAGTCTCAATAATGGTTTTAACATCTGTCTCCATGGCCGTAGATGCACAGCTCATGTAGGGAAGTTGCATGTTGGATGCATTTGATTTGCAAACACAGTGCGCCACCAGGTCGTGCTGGACTCCTGCTGTTCTGTACCTGCTCAGATTTTTCATCAGTTTCTACAGCTGTGGAAAGTCAGATAAATGTCTTCATACACTGCTGACTATTACATCATCTGAACCTTAAAACTAAAAACAACTAAGAATTCTAAGAGTAATTTTGGCTGCATTAGGCCTTTCTAATTTTTTAAACCAAGAATATGAGCACCTAAAGAGACATTGCTTTCAGTTCTTTTTTTTAAACACAAAGCAGAAATTGTATGATTGATTGTAATTAAATGGAATTTTCATGACACAAGAGTTTTAGGTAGAATACTTGACGTGACTGAAAGAAAAGACTTGTAAAACCCCTTTAAGGTGCCCTTTACATCCATAAATATCCACATTTGTGTCAAACGTTGGCCTGGTGAGAGAAGTTCCCTCCAACATGTTCTGGGTCTTCATAGGAACTGGTTCCAGTGGGACATGCCTAGTTAACCTCTCCAGTGTGATGTCCAGGAGGCATTCTTTCCAGATGCCCAATCCCCCTCATCTGGCGCCTCTCGACGGGTAACAGCAGCAGTTCTACTCCAAACCCCTCCCAGATGACTGAGCTTCTCAGCGTATCTATGGAAGACCTCAGCCACTCAGCAGAGGAAACTCTTTTTGGCTGCTTGTGTTCGGGATCTTGTTCTTTAGGCCACAACAGATCATGACCACCGTTGGAACGTGGAGACACAGTAGAGGTCAACATTTGGTTTATTTTTTAGATCGTGGCAGAAAAGAAATGACAGCAGATAAATGAGATGATAAATGGTGTGTGAACCAAGCAGGCCATGTCTTTTCTTTAAAACTTCCTCTGCTGTTGGCCCAGTGACCTTACACCCAGTAAATTGGGCCCTACACCCCCCTTACTGTTCACTCACATACTGCAGTTTGTAATTTCTGAGCATGTGTGCGATCCATGCAGCCATGATAATCACACACACTTCTGATTAAAAAGATGTACATTTCATCCTGAAGTTCAGGGTGAAGCATCAGGACTGTGAATTGTGTCCTTAATCTATTCGTAAGAATTCATGTCATATTTGTGGTTTTAGGCACTGCCACATGCTGGAACTACTTCTTTGTCAAGCTGCGTGCAGCGACTGTTTGCAGCTTCATGACGTCACGGTCAGGCTGCCAACCTCAGCACCACTGTACTTGTGTAAAGACCAAAACTAAACCCTCTGTTCACTGACCGTATTTGACTAGATCTGTATCACTTTTCGATCTCACTGCTGCTCTGGTGGGAGCAAATCCCTGCAGGCGTGTTCCAACATCTGCTTCGGAAGTAAAAAGAGTTGAGCGTGTTACAGCCATGACTGTGGAAGGACATGCTCTACTGTTAGGACTGCTTGTGATCCGGAAGTTCAATCCCCCCCATCAGTTTTTGCTCATTACAGCTGCAAATTAAACCTTTTTATCTTTGCTAAGCAGTCAGTCACCAGAATTTTATTTGCATTCATGTTTTATCAGCAGGCAATGTTGTGTATCTTTCTTAAATAAAAAGCTTGATTTTTTGTTTCTACTGTATTTTTTGTGTGTTCACCAAACCTTCAGAAGCTGCTTGATCACAATGCAAATGTTTCTAACTACACCAACTCTGCTCCGCATGCATGATGATACCTCCCCGACACTTCTGACAGGCCTATGTTGTGAAAAGCCCTTCCTCTGTGGGGTATTCATACATAAAGCTAAAGCTTAGCTGCCATGTTCAGAAGTATTACACAGTAAAACTGGATTTGGAGTGTCTATGACAAATCAGCGTCTATGTGACAAACTTTTTAGGGAGTGTGGGGGAAGATTCTCTGATTCTCTCTTCAAAAAGGGATGAAAATATAAGGTTATTAGCAAGCACATATTTCGCCTGTAAGCTTCTTAGGGTACAGAGAGACACACCTATGATGCCAGGCCGCTCCCTTGGAAGTTAATCCCAAACCATAACGTAATCTCGTGTTAGGTGATCAAACAGTGGAGAGGAGAACCTGTGAGGAAGAATTGTAAGACCCACAAATCCGTGGAAACAAATCTTATTATGGTGAGAAACCTCTGACTTTACCCCTGCATCAACCATATTTACTGCTCAGGCTTCCTGTTAAAGGAACTCTTTAAATTGTCACAGTTTCAGCTGAACGGTAAGATATAGCTGCTCGTAAACAGGAGCTGTTATGTGGCTTTGCTGCGATTCCTGCTGTCAGCATCTGAAGTTGTGCATTCGTTTAGCTTTTAAAGGCAAAACAAATCCCACTGGGGCTGAATTCCAACAGCAAATTAGTATTTAATTTGCACCCTGTGAGTAACATGTACTGTTGTACTTTTTTCACCCAGTCCTGAACTTTCAAGGGAAAATAAATGATTGTGCACCCCAACAAGAGACAGCAGGACAGCATCCAATGAATGTGTTGAGACAGCGAGAGAAGAATGTATGATTGATTCAACAAAAGGAGAGAAAACAACTACAAAATGTCATTTCACTCATTTAGTCAGTGTTATTTGGGCTTTGCAGCCTCACAACCAGAAGATTCCAACAGTGGCCTTTCTGTGTGGAGTTTGCATGTTCTTCCAGTGTAGGTGCTTCCACCCACTGTCCAAATACATGCATGTTAGGTACTTTTGTCAC
Organism: Telmatherina bonti; assembly: GCF_933228915.1. Classification (NCBI taxonomy): domain Eukaryota; kingdom Metazoa; phylum Chordata; class Actinopteri; order Atheriniformes; family Telmatherinidae; genus Telmatherina; species Telmatherina bonti. The sequence continues at coordinate 4,901,726 of NC_136610.1, forward strand.
TCTACATTCTCCCTGAGTGAGCATGAGTGGATGTTTATCTATCTGTGTCAGTCCGGTGTTGGACTGGTGACATGTCCGCGGTGTACCTGGTCTTTTACCTGGTATCTGCTGGTCTAGGCACAAGCCCCCTATGACCATGAGTTGAACCAAACAGTGAAGATAATGAATGCATCATCTATACGAAAATGTAGGGGTTGACTATCATTTCCAAACCTTTCTGCTTCTGACATCACATCCTGTAAGCCTGGTCAGGTAGAGACCCCTGCGGCGAGAGCAGTGTGACTCTCTGGGAGGATGCAGCTTATTGACATCATGGCGGTAGCATCAAGCTGGACTGCACGTATCGGGTGTCATTGTAAGTAGATCAACGCTGCGTACTGGGATGTCAACTGGTTATACTTGCTGTGGTATGAGTCTGCTTGTCCTGCACCTTTGTTGTGATCTGTAACACCCCCCACTACCACCACACACACACACACACACACATGCTCAAAAAACCCCACCATCTCACATGCACCCATCCATGTAATTCCTTTTCCTTTATTTCAGGAGGTTTGATCCAACGGCAGTCTGTTCGTCATTGACAAACACATTGACAAACAAGACAAACAACAGCGTGAGTGATGCAAACCCCAGAAGTCAGAGCAGATATGGACATGCTTAACTCTCTTCAGAACACAACACCTGGCTATAATAAGAAAATCTGAGCCTTTATGATTGTCTACTCTGCCAGTGAACAAATCCACCTGTTCATGTGTTTTGGTTGCTTGGTTTACTTCCTTTTTAACAGGTTGTAGTGCTGCTATAAATTGATAAACTATATAAGTTTTTACAACTATATAAGTTGTAAAACCGATCTATGGCCGATTTTCGGAGAGGCATCCCCTGATGATGATTATTACATCATCTAGCTTGCATCCTGTCTCTTCTCTGAGATCTCTGGTTTCTGCCAGATCAGTGTGTACCACATTGCAGCTGCAGCACAGTTTGGCACACCATTTCACACTGGCAGAGAGTCAGACATGAAGCATCTGTGGGTGCAGTATGCATAACTGCATCTGCAAGATCACAAAATCACGTCATTTCAGCATGTATCACTTAATGGCTTTTTGCTGACAGCTTACCTGCAGAAATGGGTAATGGCATTAAAAAGAACATGTTAATATGATAACAGGGATGTTAAACCCTCCGTCCACTCCCAAAACTCCTAGAGCTTCAGTAATGTCTCCTCATTTCTGTAAAGACTCTGTGGTGCTGAATAAAATCTTCTGATTCTCCACTGCCATGATAGACATGCTGTTTTCTATGATGGAAAAAAAACAAAAAAGTCACTGAGACCCCCCGGACCATCTGACGTCCAATCCTGTGCCACTGGTAATGATGTCATTTTTACGGAGTTCAGCAACTGCAAATTTGCACATGGGCTATTATTTTGTAACTTGCCAGATGTTTTCCAGATGTTCTTGTGTGTGATTTTCTGGCTGGTTCTATCTGATCTGCTAATCTGGCCACTTTCCGGAAGCATACTCCATCATGCGCACCTAGTTCGCCCAGTTGATGCGTTTTTCATCGCTTGCCTTTTCGTTTCCTTTTACCTTTGATGACGTCCTTGAGTTTCTTTGATGAATAAACCATGATGCACGTTCAAAACAGGTAGTGTGTTGATATCCAGTTGCTGGCATGTGACCTGATACAGGAAAAACATGCTGCTGCAAAATGAAGCAGAATCCTTGAAGTAAGTTGTGAAGTATGGTTTCTCAACCCAGGGACACTTCAGGGCAATGACATCTCCAGGGATGTTCACACAGAATGCCAGCAAAACAAGTCTTATACAGTTTTAAAGTGGGATTCAAAATACTAAATTATGAACAGCTCTGCATCTTGTGATTACATTAATATGGAGCTTATATGTCTTTTTTTGTCTTGAAGCAAGTGTTCTAGCTGCCAGTACTTCAGTTTTTTTGGATTTACATAAGATTTACTGGAATTTGAAGGGGTAGACCCTGGACAGCTCACCAGTCCATTGCAGGGCTACAACACACTATGAAGAAACTCAAATCATCCCGAGTCAAAGAAATTAGATCAGCTGCATTCAGTTCCTTTGTGTATTAAAGAAGATGATATCAAACTGGATTTTGGATTCAGAAAGCATCAGTAACCATCTGCAGGAGATAATGTCTCAGCTAAAAAATGTTGTCTAGTTAAGCTTGCTTTTGTTTTGTCTGCTTCATTCTTCCCAACTTGTTATTCCTGACTGATGTTTTTATAAATGCAACTGTTGGGATGTTTATTTTCAATAGGTTAGAAAACATAGTCAAAGAAAAGTCATACTTTCAGATAAATCACATATTAAAGTCAGTCACAACTTGCTACCTCTGTTAGCTTTGTTAGCTAACTCTGTTATAAGACCAAACATCATGAACATAAGGAAACAAACCAGATTCAAGGTGAAACAGGTTATTTTTCTTTAAGTTTAGTTAGAGTTCAGACTCTCACCAAGTTTCTGTGAAGGTGCAAAGCTGTGCCTGAAACAACTGCTGTCAACTCATTCAGAGTTACCATGAAAGCAAAAGCTGTGAGCTTGTTAACCCAATATGACAGGAACACCATGCAAATAGGTTCAGATGCACAGCACTTTTAAACTACTGTGTTTTCACACTGCATTAATCTCCTTCTGTTGAAGCACATTCTGCTGGTGACCTTGCTGTGTAAAGAAACAAATGGAATAGAGCACAATCGTGTACAATGGATCTTCCAGTGTTGTGTGTAAGCTGCTTCCTTTACAGCGTATTGTTTCTCCCTGAAACAGCCTTTGTTTTCTGGAGGCAAAGACTGGCTTCACATGAATGCCAAACAGGCCTCTCCAGGATGTCATCACAAAACATGTGATAAGTATCTGCTTTTCAAAAACAAATGAAACCAATTGGAAAAGCCTCTGTTGCTCTGTCATTTTGTTCTTTTAGTTTTTTTAGTTTCTCTATTTCACACTAATGTTTTGAGAAATCCCAGTTGTTACTTTGCACAAGTATTTGTGGGATCAGACTGTGGGCTGCTTTGAGCATAGTGCATCCCACTGGTCCTACATCTTTTTTGGATTTGTACTATCCCAAGAAGCTACTCCTGCAATGAAATTAGGGACCCTTGACTGGTGGAGGTAATTAGGTCCAGGAACATTGTTTTCCATCTGTGGAAAAATGGACCAATAAGCTAACGGTCCAAATGCTGACATCTGGATGTACCATGGTCTGATCCATAGTTGCCATCCACAAGAATGCTAATAGCCTCTTTCAATTCAGTCAAGCATCGACCCAGACCCGAGTCGTATCTTAACATCTTTTATGTTCTTGGAGCTTCGCACCTCAAAGAGTGCCATTATGTTGGCTTTCAACAAGTGTGAAAAGCCTGGATTTTCTCTGAATAAAAAAAAAGGCACAAAATGAGCTTCATTATTGTTTCTGAGGTAGTTTGGACATAGAAGTTTCTCTAAAGCCCTGCACTTCTTCTTTTTGTGCTTTTCAATGTTGTGGCTGCTTTGTGGTTTGAAAAGAGCTCATCATGGAAGCAGGGCCAACCTTTGGACCTCACATGAAAGTAATTTAGGCCCCAAAGAAAGACGAAGGCCTCAGATTTACCAAGGAAAAAAATTTGCTTAGAATTTTTTTTAACTTCATCTTGCTTTCAGTTTACATAGTTGTGCTTATCAAGTCATAATAAAACCACACCATGCATTTCCAAGCTGAAGAGCTAAGGTTGAGAAAGAAACAGAATGAAACAAGAGTGACCTTCCCTCTTGCTCTTTCTCTTCACACTCCGGAGTTCTGGACGACAACTGCAATCCAGCCAATGGGAAGTGTGGTCCAGTCATGCAGCATAAGAGGATTGGAGCTCAGATACCACTTGATTAGGCTGCTGTGAATGGAGCTATGTGCTCAGCCCCAACAGGATTTCCATGGCACTTGACTGAGGACATATGGGCTTTAACCCAGTGCTGAGAAACAGCCAGCAATCTGCTGTTCTTCTCTTTGAATGCATGTGTTCAACTTGGGGAATAAGAAAACACAGGCAGCTTAAAACCTGCTCAGTTTGCAAAGAAACACAGTGTGTATTCCATGGCTGATCCTCAGGAGTCGTACTCTTGGAGCGGGTCATTGGAGTGAGCCGCTCCAATTAATGTAAGCTTAGCAACACAATGTTTTTCTTTTAATTTCTTTCCTCAAGTGGATAGGGAATTGTTCTGGAATGCAGATAATACATGCAAACATTATAAAGGCAGTCAAGTGTGATTTGCATTTGTCACTCACCTCAGCTCTGTAGACGTTTTCAGACATGAAAGACAAGCTCCTTTTTCCAGCTTTCTGAGCTACATTAACATAAAGTCTCTTGATTGGCCATGTCCCCACAGACTGCCAGGGCTGCAGAGCTGTAGTGGTTTTCTTGCAGTGTTTTTAGAAAGGCTGGTGTTTTATAAAAAGTAGAAAAAAAAAATCTGTCAGTCATGTCATGTCACCAGTTAAACCATGGTTATACACAAGAAAAGTTCTGGTTGTATTACTACTGAGTATTACTTCTGGGTTCTGAGCAATTTTCCATTTAAGATGCACATTAATTTAAAACAAGGACATTATCATAACTGTAAAGCAAACACAGACACAAATACATACACACAGCTATAAATGGGTATATTTCAGCTGATATCACAAAAATTCTTCACCCACTTAAACTTCAGCTGCCACCATATTGAGCACTGGCACTGGAATCTGGTGCTACAGCGACTCATTTAGGCCTCCAGAGATGATGAATCTGACCAGACACCTTGTGTGACTCATTTATCAGCATTTAATAATATCTTGCTACAGAGATTGCAGCTGTTAGCTTAACTAGAAGAAGTTTAGAGGTTTTTTTGTCCGAGAAATGACATATATTGGGTCAATGTTCCCATCATCTCGCCAATAGATAAAAGAATCTGTGCTTTTAAAAGCGTTAAGACTTTCTCCTGTTGTATCAACTTTCCTGTTGTATCAGGTAGATGTTAATGTTGTGGAAGGAAAAATTTGGTAGCTTGCCAGTCGATGTTGAAAAACCTATGACGAGACTGAATGCTTTTTAGTTTCAAGGGAATTATATATATATATATATATATATATATATATATATATATATATATATATATATATATATATATATATATATATATATATATATATATATATATATATACATAATATATATATATATATATATATATATATATATATATATATATATATATATATATATATATATATATATATATATATATATATATTAGGGGTGGGAAAACCAATTCAGTATTTGAATATCAAAATTCTTTTTTTTTGTTTTTTTTTTGTTCAAAACAGCTTTTTTTTTCCCACCAAAAAATAAAAAATAATCCATAAAAAAAAAAAAAAAAAAAAAATTTGGTCACTTTTATTGTTTTTATTGAACAATCAACAATATTGAAGAATTGAAGAATTTAAATCAAATTGACACCCAAAAAAAAAAAAATCGGAATTTAATCGAATCGGGACCTAAGCACAGCCCTAATACACACACACACACACACACACACACACACACACACATATATATAGTGACTGTATAGCTTGAAGACGCTCTTTCCTATGTTACTATATGGGGGTGGGGAGGGGGAGGGGGGGGGGGGGGGGGATGGGGGGCTAAAATGTGATATGTAACTGTACTTATATTGCTGATTGGTTGTGCAATATTGCCTGTAAAACATAGAAATATTACTTTGAATATTATGTTATGAGGCTAACGATTTACAGTGACTTACTATGATGTAAAATGTCCCAGTGAAACATTTGCCATGAAGACATTTGTCATTTGTGGCATACAAATGTTTTTAATATAGTCTATGGTGTGTTTCAGAGTTGTGACAAAAGATGTATTTGTCAGAAGTACTCTGTCAGTTCATATTCACCTCTCCACAGACAGCTGAGCAGTTAACCAGACAGATTTATACTCGAGCAATTCATGTACACATATGGTTCAACACACACACACACACACACACACACACACACACACACGCACACATTCGCAGCCATGCTGACATATCCCTTTGAAGACACTTGCCTAAACACACCAGGCCTGAACTGTCAAGATCTTTTCAGATCATCCATCTACCCCCAGACCTTTCCTTGAAACTACACACATACACTACTTTTGAAGGTGTGTGGGTGGGTGTGTGTGTGATAGGAACAGTCTGTCTGTCAGGTTCGCCACAAAGTGCTATGGCATCTCCCGGCTGTGCTCCCCCGTCCCCATCTGACATCCCTCTGTCTCCCCCCACCACCCCTCCCTCTGTGGCTCTTTACCTGTGGATAGAGGCATCACATCCCATCATGTCTACCCAGGCAGACATTACTCCCTCTTACACCCATCTGTTCCAGGATTAGACTGACATCAGTGTGTTGATTTTTCAGACCACCTTGGATATGATGGATACTGCAAGATGAATTATGGGATGTGTGTAGCTAACTCTATTTGGTAAAAGGCAGTGGCATTTTATAAGAATAGTACCTTTCTGCTCGAATAAATCAGCAGAGGCAGTAAGCAGCTCCAAAATAAAAGTAATGCAGCATTAGGGAATCAAACACTCCATTATTCATGAAAAACCTACTCTATGTCCAGCTTAATGTAGCAGAAAGACAGATCCCAGTTTTTACTCATCATTCACACAATTGTGGTTTTACGTCTCTTAAAAAACACCCCACCCAGAAAATTATATATTCATATGTAGTTATGTCATAGATAGATAGATAGATAGATAGATAGATAGATAGATAGATTTTCCATCATCGCTATGGTGGAAATATATATATATATATATATATATATATATATATATATATATATATATATACTACTCACAAAAAGTTAGGGATATTTGGCTTTCAGATGAAATTTATGGAAAATGCAATATGTTCATGCTACAGTGATATAATATCATAAAAGTAAGACATTTAAGTAGAAGGATGCACTACTGATTTCCTCATCTCAAAAAATTCATTCAACACAAAAGGTAACAACAATGGTAGTTACACCACAACAAAAAATTTGAACGTTTCAATATCTGGTCATGTGCCCTTGAGCATCAATTACAGCTTGACAACGACATCTCATGCTGTTCACAAGGCAACTTATTGCCTGCTGAGGCATGGCATCCCACTCTTCTTGAAGGGCAGCCCTCAGGTCATTGAGGTTCTGGGGTGCAGGGTTTCGAGCCTCTACACGACGGCTCAGCTGATCCCACAGGTTTTCAATGGGATTCAGGTCTGGAGAGAGTGCAGGCCATTCCATTTGAGGTACACCAGTCTCCAATAGCCGTTCCCTGGTGATGCGGCCTCGATGAGCAGGAGCATTGTCGTCCATGAAGATGAAATTAGGCCTGTGCTGTTCATGTAGGGGCACAATCACTGGATTAATGCTGTTATTCAGGTAGTATGGGCTTGTCACTGTACCATTCACAAAGTGTAGGTCAGTTCTGTACCAAGTGGACACCCCTGCCCACACTGTAACACCGCCACCACCAAAAGCTGGCCTGGTGACAACAGTGGCTGATGCATAGCGCTCTCCCTGACGTCTCCAACATCGTTGCCGGCCATCATTTCTGCTCAGTGTGAATCGACTTTCATCAGAGAACAGCACTGAGGCCCACTGGTTCCTCGTCCAGCGTAAATGCTCCCTGGCCCATGCAAGACGATGATGCCTGTGCCTGGTGGTGTGGTCAGGTACCCGTGCAGGTCATCTAGCACGCAGACCACGCTGATGGAAACGGTTTCCAATGGTCTGACGTGACACTTGGGTGCCTCTCACCTCTCTTAAACGTGCCTGGAGTTGAGTGGCATTCATCATCCGGTTTCTCAGGGCAGTGTTCACAATGTAGCGGTCATCAGCACGGGATGTGGCCAAAGGACGTCCACTTCTAGGCCTTTCTGTGACTCTTCCAGTCTCTCCATATCTCTGTTGCAACCTGCTGATGACACTCTGTGACACTCCAAGCTCAGTGGCCATTTCTGTCTGAGAACGTCCTGTTTGAAGCATCGCAATGGCAAGGGACTGTTGTTCCATTGTTAGGTGTCGTCTTGGTCTCATGATGTCAAAATGTGAACAGCATGATGAGGACAACTGTTTAAACACCAGCTCTAATTGAACCAGGACATTTACTGGTCAATTCAAGGATCACACACCTGCCGTGATTTTTGCCGTTAAGCTCCTCGTTAGAGAACAGCAACTTGTGCAAAATTTATTGAAACATTTAACAGTTGGACATGTGCATTTAAAAGCTTAGAGAAGATCACATTAAGTTCACCTATACAGGTTTGAATGCATTTTAGGCTTGTTGTGAAATTTCACCCAAAAGCTGAATATCCCTAACTTTTTGTGAATAGTGTATATATATATATATATATATATATATATATATATATATATATATATATATATATATATATATATATATAAATAATGTATAAATAACAACATGGGGACCTTTGTTGCAGTGGCAGACCACCATGGAGGCCAACTTCAAGCCAATTGCACAAGTCTCCATCAAATGTGGCTTCAAGGACATGCCCTGTCCCTGCTGCTGTTCTGTATAGGCCTGAACTCCCTCAGCCAACTAATCAACAAGACTGGCTATGGATACCGGCTCAGGAATGTGGCCACTATCAGCTGCCTCCTGTACCTGGATGACATCAAGCTGTATGCTAAGAGTGAACGGAACATCGACTCACTGATCCACACCACCAGGATCTACAGCAGGGACGTCGGAATGCCATTTGGACTGGAGAAATGTGGGTGGATGATAACAAAGAGGATGATAACAAAGAGAGGGAAGGTAATCCATACGGAGGGCATTGCACTCCCGGGCTGCAGGATAACAGATGTGGAGGAAAACAACAAGTACCTGGGCATACCACTGGCAAATGGCAACCATCAAGAAGCCACAAGGAAAGCTGCTACAGCTAAATACCTGCAATAAGTGAGGCAAGTACTGAGAAGCCAGCTCAATGGCAAGAACAAGATCCTGGCCATTAACAGATGCCCTGCCAGTGATCAGATACCATGCTGGGATAATAAGCTGGCCAAAGGAGGAAGCTCAGACCACGGATGTCAAAACCTGGAAGCTGCTCACCATGCATGGAGGGTTCCACCCCAAGTCCAGTGTCCAGCGACTATTCACTATGCGCAAAGAAGGGGGCCTGAGACTAGTGAGCATCAAGGCCACTATCCAGGATGAAACAACCAAGCTCCATGAATACATCAGGAAGAGGACACCAAGGGATGAAGAACTTAGTGAATGTCTCAGACAATGGAGTCTGGAGGAACACGAGATGGAAGAACCATCATGGGAGGAAAAGCCTCTGCATGGGATGTACCACCGGCAGATCACCGAAGTGGCTGATATTAACAGGTCCTGTCAGTGGCTGGAGAGGGCTGGACTCAAGGACGGCACAAAGGCACTAATCATGGCAGCACAGGAGCAGGCCCTGAGCACCAGAGCGATCGAGGCCCAGAGCTACCAGACCAGGCAGGATCCCAGGTGCAGACTATGCAAAGGAACCCCTGAAACAATCCAGCCCCTCACAGCAGGGTGCAAGATACTGGCAGGCAAAGAATACATGGAGCGCCATAACCAAGTAGACGGCATAGTGTACAGGAACATCTGTGCAGAATATGGACTGGAGACCCCCAAGTCCCAGTGGGAAACTCCCCCCAAGGTGGTGGAGAATGAGAGGGCTAAGATCCTCTGGGACTTCCAGATCCAGACAGATAAAATGGTGGTGGCCAACCAAGCGGACATAGTGATGATAGATAAGCAGCAGAGGAAAGCCGTAGTGATCAATGGATCCATCCCCAATGATGGAAATATCAGGAAAAAGGAGAAACTGGAGAAGTACCAAGGCCTTAAGGAAGACCTGGAGAAGGCCTGGAGGGTGAAAGCAACAGTAGTAGCCATAGTGATGGGAGCACTGGGGGCCGTGCCCCCCCCCCCCCCCCCCCCCCAACTGGAGAGGTGGCTCCAACAGATACCTGGTGAGACATCAGACATCTCCATCCAAAAAAGATCAGTCCTAGGAACAGCTGAGATACTGAAGAGGACCCTCAAGTTCCCAGGACTCCGGTAGAGAACCCGAGCTGGAGTGATGAACAGCCACCCGCCCAACCCTGGGGAGATGGGAGGGGTGGGTGGGGGAGAAGTTTTTATATGTGTGTGTGTGTCCAGATGTAGTGTGTAGTGTGTAGATGAACTAGTCCTGCAAGATTTTGACCAGTTTATTGAGGTGAGCCAGTAACAATTTTACAGAGACTTTCACAATGTGAGATGACCGGAGTGCTGGTCTGTAGTGACTATATGTAGATGGTTGAGAACAAAGAAGGATATTTTCCATAGAACATGAACTTTTTCCTGACTTGGGCTGAAGAAACCTGCTTACATAGCTGCTTTTCACAACCTGGGATGAACTGTGGACCTGAAGCCTTATCCAGTTTCCTCACCTGACTGCAGGAGAAAGACAGGCTCGAGGTGGAAATAGAAGAGGTATTGGTATGTTTTGACGCAGGGGGTGTGTGGCGGGCATGTAGGGATAAGATGAAGGTGTAGGTACACATTTCCCAGATTGTACATTGATCCTGGTATTTTTAGTATTTAATGCAACATGTAAATAAATCCCAGGGATTGCAAGGGATGTTGCTTTTTTGGGGGGGCAGGATAAACCCTTGAGGTGCTGTGAGGAGGGTTATTGGTGGAAGCTATAGGGGGGTTGCATCAGTGTCCGGGTGTGATCCACGTTGTCAGTCCCTGCCTATGTCTTTAGGCAAGGCCATCACACCTCCAAACACCCCAGCTGCTGCACTGACAACTTGAAACGGTAATGGAGACATCGCACTAATGAGTGAACGTGTGTGTTTGTGTGTCGGCGTGGGGAGACTGACAGCCGAGACAGAACCAAACACCAGCAGAACATGTGTTTGTCTTGGACAAGGACAAGGATCTTTAAATACCTGACAAAGACTTTATTTTTATCTTAAATTATATCATTCATTGCTCCTTTTTCTATAATGTAACATTGTTGTTCAGTCGGGAGGAATGTGACACTTTCAATCCTTCTGTATCATCAACATCATCATTCCTTATTTAATCTTTATCACGGTTACCACAGTTAACCTAATTATTATCATGGTTGCCATGATCGCTGCCATCGTTCTCATCCTCGCTGTCGTCCTTATTAATTTATTCATCAGTTCATTTATTTCCCTACCTGTTTAATCTTATTTGCAGGTGAGTGAGCGGTGGCATACACCCTGGACCGGCTCAGCCTTATGATCATAACCAGTCTAATCATTACCTCCATAAAAAGCTTCCTGCCATCCTCAGTGCTGTTCTGAATGCCATCCCCCACAATCAGCATCATCACTCTATATGATCTTTATTCTTACTATCTTCATCTTGACCCTCATCATCTGTGTGACGATTGCCATTCTTATCATCATCCATATAATCATCATTATCATTACCATGAACACCTTCACCATCAGTCTTTTATCATCATCCTTGTCCATATGATGAACATCCTTATCATCCTCATTGCTCTGATTTGACCTCTGAATGATGATTTCTATTCTTATCTATCACAACATCATCCTCACGTTCATCTGCATCATCACACCAATGAAGATTTTAATCGTTACCATTTCTGAGATATTATATGCCTACTTGTTCACTTTTTACTTTTGCTATTTTCTGCAGCAGTTTATATTTATCCAGTTACTTTCTGTGAAGACTTCACTGTAAACAAAGTGCATTTCTAAAATGCCAGCTGTATTACCAGCTCAGTAAAAAGAAAAAGTTAATGTTTGAGCAGTTGAGTGGCAAAAATTAAATAACAGGAAAAACCTTGTAATCCTATTGTAAAATCCCACAAAAAATAGTGTTACTTTACTTTAAATGAAATCGGAATTTACCTGAAGAACAACGATACACATCTACATGCATTACTTATGATGGTTTCTACGTATGAGATAAACTGACGTGAATACGGTCACGTCAGAGAACACGCAGAAGGAAGGATGCAGGTGCGAGTAGTGACAGTTTATTCACTAAAGAAGGTGTCGCTGAAAGAGTGAGATGAACCTAGAAAGTTCCTCCTGGTTTGTTCAGAAGAGCGACGAGGATCTGTGGGGCATGCTGGCTGGTACGCAGTGAGGACTGCAATCAGATCAGCGAAACCACACTGAGTGAGAGACGGCTGGCTGTGATATAGGGCTGTGAACAGGTGAGAATGATGAGCAGGTGTTTGGTATCAGGCTGCAGACCGGTGATTAGTAGGCTGGTGATGCGGAGCATTGGAGGAAAGGAGGAGAGGATGTTACAAATACATTCAAAAGAAAGTAACACAGTACTAACATGATTAAACTATATTTACATTTTTAAGTTTTTGCTTTGCATATAATTTCTAAAAATTTAGACTTGATCCATTTTGAAGGATAATGTGAAATATTTTTACAGTGAAGTTTTTTTATGTTGTTTTTCATTTTAAAGGTTAATAATTTCTTATTATCATTTCTGTTATTTGTAATAGGAACAAACTGTGGTGTAATAATAATAATAATAATAATAATAATAATAATAATAATAATAAAAATTCTGTTTAGTGTGAAAGGCTGAATCCTACAAACTCAAACCCAGTATTCCCAGCAGTTCTAATCACCACCACCACATCCATCATTGTCATCATCATTATTATCGTGATCATCGTCATCATTATCATTATCATCATCATCATCATCCTCATCATCATCACCACCATAATCACCTTAATCACTATCGTCAACATCAACTCTGACTCCATCGTTATCATCATCACCATCATTATCACCACCGTCACCATCATCATCACCACCCCATCACCATCATCACTATTACCACAACAATGATTGTCATCATCATCATCCTCATCTTGATTACCATTACCACCACCATTATCACCATTACCACCCCATCACTGTCTTATCATTATCATCAACATCATTCCCATGACCACTATCATCATCATCATCATCATCATTCCCATGACCACTATCATCATCATCATCTTCATCATTCCCATGACCACTATCATCATTATCATCATCATCATTCCCATGACCACTATCATCATCATCATCATCATCATTCCCATGACCACTATCATCATCATCATCTTCATCATTCCCATGACCACTATCATCATTATCATCAACATCATTCCCATGACTACTATCATCATCATCATCAACATCATTCCCATGACCACTATCATCATCATCATCAACATCATTCCCATGACCACTATCATCATCATCATCAACATCATTCCCATGACCACTATCATCATCATCATCAACATCATTCCCATGACCACTATCATCATCATCATCATCACAACAATCTTAATCTCTATCATTGTTATGATGACTGTATATTGTCATTGTTGACTTTTCGCTGTCAGTAATCCACTTTTTTGTTTTTACCTTTGCAAATCTTTGCTGCTCTTCATCTACGTCTTCCTCTGATTATTTAATGCTCATCTCATTTGTTTAATCTGTGCTTGTTTTTGTGACCATATGTGTTGTTCATGCAAAAGTGTTGTACAAGCAAACAAAATGTGGTGACTCCTAAAGGATTACAAAACATTGTGTCAGAAAGAAACCTGCCGTCTGGAAAAATAGCTATTTTTTCACTTTAACTGGGTAAATATTTGCGTATGATGTGACCATACTGCAGAGCCCACTGTGTGTCAGCTGGAGCTTGTCTGCATATAACCTAATGTTTTATGAAGATGGCGTTTGACAAAGTAACCCAGTCTGTAATCAATCTTTGCATTTAAACAGCAAGCAGTCTCTCACACCTAAAGTTATTCTCAGTTCATTTCCAGCAGGACTGCACAGGATCTTACCTCACCACTCACAAAGAATCCATGTTGATAATTTATGAAGTGCCTCCATAAAAGTGGTTGCTGTTGTATATCTTTCATGCAGCCCAACACACTGATGCAAATATTTATCCATGCACGGAACCGATGCATTCCTTTTGACATAAATATGCAAATTAAATAATGAGAATGTTGTAAATTTACATGGCAAGGTGTGGTGCTGGCAAAATCCAAACGAGCAAGAAGCAAGAGTGTAGGTGTCATCAATAATTCCTTATCCTGTCGCTGTCATGCAAAACAAGACAGTGACTGCAATATAACATATACAAAAGCACACTGATGTAAGATTAGGCTGATGGATTATTATAGGCAAGAAGTAAACCGACAAATGTGTGTATTTATGCATAAATACATAACAGGTGTTCAAATCACACAGGTTAAAAAGTGACATTTTCTCTTTGTGATGACACCTCCCATCTTCTGTGTTTAGCCATGAAGTATAAAAGACATGGATGATGCAGCAGTACAGGTAACTTATCTGATGTGTTGTTGAGGTGATTTTGGGGAACAAGTGGTTAAAATTTGGAAATTTCCAAAAAGTAAGAATAGAGTAGTAAGTTGAAGTTTTCTTTGATGTCAATCATCTGGTAGTCATCATCTTTGGGAGTTCAACAGGGAGTGCTCTGGGATTGAGAGGTACCAGACATCATGATGAGGACTATCTGACTGATGCAAATCAGATGCAATTTCCAGAAGATTGGACTCCACCAAGGCTTTTATAAAAACCTTGCTGGGTGCAGCTGTGGTGTTGAGGCCTCAGGATTGGATCTCTGCTCTCTGCAGATGATGTGATTCTGTTCACTTCATCAGACCAAAATCTCCAACTAGCACTGAAGAATTTCACAGCTGAATGTGAACCAGCTGAGATAAGAATCAGGATCTTTAAATCTGCAGCCATGGTCCTCACCAAGAAAAAATGGCACCCCAAGTGGAGAATGGAGGAGTTTGAGCGTCTTTTCCACGAGTGAGGGAGGGATGAAGCAGGAGGTCAACAGGGAGTTTGGTGCCATGTCTTCAGTAATGCGGACTCTGCATTGGTCTGTTGTGGTGAAGAAGGAGCTGAGCCAGAAAGCAAAGCTCTTTATTTACCGGTTGATCTGTGTTCCTTCACTCGCCTATTATGAGCTGTGATTAGTGACCCAAAGAACAGTCTGGGCTTTCTCTTACAGATAGAGTGTGATGCTCAGAGTAGAGTTGCCGCTCTTCCACATCCCGAAGAACCAGATGAGGTAGTTTGGATATATGGATAGGATACCCCCTTGATGCCTCCTGGGAGGGGTGTTCCAGTCACGTCCCTCCTGGACACCACAGGAAAGACAGGCAGGAGAGACTAAAGTCTCATGGCCAACCTGGGAATGCCTCGGGATCCACCTGGAAAAACTGGGAGATGTAGCTGGTGAGAGGAACATGATGGATGGATGGATGGATAACTGGATGGATGGATGGACAACTGGATGGATGGATGGATGGATGGACAACTGGATGGATGGATGGACAACTGGATGGATGGACAACTGGATGGATGGATGGACAACTGGATGGATGGATGGTTTAATTTGTTTTTGATTGGCTTGTTCCTCATTTGTCTTCTTCTTCTGGTTTCTCCTGCAGGAGTAACCGTGACAAACAGATTTGTTACCTAAATTTCAACCATCCCTTTTGCAAACCACTTCCAAGTAGATTAAAAGTCCTCAGAGCACCACAACACTTGTCCTCATATTATAAGAGCAGTATTACTTTGAGACTTTTTAAAAGTGTGTTGTTCTTCTTTTGTCATCTCAGACTGTTTTTCAGTCTGCTCTGGGAGTTTTTTTAGAAGAGCCCTCGAGCAGATGGCCTTTGATACAGTGTAAGTCGAGAGGCTGTGTATGTTCTTTCCAGTTTTATCCTTACTGGAAATATTGTTTGCTTTAGTCTGTTGACTCTTGTTTGCCAGACTGCTACTTTCTGCTTCTTAATCTATAATGGCTTTACTTTATTTATCATAAATTCTTATCATGCCAGAGAGAGATATCACTCAGCATGAATCCTTCCCCACAGGGAGGAGGAAGGAACAGGATACCACTTCGTCCTGGCTCAGGTGGAGTCACTTACATCCAAGCATGATGTTTTTACTATTAGTTTGACATACCGTTTTTCATTTGCATTTATAGTTCTAATTTTTTACTGTTATTGATGTCTGATTGACTGTTTGTTCATCCCAGTTTGGAAACATGCATGGTGGGTAAAGTGGGTGTGAGTGGTTAGCACTGCAGTGGATCACTTATCTGTCCAACATGTCACCAGACAACGGGGAGATATGATCGGCTCCAGCCTTTACAATACCCAGAACAACATACAGCAGGTAAAATAAATGCCTGCTTCAATATTCAACATTTAGCTGCTCCAGCTCCATAATAAGTGTTAAATAAAGGTATGACATCGGCTTTGAATACATCTTAGCCAGAAGAAAGGAACAGAAAGTCAATCACTGCTCTGAATTATTATTGACTTCTTATACTTTCAGTTAGTTTTGATATAAACATCAAAGCTCGGTTTGAAACTTCATTACCAGACATTTTACAAGATGTAGTTCAAAGAATCTGACCTTTAAAGTAGGTCAAAGTTTTCAATATTGTTAGTTTGCTTCATATGGATTCATGGTATTAGTTTATTCCAATCAAATCTGTATCATTAAAGTCTCCCATAGAGACATAGAGTAATTTATATTCTTTATTTAATAAATGATAAACTCCTCCTTTGTTTTCTTAGTGAAAAGATAACAAGTCATCAGAATGAATGTCAAAGCTGTGTGAAGCTGCCTTCCTCCCAAACACAGAGGGAACCATATGATGGAGATTTCCAGCTATCAGGTGTGGAACAGACAAAAACCAGATCACGATCTCAGCACTGGAAGAATCTCTGTCAATTACCTCTTTAAACAATAAAAGAAATGCTGTAAAACTAATTTTCTCAAAAAGAACCATGTGATTTGTCCGTGTGCACGTGGAACAGGGTCCTATGACAGCCACAATCCAGTAGGTTTTCAAGGTATTCCTGCTTCAACACAACTGAAACAAATGGATCAAGTTCTGCACAATGACTCATTAATGTGGGTCGGATGGGTTCGAGCAGAGATGCATGAAGAACCTGCTGGACTGTGGTTCTTGTAGAACCTGAATGTGTAACCCTGACTTAGATCGAGACCAAGCTATCAACAACACTAATTATTTCATTGCTTGTTAACACATCTTGTTGATGCTTCCAATCCAAAAGCTCCACCTGTCGTCATGGTTCAGCGCTGCGTCTGATGTAAACAGGACAAGTTAAAGCAGCACTAATTATATGCATAGTGTTTCTCTTTTCTTTTTCCCAGCACAACAGACACCCCAGAAATCTGTTTTGTTCAGCTTCACTCTTCCTTTTGGAGGTTAATATGATAAGACAACCAAAATGGTACATAAAACTAGGATAAATTATTCATTCTTTTCCTCTCACATGCTGACAGCTGCCGTCGACTTAGCTGTCTTCACTAGCCAGCTCAGGGGGCATATAAGAGCTATTCAAATTCTGGGGGATTCAGATTGACAAAACATTACTCTAAACATTTCATGACTTGTAAGTTTTGTATTATCTCCAAACGGAGCAGGAGCATTAGCCAGTTGCTCTGCGTCTCATGCTAACCTGACTTCCATTCTCAAATACATGTTGCTTTGGTGAAATGTAAATGTTAGCTCATGAAGGTAACTGCCGTTTTTCACGGAGACCAGGTGGAAAATAAAGTGATTTCACTGCATTATTTTATCAGTTTATCCAAACATATAACATGAAGGTTTACAGTTAGCTGTTAGTGCTAACTTGTGGCTTCAGGCTGGATGTGACGAACCTCAAACAGAAGCTGAGAGTCTGCATTTTTAGCCACCTGCATGTCAATGTAATGTGTTCTGTGACCACATGGCTGTATGCCACCGATATGTCATCAGTCTGCAGGGTTTGCTTGGACTTGCATATTTCACAGTTTGTTTTATTTAATTTATTTAGTCATTTTTAGAAGACACAATAGGGTGTGACGTTTTCAGTCTGAAGCTGTGTTAGCTTAGCGGCGCCGACACCTCAAAGGTAACCTTTGAAAGGTTTCCCAATCAGATATCTTTCATACATTCTTAACTGGGAATGTTCAAGCTATGTTGCACTATTTGGGGTGTTTATGATCGCATGAGTGTGTATTCTGTAGCATAGATTGTGAAGATAACTGAAGATTATCAGAAGGTTTCCTGCTGTCGTGTGAACCGTTCTTCTCATCTTCAGATAAAAAGCAGGAATGAGGACAGCACTGACATGTAAAGCACTTTGTATGAAAAAACGCGTCATAAATAAAATTTGATTTGATTTATTGTGTCAGAGTTGCACTATTCAGTTTGATTTTTCCTGATGTTATTCACACAAGTTCCCCCAACAGCTCTTTTCATGCTGAAAAGTCTCATGTCTCCGAGCTGGACTTCTTTCTACCAACTTTCACCTCTTTTTTTCTGACCTGGACCAAACTGGAGATCATATGTAAAACACGCTGCTACTGAGTGACTGACACATCTATTCCACCGCCATATCATCACATTATCATGACAACAATCTGTGACTTTATTCACGTTACAAAACATAATGTAACCATCCAGGTGCATCAGGATGTCATAGTTTCATCAGGAGAAATCTGAGGAAGCGCCCTGCTCTCCACCGTTATTGGCTCACCTCAGTAAGCAGGTCGGCACCTTTCCTCACAGTTTGCTTAATGTAACGCCGATACGGTTAGAGACGCTGTCATCAGAGAGCAGAACCAGAGACATAAAGGTACTGAACAAACCCATCCAGAAGCCAGGTTCTGGTTCTGAGATGAGGACAACTCTAGTTCGGGTTCTCAGAATAAGGTACTGTACTCTTCTTATAAATTCTAATTATTGTTTTTATTATAAAAATAGTACAATATTGTAATTTTATTCTGGGACGAAAAGGGAATTTTTCATTACTAATGCTTGTTTTATTTCTTGTCATGGTTCAGTTGATCCGTGCCGGCTCGCTCATGAAGAAAGTGATATTTTAGTCCCAGTGTACTTTGCTGACTACAGGAGCCAGGATTGTAAATGAACATTGACTACTTACAGTTGTTTACATAAATGGATTGGAGAGCTTGCAGGGTTCGCTGCAGATGTTGGCTGCCTTTAATCCAAAGAACAAAACCATGGAAGCAAATTATATTAAAAACAAAGAGGACAATCAAGGTTAAGCTCTGCTAATGCTCTGTGCTCGGCTTATCAATCAGTTCTCCGCAGTTCTTCATAAAAGAATTAGATTTTTATGTAATGAGAACCCAGCCGGACCTGGCCAGCGGAGAGGGTTGTTGTGACGTGGAACGGTAAAGCCATGTAAGCTGGCAGGAACAGTGAATTCAGTAAGGTCAGAGGTCAGTCTCCGCTTGATTAGATCAAGTATATCAATCATATCCCAAAGCAAAATCTTTCTGGATTTGCAGTCAGGTTGAATGACTGTCACATGACAGCTTGACTATAAAACCCCTGAGTGGTGTGTGTGTGTGTGTGTGTGTGTGTGTGAGAGAAGTGGGCTGGTTTTCATCTCGACCTGGGCATGCAGCGGTCCTTAAAGTGCTCGTCATGCTCAGACTGGCACCTACTCAGGCAATCCCCGAGGGAAGCAGGAGAAAACAAGCAGAAGAAGAGACGAAAAACGCACAAACAAAGCGTCATCATCGTCTCCTTCCTGTCGTCTGCCTGAAGCTCGGCCTCCACGTCGGTCTCCTGTTAGTTCTGACGGCTGTCAGTTTGCAAAAAGCCCCGTGAAATGAGCGATATGCTTTCATTTCCAGACTGCAGCGTAAATCTCAGCAGCACTTTTATGAGGCGGTTTTGTGTTTCATTCCGTTGGCGTCCTGCAGCAGATGCTGGAGATTTACAGCCTCTTGACAGACTCAGTCCTGATGCATTAGTCAATGGCTCATTTTCTGAGGCCCATAAATTAACCCTGTTGTTCTTGTGGCCACTTTTCTTATTTCACTACCAACAAAGTGATGAATATGAGGCTGAATGTGGGGGTGCGTGGATTTCCCTGCCTTAAATCCATCTCGATGGACTTTAAGATGGTGTGCCTGAAACTGTTTTATATCGTCATGACGATTTTCCATTGACCCAGTGAATTTCTAACCTTTTAACACCAAATCACCAAACACTGAACTAGTCCCAGGACATGATCATCCTGGTGGGCCTCCAGGTGCGCACGTCTGAAGGATCATTGAAGAAAATAGTCTCCTCTTCATTTCCTTCCATCTAGTGGTTAGATAAACAACATGAAAAGAAAGAAAAAGTCCCTTCTCTTCCTGGACATAGTGCACTTTTTTAAAATATCAAACTCTCACATCGTGTCGAGACTAAAACTGCTTGATTGATCCATATTTATTTTGTTTTTTACATTTCAGTTCATCATGTCTTGGTCAACCTTGCTCTCCTTCCTGTTGGCGGAAAGACATCCCAAGCAGAATGGAAGTAAAGAGTTGATAAAAACGATGAGCTTTGCTAAAACGCAATCATAAAAACAGAACTTTTCAAACCAAACAAACAGATCTTCATTTTAACAACATGTCTGGACCTTATCTGTCAAGTTCTGGGTTTTAAAATAAGGGAAATTATCTGGCAACCGCCCAGATGGTCGTGGTGGGGGTACGAGAGGTGTAGAGCACTGGTTCCCACCCCGATCGTCAGCGGGGGGGAGGCAGTTCTTTCTGTATGTGAAATGGAAGTTACATGGTTGCTGCGTGTTTATTCTTAGTTGGTGGGAGGGGGTTAGTCCCATCATATCCGTCTATTTCCTCCCTATATTAAAATATGGAGATTTATGGGAAAATAACAATCCAGGAAAGACGAGTAAGAAACGGGAGTTTCCCTGACCAAACGGGATGCTCAACAGACCTGGACCCCCGTGGTGCAACGAGGCCTCGCTGTGAGTTTGAGCTCTCACTGTTTAGCTCTCTACCTGTATATTATAGACTATGAAGGCCCGTCAGTGTCCATCCTCCTCTTGGCGCTGCAGAAATGCCATTCCCCTGATGTGGTTAGCTTTTAGCACCAGTCAGCTCTACAGTCTGCTGTGGTTCAGATCCAGACACTCGCAGCAGCTCATCTACATCAGCCGGGGGGGGGTCATCAGTGGAATATAATGTAACCTTTTGTTTTGAGGCAGAGCAGATGGTGTAAAAACTGGGCCAAACTGTGACACAGAACAACCATCCGAAGCAGCATGTTTCTACCCAGTTTGACAGAAACTAGTCCCATGGTTCAGCTGGGAGCTGAAGGTGGAGCAGCATGGTGGTGTAGCTGGCTGGGATTCACCCTGACATAGTGCCGATCCAGTCCAGTCCAGACCAGTTTATGTATGAAGCACATTTACAACAATCAGCTCTGTACAGAACATTTCAGCCTTGCTGTCTTTGGTGTCATCACAGAAACATATTTTTAAATCTGTTTTTCTAGCATTTAGCTCGTCTGCTGTCATCACCTCTGCTTGTTTTTTTTATGTCAAATTAATTCATTTATCATTTTTACTGCATTTTATTGTGTTTTTTGTCTCCTTTTCTTGCAGATTTCGGTTAAGGTTATTTTTTAAACTAATCTTGCAGGTCTTCGTGTAAATGTCAGACGTTTCATCTTACTTTTATTTTTCTCTCCTGGAACACACTTGTTACGCTGCACGAGTTGTTTTTGTCAGAGAAACTTAATGTCAGTGTTTTTGCTCTTTCTAGATCTTTCTTTTTAAATCTGAAAGATGTGAGCCAAAACATTTCCACACAGAAACAACAGCAGTGTGTGTCTGTAATTTATTGGATTGTTTTAATATCTATGAATTCCTATCATAAACGTGTATTTTTATGATGGATAATATATGATGTTTCCAGGGATTAAATGGTTTTCTTGCGTTTCATCGTTGCTAGGCTGTAAGTCCTGGAGAAAAACAAACCTAATCAGTTAGAAGTTGCTGGAGGAGCCGGGATCACGTGGTGTGTCACACCTTAAAGACTCGCTGGTGATATTTTCACCTCTGGCCTTTGTCATATTCTGTGTAATTTTCTGACTTTAATATTATGATACAGCAGTGGCACACAGTTAATTCCTGATAATCCCGCTATCTCCGATGAACACACATCTGCACCACTGTCCTCGCTGAAAAGACTTTATATGCAGTCAGATATAATCTTGTTTCTTTTCTTGTTGTTATTATTAAATGGTAATCTATCTCCATGAGTTTCCATTGTGGTGAATAAATCCTGAGTTGATTATAATTAGCAACCGGCGTCATTCATCTCAAGCACGGAGAAGTTTTTGTAAAAAAAAACGTTACAGAAACGTTAATCTTTCTTGTCCTGAGTGGAATTATCATTTTATTTCGACATCTTTATTTGGTTGGTGGTGGTGCTGAAGTAACCGCGTCATCATGATGAGATACTGATCAGCTTTATGTGACATTTCGTAAGTGTGTATTTCATCCATGTGACCGTAAAGGCAAAGGGAAGAAGGCTTTCCTGCAGCCCAGAGGGAACAGGGAAACGACATGAGGTCAGCTTCCTGAGGTGACGCTAAAATTCAGCTCAATACAATCTATTATCTACTGAAGGCTGGAATATTTCCCTTTTCTGAAAGAGCTGAAAGGATGACTGATGTGTAATCAGTCCTGTAATCGCTGTATTACTACCACCTTTCCATCAGAGAATTTTTAAAAGAAGAAGTAGTTTATATATATATATATATATATATATATATATATATATATATATATATATATGTGTGTGTGTGTGTGTGTGTGTGTTCAGCCATATTACATGTACATATATTCATTTAATTTCTTCCAAGCATTCAAGCGTTTTAGTGCCTTTAATGTGGGTTCTGTTGTCTGTACACTGTCTCTAGCTGTGTTTTCAGTACATTTTTTCCATAAAATAAAAGCGATATTTGTTCGTTTTGACAAACAACAAATGGGATTTGCTGGTGTTTCTATTGAACAGTGTTTAGAAACAGAAGCCTCAAGTCTTGTAAAATCTCTCATGAGATTTCAGAGAATTCCGTTTTT
The DNA here is from genome assembly GCF_933228915.1 of Telmatherina bonti. Lineage (NCBI taxonomy): Eukaryota > Metazoa > Chordata > Actinopteri > Atheriniformes > Telmatherinidae > Telmatherina > Telmatherina bonti. Next base: position 4,924,849 of record NC_136610.1, read on the forward strand.
TTCTATTCGCTGTGGAGAATTTTCCACGGCTTTGCAAAGCTTTTCTCTCTTTTTCTTTTCTAAAACGCTGAAATTTGCATTGTTTGTTCCACACTGCGTTATCTTTACCAGGAAATGGTCACATGACCCCCACGTCACACCCGGGGACATGTAAATGCAAAAAAAAGTGTTTCTGTTACACTTTGCAATATATTTCTATATAGGAACTTCTGGAAAAACCACCTCATGGGAGCATAAAAACTTATTAGCGATATTTGGGGCTTTTTTCAAAAAGTCTGTGTTTCCATTCGTGTTTTTTATTGCAATATTTAGTTTTTGTGCAATTCTGGTTGTAATGAAAACGCAGTTTCTGAAACTGTCTCGCTGCTTGTTAGTTTTACTGTTTATCCGTCATGGTTCAGCTTTACTGTTGATGTTTTCATGTTTCCCTTAAGGGACCCCAGATGAAAATAAGAACTTAAGTTTGTCATATTATTGTCTGTAATTAATCTGCATTGTCCTGTTAAAATAAATTATTAAATCAAATTAAATTACATTAAAATTAAAAAGTACAATAAGTGTGTGTGTGTGTGTGTCTTCTCCACGACAAGAATAATTTCATAAAAAAAAAAGATTAAAGAGGAGAAAATGTCCCAAGATGAGTGATCCTCAGCTCCTCCATGTGAGGAAGTCGGTGTTTAGAGGGGTTTACTCTGGTGGTGGTCTTACAGACCGGACTTCCAGCTGCGGACCCCGGCGGGTCTGTGGTCTCAGCACCTCCTAAACTCACTTTAGCTTGGCTTCGTTGACACATCCCGATGAGCTGAAGCTGAACTGACGCTTCCCAGTAAAGTTACGTGACCCAGATGCAACCGGAGAACATGTGGAATTCATTATCCCACTTATCATGTCTCATAAAATCACACAACCCACATCCAAACGATCTCTTCTGCTGCTACAGAAGTCTCAAAGCGCTTTAAATGTCCCACTTTGGAGGCCCTCAGCGCAGCCCAAAACATTTTATTTCCTCGGTTTAAGCAGATTTTCAGATTGAAACATCAACTTTTAGTCTGGAATCTTCTTCTGTATTGTTACTGCTTCGCTCCACAAAGAGCTTCAATCTACCAAATAACCTGGTGCTAACAGGAGAAAAAGTACCATCTGCACATTTCTGCACAAATTTAATCAATTCAGTGACGTCATATTTATAGAAAATAAATTGACTTAATGAACATGAGGAGAGCTTTACAACCCCCCCGACCTGCCCAAACATGGGTTCATCAGAAATCTCTCTAAACCAACTGACCTGATCAGCTTTTCTCTCTGTATGCTGGCCGAGACATGAAAAAAGGTTTACATTTCAAACAACACCTTTCAAAATCTATTCATTCATTTATTTTCTTGACTGCTGAGTCAAATTAAAGGTTGCAGGAAGCTGGAGTCCATCCCAGTAATCACTGGGAGAGAGGCAGGTGTACCTGGACATGTCGCCAGTCTGTCACAGGGGCCTCTCAAAATATGAAAACAAAACTGTATTTTCAAAACTAATTTACATTTCAGGAAAAACATTTCAATTTTACAAACTGAATGTACAGTTTAGAAAAACAAATTTAAGTTAAATAAAACAAACAAATGTACGTTTTAGGAAACACTTGTGTCAAACTATCTGCAAGTCGTGAAACACCTTTATTGTTATGGCTGGTCGTCGGATACAGGAACGGATCAAAAGGCAGGACTCACATTAACTGATTTTATTCCTTGATAAGGAGAACCAAAAAAGGCTGTGGCAGAAAACTGCAGAAGATTGTAAAAAAAAACAAAAAACAAGACACTAGCAAATAATTTCTGAGGCTCAGGAGCCGCAGGTAGAGTCCAGAGCTGAGTGAAGAGAGGAGAACTGAAGAGTTTGCACCAGCAGTCTTCTTCTTCTTGCGGTTCCGGCAGACTGAACACCACGGGGTGTATTGCTGCCCCCCTCCACTTAAAGGGAAATGCACCTCGCATCTACTCATATTCGATCATGAAGTCCGGAAGAGGTTATGAAGTGGAGCACAGCCTCCGCTACGCCCTTACAGTTCACATTTGGATTGAGGAGAACTTTTAATGATACTGAAGAGAATCCTAGCTTCATGACATCAATAAAAAGAGCTCTTCTGAAGTCCGCATATTTCTCACATTCCAACAGCACGTGATGAACCGTTTCTGACTTTCTACAGAGGTCACAAAGACCATCTTGATGTTTTCCTATTAGAGCTCGATTATTTGCCAGGCCACAATGTCCAAGTCTTAATCGCGTGAGGATAACTTGCTCCCTTCGGTTTTTCCCACAGATTGGATTGTAGGATTTTACACTCTGCTGGATTTGGTTTGCACCAGCAGTGAGCAGGTAGGAGGTTTAAATGTAGGTGGTCAATGAGGGAATGAGCTGCATGTGAGGCAGATGACACAGGTGAATAATCAGCTCTGGAGTCAGCCAGCAGCTGCAGAGGCCAGAGCGTGCCTAAAAGAAAAGAAATACAAAGTGAAACAAAACTCATGTAAAGAAAAGGACCCCTTCATCACATTTATAAATCCTGAAACAAATCGACACAAGATAGAAAAGGAAGGTCTGATATTAAAAGGGATGCAGTGATGAATCATGTAGTATAAACAAACCGGTTTGACATCCAGCTACAAACTGGTCGGCAGTGGGTCTTTGAAAACAAAACGAACCTACATCACGTCAGTAAAATGTGGAAGTGGCTCGGAAACACGTGGCATTTCCAGACACAGTTGGGTGCACATGCCACCCTGCTGCAGAGGAATTATCTTCTTTATGGTTCATCGAGTCACCTTTTTCAGATATTGAAAATACTTTTCATGTTTTATGAATTTATTTTCCAACTTGCAAAACTTTATTGAAGGTTTTTAATTTTCGCAAAGAGACTTTCAATGTTTCCAAACGTTTTCTTTCAGTTTCAGATTACGGCAGGATTCTGATCCCCTAGTTTTACAGAAACATTAGAAAATTAAAAGCAAAGTTTTAATTCAGAACAAGAATGAAAGGAAAATAAAACAACACGAGATAGAAACTATTAGTCATGTTAGATTCCGATGTAAAGTACATGCAGATTACATCACAGAAAAACTATTGAACTGCAGCTGAGAGCAGGAGGGTCTTTAACCCAGATGTTCCAGCTGATCTGAGGCTTTCCAGGAGTTTCTTCCAAACATGTGAAGCATAGAAGCTGAATGCAGCTCCTCCATGTCTGACTCTGACTCAGGGATCTGAGGGAAAAACCGGATCCAGATGATCTGATCTGGGAGGTTCATACTGGGACTGATGTGCTTTGGTCCTGAATGATTCACAGCCTCAGGGGGCATTCCTGTTAGCCTTTCCGATTGGAATCCTTGTCTGTTTGCTCAGATGCGCCAAATGCAGGTCTCACGTCGTTTCAAGCGGACTAAATACAGGAAGCGGACTACGAAAAAGGCATTGCATTGTGGGTAAATCCATAGCGATGGCGTTAAGGGTCCTCTGCCTCGCCTGGTGTTCATACTGCGTCCATTGTTGCAGTGGATTTCTGCAGGATACTTGCATAAGACACAATAAAAACCCAAAACAGCCATAGTTTGGTCTCCATGTTTAACTCACAAGTTTTCTTCTTCATGCAGGTCTGGTCCTCTCTTCTGCTAAATACCAGTGCGGCGCCACCTCTGGTGGGCATGGGGATATATTATTCTAATGGTTTGACTGGTTTGACCAAAGTGCGGCGTGAACACGATCTCGGTCGGCATGGATACACCCCCCTACAGCTGGACCGAGTCCCCAATCAGACCGAGTCTAGCGGACTGTCCCGATGTGATGCACCCTTATAGACAAGCAACAGAACTTTAAAGTCTATCCTCTGACGGACAGGTAGTCGATGTAAAGACCTCAGACACGAACTGATGTGGTCTCAGTGAGGACTGGAGCAGCAGAGTTATAAATGAGCTGCAGGTATCTAATTGATTTTTTAAAGACCCTGTTACAGTCATAAAGTTGAATATAAATGAAAGCCTGGACTGGTTTTTCCAAGTCCGGCTGTGACTCAGATCTTTTAACCTAACAAACGAATCATTAGAAAATATATAAAAAAAAGAGAGAGAGGTTCAAGCAAGGCCTGCCATCTGAATATGAGTCATAATGTTAGTGAAAAGCCGACTCTTCTACACCAAGCCGAAGTGAACCGAACAGAGAGGGGCCCCCTGCTCACCCCCCCTCCCCATGTCACCTGCATTTAAATAAACAAATAAGCACATAAACAGACCACTTCTAACTGAAGCCCAGGAGGTGGAACAAGCATGCAGAAAGAGATGACAGATTAAAACAGACAGGAAACACTCCAGAATAAAGCAGCGTGAGCCGTGCATATCTGTGTAAAGCTAAAAGCTATACCGCCATCATCAGGTGTTTGTTTTACTGCACATGACCGTGTTGCTCTGAAAGTCTTGCTGTTTTTGTAGAAATGAAGATAAGAAATGAAAAGTGCTTGTGTGACATGTTATGTTTCCTTTAGGTGTGACGCTGATTCTAGAAGTCAAACAGAAGAATACGATGGAGTCCAGCAATGGCGACTGGGTGTCACCGAAGTGAAACAGGCAAACATTCAGCGATGCAGATGTGCTTAAGCTGCTTCATTTGGCATCTTTGGCTGATAATAACCTTAATGCAAGCTGAACTTAGTCTTAGCTGCATAGTTAGTAGTATGTTTTCTCCCATTTCACTTCTTCTAAACACATTGTACTGCCTCTGGTGATGCACAGTGGTTTGATCACCCTGCTATGGGAAGATGGCAAGTTTGGTGTACAAGCAAGACTGAGCATGGCAGGAGAGACTCAGCTCATTTAAAAATATATGCCTGTAAGTATGGCTAAGGTAATGTTGTGATGCAGTAAAAGTAGTTATTTAGCATCTGTGTGCTGTTATCTTTGAGTTAAAAGGTCAACGCTAATGCTGTTGATTCATCCAGGGGAATAAACAGCAGTGTCTGCACTCTGCTGCAATATGTAGCTACATGGTAAATTAAGAATGGGAAAAGTCACATAATAAGTAGGGACGCTACTTTTCGCAGTAATGATAAAAGTAAAGTAATGGTGGATGATTGACATCGAACGAACTCTGAGCTTTCTGTAGCTAAGAGCTAACTGAGCTAACCCGGAGATAACAGCAGCTAACCAGCTAACGGAGGTAAGCGGGCTAAAGCTAAGTCACGTTGTTAACCGGCTAAAAACCGTGGTTGTTCTTCGTTCTTCTGACTTGAAGTGGGAGATCGGGTACCTGTCAATTAAAAGGACACGCCCCTAAATATGCCGAATTTCGAGATTAAATTACTTTTAAACGGGTGAGTTAGAAAAAAATTCACTCCCCCCACAGTTGTCATGAAGGTAAACCTGACCTATTAAACCAAAAATGGATTTTTGAACCAGGCTGGAAACATGTTTATTCCTGCTGTAAACGTGTTTATTTCTGCTGTGAAGTTAGTCTTTTTACCATGGGAGTCTATGGGGATTTGCTGAGTTTTGCAGCCCCTAGTGGATGGAGGGGGAACTGCAGTTTTATGCACTTCAGCATAGGCCAAAGGCTCCGTCCATCTTTCTTATGCAGTCTATGGCAACAGTCCTAACAGCCAGCTAGTGGTGGAAAGTAGTATAAGATCTCTGGGATGGTGCTTGACTGTGATGCTTGTATCACAATTAAGCACAGGGGGGATAGAACATGGTAGAACATGTGGCAAACAGATATTTTCTTCAGTTAACACGCTTGACAACAGACAGGGCCTGCTTTGACCATTTTAAGAACTCATTGTTTCAATTGGGGTCAGAGTACAGTTTTAAAACAGGCAATTTATGATGATTTTACATCCATGAACTGAGATAGCTGTTCTGCTAACACACCAGCTCTTCCTACACAACACGATCTCTGCAGACCATGCCACACTGCAGCACATTAAGCTCAGATTCTGCCTGACAAACAGCTTTTTACAGCAGCTAATAAAACTCTGAGATCATGCTCCTCCAATCATGCTGGAGGTATCGGCATGGCATAAAAATATCAGGTTAAGTTTTGCACATCTTGACATGTGCAGAAGTCTGACTTCACAGATCTGAAGCAGGAAATTTTCACTCGTATAAACTTTGGCTGATGCCAAACAGGTTTAAAAGCTTCTGGTTGAGACATCTACAGAGGGAGTTATAAATGGAGTTAGAGAAGACTGCCTGGCGCTGTGCCTGTTTCAGTGCATGTACCCCACTGCATATCCTCTGTGGTGTTTTTCTGCCATTTTTTCAGCCTGGGAATCTTTTACGAGACCATTGTCTTTTGAAATTGGACGTTTAAGAAGTATAAAAGAGGATAATTACGGCTGCCAATGCTGTATGACGGTGTCTTTGTGTAGTCTGTGTTGTAATTGCTATGCTGTTTCACCTCAATCTGTACAAGATGCTTCCAGTTTTTAGAAAAATCTTTATTAATAAATGAACAAATAAATAAATAATAAAATAAAAAGCAATTTTCTTTAACTTTGCCAAAATTTGAAAAAAAAACCCCAAAAAACCAGCTTTATATCACAGGCCTTGTGTCGCATAAAATGTTGATTAAAGGTTTAATTTGTCCAAAAAAGACAAAATCTTTAGTGTCTGAAACAACGTTTTGATACTTTTCAAGTTATCAAAACACAGTTGCTGATTTAAGGGATTCTCCGAAACTTTTGACCACTAGGTGGCGCTAAACCTGGAACTTCCTACAGGCCACCCAACACTGTCACAAAAATAAATGTGTCCACTACAGATAATTATTTTGAGTATCAAATGAAGCTGTAACCTCACACACAACTCATGCTAACAGCTTATTGTTAGGAATTAGCATTAGCCGCTAGCTTCTGAAAACCATGAAACCAGGCCGGTTTCTACCATACAAGCTGCTACTTTTTAAACATGATACAAATGCTGCAGCGTATACAATGATGTGCTTAAGTCACATGATCCAGGTCACATGGTCTCATGCAAAGTTACAAAGTCTGGTTTCTGAAGAGAGCAGCCCCCTCTGAAACACCGAACGCTGACCACAGAACATTTTTTTTTTTTCCAGTGATGCAAAAGGTCCCAGAAACTACCAGGTATGATACATGTGGACACGTCTTGTCCCACAAACAGCTGCGGTTTATATCGGTGGTTTTCCATGTGATGGGCTCGTCACACGGGACACAACAAACAGCAGCGGCAGCGGCAGTGTCGCGTCTCACACTCTCAGATTGCTTGTCCCCTAGAAATGTGATTGGTTCTAATACTGGAGGGAATTTTGGAGTTTTCTCTGCAGTACTTGACAGCTAAAGCATGAAGGATGAAGAGTCGAGAGATTTTGCTGGAATTGAGAGAAATCTTGCTGTTAACTCTACATAAGTAAACGACGCTCCTTGTTCACGAACAAGGAACCATCCTGGTGAATGCCATCATGCGACGGCAGATCTCTGTGCTGACCCAGATAATCTCATGTTCTCCTGGATCAGTCGCTGAAACCCTCTGATTGGTTCTGGAGCCATGTGATGGCGACTGAAGTTGAACATTTTCAAATGCAGGAACGTCACCTGTCGCTTGGCTGGAGGAGTTTTAGCCTCATTGGGAAAATTCCACGGGAAACGAATGGAGGCAACGGCGATGTGTCGTCTGCAGCTCCTCCCTCATCCTCATGAGGACCAGCTCTGTAACAGTCCCAACCAGTCTGACAGCTGCTGCTTCTTGGTTTTCATTTTCAGTAATGGTTGATGTGCATGTTGCTACGTGCACATCAGCTGACGGTAGCGGCATCGGCACCGTCAGGATTCCTTCAGTAACTTTCATGTTCATAACATCGTTAGCATAGTTGTTGTGGTGGTCTCGCTGTTCCCAGAATGCTCCAGACATAAAGCTCACTAAAGTTTGTGTTTTCCAAACAGGAGTACTTTCTGTGTGTTCTGATATCTTGTTAACTGCTCCAGTGGGCTGAATGAGTTTTCTTGAAAGTTTCATGCTTCACAAAAGTGTCTTCATATTGATCTCCACAAGCTCAATCCCTTCTGTTCCACTTGCAAAGATCAATAAGGAAGAAAGGCTTAAACTTTGGGGATTGTTGACCGCACACACACTGTACTTCTCTCTATATTGTTGCAGAACATACTTCTGAAATATTTCATCATTTGGCTTTTCTCTCTGCCTTCCTGTCTGCTACTAATTGTTCTACAGGAAACAAAGGCAGCAGCCTGGTGGGAGGTGGAGAAAAACAATCACAAAACTCTGCCTTAGTTATTGACAAATGTAGAACCTCCTCATTCCATCTCTTCACCAGAAGCAAAGCGGTGTGCATCGTGTTTTCTGTGCCTCTTGCTGCACAGCTCACTCCAGTTCTGATTATTCTCTCTTCTTCATTTACTGGGCTCTGGCAGTATGAAGGAACGGTGGGAAGGAGCTGATTGGACAAAACCTGGCTGTAAACGCCCTGAGAGCTCAGATATCACAGCTTACATTTACATTTAGCATATAGGAAGTGAATGTAAAGACAAGGAAGGTTTATTTGTAGATCAAATGTCATGTCCATGATAATTGAAAATGGTTTACTTAAAACATTAAAAACAGTACTAGGACACCAGTCCACTGATGATAAATAAGTTTCTGATTCTGATTCCAGCAGGTGCAGAAGAAGCATCAGAAGAGCATTTACAATCTATGACAAAGTAAAGTAAAATATGAAAGCACATTCATATACAGTATGTAGAAATAAAAGAAATAACACACAGTGGACAACACTGATGAAGAAAAGGATCATTTATCTTCTGGTAATGAAATGGAGGGTATTCTCTTGGCGGTAGAGAGTCGGGGGGGATCAAGCTCCTTGCACTCGTATTCCTCGATCTGTCTCCCTTTGCTTTGCTTTTATGCTGCAAATATCAACATTTTAATCCATCAATAATCTCAAGTGTTATGATAAGGTTCATTAATGAAGCAACCAATAACTTCATAGCTGCCAATAACGTTCTGATTCTGGCCTTTTTAAATGTGATAAAGCTATTAAGTCATGAAATGTTTATGTTTCATAAATACAGATCTAAGTTATGCTGTTGGTTAAGTCGAGTAAGCATCAAAACAAAATCCTTTAAAATGTTTTAATCAGTTACTGATCATGTAATAATATAAAAAAAACACATTTTAGATGTTAGAAAACACAGATTACACTGATGTCAAGTTATTTTATGAGCTTTACGACATTTAAAATGGTCAGGATTAGAATGTTATTGGCTGTTATTACAGTACTGCTTCTTACATGGTGCAAACCTGGCTTGTTTGTGTGTCCTGGTCCATGTTGCCTCCATCCCCCTCACTGGAGTGTGTATGCGAGATGAAAACACAGCACAGTGTCTGCGTGTGGTTTCTATACTACTCATTCCAGTTCAGGGTTGCAGAGAAGCTGCAGTCAATCCCAGCAGTTAGGTGAGAGGCAGGTCCACCTGGACAGGTCGCGCCTTCACAGCCGATAATGGGAGGGGTTCCACAAGGCTCACTGCCGTGAAGGAGCTGATTGGACAAAAACTGTCTCTAAACGACTCTTCTCTAAAATACACGCCAGCGTCAATCTGAAGCAGAGCCGATTGTTCAGGCAGCAAGTCAGTCGGTGAAAAGCAAAGTGGATCTGGTGGATTTTACAGGTAAAAGACTACACAACTGTTTAAATGAAAAAGTAAATTAAAAAAATTGCATTAACTAAATATTTTAAATCACTTACTGGTGGAAGATCCTCAGAACACAAGGAAGTTATTCATCAAAAAGCAGACACACGTGATATAAGTTGTATTAGCCAAATAAAGTCATTGCTGGTTTATGTTCTCCTTAAAGTCTACAAGTACAACAACCCTCTGGCAATGACGCAGTCCTCGCATCATCCAACATGCAGAGATTCCAGATGTTCCCATCTGAAAAGCTCCAGGAGGATCTCGGTGCTGGGTGGAAAGTCCGGCACTCCCATTTGTTCTGTACTGCTTCCACAGCAATTACGCATTGCTTACGCACTGGTTACACACAGCTTATGCACCGGTTACATACAGCTTACGCACTGGTTACACACAGCTTATGCACCGGTTACATACAGCTTATGCACTGGTTACACACAGCTTATGCACCGGTTACATACAGCTTATGCACTGGTTACACACAGCTTATGCACCGGTTACATACAGCTTATGCACTGGTTACACACCGCTTACGCACTGGTTACACACAGATTACGCACTGCTTACACACCGCTTACGCACTGGTTACACCGGTTACGTACGTCTTACGTACCTCTTACGCACCGCTTCCGCACTGGTTACACACCGCTTACGTACCTCTTACGCACTGGTTATGCACTGGTTACACACCGCTTACGCACCGCTTACATACCTCTTACGCACCGCTTCCACACTGGTTACACACCGCTTACGTACCTCTTACGCACTGGCTATGCACCGCTTACACACTGCTTACGCACTGCTTACACACCGCTTACGCACTGGTTACACACTGCTTACACACTGGTTACACACCGCTTACGCACCGGTTACACACCGCTTACGCACTGGTTACACACCGCTTACGCACCGCTTATACACCGTTTACGCACCACTTACACACTGCTTACGCACTGGTTACACACCGCTTACGCACTGGTTACACACAGCTTCCGCGCCACTTACACACCGCTTACGTACCTCTTACACATAGCTTCCGCACTGGTTACACACCGCTTACGTACCTCCTACGCACTGACTATGCACCGCTTACACACCGCTTACGCACTGGTTACACACCGGTTACACACCGCTTATGCACTGGTTACACACCGCTTACGCACCGCTTATGCACCGCTTACACACCGCTTACACATTGCTTACACACCGCTTACGCACTGGTTACACACCGCTTACGTACCTCTTACGCACTGGCTATGCACCGCTTACACACCGCTTACACACCGCTTACGCACTGCTTACACACCGCTTATGCACTGGTTACACACAGCTTACGCACTGGTTACACACCGTTTAAACACCACTTACACACCGCTTACGCACTGGTTACACACCGCTTACGCACTGGTTACACACCGCTTATGCACTGCTTACGCACCACTTACACACCGCTTATGCACTGGTAACACCTTCTTACCCACTGGTTACACACCGCTTACGTACCTCTTACGCACTGGTTATGCACCGCTTACGCACCGCTTACACACCGCTTACGCACTGCTTACACACCGCTTATGCACTGGTTACACACAGCTTACGCACTGGTTACACACCGTTTAAACACCACTTACACACCGCTTACGCACTGGTTACACACCGCTTACGCACTGGTTACACACCGCTTATGCACTGCTTACGCACCACTTACACACCGCTTATGCACTGGTAACACCTTCTTACCCACTGGTTACACACCGCTTACGTACCTCTTACGCACTGGTTATGCACCGCTTACGCACCGCTTACATACCTCTTACGCACCGCTTCCGCACTGGTTACACACGGCTTACGCACTGCTTACACATCGCTTATGTACCTCTCACGCACCGCTTCCGCACTGGTTACACACATCTTACGCACCGGTTACACACCGCTTACACACCACTTACACACCGCTTATGCACCGGTTACACACAGCTTATGCACTGCTTACATACCGCTTACACACCACTTACACACTGCTTATGCACCGGTTACACACAGCTTACGCACTGGTTACACACCGCTTACGGACTGGTTACACACCACTTTTGCACTGGTTACACACTGCTTCCGCACCGCTTACACATCACTTACGCACTGTTTACACACCGCTTACATACCTCTTACGCACTGATTATGCACTGCATACACACAGCTTACGCACCGCTTACACACCGCTTATGTACCTCTTACGCACCGCTTCCGCACTGGTTACACACCACTTCCGTACCTCTTATGCACTGGTTACCCACCGCTTACACACCGCCTATGCACCGGTTACACACCGCTTACGCACTGCTTACACACCACTTACGCACCACTTACACAAAGCTTACACACCACTTTTGCACCGGTTGAGAAGGCGCACATACACAGGTTGAACATGCATACTCCACACCACGCGACATATGAGTCTGGGCTGCATCATGGGATTGTGATTTTTGGTTCTGAATATTCAGACTGATGTTTTTAACAGTTAAGATGATGAAACGGAGAGTTCTTGCTTTCTGTTGTTTCACAGCAGAAAAAGAACCACAGATTTTTACTCCATGTCTTCACTTCTTTCCTTACGTGAGCGAGAGATGCCGCTGCTTGCCATGCTGAAGCAACGCTGACGCCACGGCATGAACAGCAGGGTTGTGTCATTTCTGAAAACATTAAAGAAGATCTGCAGATTATTTTTGAGTCTTTCGTTTCCCCACTTTGAAATGATGCGGAGGGAAATTTAGCTCGAATGTTTGGTCATAAAAATCCTTTTTTCTCTGAGAAAAAAACAAAACCGCCATTTTCATTAAAACAAATTCCTGTTCATCTGTTTCAGTGTGATCATCGTAGTGAAATAGTCGGTGTATCAAACACACACCCCTACTGAAATGTCCACTGTGTAGCAGTTAAAGGACATGTCTGCTGGTGCTTTTCAGACAGACAGACAGACACGTTCCAGGCTTTCTGTGGCTCTGCTGGTCATTTAACTTTCAGCGCTTTCTGAAGATCTGCAGCGGGGTTCAGCTGGAAAGTTTGGCCGACTGACTCACTCCCCCAGACATTCATCCACACATGCTGGGCTGTTTACAGACTTTCTGTCAGCCCACCATTATTTAAGCAAACACACATAGCTTGAAACGTTGGGTGTTATTTATTTATCTGTTTCCAAATCAGCCAACTGGTTCACATATAGAAATAATTGCTGTTTACACAAACATGCAATAAAATCACATATCAGAGTCACTGTTCACAGTGCACCGGCCACAGCCGTGCAGAGTGTGCAGAGCGTGCCGAGCGGCTTGTTAAGCAAATGCATAACGCGAATGAGGACACATTTACCAACCGGAGTACTTATGTAGACACTCCAGGGGGTGTGTGAGAGAGTAAACAAAGATTTCTTCCTTTCTGACTTTATACATGTGACTTCGGTGTGTATGATGAGCTGAGTCAGTGCAGGTGCTCAGGATTAGTGTGCACACGTAGAAATGTACACGTATGTACATTTGAAATGATTCCTGGTTGTTGTAAAGTTACTCTGATCCTCAAATGAATTGCTTGAGTTTTCACATCCAGATTAAATGTTTGCTGTGTTTTAGATCCATTGTGACCTGGATGCTGGAATGAACGTGAGAATATTTAAAATGAACAGATATGTACAGGAAAGAGAAGAGTTAACATATATAAAAATACAACTGTAATGGATAAAAGTTGCATGTTGGTCTCTCTTTCCGGTCCTATCCACCCCAACCCGTCCTCTCCACCCCCACCGGTCCAGGCAAATGGCCGTCCTCCCTCATCCAAGTTCTGCCAGAGGTTTTTCCCGCCTCTGTCGCCTCATGTAGCTCAGGATGCGAGACTGGAAAATGGCAGCAAGACGATTCAAAGTGCAATACATTAAAATTTCGTATTGTTCATGATATTGTTCATTAAAAATAAAGTGTTTGATAATATAGTTGTAGCTACTGCTTTTTACTAAAACAAAGGAAGAACGTAGCATTTTCATTCATTTTAGGTGATTTTGCTGTCGTGTTGCTGGTCTGACTGGAGAACATTACTCTGCATGTCACCCCTGAACTAAATCATTCCAGATTTTTTAATCTGGAATTATATCATTCAGAATAACAGGAGTATCCTTCAGGTTTACATGGAAATAGTAACTCTGGATTGAAGTTTACATGGAAAACACGTTTATTCGCCTGTACTTAAATCTGCTTTAGATTGGAGGGTTGGAAAGGGCTCTGATTAGACAGGTGGCGGACATAATGTACGTAAGGTGCACGTCAAGCCTGGACCTACACAGGACATCTTTGCAATCTGTTACCTGCACCTCTTCGGGTTGCCCATTTACTTCATAAACGGATAGGTTGTAGTGTAAAGCAGAGAAACAGCCCCGGCCGCTCGGCCACCAGGCCGTGAGGCGCCGTTGGCCGTCAGGCCGTGAGGGGCTGCCTGCTACCAGGCTGTGAGGTGCTGTTGGCCACCAGGCTGTGAGGTGCTGCCTGCCATCAGGCCGTGAGGTGCCGTTGGCCGCCAGGCCGTGAGGTGCCATTGGCCGCCAGGCCGTGAGGTGCCATTGGCCGCCAGGCCGTGAGGGTGCTGTTGGCCACCAGGCCGTGAGGAGCTGCCTGCTACCATGCCGTGAGGTGCTGCCTGCCACCAGGCCGTGAGGAGCTGCCTGCCACCAGGCCATGAGGAGCTGCCTGCTACCAGGCCGTGAGGTGCTGTTGGCCACCAGGCTGTGAGGTGCTGCCTGCCACCAGGCCGTGAGGTGCCGTTGGCCGCCAGGCCGTGAGGTGCCATTGGCCGCCAGGCCGTGAGGTGCCATTGGCCGCCAGGCCGTGAGGTGCCATTGGCCGCCAGGCCGTGAGGGTGCTGTTGGCCACCAGGCCGTGAGGAGCTGCCTGCTACCATGCCATGAGGTGCTGCCTGCTACCATGCCATGAGGTGCTGCCTGCCACCAGGCCGTGAGGAGCTGCCTGCCACCAGGCCGTGAGGAGCTGCCTGCCACCAGGCCGTGAGGAGCTGCCTGCCACCAGGCCGTGAGGAGCTGCCTGCCACCAGGCCGTGAGGAGCTGCCTGCCACCAGGCCGTGAGGTGCCGTTGGCCACCAGGCCGTGAGGTGCTGTTGGCCCCCAGGCCGTGAGGTGCCGTTGGCCACCAGGCCGTGAGGAGCTGCCTGCTACTAGGCCGTGAGGTGCTGCCTGCCACCAGGCCGTAAGTTGCCGTTGGCCGCCAGACCGTGAGGTGCTGTTGGCCCCCAGGCCGTGAGGTGCTGTTGGCCGCCAGGCCGTGAGGAGCTGCCTGCTACCATGCCGTGAGGTGCTGCCTGCCACCAGGCCGTGAGGAGCTGCCTGCCACCAGGCCGTGAGGTGCTGTTGGCCACCAGGCTGTGAGGTGCTGCCTGCTACCAGGCCGTGAGGTGCTGTTGGCCACCAGGCCGTGAGGAGCTGCCTGCTACCAGGCCGTGAGGTGCTGTTGGCCACCAGGCTGTGAGGTGCTGCCTGCCCCCAGGCCGTGAGGTGCCGTTGGCCACCAGGCCGTGAGGAGCTGCCTGCTACTAGGCCGTGAGGTGCTGCCTGCCACCAGGCCGTAAGTTGCCGTTGGCCGCCAGACCGTGAGGTGCTGTTGGCCCCCAGGCCGTGAGGTGCTGTTGGCCGCCAGGCCGTGAGGAGCTGCCTGCTACCATGCCGTGAGGTGCTGCCTGCCACCAGGCCGTGAGGAGCTGCCTGCCACCAGGCCGTGAGGTGCTGTTGGCCACCAGGCTGTGAGGTGCTGCCTGCTACCAGGCCGTGAGGTGCTGTTGGCCACCAGGCCGTGAGGAGCTGCCTGCTACCAGGCCGTGAGGTGCTGTTGGCCACCAGGCTGTGAGGTGCTGCCTGCCACCAGGCCGTGAGGTGCCGTTGGCCGCCAGGCCGTGAGGGTGCTGTTGGCCACCAGGCCGTGAGGAGCTGCCTGCTACTAGGCCGTGAGGAGGTGCCTGCTACCATGCCGTGAGGTGCTGCCTGCCACCAGGCCGTGAGGAGCTGCCTGCCACCAGGCCGTGAGGTGCTGTTGGCCGCCAGGCCGTGAGGTGCTGTTGGCCCCCAGGCCGTGAGGTGCTGTTGGCCGCCAGGCCGTGAGGAGCTGCCTGCTACCATGCCGTGAGGTGCTGCCTGCCACCAGGCCGTGAGGAGCTGCCTGCCACCAGGCCGTGAGGTGCTGTTGGCCACCAGGCTGTGAGGTGCTGCCTGCTACCAGGCCGTGAGGTGCTGTTGGCCACCAGGCCGTGAGGAGCTGCCTGCTACCAGGCCGTGAGGTGCTGTTGGCCACCAGGCTGTGAGGTGCTGCCTGCCACCAGGCCGTGAGGTGCCGTTGGCCGCCAGGCCGTGAGGGTGCTGTTGGCCACCAGGCCGTGAGGAGCTGCCTGCTACTAGGCCGTGAGGAGGTGCCTGCTACCATGCCGTGAGGTGCTGCCTGCCACCAGGCCGTGAGGAGCTGCCTGCCACCAGGCCGTGAGGTGCTGTTGGCCGCCAGGCCGTGAGGAGCTGCCTGCTACCAGGCCGTGAGGAGCTGCCTGCTACCAGGCCGTGAGGAGCTGCCTGCTACCAGGCCGTGAGGTGCCGTTGGCCACCAGGCCGTGAGGTGCTGTTGGCCCCCAGGCCGTGAGGTGCCGTTGGCCACCAGGCCGTGAGGAGCTGCCTGCTACTAGGCCGTGAGGTGCTGCCTGCCACCAGGCCGTAAGTTGCCGTTGGCCGCCAGACCGTGAGGTGCTGTTGGCCCCCAGGCCGTGAGGTGCTGTTGGCCGCCAGGCCGTGAGGAGCTGCCTGCTACCATGCCGTGAGGTGCTGCCTGCCACCAGGCCGTGAGGAGCTGCCTGCCACCAGGCCGTGAGGTGCTGTTGGCCACCAGGCTGTGAGGTGCTGCCTGCTACCAGGCCGTGAGGTGCTGTTGGCCACCAGGCCGTGAGGAGCTGCCTGCTACCAGGCCGTGAGGTGCTGTTGGCCACCAGGCTGTGAGGTGCTGCCTGCCACCAGGCCGTGAGGTGCCGTTGGCCGCCAGGCCGTGAGGGTGCTGTTGGCCACCAGGCCGTGAGGAGCTGCCTGCTACTAGGCCGTGAGGAGGTGCCTGCTACCATGCCGTGAGGTGCTGCCTGCCACCAGGCCGTGAGGAGCTGCCTGCCACCAGGCCGTGAGGTGCTGTTGGCCGCCAGGCCGTGAGGAGCTGCCTGCTACCAGGCCGTGAGGAGCTGCCTGCTACCAGGCCGTGAGGTGCCGTTGGCCGCCAGGCCGTGAGGTGTCGTTGGCTGCCAGGCCGTGAGGTGTCGTTGGCCGCCAGGCCGTGAGGTGCCGTTGGCTGCCAGGCCGTGAGGTGCCGTTGGCTGCCAGGCCGTGAGGTGCCGTTGGCTGCCAGGCCGTAAGTTGCCGTTGGCCGCCAGGCCGTGAGGTGCCGTTGGCTGCCAGGCCGTGAGGTGTCGTTGGCCCCCAGGCCGTGAGGTGCCATTGGCCACCAGGCCGTGAAGTGCCGTTGGCCGCCAGGCGCTGCAGAAAGACGAGGTCTTTTTAAATTAGTGGTGAGTTTCAGAAAAAGGACATATTTTAAAGTATTCTGTTTATTGGTGGTCCTTTCAGTGTTGTTGAGAAGCACAACCTCCCTTTTAAACTTTCTCCCTTTTCCTCAGTCTGTTTTTTGTCATTGCCTTGAGGCCGTAAGAAAAGACAGACCGAGAAAATGACGGACAGTGCTCACACAACAAAGTCTGTCACTCACTACGCTGGAATTCACTTTGTGCGACGGAGTCCGAGGGGATTTCTGAGTCGGGCAGCAGGGAGGGTTTTGATCAGGAGTCGGGACGCTTCAAGATACTGCTATCAAAGCTGTGCAAGATTAATGCCACTGCCCCACCAGTTGTGATTATTTCCATGTGAGGACGGACTGTGACTAACAAGGCAGCGCTGACTTTGTCCCACGTAAACAGACTCTACCGTCAGTTGGGATCTCAGAGTTGTGGCACTTTGGTGAGCAGCAATACCACTGATAAACACTGGAGACTTTTTATTGGAATAATCTACTGAAGTTTGACAAGCCAATGTGGTTAATGTCAACCAACTGCTTTCATATACTACTAGTTAAGACAGCTGGTTAATGATAACTAGTCCTTTCTTTTCTATCGGCTTAACATCTTTTATTTAAGTTTCCAGCTTCCCTGATGGTTGGTGAGCGTTAAGACATCACTTCTGAGACATCTTTTATACAAGGGGATGTATGTGTGTGTGTGTGTGTGTGTGTGTGTGTGTGTGTGTGTGTGTGTGCGTGTGTGTGTGTGTGTGTGAGTGTGTGTATGTGTGTGTGTGTGAGACCATGTCATGTACATGCGTAACTCGGGGTTTGTGGTCTGAGGGCCTTGTCAGGATTGCCCTGTAAACAACGTTTGGCTGATTTTGTTTACTGGTCTGAATGATTTCCTGACTAGCGCTTACTGGTGCTGTAATTCTGCATTTTCAGGTGACCAGTGCAACCACAAACTGGTTCATAGCTGATCCCACAGTGATCCAAACAGCCGTCAACTTTCACATTTTCTACCAACCCCTCTGGCTTTGCTCGTAAAGTCTTTTTATTCACACACATCCAAACTGTTTCCTTCCTGAGACAAAACATAACTGCACTCGCGAGAAGTTTCATCTTCAACGCGCTGAAGGATGTTAGAAATCCCGCCATTATTTAACCTGAACGACGACTGATCCTCCTTCTGCAGACTTCATGGCGCTTTGCATCCATCTGATCTCCTAAAATAAAGGTTAGAAATAAGAATCAGTTAAGAGCAAATCTTTATTTCAGATTTCAACCTTATCGGTTCTCCTTCCTGGAGCTGCTGATCTGCTCAACCACCCACCAACCAGGAGGTCAGCAGATCGATTACTGGCTTGGTTCCAATGTGGCCATCGGTGTATGAATGTGTGTGTATAACTGATAAAACACTTGGCATTAACTGAGAAACGCTGTGTGAATGTGTGTGTCAATGAATGGTGCCTGTGGGTTGTAAAAGAGCTTTGACTGGTTAGACCAGAAAACCACGATACAGATGTTGCCAGATGAAATAAAGAGAACTGGAAGTTAGGGGCTACTTACTGGTAAATACTTATGGAAATGTTTGCAGAAATATGTGGAAACCATCAACAGATATTAAAAAGAAGCAAATGCTTTCAGTGCCATGCTTTCCAAACTTAACTTACTTTTAAAAACTGTGTCTTTGTAAATTGTAAATTTTTCAAACCAAGACATTAAAGGTTAAACAGATTAAATCAAACAAAGTTTGTCTTCATGGACAGAGGCTCAAGCTGCAGTTGTGGAGAGGAGGGAGTCTGGTTTGGTGTGGTTCTGCTGGCGTCCTCAGATCAGCTCTTCAGCGTTTCGGCATGTGAAGCATCTGGGATGAAAGTCAGCCCCTCTAAGCCTGAGGCCATGGTTCTTTACTGGTAAAGAGTGGAGTGTCCCTCTGGCTTGGGAATAAGCCTGTGCCTCAGGCAGGGGAGTGCAAGTATCTTGGGATCTTGTTAGTGTATGTAACATCCAGAGAGCCGCTCCTCCTCCTCCTCCGTATTGAAAGAAGTCAGCTGAGGTAGCACAAGCATCTCATTAGGACACCTCCCCTGTGGGGTTTCTGGTATGTCCTGCCGAGAGGAGCCCAGGTAGACCAGGATCTGTACTCCTTCTGGCCTGGGAGTACTTCAAGATCCCCCAGTTGGATCGGACAAGTCAGGCAATAAATAACAATACAATGGATTTATACTCACAAGATCTCACAGAGGTACAGGCTGGAAATGAATAAAATAAAACTAATAATAATAAAAAGCAAAAAGGTTATGAGATCTAAAAATAGAAGATGAATAAGAGGAAACCACGGTTTTTGTCGATGAGAAACATCATCAGACCTTTTTTTTTAAAACAATCTGTGGATCGTGGTGTCCTCAAGGTGTCTGGGAGGCATTCCACAAGCGCAGGGCAGTGCCTCAAAACGCCCCATCCCCCACGGTCTGGTGTCTGAATCTCCCTCCGAAACCTCCAGCCTGGGAAAAACAGGAAAATAATGAAATCGTGGTTTAAAGATGAGTTCGGAATGACAAACATAATGATGAAATCATCTTGGCGCTTCGTTCAGATTGCTGAACACCAACTTGCTTCCATCCTGTCACACAAATTTCCATTTTTTACCATATTTTTACCACATTCAGTTTTTTTCTTGAACCACACTCCTGCTTTTTTGTTCTCAGCTCAACCTTGAAGAGCCAAGTCCTTTGCTGATCCATGTCTTTCTTCTCTAACTGCAGACACAAGTTCTGAATTCAAATTGGACTTCAAACTACCGAATGTGAATTGAGATGTAAATAGGCAAATGAGCTGTGAGCTGTAGGAGGCAGAGAAACATGTAAATGTGGAGATAAGAATCAGCTCCTGTGAACTTCTACAATTTATTCTGCTGTGAGCTAAAACCAAACTGCAATGAACTCTGCAACTCACCTGCTTCAGGCATCTAGAAGCACCCAACTGGTGTGCAGTACGCTAACACACCTAGATTTCTCCCCAATACGTCTGCATGGATGTAGACCCATATATCTGAATCATTTTGTTTCTTACATCTGCAAATTTGTCGCGCTTTTAATGTCTCCCATTGAAAAGGATGGAAGGGAGGGAACCACGTCAAGAGCAGAACACGACAGAAAAACACAATGGCATGCTGCAACAGATAGTTGGAGTGTAACAAAGTCAATAAATTATATGTTGTCTATTTTGCAGCTATTGGCACACATGGACTGCTAATGCTAAGGCTGCACGGCACCAGCCGGTTCTACAAAGACTGGGCTGGAAAATTGCAGACCAGGGTTTTTTCTGTCACATTTCAGATGTGCCTGCAGACCTTTCAGAACTAATTTTAGCAATAATTTTGTTACTCTGAGTTATTCTGACGGTCATGAAAACAGGCTCGTTGAGTAGAGAAAGAAACTGTTTAGCAAATCTCTAGACAGAACCATTCTAGGAAATGAAGCAGTCACACTCCCAAACCAGGTAAAAGTCATATTACTGCATGTGGAATGTATTTTGTTTATATTAATTACCGTTGTGTTATATCTGAAACTTGGCACAAATATTTCCGTCATCTTTGTTGCAGCGTTGCCGCAGTTCTACTTACAGTCACTTCGAAGAATGGTTGAGAGCTAAAATCAGATCAGTGAATATATTGTCAGCTTTCATCGCTGATCACGTGACTTACATCGCTGTTTCATGTTGCTCGGCTGCTACAGCTAGCTTCCACACAAATAATGGCACATTTGCTCTGTTCCTTTTGGATGTCCCAGTCGACTTTCCATGTGATGCGTTACATTTTCCAGATGCTTTCTGACCCTGAACGACAAGCTAAACGTGTTCCTGCCATCAAACCCGATGACTGGAAGCCAACGGAGAGTCGAAGCATTGTGTTGATGTCAAAATGCTTGTTGGCAGGATGTTTGACCAGTTCAGCCTCACCGTGTAAATGCCTGATGTGATGACAACAGTTTCAGCGTTAATGAGAGGACAGACTTTAATTTTCCTTTCTGGTGTCAAAAAAACAGTCATTAAATATCCATGTTTTCTCACAGTAGCGTTAGCTCATAAATGTAACACAGACACATCCCTCATAATTACCAGGCGTTAATGTGATCCCTGTTGTGTTTTTCTTTACTTTACTGTCTTTTGACATGAAGAAATACTTTGTTTTCCACAGCTTGAAAGTTCCGCTGCCACCAAACAGCTTGTAGTTTGTAATTCTGCTCCTGTGAAGTGCGACTGCTGACTGACAAGGTAATTATAAATATCGTGCTTAAGCTAAATGGGGTTGCAATATCTCCATCAGTTGTACAGGTTTGTAAACCCGGCTCGTGGAAAATCATGCAAGTGCACCAACAAGCACTTTTTTAGAAAATATGTCGGCCTGAAAGCGCTGAACTGGTTTGGAACATGTGAAAGTCAGCTAGCACCATCGATCGGGCCATTAACAGCAAATTCAGTGATTTGATAATGGCAGCTAGCGTTTCACCACCCAACATTGCGGCGTACAAACAATGTGAGGTCACTGAGAATAAAGTCAGGTGATGGACTGGTGACCTGTTCAGGCTGTACCCTGTCTTTCTACTGGGAAAGGCTCCAGCTTCCAGCAGCTGAATTGGACCAAGCGCTCCAGAAAATCAATGGATGGATGGATCATGGCGGAATAACAACCAATGTGACGTCAGTGAGATGTGTGTCCCTTTCCTACAACTTCCCGGAAGAAGAAAGAAAGCATGCAAGGGATTTGTTTTGTGTAAAAAGTGCTTGAAACAATAGGACCATGTCACTTTATGAGACCAGGAGCAGAGCCCAAGGGTAAAGAAAACTGGGTTATTAGAGAGAGTTAGTAATGACTGGCAATGATACTGGTTCCCCTGCTGGGAGTTGTAGGCTTTAAAACCAGCTGAACCAGTGAGTCTGGCTGTGTTGACCTTCATACAAACAGATGATAAACTATGAACAGAAGCAAAGCCCATAAACAGAAATAGAAACAGAGAAATCAGGACTGTTGAAACCTAAAGAGGAAACAAAACGAAGATGAAATGTTTGCAGACTGAATCCAACCACATGAAGTTTCATTAAACAAATTTTAAATCCATAAATAATGAGAATGCATCACTAAAGAGTGTGTTTACTCACATCTTTACTTGTTTTTTCCAATTATGCATCTTCATCAGATTTTCCAAAGGAGGAAGAAAAAAAAAGTTTGCTTTGGGAATGGGGCTCGCAAGCTGCCAACACTTCATGTTCTCCACTCGTTAGACGCTCTGATTGGCATAATCAGGTTACAACGAAGCTGAAAGGAGAGGGCCTTCAGCAAGAATTAGCATCAACCATCAGTTACGTCAACAGGCTCCATAGCAGACACGAGAAACGAAACAAAAAAAGCACACGTGGATGTGGATCCTAAGTTTGGGATCCCACCTGATCAACCAGGAAACAGCTGCCTGCTGAAATCCTAACATTAAGGCAATCTTTCTAAGACAAAGAATAGTTGGAAGATTAGGAAAGGAGGTGGTGTAGAAAATAGCAGTGGCAGACAGATTTGAGGTGACAAGGCGTGCACAAAGCCCTGTCAGGAGCCCGAGATGTGAAGAAAGGCTGTCAAGATGCAGAGGAAGGAAGGCATGCTGTGCTCTTTTGAAGGAGCTTGTCATTACTACAAATTGTTTCTTCAGGTTTGATTTCTAATTTAGTCATCTATTTACAGAAATCATTTGAATATTCACCGTTGATCACGCCGCCAAACCGTCCCTGCACGTCGGCCGTTGGAAGACGTTTGGTGTATTTTTGGAGGAATCACAGCTTCACATAATTTAATTACCTGCCTGGGCTGACTTGTAATTGTAAGTTAGAGTGACAGCAGTCAAGCAGCTCAGTCGGGCTAATTTATAAGTAGGCATATAGATGCAACGTCAAATGCTACGCTGTCACTTAGCTCGCTGTGGACGTGCAGGTACTGCAGGAGGAAACAGAGCAGCTGGAACAGGAAGAAGTAAAAACAAAGATCCACGAAAACTAATGAGCGCCGTGTTTGGAATCCATATGTGGTGGAAAAAACACACGGACAGTTCGGAAATGTGCTCTGAGATGAAACAGAACAAGAATAAAACGCTGCTTTAACAAACACAAATTAAGCGCCGGAGAGAAAAGGACAAAGACAAAAGTATCATTCAGACTAAAAGCAAAGTGGATGGCAGGATGAGGGAAAGAAAATGAGTGTGAGGATGATGTGAAACAGGCACGGTGTGATAATGAGTGTGAATGTTTTATGTTGGCATGATTCCAACCAAGTTTACCTTATTGGTGATTATCATTCTGTAGCTTCTGTAGCCGAGTGTCGCAGGAAGGTGTTAAAAGAAACAGTTATTTGTATGTAATTAACTGTAGCTGCTTTCCCCCAAATAATTCATCTTTACACATCATTCATGCTGTTTGCAGTCCTGCTAAGGTGTCGGGGTCTGCATTAACACCTTCAATCATCTATCTATCTTAACTAGTTTTAAGGTACGAACGGAAGGAGAACAGTCAGAAAGTCCTGGTTCCGACTGATGTGAAGACATGTAAAAGTGAAAACCCTCTAAATTTTATGCATATTTTAATGTAATGTTGAAAAAAAACACACCTTTCCATTAGTGAAATAAAATATTACAAACAGATGCTGGAAAAAAGTTTGGCATAAATTTGCATTAAGAGTTTTTTGTTGATTTTAATTTTTTCAGAACAAAAGTGGAGAAAAGTTGGTGCTTGGCTGGTGATCGACATGGCCGGATGACATCATGACCAACGCTGGTATCGGGTTTAACCCAGAGATAATGTCATATTTGGATTTTATGGTGTCAGTGATATTCAGTGTTCATGCTCTAAACCAGGGGAGTCCAAAGTGGGTCCTGGAGGACCTGCAGGTTTTCCATGTGTCCCTGTTCCACACATCTGGCTTCTATTAAATGAATCCAACATCCAATAGCATTCTGCTCTATGATTGGTTAGTTTGAGTCAGGTGTGTTGGAGCAGGGATACAAGGAAAACCTGGAGGATTCTGGCACTCGAGGACTGGACACTGCTGGAAACCCACTCAAACTGATGAGTGTCGGCATTAAAGGCAGGGTGTGTGTTTCCCTCTGAAAACTTTGTTTAGGTGTGTTTACATTCACCTCCCATCCAGACCTAATAAATTTAGGTGAATAAAAAAAGAGAAAATAAAATTCCCTGTGGGTTTGGTGGATTTCTCAAACAGTTAGTTACCTCATTCTGCCGAACAACTCAGCTGTGATTGGATGAACTTCAACCTCCTCTTCCTCTTTATTACTTTGCCTACACATGCCATGCCGTCTCACCCGAAGGCAGCCTAGCAGCCAGACACGAGTCAGTGTCGGCGTGCACGTTTTAGAGTTCTTTGGAAAGAGCACTGAAGAAAGGGCGCGGGACTTTCTCTGACTCTCTGAAAACATTCAGTATATTCAGCTGAAAGTCCAGAAGATCCAGGGAACTGCTGCACAACTGAGGAATTCACTCAGCAGATCTTCTCCTTTGGGACTGAATGTACTAAACATTCCACAAAGAGCTCTGCTTTGCTTTGCTTTGCTTTAGTTTGGTTTGGTTTGGTTTGGTTTGGTTTGGTTTGGTTTGGTTTGGTTTGCTTTGGTTTGGTTTGGTTTGGTTTGGTTTGGTTTGCTTTGGTTTGGTTTGGTTTGCTTTGGTTTGGTTTGCTTTGGTTTGGTTTGGTTTGGTTTGGTTTGGTTTGCTTTGGTTTGGTTTGGTTTGCTTTGGTTTGGTTTGGTTTGCTTTGGTTTGGTTTGCTTTGGTTTGGTTTGGTTTGCTTTGGTTTGGTTTGGTTTGGTTTGGTTTGGTTTGGTTTGCTTTGGTTTGGTTTGGTTTGGTTTGGTTTGCTTTGGTTTGGTTTGGTTTGCTTTGGTTTGGTTTGGTTAGGGTTAGGGTTAGTTTAGTTCAGTTTGCTTTGCTTTATTTCTGTTTGGTTTGGTTTGCTTTAGTGTTCTTTAGTTCGGTTTGCTGTATTTCAGTTTGCTATGGCTTGGTTTGGTTTGGTTTGCTTATGTTTACTTTGCTTTGATTTAGCTCATTTTGGTTTGGTATTCTTTGCTTTAGTTTAGTTTGGCTTGGTTTGGTTCGGTTTGGTTTGCTTTGCTTTAGTTTGGTTCGGTTTGGTTTACTTTAGTTCAGTTTGGTTTGCTTTGCTTTGCTTTGCTTTGCTTTGCTTTAGTTTGGTTCGGTTTGGTTTACTTTAGTTCAGTTTGGTTTGGTTTGCTTTGCTTTGCTTTGGTTTGGTTTGGTTTGGTTTGGTCCGGTTTGGTTTGGTTTGGTTTGCTTTGCTTTGGTTTGCTTTGCTTTGGTTTGGTTCGGTTTGGTCCGGTTTGGTTTGGTTTGGTATTCTTTGGTTTAGTTCGGTTTGGTTTGCTTTGCTTTAGTTCATACACTGCACATTGCACACACATGTATTTTATTTGACTTGCTTCAGCTTTGATTGCAGCAGCGTTCATCACTTCCTCCTCCTCTCCTCTAACCCTGATGCCTCCATCGCTGCTGTCATCAAACAGAAGAACTCGAGACTCACCGCTTTTTAATAATGCGTTTGGCAGTTCTTAACCTAGTTTTTGCACTTTCAGCATTTCATTTAATCTTTTCTTTACTTGATGTCAACAATTTGACAATTCTTAAAGACATTATCAACTTTTCCTCACAGGGTGCATCCTCCCACATGGTTGTTTAAGTAATAACAAGCTGTTCACATCATTATCCATGCAGTAATTATCCAACAGGTGGTGACATTTTTAGTTTTGTGTAGTTTAGGACGGGCCGTCTGCATTCCAGTGCATCGTTAATCTGCACACTGGTTAGTAACTTTCACCCAGCCCTTTGTTCCAGCTAATGTCTCAACCATGAAGTTTTTCTTCTTTTCTGTAACGTCCTTTGCAGCGAATAGAATTGCATCTCCATAGTTGGACAGGATGTATAGGATACAACTTATCCATCAGGCTATGGCTTATTTTTGTGGTGGTTTCGGAAAATGTCAGTAACTTGGACTCATGATCGCTTGTTTTTTTCACGAGTTTTGCTCTGGTTGATCTCCTGTCTGCTGTCATTTCCCCAGACGTAACACTGATGTAACAACAGTTAACACATTTGTTGCTGCAGCACCGCTGTAACTTTTGCGTTTTAAAAACTTCATAAAAAGGGATAAAAGAAGCAGCAAACTGCAGCATTTGTGTAATAAAAACCCAGGGTGCCACAACATCTAACTTAAAACATACCTGGAGAGTTTAGTCACTGTAGCATTAGCACATGAAAGCTAATGTTAGCAACTAGCTTGACTCCACAGTGATGTTAACGTTAGCCTGTTACTACCTTCGTACTAAAATAATGTTAACTCCATCAGATTAGCTTCACTAAATGTGTTCAGATGCAGAAAGAGACGTATACTGAACAGTTTCCTCAAACTGACTTTCCCATGATGATGTTGACTGGGACCAAACTGGGATCAGACCCATTGTACACACCATGGCTACACTGGGTCAGATTGTACGCCTGCTGCTGGTTTACGAATGTTAGTGTTATTAATTACACCTGAAAGTATTTGGATCAGAATGAATTATATAGTTTTTTGCTGAGCCACTTTCCTGCAGGTCGTATATGTTTACCTGCTGCAACACACCTGAGCTCATTTCAGGGCTTGTGCAGAACTTGACAACAAACCGTCATGTCAATCAGGTGTGTTGCTGCAGGGAAACATCTAAAACCTGCAGGACAGATGGAAAACTGTGGAAAACTTCTGTGGGTCTGGATGGATAAAATCTCTTGGAAAAGGGTTTTTACTAGCATATTTACTAATCTGAATTCATGTCTATGTTTATCTTCAGGGTTCCTCAATTCAGTACAAAGAGGCTGTCCAGAGAAGGGGGGGTTGGGCACTGGTCAGTTTCAGATGAGATAAGATCCGTTGCTGGCAGATGAGTGCAGATTTTAAATTCCTTCGGTTGTGCCAGTTTTCCAAAAGGCAAGCGTCACCTAGCGGATCACTGATTACTATTAAAATGACTTGTAACTCAATTTGGAATTGAAAATGAGGACATTTCTGGAAGATGACTGAAAAGGGTTGGATGATGAAAATAAAAGCGATTTGTATTTGCAAACATTTTAACCTGGCAAACATTACAAGTAAAAGGTGATTTTTATTAAGTTAAGATGATTTTGGGTTTTGGAATGAGCTTAAAAATGTGCTTGGAAATGAAAAGCGTTTTACTTGTATTTAATTTATTATTGTTATTATCATTGTGATTATTATTATTATTATTATTATTATTTATTTTTTATTAACTACACCTGATTTATTGTTAGGCAGTATGTTTATTTTATTTATTTGAGTGTATTTGTGACTGCAGCTGTACAGACAGGATGCATTTTAGCACCTTTTCCAACAGTCGGAGGATGTCAACAGAAATCAGAGAAATGATAATTAAAGTTTGCTGTTGTTCTCTAAATAGCACTTTGTTGGCACCTGGCTTCATCTCCATTCTCTTTATAACCATAGTTGTTATCACATTTCATTCCCAAACTGTATGTGTGTGTTTTTAATATCATATTTTCCCTGGGGGGTTTCCATATTTCTGGCATATTGTTCATGTTATAAAACACACACAAACACCCACACACAGCCCACACACAGCCCTGATGTCTTTTAGATGTAGGAACTTTGTTTTCATTTAAGTTATTCTGAACAGACACAAGCTGGAAGTTGTGCTCCTCAGTGGAAATGCCTCGTCAGGAAGAATCATGAAAAGACACGGAAATCTGCTTTCCAGACCAACAACATTATTATTTACCGACTGGGACCTGTAAAACCAGCACTACTGCATCTGAAACTCCATGTTGTTTTATTTCTACTTCATTTAATCTGAGAAATATTCACAGACAACAGCCATGTACTGACACACAAGCATTTCTCTGCAAATGTGGACTTTATCATCAGCTTTGGTTTAACATATGAAGCTTTTTTAAATCCACAAAATATCAGCAGAATGTGTGAAGAAGGGTATTCTGACCTTCTCTGCTTCTGGTTTACAGGCAAACTTCCGCGTTCTTCTGACTGTTGCTGAGGTGTCTGTCTGCACGGAGTAGGGAGGACACATCAGTAAAGCACGCTTTGGATTTATTTTGCTTTTATTGCACAAAATGTTTCCACGTTTCATTGAAAGACAAATATTTTTGGACGTATTGACCTTCCTTTTTCTCCACTATTTCTATGCATCTTTCAGTAAGTGTGACGAGGAAAAAAGTGAGACTGAAGCTCTCCAAAGACTAAATCCTGCTCACTGCAGGATGAATATGAGTGTCAGCGATGCCACAGATGGCTGATAATACAGGTAACAGTGGCCTTTGTTTACTAATGTATACCTAAAGCAGTTATTCCTACAGACTAGCCAGTTTAGGGCAAGACTTTGTAGTCCTGGTAGGAGACAGACATACTTAACTTTTGGATCAAGCTCCGGCTTTAATCATCTCATTCCATGTTCCAGCCACATTCCCATGCTGGCTGAAATGTAGATTCTTTACGAAGTCGGCATCTGAAAAAAGCACAAAATGGTTCAGAAGTTTTAATAAGATTCCCCAGAGGACAGAAATACCATCACAGCAAAGCTCCTTCAATAAGGATGTAAATACTGTGTCGCAGAGAGGGTCCACACAGATTTACAGATATTTTCCAGCAGTACATGTTGATAAAATCCTTCCTAAGTCGGATTCATACTTCCAGTTAGAAAGACGCAGTAGGGTTGTTCCCATGCCAGGGTTCAGGGGGGAGTGTGGGTACGAAGCTGCCATTTCCACGTGTTGATTGGTGATAATTAATCTTAACAAGTCTGAACAATGAACGAACTGCTGATGATTACAGGACGGATCTAACAGGATCTGGGATCACAAAAACCAGACAATGAGCATAAACTGAGACTCTATGGAGATTGCAGATCATATGAATGCCTTCAAAGCCCCGTTTAGGTATGTTTAGAGTAGTTTCCATGCATAAAACTGACTAAATGCTTCACAGTAAGAGAAGAAATAAAATATAACAGTAAAAGCAAAGTAAAAGTGTTCTGCAGGTCGCCGAAGCAGCGGCTGCCTCTTCAGATGTACAGTTGTGGGTTATGCAGGCAGTCATGGAACTGGTCGGTGTAGTGATGGAGGTGGACCTAACGAGTGTGAGGGAAGGGCTGCAGACGGTGACATGTGCACACACCTACAGTGTGCATGTGTGTGTGTAGTGCATGCACTGATGCTCCTGTGTGTATATAGACTGAATAACAGCCTGAATCACAGACATCTATTATAAACTAATAAAAGTTGGATTGGTCATTAAATGCATCCTGTTCCACTGAATCACTGTATATTTCCCTATCTGAGGAGGTGTGTGCGTGTGTGTGTGTGTGTGTGTGTGATTCCAGTGTGGCACACACAACTGACCCTGGCCTGCTTGTTGCTGTTGCTATGACAACAGGCATTCTGTACTGGCTGAGAACAGAGCTCAGAGACGAGTGAAGGCTGTAAAAACCCTTCGCACAACCGAGCGCTGTTCGCAAACGAAGAGTTGTACCGAAGATTTGATGAATGGTGAGCGTCACAAGGCTTGGATGGGATTTATTTGACCCTAATGTGGACAGAAGTTAAACTGTGGCAAGTTTAAAACACATGAAAATGCAGCACCTTCACACACGAGGGTCATTGGAAGCAGACTTGATTTCCTCCGTTTTGATCTATAATTTGTGTTTGTACAGGAAAAACTAAGCAGGCGAAACGTTTGACCTTTTCTAGACCATTTTTGGGTCAGATTCAGTGTTGAGGGATTTTCTGATTGTTCCTAAAACGTAATCTGAACAAAACCAGAAAAGGAATATAGATGCATTTTTAGTCACTTAAAATCTTATCTTTCAGGACCTGCTTAAACTTAGAATAATGTCTCTAGGTGAAAGAAGGCCTGATATGTAGGTCTCCGAAGTAGGCTGGCTTTTGGCCGAATCCCAGTAATTCCTATGGTACAAAAAATTCCAAGTTGTTTGCAAATTATGTCAACACAGTGAACATTATAACACACTGATCCAAGTTGTGGTGCATGTTTAGATGTAAATTTTGTAGGGATAGAGTTTGAGCTGAGGGTAGAGATAGATGCCCAAAGTCATGAAAAAGGGACAGTAGTATATATGTCTTGATGCTTTCAGCACTGGGATCCGTACAAAGACGTGGAACACTCTTGTTTTGGAAAACATTTTGGCTGTTTACAGCTGGACGCAGCAGTTTCCTGAACCTCTCACCATAACTACCTCTGGAGGACTCTACCTCTCTGAGGTGCTCTTTTTATATCCAATCAACTTTACTGATCTGAAGCCAATAAAACAATTTATTTGTATGATGCTTCTCTAATACCTTAACAATATCAGATCGTTGGTGGCCTTTGTTTAAATTCCATACTTTAAAATTAACTAATTTATTGTATTTCATGTTTCATTTAAAAAAAAAAAAAAAAATTGTTTTAGGCCTGTGATGGACTGGCGAGCTGTCCAGGGTGTACCCTGCCTTTCGCCCAAAGACATCTGGGATAGACTCCAGCTTCCCCGCGACCCTTTATCGGACGAAGCGGTTAGGATGATGAAGGAATGAATGATTGATTTAAGTTCTTTATTTATCCAATGGGATTCATGCTACACCTGTCATTCACAGTCACACCCCTCATGTCTAAATGCAGCAGCACAGATGTCACAGAAGAACAAACGGATGTGAGCAGACACACCTGAGGAGGAAATAAAAAGCCTGTAATGCAGCGTTCATTTGGAGAAAACCAGGATAAATGAGCTTGGACCAGAGTCAGACCCGGAGCCTCAGAATCAGATTAACCTTTGTTGTCATTGTACAATTTAGGTAGACATCACAGAAACAGTGTGCAGAACCAAAGTAAGAAATATGAAAAACAAAAAGGAAACCCAAAAAGTCACAAGAAAGACTAATAACTTCAAAAGTCCAGAGGTCTAACAATCTGTATCTAATCATATTTCATGGAAAAGGGAACACAGTTGCAACCTGACAATAACTGAACACATAGAGAGTGTTTTTTTTTTTGTTACTACAGGAACATTGCTCTGGATACTACCATCCAGAACAGGAACAACATTCTGGATACTACCATCCAGAACAGGAACAACATTCTGGATACTACCATCTGGAACAGGAACAATGTAATGGATACTGCCATCTGGAACAGGAACAATGTAATGGATACTGCCATCTGGAACAGGAACAATGTAATGGATACTGCCATCTGGAACAGGAACAATGTAATGGATACTGCCATCTGGAACAGGAACAATGTAATGGATACTGCCATCTGGAACAGGAACAATGTACTGGATACTCCCATCTGGAACAGGAACAACATTCTGGATACTACCAGCCGGAAAAGGAACAACATTCTGGATACTACCATCCAGAACAGGAACAATGTTCTGGATACTACCATCCAGAACAGGAACAACATTCTGGATACTACCATCTGGAACAGGAACAATGTAATGGATACTGCCATCTGGAACAGGAACAATGTAATGGATACTGCCATCTGGAACAGGAACAATGTAATGGATACTGCCATCTGGAACAGGAACAATGTAATGGATACTGCCATCTGGAACAGGAACAATGTAATGGATACTGCCATCTGGAACAGGAACAATGTAATGGATACTGCCATCTGGAACAGGAACAATGTAATGGATACTGCCATCTGGAACAGGAACAATGTACTGGATACTCCCATCTGGAACAGGAACAACATTCTGGATACTACCATCCAGAACAGGAATGACGTTCTGGATACTACCATTCAGAACAGGAACAACATTATGAATACTACCATCTGGAACAGGAACAACATGATGGATGCAACGATCCAGAAAAGGAACATTGTTCTGGAAACTACCATCTAGAACAGAAACAAAGTTCTGGCTACTGCCATCTGGAACAGGAAAAACATTCTGGATACTACCATCTGGAATAGGAACATTGTTCTGGATACTACCATCTGGAACAGGAACAATGTACTGGATACTCCCATCTGGAACAGGAACAACATTCTGGATACTACCATCCGGAACAGGAACAACATTCTGGATACTACCATCCGGAACAGGAACAACATTCTGGATACTACCATCCGGAACAGGAAAAACATTCTGGATACTACCATCTGGAATAGGAACATTGTTTTGGATACTACCATCTGGAACAGGAACAATGTACTGGATACTCCCATCTGGAACAGGAACAACATTCTGGATACTACCATCTGGAACAGGAACAACATTCTGGATACTACCATCCGGAACAGGAACAACATTCTGGATACTACCATCCAGAACAGGAACGACATTCTGGATACTACCATCTGGAACAGGAACAACATGATGAATGCAACAATCCAGAAAAGGAACATTGTACTGGATACTGCCATCTAGAACAGAAACAAAGTTCTGGATACTGCCTTCTGGAACAGAAACAACATTCTGGATACTACCATCTGGAACAGGAACAACATGATGGATGCAAAGATCCAGAGAAGGAACATTGTTCTGGATTTTACCATCTTGAACAGAAACAAAGTTGTGGATACTACCATCCAAAAACACAAACAGTGTTTTGGATACTATTAGCCAGAACAGGAACAGCATTGTTGATACTACCGTCCAGAACAAGAACAACATTTCATCATTGCAAGAGAGCAAACATGCAACAGACATCACAATATGAGCAACATAGTGGATTCATCATTAATGGATCTGGAACCTGATAGTGGATCCATATTAGATGCATGTAGGACCAGAACAAGATGGAGATCAGTAATTAGCTATTTGCTGGATGTCTGACCTCTCAGTGCCTTTCTCGTTTATTCAATTTTTTTATTTTATTATGACGTTTGTTTTATCATTGATGTTTTCAGCTGCAGGTCTTTGTGTCCTATCATTTGCTCAGTCCTGCTGCTCTGACACTGTTGCTGTCTGTTTCTAATCATTTCTTTAAAGATGGTTGTTGTTTTATGAGGACTGTCAAACTAAAGAACCTTTCAGGGATGCATGAAGTTGTATTTGACTTTGAGAGAAACCGACTGGTCAGAAGAAAAGATACTATCTACGTTTTTATCAGCAGCTGCCACCAATGGTAATTTAAATCTTCTTTCATTTATTTTCTGAAACCACTTAAGGGTTGCAGGGGAGCTGGAGGCTATCCCAGCAGCCTATGGGTGAAAGGCAGGGTACATCTTGGACAGGTTGCCAGTCCATGGCAGGACCAACACTAACAGACAAACACTCACTCCTATGGGCAATTCAGATTAAACTAACATGCAGGTCTTTGGATGGGGGGGAGGAAGCCGGAGAACCCATGTATACACGAGGAGAACATGCACACCTCACACAGAAAGACCACCAGTCAAGCCTCCGCCAGTTGAAGATTAAACCAGTGACCTAGCTGTGAAGCTACAATGCTAACCACTACGCCACCGTGGAGCCCTGATTGGTTCATTTAGAACATATTTCACTTGTTATAAGACTGTTTTACAGAAATAATAAATATTCTATTCTCACGTCTGTCACTTTTGTGTCTGGTTAAAGGCTGAAGAACCTTAGTGAGACATTTTCATGTAAACAGATCTACAAAGTTCATTCACGTTTCCTACCTCATGTATGATGGCGGCTTGTTAACGTTTTTAAAGGTCTTTAAATTTTTAAAACAAATCGCATAAAATGTTGATTTATTCAGAGGCTCTTTTATTCTTTAAATTCAGATCTGTTTTATTTCATTCTTTTCCTGTAAACTGACTGATAAAGGCCGGAAGCAAAGCGCTGAATCCCGCCTGCACATTGCCTTGCTGCTCAACATGTGGGACAGAAAATGCTGTTTCCCTTTCAGTTTGTCCCTCTGAAGCGGCACATCATCGCTCGGGAGTATCGGTGCATGTTTTACACCAGATGCCCTTCCTTTGCATTTATCTGGGCTTGGGACCGGCCTTCAGAGAGAATCCAACAGCGCAGGGGAGCAGGACCCAAACCACCAACCATCAGGTCACACGACCAGCAGTTCTTCCACCTGAGCCACTGCCGTCCTTGCAGGTTACAAACAAAAAGTTTTATGCAAACTCATGACTATGATGTTTACAACTGAGATGCATGTTTGAACATGGCCCTCCCCGCCAATGCTGTGGAAACATCCACAGTGTCTCACAACACTGGCTTGATGCATGACGGAAGGATGAAACACATGCTTCTCTGAAGAGTTTGTCTAACTGCACTTTGTTATCCACGTCCTCTTCATTTGTTTTACGGCATCAGCAGGATCATTACTCACTTGTTGGAGCCGGAGAATGATTGCTTTTTCCTGACATCATCTGTGGCTGGTATTTCAGGCTACCACAGAGAGGCCTGAGCAGTAACAAATGAGGGACCACTTTCACCCCCCCTCCCCCTCGCTGGAGATAATCTTGTTTTTGACTTGAGTGATAGGCAGGGATTTCACATGCTCTCCATCTGTTTCTGACGGCTTTGCCTTTATGTCAGAATTGGATTTCTTAATCTAATCACTGTGCAACTAGCATTTTTTTGCTTGACTTTATCCCAGCCCAGATGACTGGTTAGGATGGCTGCAGCCCTGCCAGAAGAACAGCCTCTGATCCGACAACAACAGGGAGCCCTCAATTATGATAATGGAAGCAGAAAGGAGCACAATGCAGATGATACGATACCGGGCCTTCTGCAAATCCAGCTGTGCAGAATCTTAGATGGAGGCTTAAACTTACTGAATTCCAGCTGAAAATCATCTCCCCTGTCGGGCTGGCTGATGAATTTGGCTGCCAGTGAAAAACAGGAAGAACTCAGGGACAAATTGTGCAGAAGGAGCAGGTGGACTCAACAGGGCAAGTGCATTTAGTGTCAACCAGGATTAGAAGAATGATCTGTGTCCAGGATGTTTCTTAATGCACTGCCACATTATGTAAATCCCAACTCTTTATGAATGCTGCTGATAAGGTGTTTGTCTGCTGCACATTGTCTTCCCACGAGCTGCATGGATTGACCTCAATTTGCTTCCCAACCCCATCATTTCCTCCTCTTCTCTCGGCTGTCTCTTTCATTTCCCTCAGAGGAGTCTAGCGGTAACTGACAGCACACCTTCCCAGCTGCCGTGTTTACAGGATGCGGTGAGAGAGATCACAGGGCGTTCTCGTCCAGAACAAGACAAAAGTTGGGATGTTGAAGGAAGCGAAAATGCTTTCCCAGCCGGCGGCGAGGCGCTCGCTGAGACAAGTCAGCACCCTCCATTTCCCCCATCTCCTCTCCATCTACGTCTCCTCAGAGACAAGTCAGCTTCTGCCTCTCCCTCATCTGTGTCTTATCTGGCCTGCCCTCCACCTCTCCATCCTCTCCTCCTGCCTCGCTCCACCTTTAACACCTTTTCCCTGCTGACAGCTGGAACCGGGCTAATTGACAGACTGACCTGAGAAAAGCTGGAGCTACTCCACTCTTTTGTCTCAGGATTAAACTTCCTGCTTTTCCCGCAGCTACATGATCCTCCCCTCGTCTCTCCGTCCTGGCTTCCCGCCTTGTGCTGCGGCGTGCTCTGTGTTCACGCAGACAGACGTGGAAATGAGTCACCGTTGTGAGCGTGGGCAGCCGGTCAGGAGATGAAGAGGAGGCCGGGGAGACCAGAGAGTGGACAGACAATTTGACCGGCTTCTGTCAATTTGAACTTTGACAATGAGAAGCCCTCCACTGAGACCGACCTCTAGGCCCCCCCCCCCCCCCCCTCTGTCGAGAGGCTCTCCTCTCATTAGATGCTCAAACAGTTAAGGTCTTCTCCTCCTCACTCCAACTTCTCTAAATCTGTCCAGTTTCTGCTCAGTCCATGCTCCTCTGTTCCTCTCTGTGTGGTTCTGCCCACAGCGGTCCCCGGTGGATATCTGAGCTGCAGTTTCAGTCACGTGAGCACGCCGCGGCGGATTCCTCCCTCCCGTTTTCTGTCTCCTTTCTTCACCAAAGTGTCAGCAGGAATTATCTTTCTGACTGTAAAAATCTGCCAGTAGGAGTGAAATAATTGCTGCTGCTGGTGTGACAGACAAGCACAACAGTGGAACAATGTCATTCTTATCATACGTGTCAGGATGCCACACTAATCTGTGTATCCTCCTGCTGTGGAAGGCCGGCTGTTTGATGCTGGGATTGTGGCCAGTTTCAGTACTGGACAGGTAGTGTTTACTCCACATTCACAACATCCTGGTTCATTATTCTGCTACATGCTTAGTTAAGTAAATATCAGGACAGAACAATAAGAAAAAACCTGAAAAGATTATTAAAGCCTTGTTTCAACGGGTGTCGGTCGGGTCGGGACAGTTAACGGTAAAGCTGCTGCGTTCCTACAGTAAACCCTGATCTTATCAGAGCATGTGGGGTAGATGTGTCAGCTACATAACAGCATGACGTCATTGCAGCACAGCGCAGCATCTTTTACGTAACTTTCTGACGTTTAAAACTCCACGTCTTGGAATTGTTCACTGACAAAGCGACACCTATCGTGTGTATTTCTAACAGCAGCGTCCCGAGGCCGAGAAGCCGCAGTGCACAACTTTTACATCCGGGACGCTGCAGCAGAGGCTTTGTATTTAATTATTTAATCACATTTTAATCGCATAGCAATATTTAAATAAACAACTTTCTTTTTTTCTTTTTTTTTAATTTAAATGGATTTTAGTGGATGAAAGAATAAAATAATAGAAACAAACATTAATA
Source organism: Telmatherina bonti (assembly GCF_933228915.1). Lineage (NCBI taxonomy): Eukaryota > Metazoa > Chordata > Actinopteri > Atheriniformes > Telmatherinidae > Telmatherina > Telmatherina bonti. Next base: position 4,961,957 of record NC_136610.1, read on the forward strand.
TTATAAAGTCAGGCTCTACTAATGTTTGGAAAAATATGTTTAATTCACAACAGTAAGCAGTAAATAGAAAATGTCCCTGGCCAGGTGAGATGTCATTTTAAATACTTGCTCTAGGTATTCTCTAAGAGTCTGAAACATGTTACGGTATGTTTAACTTAATAAATGTTTTCATCCACCCTCTTCATTAATAGATAACTAAAGTCTCCAGTATCACCAGAAAAAGTCACAAGACTTGTTAATAGTCATTTTTCTTATAGAGGTCTTAAGAAAGGTCTGAAAAACTGATAATTAGATATATAAGTTATTACCATATGCATCAGCGTAATTGGTGTATCAGGAAATTGTGCACCAAGAAACGTTCTGCGATTAGATGTCCTACTGTTTCCGCTTTAATCTTTCCGTAGTTAATTAATTGTAAATAATACATTAAAATATGTTGAAGTCCCACCCCAATATCTATATATATATATATATATATATATATATATATATATATATATATATATATATATATATGGACTTAACTTAGAGCTGTTAAGTGCAAGAGAGCGAAGATGGTGGAGATTGCAGATGGAAACATTAACCTTGAGTCACGTTCTTTTATAAAACTTAGAATGGTGTTGCTGAATGTCTCCCTGCAACCCTTTCAGAGATTAAGTTGTTAAAGGAAATGAAGAATACATAATTATAAAATTATGTTTATATAGTTTCTGACGAACATGGCTTAGATTTCAGCAGTGAACTTTATCTCTGCGGAGATTCCAAAGAAGCACACAAAAAATAAAATAAAAAAATAATCAGGGCTTCTAAAGGCTCATTCAAGAAAATATTTTTTTGTTCAATTTGAAGTCTTTATTTGGACCTTGAAGATAATTTATATAAATATGTGATTTATTTCTGATAACTTAACCATTTCAGTTGCCAAATGTGTCCACCAGGGGGCAGAAGATAAACCTCAGGATTTAGATCAAACTCTTCACCATAAAGAGATGAAATAGGTCTCAGAAATATCCATCAAATGTGACTCACATGCTATTAACCCTTCAACTGCCTGATCTGCCATCTGATAGAGCAAAATTTTCAGAAAATGAAATTTACTGAGAATTTGGGAACATAAACCTCCCACAGTCATGTTTGCCATTTTGTTTGGGCATGCAATGCCAAAAGTAGGATTGTTGTGCCATTACTGTTTTAAATGATTTTTTTCTTAAAGAATAAAAGCAAAGAGTCTTTGTTTCTGTTTGGACAGTCAGTAATTGTTACTGCATTTCTTATCTTATCTTATCTATCTCATAACTTTCCACATCCAGGACATACTGAAGGACCGGGGAAACGTTTCAGTTGAAGAAGAAGTTGGTGAGCAGCAGTTTTCTGTCCCTCTGTAGCCGAGGAAAGTGGAGGACAATACTGCGTAAGACATTTTGTGCTGGCATAAATACAGACTGCTACAAATACATGCTAATCACAGCCAAGTGGACTAAGCGAGTTTGGAATTATGTTGAAGACACTTAAAGGGACCCAGGAGAGACATTCTGCTGATGAGCTGTGTAATGAAGCCGAGTCCAGGATGGAAGAGGAGGAGAGGGGGTTGGGACTGCCCAGATGGGTGAGACAAGTGTCAAATCTTTTAGAAATAAGGACTTAAAATACACAAACACATACAGAACAGAATCCCTGACAGAAAGTGTGATGAGCGTGTGTGTGTGTGTGTACGGGTGTGTTATGCAGCAGCAGCTCTCGGCTGAACCAGCTCACACATGTCAACTCAGCTCATTTTACAAACAAGTGTGAAGAGGCCACAGCTTCTGTCAAGGTGTCACAAATGTGGTGTCTTTCTCAAACATGTGCGGTGTACCAAGCGTGTTAGGCACATGGATATCACTGCTTCATGCACAGGTGGTGTTTACCAGACCGGAGAAGAGGAAGCTTATATCACCTGCTGGCTTAGTAGAACAAAATGGAGCATCAGATGAGACGGTATCAGCTGACAGTGGAGCGTCAGCATGCTGGATCCGACACGGCAGCCATAGCACAGCCCAGGCTGCAATGACCCTGCTGATGACGAAGATTATCATGTTCTGACTATTATATGTGGAAAACATCTGTTTTGGTGCAGAGTGGAAACTATTATTATGGGTACTTTTAACATCCATGTAGATGTAAAAAACTAAATGGTTAAATATCATTGTGAGGTTTTCATAAATCTGAATTAGATTATTTTTTAAAGGAGGCTGTTCAGAGTTACACCCTTTCATGGTACCACAAAGCTTATTTAACATGTTACCAAAAAGGTACAAACAGCAGAGCTTCCTCACAGCCCTGTTTTGTCTGACCATATTCTGATACACCCTAAAATCTACTCATTTAATTGGTTACTTACCCTATTTGTCAGGATGCGGAGGCTTGCCTTTCCCCGGCCACTTCTTCAAGCTCCCCAATGAGAATCCTTCCAAGGCAATCCCAGGCCAGCCACAAGACTCTCCAACACGTCCTGGATCTTAACTGGAATCTTCTCCCAGTAGGACATGCTTACAACAACTCATCAGGGAGGCATCCAGGAGGTATCCTAACCAGATATCCTGTCCACCTCATATGGCTCAACTCAGCCATGCTCAGCAGCAGTTCTGCTTCACGCTGTCTCTGGGGAGGGTGAGACACCCCGGGGAGAAAACTCATTTTGGGTGCTTGTACTCACAATTTAGTTCTCCAAGTTACTACCCACATCTCATGACCATTGGTGAAGGTAGATCAACTGGTAAACTGAACGATTCACCCTTCACCTCTGCTTGTTCCTCACCAATGAAACTATGAAGAGTCTGCATCTGCTTTACAGATTTTTTTCCCTTTTTCCTGATGTGTTTGCATCTCAGCCTGTCTTCCTCTACCTGTACCACCACACCTGCTGTCTTCAGAGGTGTTCACTCTTCCTTCCTTCTTTTACACAATGGTACAATCCCAGTCTGTCCTCGTATGTGATTGGCTGCAAAGCGCAGCAGAGCTGAGAGGCTGAAGATTTGACTTTGCCTGGTGGGAATCAGCTTTCTCATTCCCTTCAAAGACGTCATGGATTCAACTGCTTTATATGACTCACATTAGCTGCTTGACTCATTAACAGGAGAATCATGATCCGGCTCACATCTGACCACACAGTGAAGGAATAATTGAGACCTGATTTTGTGGCTGACTGTTTGCAACAGCACTTTACCGCAGAGAGACTTCTGTCAGGTGCTTTCTTTCTTTTTTATAGCAGTCATGTTTCTTTTAACCACTACTATTACACATTTAATGTGTTTTCTAGGTTCAGTGGTGAATAAATCCAAGATGTGCAGATCACTGCATTCTGTTTATATTTAATTATTACACAAGGTCCCAGCATTTTGGAAATTGGTGTTATGAAAGAAACCTGCAGCACTGCCTTCTTTCACATGATGTCTACAATATTGCCAAAACTTAGGAACATCTTGTCCCAGAGATGCAGAAAAACTGCAATTATGCACATATTTATTTGGTAATGAAAGACGGGAGTACTGAAGCGAGTTAACAATACTGATCTTATTTGGAATTCTTCCCTCCTCCATCCTTTCTCTGCTAAGACATTTGATCCCTACAGGCAACATCGATTAAGATTACTGGATTTTTTAACCAGAGATTTCATGTTTCAGACAAGCCAGCATTAAGCTTGGCAGCCCCTGTGCAGATCCACCTTTCCTGCCACTGCAGATGTATTTCAGTGTGCAAGTTTAAATCAGAGTACAGCTTAAAATAAGCGCAGAGCCCAGACAGGTCCTTGATAAAAGTAGAATAGGTACTTCACGGCCACATGCGAGATGGTGGCTTGCAGGCCGTCTTCATGCACTCTGTCCATTGTGGGTGGCAGCAGAATGACAGGAGGGAGAGGATCTCTGAGCCAGACAGGGGAGAGAAAATTGCCTGTAGCATTGTGAGAGTAATAGGGGAAGGCAGTGATGCATTTCCGCCGGGCTAGTCTGGCCACTGGGGAGCTTCTGTCTCCAGCGTTCGCCACTCTCTGTAAGAACCCAGAAATCTCGCCTGCTCCTCCTCGCCTTTGCCTTTGTTTTTGACTCTGCCTGGGGTAAATATAACCACAGCCTCCAGAGATTGGAGGGTTTTGCGTCTTCAACTCATTTGGACGCTTCTGCTAGGTGTGTGTGTGTGTGTGTGTGTGTGTGTGGGTGGGTTTTATCCCACCCTTGTGCAGAGGCCCATCTCTTTCAATCTAAACCAGCCCAGTCGCTGTGGGCCTGTCTTTACTGGGCATCTGTTAATGCCTGCTCAATTACACTTTGCTCTGTCTCTGGCTAGAGACACACCATCTCCCCGATGTGTGTGTTTGTGTGTGAGTCGACATCTTTGAAGTACTATGATGCTGCACTAAAATGCATATTAGAGTGTCCCCAGTAGGAAGAAACACAGACCTGTTAGAGGGGAAAAGAAGCTGGCCCTAGTGTTTGTTGCTGTGAGTGTTACCTGTTAAAGCCAAATGACTGTGTCTGGATCTGCATGTGCTGTGTTAGTCAGGGCTACATGGTCAGACAAGCTTCCAATTTGTGCAGCCTCCACATTTCTGCAGCTGTGGCCCCGTCCTCATTAAACCAGCGAGGTAAGAAACACAGTTCGGGCTCTGAATGGGACCAGGAGGACTACTCCCATTCAGCAGGATGGCTTGTGTACCTTTATGCTCATCTTTATGGGTCATAGCGTTCCACATTTTTATTTGCCATTTAACCCGGCTGTATTGATTTTATCAGTGCACCCACAAATTGACAAACACCTTTCCGTATAGCCATTACTGCCCTGTCATCGTGTAATATTTATGCTAAAAGATAATTATAGTTACAGAAGAGAGTTTGGACATTTGCTGCTCTTGTGCTACTCCTACATCTGTGGAAAAGCCAGTCCCTTTCCCTGGTCACAAACCTATCCCAGCCCATACTGGTGCTCCATTGTCATGGACTGGAGTGATTTGCACCAGGTCCAACATGGATTTGGGGTCAAAGTTGATCCTTGTCTGACAAGCCTCTGAAGCTCCAATGGAAAGCTGTAAAACTGAATCTTTTCCTGTGTGCCTTATCCGTTTTTTCTTCTTCTGTTCCTTTATCTCCGTCTATTCCTCTCTTCCTCCAGTAACGCTGGGAGTAACGGAATTAGTCGAGCTGTGTGTTTAAACTAGCCGGTGTATTGGCATCCAGTTGCTGCTGTCGAACCGGTTCAGTCAAAGCCCAGACTCTGAGCCACCACGGGAGGTCCTGACGAAGGCGGAGTGCTTTATAGTCGCATTACTGAACTTTGACAGAAGTCAGTGACGTCTTTGCTAACAACAGCTACTTCCTGTCTCTTCTCTGAGATCTCTCCAGGATGTAAAAGTCACTGTTGACTCTCTTCTTTTCTCTTTATTTTCTTTTCTTCCTCTGATAATGTTGCACTTTTGTGCTAAATAAGTCATGGTGCGTGTTGAAAGGAGCCAGTGTTCGATATCCAGTTGCTGGTGTGCAGCGCGCTTCAATCAGAAGTCAGATTGATCCACATGCCTCTGAGCCGGCATGGGAATGGAAAGAAAGGTGGAATGGAACCATCTCCTGTATCTTCTCGCACATTAAAGTTGCATTTCTGAACTTTGTGAGATTTTCTGACTGTAAAATATTCATCAGATATCAGATAAACAAAATCTTTTATAAATATTAGATACTGTTCCCTCTGTGTTGAGAAGGGAGGCAGCTTCACACAGCTTTGAACATCATCCTGCTCACTTTGTTACTTTTTTACAAATAAAGGCTGAAATTCTCTTCCTTTAACATATGTACTATTTTAGTTGTCAAGAAACATTTAAACTGCTGTTGTTTCACGAGAATACTGCTGTAAAGTATCAGTACACTAATAGTACAGTGAATAACACACAATGTTTGGGTCATTTTTTTAAATTTGCACAGAACAAGGTGATTAATTGTAACAAGCTACATAAAATCTATCACGATAAAAACTGAAATGGTGCCAGCACCATAAATAACTTGCAGGGATGGCGCTGTTGCTGGAAGGCTTTTCAGTAGTTTTTATTACATGAATAATCCACAGCCGCTTCGTCTTCTTATTGCAGCCTTCACAGAGAAAGAAGAAGTTATCAGAATGTCTTTATTAGAAACCCGCGTTAGTTTGAGACGCATCTTCCAGTACAGCTAAAAATAACAAATGAGACTCAGCCGCTGCTAGTTTAGCCATTTTAGTCTTTTTCCTTTATATATGAAGTAACTTATCTTTCACTTTTCTTTTTTTCTCTTTGAGAATCTTTCAGCAAGAATTTAAAACACATTATTTTGCTTCATCTTGCTGTGTTGATAATTAGCATCCTATAACTGTTCCAGGTAAACACAAAAATCTTAATGATAAAACGGAAAGAATAAACAAATTAAACCACATTGTCAGAAATGATTTTGGGTAGATGTTGTTTGAGGTTTGATGGTGATAAACAAATAATCAAGTCAGATTAAAAAGGAAAATTTATCAAGATGATGAAGAGGAAACATTTTGCTGGAGGAAAGTCAGATTTAATGGCTCAGTAACTTCACAGTTAAACGCTGCTTCTCTACCTCTAAAGATGGAGAAAAGTTCTCCTTTTCAAACTTCTTCCAATTGTGTTGAATCTGTGAGGAATTAAGCCAATGTAAGAAATAAATCTGACAATCCTCTGATCGCCAAGCTGCAGGGACTTGATCCTCTTTTATCAACATATCCCCACGTACACAGCTTGAACAGCTTGCCTGTTCTTAGAAAGCACAGGTCTTTGATCAGTCAATTCACATAACGACCAGCAGTTGTGAAATATGGTTTTATCCACAAAAATAGGGCTCCTGTGATTGACTGTGTCTCTGGGAAAGAAGAACATAAGAAAATAACATGTCAGGACACGATGTACAGCTGGAGATGCTTTCATGTTCTTCTGCCATGGAGCGCAGGGATGGATGCATGATGGAGGAGCTGACCTGAAACTAATCAGTTGTCAAAGAAATGATTCAGAAACTCTGTTTCACACAGTTACTGGAGACGCAGTTATGTTTACCTCATTACAGATAACGTGAAGTACTTTGTCAAATTAACACCATTTGATATTAACAGAAAAGTGTGTCGTAAAAAAGCTAATGTTGTGTTTGCCAGTTACACAGACCATAGCTTCAGATACTGAATCAATAGACGTAAAAACTGCAAGATCTCAGGAAAAAGCTGCTCCGGAATCACGTTACTGGGCTCCTTTCATTGTTTTAAACGTTCTGCTAGACACTTTTTACACTTTTTACATTGTGGAAATAAAAGTATAAAAGCTTTCATCCAGTCTGATGATGGGAAATGTACAGTATATATACATATAATATATACACACACAGACACACACTAAAATCCTCACCAGGAGTGGGATAAATTAGTGCATATATATATATATATATATATATATATATATATATATATATATATATATATATATATATGTATATATATATATATATATATATATATATATATATATATATGTATATATATATATATATATGTATATATATATATATATATATATATATATATATATATATATATATATATATATGTATATATATATATGTGTGTGTGTGTGTGTGTGTGTGTGTGTGTGTGTGTGCGTGTGTGTGGATGCACCAGTACTTACATTTGAGTACAGTTGCCGATGCTACGCACTAATAAATCCCACTCCCACTCCTGGTGAGGACTGTGGACCAGAAAGTCTGATGGAGCGATCACTGACACATCAGATGGCTCATCCTGTGGTCGACTCCCAAACGTAAGGCTGGAAAACTGAATCTTCATAAATACGGAGGATGAAGTGGCTTTCAGTGGATCCAGTTCACAGCAGTGACAAGGCACCGTTATGCCTTGTCACTGCTGCACCTTGACTCTCATCTCATCTATTACTCTGCCTCTTTTCTTTCTTTCTCCTGGTAAAGTCTTCTTGTGTTTCTTCGCTGAATGAGCCATGCTGGATGTTGAAGCGTTCAGATACCTGGCATGTGACACGATGCTGTAGAGCAAAATGCTGCTGTAACCTGATTCTCTAAGCTGGAAAATAGAAGTTGTGAAGTGTTGTGTCTCAGACGCACAACGCTGCAGGGCAATGACAGCTCCAGGAATGTACATAATGAATGTCAGTGTGGCAGAAGCGCCGAGTTTTACCGTGAGAAACATATGTGTTACTTTAAACGGTTAAGAGGGTCATAATGAAGATGACTGCTGGTGCCAAATACCATGGCAACACATTCATCATCTGTCAGGGAATCTAATTAACTCATGGAAAATGTCCACCTCGTGGGATCATTGTGGATCATGTCAGTGAGTAACTAGGTACAGTACTACTTTATCTGAACAGCTTCTTTCCAGATATAAAATACCAAGGTGATTCACAAAACAACAGCTTGTAAAAAATCAGAGTTGAAAAGGAAATGTTGGACCACAGAGTCCTCTGATCTCTAATTTATCCACCGAGCATGTTTCTGCTGTAAACATCAGTGAGATGTGAAACCCAAATAATGCAGAAAGGAGGAGCTTCACTTTATTTAAGCTGCTTTTCATACTGAAGCATCACCATGTGACTGAATAGTTACATCCACAGTGTTGCAACACACATACAACACACAACACGCTTGTCTCTACATGTTCTCTCCTTTTCTTTTTTTCTACAAAGTCTTTACATTAAACTAAACAAATAAAAACCACTGAGACCTCCACCAAGCAGCTCGCTCCATCCTCCTACAGTCCTGCTTTCATTTTACACTGTTAGACTCCCTGATGCTCAAATGTACTTTTAGTCCTTTAGCATTTAAAACAACAATATTATTAATAGGATCAATTTCAATTAGTTGTTAAAAACATAGCAACCTTGCTCCAATTCTTCATTTTTATTTCAACAGTAAAACAAACTAAATAAATATTTTTACTAACAATACTTCTTTGATATGTGAGAATAATGAGATTGCATGGAAATAATAAAGCTACATAATCTCACAGCGGTAAGAAATCTTCAGAAAAATTCCTTGTAAACAATTCCTTCCAGATCTTTCCCAAAATGTCATGAAATCCAGGTTAGACCGAACCAGAAAAACATGCGTGACGTTACTGACAGACAGACAGACAGCTGCAGGCAAAAGACAAGCAGCAGCAACTGGATGTATCAGTCCATCAACAAGCTGGGTTGAACGCGTTGCGCCGCCAGAGGAAACTTTACAGGAAAAGTCATTTATTTCCTGCATGATCATTACTCCCATGTTCACACTGAGCCGAGACAGACTTCAGACACTCACAGTTGCAACGACGACACACATGTCCGACTGCCTTTTAGTGTTTGCCCCCAGGGGGAGCGGGGCTTCAACATGCTTTATCTGACCATCATGACTACACTGTGGGCGGAAGGAACTAATAATCTAAAAGATTATTTCACTTGGAAGACTTGATGCAGATTCCAGACAACAGAGGCGAGTCGAGTTCATTCGGATGTAAACATACATCAAATATTAAAAGCTTTACAGGAGCTTCAAATGCAGCAACAACAAGTAAAAAATACCATAAATCATTTCCTGAAATAATTAACAGTAAGTTTAAAGTTGGCTTTTAACTTTTAAAAGTTAAAGGTCTGATTGTCCTGCAGCTTTCATGCAGAGAGACGGAAAATCTGGATGTGTGACATGTCGTCAGACTTTAATCTACACTGCAGGCTAAATGTCTGGGTCTGGGGTCTGGTCTGGACTCTGGTCTGGATCCTGGTCTGGATGTTGGTCTGGAAGAAGCCTGTTTTCTACATGAGTCAGATGATTAACCCCTTCCTGTCTGATGTATCACGTTAATACTTTATGGTAAAAACCATGATACAGGAATCATTCTGCCCCCGGTGGACGCTTTTTGCACTACAATCATTGTGACAACAATATAAAAAATTGTACATTTATGCAATTTTTTTTTCTTTCACAAACTGTAAAATTGCCAAATAAGTACAAAGTTTTTTCTGTTTGTATTGTTTTTCCATGGAGGTAAGATGGCGTAGGCATCGTGTACATCCTGCAGGCTGGATGGGCGGTCCAGCTGCTGCACAGAAGGAGGTTCCAAGAGGGAAAAATCTGTCAAAAACACAGAATAACTTAAACGTTATTCTGGCAAATGTATCTCAGAGACGACGGGGGGAACCGTGGCCTTGAGAAGGACTCTGCCAAGGAAAACATGCAGCCTTCAGTCGCTGCGACGGCAGCATCTTTTTCCTTCAGATTTCTCCAAAGACACTTCAGGACACAAGGTTATGAGATAGATCTGCTGCAGCAGGAGAAAGAAATTTAATATCTGTAAAACTTCATTATAAACCCGACGGCCTTTCAGGGTAAAATAAATATTATGTCTGCTCCAGCAGTCGCCTCGGCCACGTTTCACCATCTCCTCCATGTGCAAGAACACAGCAGCAATAACAAACTGACGGAAACACAAATGAAAAGACATTAAAGATAAAAAAAAAAACCCTGAATTAAATGATAAGAGCCTTTCCTTGGATGGTTTTGAACTGTTTGCTCTTCCTCTTTGTTGTTTCCTGTTGTGCAGTGTAATTAAGTGCTCCTGTCATGTAGCTGTGATGGCATCGCGTCCGCCCCCCCCTCAGAGCGCTGCCCTCCTTCACGTTCACATCCTGTCACAACACGCACATGAGAGCCATGCTGCACACACAATGAAAGAGGACCTGACTCTAATTGAATGTGATTAACACTAACTGGAAACAAAACAGCATGTAATTCATGTCCACTTTAAAGAGGCGAACTTACATGACAGAATGGGGGCAATGAATTAGACATAGAGATGGGCTGTTTGCGAAGCGCACAACGCACTCAGCGCTCTGCGTCTGAAATATAATGTACTAAATAAAAACACTTATCACAGGGTACAAGCTTGAAGCACTTACAGCTGGGTGACATGATCATCCATAGAAATGGATAAAAACCCAACTTTCTTGATTGTGTTTATTGACATGAACCAAAACATGATATGAGAAGCAACAGTCAACAGAGTGTGTTGAAACGGCTCATTCTGTTGGTTTATCGTTACAGAAATCCTAAAAGAAAAACATTTCTTGGCTTTAATCATCGTGTTTTGTTAAAATCCAGAATGATGGCATTACTCTTTTACTGCTGCTGGGAAAAGTTTTTAGTTTCAGCCTCCAGAGAATAAAACATGGCCGCTAAGTCAACAGCCAAGCCTCGTTTCAGGAAGTAGCCAGAGCCTTTCTCCTTGCTTTGTGTTCCATGCAGGAACACCTGACATCATCTTTGTTTCTCTTCTTTATCAGCAGACATCACTGGATTAAAGTTTCAGCGAGAGCAAAAAAGTATTTTTCATCATTTTTTTTCACTTCAATGCGTTTTAATAGACAAACATAACATAATAGTGAATATAAGATGCAGTTTAAAATGATAATTTCATTTATAAATAAAAGACAACCTCTCCAAGCCTTCATGTGAAGATTTGCCCCCCAATCATAATTACATGTTGTTACCCCTGCTGCAGCACCAACTGCCATCAGACATCTGCAGTACCTGTTGAGGAGTCTTTAACGTGGCTGTAGACGAGTTCCCGCCCACAGGAATGTTTTATTTCGGCCACATTGGAGGGTTTTCCAATATGAACCGCTGGTTTGAGGTGCCACCGCAGCATTTCAGTTGGATTGGGTCGTTGTGCTTGAGCTTCAGGTGCTGATGGCTGAACATTGTCCTTCAGGATGTTCTGGTAGACGGCAGAGTTCATGGTTCCATCAATCACAGCAAGTCCTCCAGGTCCAGCCCAGACCATCACACTACCACCACCATGCCTGACTGCTGCTAGGATGGCATGAGGATTTATTTTTACGCCAGATGGAACGGGACACACACCTTCCCAAAAGTTCAGCTTCTGTCTCGTCAGTCCGAAGAATTTTTTTTCCCAAAGTCTTCATCCAGATGTTTCTTGGCAGATGTGAAACAAACCTTTGTCCTCTGTTTGGTCAGGAGAGGTCGTGGACTCATAACCCTCCCATGATGCATTTCTGCCCCGTATCCCTCTGATTGTCCTCTTGGTTTTCCTTCCTGGTTATTGTCCTGAAAGAGGTTTTCCTTCTTGGTTCTGAAAGAGGTTTTCATTCCTGGCTGTGGTCCTGAATGAGGTTTCCTTCCTGGTTCTGGTCCTGAATGAGGTTTCCTTCCTGGTTCTGGTCCTGAATGAGGTTTCCTTCCTGGTTCTGGTCCTGAATGAGGTTTCCTTCCTGATTCTGGTCCTGAATGAGGTTTCCTCACTGGTTCTGGTCCTGAATGAGGTTTTTCTCTCCTCTGTCTCATCATGCAGCTCCGGATGGATGATTGAATCAGAGAGTCAAAGTTTTGATCCAGTCAGTGGGTTTCTGCCCAGTCATTCTTATGAACTGGTTTAAACACACTTTTTACGAACTGGACCAATGTGGGTTAATTAATGGATTTGTTCTTCCTGGATTATAATGGTCTACAATTAACTAGGTCAAATTGGCACAGCTGGACTAAAGATGTTGGTGGATTTTCTTCCATCCATGGCCGAGGCAGATCTGTCTTCGCCCTGGAAGTCTGACATGGGTTTGGGTCAGAGGCGTTTCTGACAACATGCAGGAGCAGGTGGTCGAGGCGATGACGTCATATCAGAGAACGTTTCCTGACAACATCGTTTTTTTTTTGCTGTGAAACAGGTAATGAAGATAAGTTTGCTCTTTTCTGAATGTTTGGATTTTGCAATATTTCTTGTTAAAGGAGACCTTTTGAAATGTCACTTTGGGCTCTAGGAAATTTTAATTATTCCATTTTATACACTTAGCAATTAATTTGTCACCAAAAATATAATCAAAAGATAACCCAGGATTAGAAAGTATAGTAGTTAATAGAAAATATTTATTATGCACAGCTTTTATTGAATAAATGACATCTTGCTGCGTTTTCAGAACAAATTATGCAGCGGCTGAATGAAAGCCTGTGGCATTTATTAAAATCCACTGCATTCTCTTGAAGTACTGAAAATGTTTCCTTCATGATGAAACTTTCTTTAAAACGTCCTCATCCATCCTCCCCAGCTTCCCACCGTCTCCTCGGCTGTGTGGAAACGCGTGTGTGTGTGGGTCTGTTCATGATGGGAGAGCACGAAGTGTTGGCTGGACGCTGAGTCACTTCAGCTGCACGCCTGAAACTTTGTCACTTACGTGTGCAGGGAAATGTTAAAACACGGCTCGTGGTATTAATCATTCCTAAAATCATTGGAGGAAACTTTGAAAAACAAGTCATCTAAAAATAAAATAAAAAACCTTGTTTAACTCCCAGAAAGATCTGGAGTGCATGAAGTTACGCAGAACAGCAGAACACAGAGTACAAAAACTCTCATTGATTTCTTTATTTACCAGAAGCCGGTCGGTTGGTTCTACTTTCTCTACATGTTAATGAACACAAAGAATTTTTTATTGTATTTCCTTAATCATATTCTCATAAAAAGACGAAGTCACCTCAGGCTTTAACGCACCTGTTTAGTTTTATATCCCTGCCAGGCTTCACTCTTACCCCATGATGATTGGAGCCTGGCAGTGGAGCCCATTACGATTGTTAATAATAATAATAATAATAATAATAATAATAATAATAATAATAATAATAATAATAATAATAATGCATTATTATTAATAAAGCCCTTTTCAATACATAGATATTTTCCAAGCAGGAAAAATTAAAGAACAAACTGTAATACAGAAAATAATAACAATAAAACATTAAAAACTTACAATAACAATAAAACATCTTCAGATCATTAAGACAATGAAAGCAGCTCTAAAACATTGCTCTGATGATGTTTTGTTTGGAGAAGGTCAGTCAGATGAGAGGACAAACGTTCACCCCCCTGGGGGTACCGGGCTCCTTGGTGGTCTTGACCTCTGCATGTCCACAACCAGTTCTTGCAACGCTCAGATGATTCTGCTCACACCACATGACAAAGTTTTCAACCACAGTTCTATACTCCTCCTTTTCGTCCTCATCACCCCCTGTGACACATCCAGACAGGTCTCTGAGGACCCTTATGTATTTGAGGACTCCAGGTCTCTGAGGACCCCAGGTCTCTAAAGACCCCAGGTTACTGAAGACCCTAGATCTAAGAGGACTCCAGGTCAATGAGGGCCTCAAGCCTCTGAGGACCCTTGATCTCTGAGGACCTCCGGAAGGACCTCAGGTCTCCAAGGACCCAAGGTCTCCGGGGACTTCAGGTCTTCGAGGACCTCAGGTCTCTGCACAGTAGCTGATGCTGGTGTTGAACACAGTGACAAAGTAAAAACACACAACCCTCACCGAGCTGGCTGGCTTGTTCAGTGAGTCTGGTTGGCAAACTGGAGTGGATCCATATGTGACTGGACCATGCACTGGTCAAAGACGAGCCTCTTGAGGGTCCTCATGATGTGCGACGCTAGGACCACTGGTCTGCAGCGCCTGAGAGTGTCGGGTGGCAGCATCCTTGCTAGGCACCAGGCATCACTGGGGCCTGTTGCAGATCAATGCTCAACCTGAGGATGTGATGAAGACCTCCACAATGCCCGGTGCTGTCCGGCACCGTCAGTCCGGAGACAAACAGAGACGGGAAGTGCTCTGTGGGTGGAAGGATGCTTCTCTGGTGGTTTGGTTGCAGTTGCGTAGACAGGTTTTCTCTCTTGACAGGCTGATCAGTCAGCGGGAAGCGCAGAGGTAGTGGAAGCAGAAGACCCAGCTGCAATAATCTGCTGACCAGCTTTCTCTTCGGTGGGAATTTTGCCTTCTCCTTGCTTGAGAAAAAAATCACAGTATGTCCCCAAAATGTTAAAACATCAACATGAATACACCAATGTGTTTGTAAACTGTCCTGAGATGACACTGTTGTCAAGTTGCGCCATACAAATAGATCTGAACTGAACTGAATGAGCTCATCACTGAGAAATAGCAACATGAGTTTGCGAACCACAAATTTCGCGTGTGTTGTTGAAATGAAATTCATGGTGACTGGCTAGCTGTTACGGTGGCTGAACTAGAATGCTACAATCATGTCGGCACATCTTCTACATGCACAGAAAGTTGATGCAGCATTTGTCTGCTCTGCTGACAAAGTTTCCTTTGCTACTTAAACACCAGTTGTTGTTCACGATGTATTGTTTTTTATGGGAAAAATGGGGGAGGTATTTATAGTAAGTTTACTGCATCGTGTCAGATGTGAATGGTTCCAGGACGCAGGATGCGAACGTAGCAACATCACTGGGTTAATGTGTAGCTCGGAAGAGAAGCACAATGCAGACGGGGTGAATGCAGAGCAGAACCAACTAACCCCAACAAACAGGGTGTTACAATAGTCCAGCCGGGTTGTGTCAAAAGCATGAATTCATTTCCCCAAATCCTCCTGGGCCAAAATGGACGTAAGCCCAGTTATTTGTCTGAAATGAAGAAAGTCCTTCTACACCACAGAGCTGATATGACTGTCAGGTTTAAAATCCCACCCTATGCATACCCCGGAGTTGGTGATTAAAGATGCAGGGAAACAGAGTCAGAAGACACAGTGGTACTACTCGGTACAAATAAAACGGCTTAAGTCTTCTTTTCACTGAAACTCAGGAAATTCAAACACATCTGTTGTTATATGGTCCTCAGACATTCTCATCATCCTGTGGCGGCTTTAGGGGAACAGAAATATGACAGTAATCTGAATGAAAAGAGAGTCTATGTTTCTTCATAATGGAGCCCAGGGGAAGCTAATTTAATGAAAACAGGCGGACCCAGATCGGAACCCTGTGGCATCCCACAAGAGATGAGCTGCAGAGGAAACACAGTCTTCAATACTGATGAAAAAACTTCTCAGGGTTTGATAACCGGTCCTGGCTGAGCCTTTCATGCCTGCCCAATGCTCCAGTGAGGATCGACAGCAAGATCTAAAAGCACCAGGACAGCGGTGCTGTTCTTGTGCCAAGCAGACCATCAAAACCAGATTGGAAATGCGAGTCCGCCATGCCTGTTTAAAAATGCTTTGACTCAATAAAAACAATTGACTTAAGAATTTGCCAGAAGAATGGTAATTTGGCAAAGGCCTGAAATGATATGGTCCTGAGGAGTAAAGTTCCGGTTTTTTACTGAAAGGCTGAAAAACTGCATTTTAAAAACCTCAGGAACCACACTGGAGGTGTGGCTGGTTTCAACAACGTCAAGGACAAAATGTCCAACAGTAGAAAGAAACTCTTTAGAAAGATGTGGAGGTTTAATATGGCCGACACAGGGAGGAGTTATCAGCACCGATACAGAAGTTCTCTCTGTTTTCTATGATGAAGTCGGGACAATAATTATTTTGACATATTTATCACAGTTGAATATGAAGTAGCTGGTTTACATCCAGGATCTGATGCCAAACTGGGAGCTGTTTCCACGTTACAACGAGCCTCCAGTAAACTGGCAGTCTGAGAGGGAAGTGCTCTGCAGGGGAATCGAACTCCGGTCCAACAGAGCTTTAGTAGGAGCTTTATATGTGCAGAGAAGAAGTGTAAATTCTATCCTATTTAACAGGAAGCCAGTGAAGAGAAGATAAAACTGGAGAAATCTGATCTCTGCAACTAATTCTCATCAGAACCCTCACTAGACAGCCGTTCCTCGCTGAATGTACCGTTATCAGTTCCTGCCTGGCTCATTTTACTGCAAAAAGTCCTTCTGTATGATCACACATGCAGTGAACTGACATAATCTGTCCTTTGTTTGTAGTTGCCAGCAGCTCAGCAAAACAGCAGCCGTGTTTCCAGCACAGTTCAGCGAAGGGGCAGAATGCAGAACTAAACAGCCAACAGTTTTAATAACTTGCACTTCCACCGGACACTTTGCCAACAACACACACATATCTGTTTATACATGCTGCTGACTTCAGAAACACACCTGGAAAGTCAACAGCGTTGTTGTCAGCTGTTAAATGGTTCAGGGGAAGGCAAACCAAACAACAGCTTAACATGAGCTGCTTCTCCAGGTTTCCTTCTGGAAACAGGAAATCCCAGAGAAGCTGGCTACTTGTATTCTGTCACAGAAACAATAATACTGGTCCACATGTGTTCTCTTTGCTTCTACCAGCCATTACAAGGAACATTTTGCAATCAAGTCATTTAGTAGTGTGTTTTGCACAATGTGCATTGTATATTAGTACTGTATGTATTATTGTTTGTGAGGGTGCACTCACATCAGGATTGTCAAGGGACTCGGTCCAGTTAGGGGTGCTGCAGTGTCCTTCCAGATCGAGAATGGCTTCCCGCTGTGTTACTCAAACAAATCCGTCCATCCATCCAGTTTCCTAACGGCTTAGTCCAATTCAGGGTTCAAGCAAATCCAACCTTGTAAATGACATTTGATTCTCAGTGCATCAAGGAATCCAGAAGGAGAAGAAGAGACAACCAGTGCAGAAGAAAACTACTTCATCTATTGGTTAATGCAGAACAACTTTGGTTTTTGTTCAATAACAGTTAAACATAGACTCCATCCGATCCTAGCGGTCTGGGTTGATCAAACCTTTCTCAGAACATTTACCAGACTCCTCCATGTCTGACTGCGAGACTTTTCTCCCATCCAGAGCTGCCCATCATGCCTCAGCGCTTATGTTTTGCACCCACAATGCACTTTGTTTTATAGTCGGCATTTGGTCATCTTGAAACGGACCGAGGCTCGTGTCTGTCGGAGAGCCGAGTCCACTACTTTCATTCCAATCCGAATTTATTGACCCGTTCACAGCAAAGAAACCGACTGGGATTTGAGTCAAATACACTGGTGTGACTGCGTCGTATGACAATTCATCTCAAAACCAAAGTAATTAAGAGCTGAATGTGGATTTTGTGTATTTTAAATTAATTTTACAAGTTTTTAATAAATTAAATTTGGAGTGGAACAACTTTTACATCTCACTTAATAAAAACGTAAACTAAGGCAATACTATTGTTTTGTGGTTTACAAGATTAGACTTAGAAAGTTATTTAGTTATGATGGAACTATTACATACACAAGATCAAAATATGGAGATTATTTTGATGTACAGCAAATTAAAATGATGCATCTAATGTACACACGGTATATATAAAATCAGCTATGGGGGGTGTTGTATATGGTAGTTTTAAATGGCCTAAAACCCCCAAAAGGCAATTCATTTGCAGTAAAGATAATAAGTAGGAGAATAAATAACTGCCTTCAGACCACCGTCAGTGCATGGACCCAACAAACCATGTTTAATATTCTGTCTGTTTACAATACATCAATTTCTGTCACACATTCCCACAACAAAAGGCCCTTAGTGGAGTCTCAGGGTGGAATCTTGAGGTATTGGTACACAGAGGCATCAGCTGTACGCTGCTGTGCTCCACTTCATCATGATGGCCACCAAAATCCAGCAGACTTTGAAGATCCCGAAAGCAAGTGATGACACACGAGGAGGAGGCAGAAGGAGAGATGGCAGGCGATGTGAGGAAAGTGCTGCACAGAGAAGAGAAGCTGGGGACCTGACACATCAGGTTAGAGAAAAAATAAAAAGAGGCGAGAAGGGAGCAGATCTAAAGTAAAACCACTGACTTTTTTTTATCTAGAGCATGAAGACGCCTACTGAGTGGGACTTGCCTGTTGCCAGCAACTGGGCCGTGATTGCATAGTTTATGGCTGAGGCATGATGGGTAAGGATTAAAGATGGCTGCCCTGAGGGCATACAGCAATACCATTACTCTTGATGGATTCCTTCTTCACTCGCATGCTCTCTGCAGACGTCAGAGATGCCACGAGGCTTGACTAATGCATGGTGGGATGATGCGATCAGAAGAGGCAGGGAAATGCTCGGCAGCTTTACCAGACCTCCACTTGCTTTTTTCCTCCTGTCTTCTTCATGTGTGTGCCGCACTGCCACACTCTGCATAGAAACAGTCAAATCCCAGCGTTGGCCTGACAATGAAGAAAAAGGCTCATCTACGAGTTCAGCCTGCATAAAATGAACATCTGATTTATGAGCTGGCAGCAGCAAATTGACCAGAAAACCAGGAAAAACAAATGACACTACAGAAGTCTGAAGAGTAGACAGCAGCACAAAAACAGAAAGAATACTGGAAGCATAAATCATCGCATCCTGGTGACATGATGGAAAACGTTGGAAAGTCTGAATAAAAGCAACTAAACAGCTTTTAACAGCTGATAATAGAGAAAGAGGACAGTGAAACTCTGGCATGGAACAATGAGGTGAAAACACAGGGTCAAGCTGTGGTCTGTTGCAGGGTGAAAGCAATGCGTCGTAGAGCAACATGGTGGATATCTGGCTGCCGCTCAGGCTGCTTAAAGGACTGGACAAATCCCAGTATACACCACAAACCAGACTAAACAAATTTAATTGTGCGCTACTGTTTACTGGCAGTGAACGAGCTGTTTTCAGGTCTGGCCGATAGGTGATTTTCCTCCTCTTTCCTCTTCATCTGTGGTCTTTTCAGGGAACATCACCCCCTAGTGAGCAGCTGGAACTGTGTGTCCAGGCCGTTTGGTTCCTTCTGTTACGACCACAGACAGACTTTGTCCAGGGGAACAAGAGGTGGCAACGTTAATACAATGAAACCAGGAAAATAAACAGAAATGAAGGTTTTGTTTAGGACCCACTGGTCATTACAGGGCATCAGGAGCCACATGAGTTTTTCCGAGCTAACCCAAAAGTCAAAACAAACCCAACAACAAATAGCATAAACCTTAGACCAAAGCATACACCAGCTTCACAATGATCACAAAGAGGTTTACGAGTCAGAATAGCTCTAAACCATAAACACCTAAACAGTCAAAACTCAGTCACTGTGAATGAGTGGCAAGATGTGACATAGAAACCCAACCAAACACAGCTTTCCTGAATGAAGAATGATGGCAGCCTTTATTCTGGTGCTCAGCAGAGGTCCAGCCAATCCCAGTCAGTGGGAGCATAGGCGACCAATGTGTTGATAAGATAGCATGACATGGACCATAACACTTCAGTAAAGTTCAGAGCAAAAAAAAAAAAAACAAAAAAAAAAACCCAAAAAAACAAAGTTGTTGAAAATGTTGAGAATCCGAGATATGTTCTGTTTTCATGCATGTTCAGCAGCATGTGCAGCAGCATCTTCAGCAGCATGTTCAGCGGTATGTTTAGCAGCGTGTTCAGCAGCATGTTCAGCAGCATGTTTAGCAGTGTGTTCAGCAGCATGTTCAGCAGCATGTTCAGCAGCGTGTTCAGCAGCATGTTCAGCAGCATGTTTAGCAGCATGTTCAGCAGCATGTTCAGTAGCATGTTCAGTAGCATGTTCAGCAGCATGTTCAGCAGCATGTTCAGTAGCATGTTCAGCAGCATGTTTAGCAGCGTGTTCAGCAGCATACTCAGCAGCATGTTTAGCAGTGTGTTCAGCATATTCAGCAGCATGTTTAGCAGCGTGTTCAGCAGCATGTGCAGCAGCATGTTTAGCAGCATGTTCAGCAGCATGTGCAGCAGCATGTTTAGCAGCGTGTTCAGCAGCATGTGCAGCAGCATGTTCAGCAGTGTGTTCAGCAGCATGTTCAGCAGCATGTTTAGTAGCATGTTCAGCAGCATGTTCAGCAGCATGTTTAGCAGCATGTTTAGCAGCGTGTTCAGCAGCATGTTTAGCAGCATGTTCAGCAGCATGTGCAGCAGCATGTTTAGCAGCATGTTCAGCAGCATGTTCAGCAGCATGTTTAGCAGCGTGTTCAGCAGCATGTGCAGCAGCATGTTTAGCAGCATGTTCAGCAGCATGTGCAGCAGCATGTTTAGCAGCGTGTTCAGCAGCATGTGCAGCAGCATGTTCAGCAGTGTGTTCAGCAGCATGTTCAGCAGCATGTTTAGTAGCATGTTCAGCAGCATGTTCAGCAGCATGTTTAGCAGCATGTTTAGCAGCGTGTTCAGCAGCATGTTTAGCAGCATGTTCAGCAGCATGTGCAGCAGCATGTTTAGCAGCATGTTCAGCAGCATGTTCAGCAGCATGTTTAGCAGCGTGTTCAGCAGCATATTCAGCAGCATGTTTAGCAGCGTGTTCAGCAGCATGTGCAGGAGCATGTTTAGCAGCGTGTTCAGCAGCATGTGCAGCAGCATGTTTAGCAGCGTGTTCAGCAGCATGTGCAGCAGCATGTTTAGCAATGTGTTCAGCAGCATGTGCAGCAGCATGTGCAGCAGCATGTGCAGCAGCATGTTTAGCAGCATGTTCAGCAGCATGTTCAGCAGCATGTTTAGCAGCGTGTTCAGCAGCATATTCAGCAGCATGTTTAGCAGCGTGTTCAGCAGCATGTGCAGGAGCATGTTCAGCAGCATGTTCAGCAGCATGTTCAGTAGCATGTTCAGCAGCATGTTTAGCAGCGTGTTCAGCAGCATATTCAGCAGCATGTTTAGCAGTGTGTTCAGCATATTCAGCAGCATGTGCAGCAGCATGTTTAGCAGCATGTTCAGCAGCATGTGCAGCAGCATGTTTAGCAGCATGTTCAGCAGCATGTGCAGCAGCATCTTTAGCAGCATGTTCAGCACCATGTTCAGCAGCATGTTCAGCAGCATGTTCAGCAGCATGTGCAGCAGCATGTTTAGCAGCGTGTTCAGCAGCATGTTTAGCAGCGTGTTCAGCAGCATGTGCAGCAGCATGTTTAGCAGCGTGTTCAGCAGCATGTTCAGCAGCATGTTTAGCAGCATGTTCAGCAGCATGTGCAGCAGCATGTTTAGCAGCGTGTTCAGCAGCATGTTTAGCAGCGTGTTCAGCAGCATGTGCAGCAGCATGTTTAGCAGCGTGTTCAGCAGCATGTTCAGCAGCATGTTTAGCAGCGTGTTCAGCAGCATATGCAGCAGCATGTTCAGCAGCATGTTCAGCAGTGTGTTCAGCAGCATGTTCAGCAGCATGTTTAGTAGCATGTTCAGCAGCATGTTCAGCAGCATGTTCAGCAGCGTGTTCAGCAGCATGTGCAGCAGCATGTTTAGCAGCATGTTTAGCAGCATATTCAGCAGCATGTTTAGCAGCATGTTCAGCAGCATGTGCAGCAGCATGTTTAGCAGCGTGTTCAGCAGCATGTTCAGCAGCATGTTTAGCAGCGTGTTCAGCAGCATATTAAGCAGCATGTTTAGCAGCATGTTCAGCAGCATGTGCAGCAGCATGTTTAGCAGCGTGTTCAGCAGCATGTTCAGCAGCATGTTTAGCAGCGTGTTCAGCAGCATATTAAGCAGCATGTTTAGCAGCATATTCAGCAACATGTGCAGCAGCATGTTCAGCAGCATGTTTAGCAGCATATTCAGCAGCATGTTTAGCAGTGTGTTCAGCAGCATGTTCAGCAGCATGTTTAGCAGCATGTTCAGCAGCATGTTCAGCAGCATGTTTAGCAGTGTGTTCAGCAGCATGCGCAGCAGCATGTTTAGCAGCGAGTTCAGCAGCATGTGCAGCAGCATGTGCAGCAGCATGTTTAGCAGCGAGCTCAGCAGCATGTTCAGCAGAATGTTTAGCAGCATCTTCAGCAGCATATTAAGCAGCATGTTTAGCAACATATTCAGCAGCATGTGCAGCAGCATGTTTAGCAGAGTGTTCAGTAGCATGTGCAGCAGCTTGTGCAGCAGCATTTCTAGCAGCTTGTTCAGCAGCATGTGCAGCAGCATGTTCAGCAGCATGTTTAGCAGTGTGTTCAGCAGCGTGTGCTGCAGCATGTGCAGCAGCATGTTTAGCAGCGTGTTCAGCAGCATGTGCAGCAGCATGTTTAGCAGCGTGTTCAGCAGCATGTTCAGCAGCATGTTTAGCAGCGTGTTCAGCAGCATATTCAGCAGCATGTTTAGCAGTGTGTTCAGCAGCATGTGCAGCAGCATGTGCAGCAGCATGTTTAGCAGCATGTGCAGCAGCATGTTCAGCAGTGTGTTCAGCAGCATGTTCAGCAGCATGTTTAGTAGCATGTTCAGCAGCATGTTCAGCAGCGTGTTCAGCAGCATGTGCAGCAGCATGTTTAGCAGCGAGTTCAGCAGCATGTGCAGCAGCATGTTCAGCAGTGTGTTCAGCAGCATGTTCAGCAGCATGTTTAGTCAGCAGTGTGTTCAGCAGCATGTTCAGCAGCATTTTTAGTCAGCAGTGTGTTCAGCAGCATGTTCAGCAGCATGTTTAGTAGCATGTTCAGCAGCATGTTCAGCAGCATGTGCAGCAGCATGTTTAGCAGCATATTCAGCAGCATGTTTAGCAGCATGTTTAGCAGCGTGTTCAGCAGTGTGTTCAGCAGCATGTTCAGCAGCATGTTTAGTCAGCAGTGTGTTCAGCAGCATGTTCAGCAGCATGTTTAGCAGCATATTCAGCAGCATGTTCAGCAGCATGTGCAGCAGCATGTTTAGCAGCGTGTTCAGCAGCATGTTCAGCAGCATGTTTAGCAGCGTGTTCAGCAGCATATTAAGCAGCATGTTTAGCAGCATATTCAGCAGCATGTGCAGCAGCATGTTTAGCAGAGTGTTCAGTAGCATGTGCAGCAGCTTGTGCAGCAGCATTTCTAGCAGCTTGTTCAGCAGCATGTGCAGCAGCATGTTCAGCAGCATGTTTAGCAGTGTGTTCAGCAGCGTGTGCTGCAGCATGTGCAGCAGCATGTTTAGCAGCGTGTTCAGCAGCATGTGCAGCAGCATGTTTAGCAGCGTGTTCAGCAGCATGTTCAGCAGCATGTTTAGCAGCGTGTTCAGCAGCATATTCAGCAGCATGTTTAGCAGCGTGTTCAGCAGCATGTGCAGCAGCATGTTCAGCAGCATGTTCAGCAGCATGTGCAGCAGCCTGTTTAGCAGCGTGTTCAGCAGCGTGTTCACCAGCATGTTCAGCAGCATGTTTAGCAGCGTGTTCAGCAGCATGTGCAGCAGCATGTTTAGCAGCGTGTTCAGCAGCATGTTCAGCAGCATGTTTAGCAGCGTGTTCAGCAGCATATTCAGCAGCATGTTTAGCAGCATGTTCAGCAGCATGTTTAGCAGCATATTCAGCAGCATGTTTAGCAGTGTGTTCAGCAGCATGTTCAGCAGCATGTTTAGCAGCGTGTTCAGCAGCATGTTCAGCAGCATGTTTAGCAGCGTGTTCAGCAGCATGTTTAGCAGCGTGTTCAGCAGCATGTGCAGCAGCATGTTTAGCAGCGTGTTCAGCAACATGTGCAGCAGCATGTTCAGCAGTGTGTTCAGCAGCATGTTCAGCTGCATGTTCAGCAGTGTGTTCAGCAGCATGTTCAGCAGCATGTTTAGCAGCATGTTTAGCAGCATGTTTAGCAGCGTGTTCAGCAGCATGTTTAACAGCATGTTCAGCAGCATGTTTAGCAGCGTGTTCAGCAGCATGTTCAGCAGCATGTTTAGCAGCGTGTTCAGCAGCATATTCAGCAGCATGTTTAGCAGCGTGTTCAGCAGCATGTGCAGCAGCATGTTTAGCAGCATGTTCAGCAGCATGTGCAGCAGCATGTTTAGCAGCTTGTTCAGCAGCATGTTCAGCAGCGTGTTCAGCAGCATGTGCAGCAGCATGTTTAGCAGCGTGTTCAGCAGCATGTTCAGCAGCATGTTCAGCAGCATGTGCAGCAGCGTGTTCAGCAGTGTGTTCAGCAGCATGTTTAGCAGCATGTTTAGCAGCGTGTTCAGCAGCATATTCAGCAGCATGTTTAGCAGTGTGTTCAGCATATATCAGCAGCATGTTTAGCAGCGTGTTCAGCAGCATGTTCAGCAGCATGTTCAGCAGCATGTTCAGCAGCATGTTTAGCAGCTTGTTTAGCAGCATGTTTAGCAGCGTGTTCAGCAGCATATTCAGCAGCATGTTTAGCAGCATGTTCAGCAGCATGTTTAGCAGCGTGTTCAGCAGCATGTTTAGCAGCATGTTTAGCAGCGTGTTCAGCAGCATGTGCAGCAGCATGTTTAGCAGCGTGTTCAGCAGCATGTGCAGCAGCATGTTTAGCAGCATGTTCAGCAGCATGTGCAGCAGCATGTTTTGCAGCGTGTTCAGCAGCATGTGCAGCAGCATGTTCAGCAGCATGTTCAGTAGCATGTTCAGCAGCATGTTCAGCAGCATGTTCAGCAGCATGTTCAGTAGCATGTTCAGTAGCATGTTCAGTCTAAGCGGCAACCTCCACCGGTTAAAAGTGAAGCCTATGCGGAAGTGCATAAAACTGCAGTTCCCCCTTCATCTGCTAGGGGCTCCAAAACAGAGCGAATCCCCATAGACTCCATGTTAAAAAGACCAACTTCACGGCAGAAATAAAAATGTTTACAGCAGAAATAAACATGTTTACAGCAGAAATAAACACGTTTACAGCAGAGCTCGTTTTAAAGTAATTTAATCTCGAAGTTCGACATATTTAGGGGCGTGTCCTTTTGATTGACAGGTACCAATCTCTGGCTTCAAGTACGAAGAACGTAGAACAACCGCGGTTTTTAGCCGGTTAAAAATGTGACTTAGCTTTAGCTCGCTTACTTCCGCTAGCTGGGTAGCTCCCGTTATCTCGGGGTTAGCTCGGTTAGCGCTTAGCTACAGAAAGCTCAAAGTCTGCTCGATGTCAATCATCAGGACCATGACGCTCACAGCCCCCCTCTCAGCTCCACCTCTTTGTCCATGTTTGTATTTTCCGGGCGAGACGACGTGCATGACGCTGCCAACATGGTGATGGTAGGAACCGCCCACCAAGCTTCAATTCAGCTCTTCAGAAACCTACGGGTGACGTCACGGAGGCTCCGCCCATCTCTTTATATACAGTCTATGGTTCAGCCGCATGTTGTGCAGTGTGTTTAGTAGCATGTTAAGCAGAGGGTTCAGTATCATGTTTTGTTGCATGTTCAGCAGCATGTTCAGCAGCATGTTCAGCAACATGTTTAGCAGCGAGTTCAGTTGCATGTTGAGCAGTGTGTTCAGAAGCATATTTTGTTGTATGTTCAGCAGCATGTTCAGTAGTGTAGTCAGTAGCGTGTGCAGCCGCATATTTAGCAGTGTTCAGAAGCATATTTTGTTGCATGTTCAGCAGCATGTTCAGCAGTGTTCAGTATCATGTTTAGCAGCGTGTTCATTAGCATGTATTGTAGCATGTTCAGCAGCATGTGCAGTAGCCTGTGCAGCGTCCTCTCTGCTGAGCATCACTCCTGCATCTGCAACTACTGTGTTACTCCAACATGTTTGTTTTCTGATTGTATTAATTATGTTGATCTGAAGTTTTTGTTGCTTTGTTCATTCTTATGGTAAACTTCTAACATGGTGCCAAAAAATATCAGACTTTCAATGTATATTCTTTTTTCTTTTTTTTTCATTAAGTTCTGAATGTCTGGCGGGTAATTCTGGGTTGTAGCAGCCCGTCACCGTGACAACTATAATTCCTGGCTGTCAAAATGTGTGTACAGACTGTGCTACAACGCTCCAAATCAGCCAGTGATTCAAAATAAAGAAATAAATGTCAGTACCAAAGAGTCCACACTAACGTTGTATATGAGGAGAAAAAGTCACGTTAGTACAATGACAGTAACAATACTGAGAAAATCTTTCATGCTGGTATGATGGCAGAAAACACAGAATAAGAGACATAAAACAGTTAATCGACCAGTAAGCTGCAGAATTATGATCTTTATAATTATTATTATTATTAAAGGCTGGTTCTCTTCAAGAATTATCTAAATGCACCATCTCCGTACTCCACAGCCTTTTGTTAGTTTCCTGCTTCTTCAGCTGCGCCGCTCTGAGCCCATCAGGGTGGGTCGGTCCAGTGCACGTGTAACACACAGGCTATCTGCCTTTTGACCTTTCTGAGCCTGCAGATGCTCTGTAGACTGACCGACCACGGCGTTCATAATCCAGGTGATGTAGGTCATCAGAGACCATCTGCCTGCCGTTATAGCTGTCTTCCTCCATGTTTTGCTTGAAAAAAAACCATAAAATTCAAATTCCTCCCATAAACTGAGAAGGACATTGGCCTGCAGACAGCAGGATTGTAACGCAGGGAACCTCAGGGGCGTTCTGCTGCATGTTCTACCCTGAACCCCTAAACTCAGAGCAGGTTCTTTAAGTTTTAGTTTCATCTTCTCCATTTTTCACATTTCTCAGAAAGCATTGTTTCTTTTCTGGTCTTTTGTTTCAGTCTGAGGTTTGTTTGTTTTTATAGGTATAAAGTAGAAGTCTATAGGAACTATTTTATGTTGCCTCCATGTACTTTTAAAGCTAAACAACCGCTGTCAAGCTGAAACGCATTTCTCTTGTTCACCTGTCAAAAGCAGCAGATCTGAATCATCTGAATCGTGTTGCTATGGTAACGCCCATGATAGAGTGATAATACAGTGATTTAACTGCCAGTTGGCATTACAAAAATCATGGTATAAATGTTTTTTAGCAAATAGTTGAGATTTAAAAAGGAAGAAGGTAATAACGATGTAACAACAGTGAAATGGTGGAAATGTAAAACACTTAGTTTGGGTTTTACACACCCAAACCAACTAGTAGAGATGCTCAGGCATGTTTATTTCAACAATGTTTTCAAGAAATTAATCAAAGTCACTGCAAATTTGCCTCTACCACAACGTAGACCAGGAAACTTAAAGGGTTAAAGAATCTTCCTCTCAGTCCACCTGGAAACAGCAATAAATAACAGAATAAGACATTAGATGAAAACTCTGAGGGGAATAGCCTGTAATTAATCATGTGTTTGCATTGATAACTTGTTCCCGTCACCTGTGAGAGTTGTTCTGGAGCTCACCAACCACACGGACTGATGATCAGAAACGTGTGGGAGATGCATGAGAGACGTTTTAAACTTGTGTCTGCTCACACACACCTCCTAACAAACCTGCTGAGTAATTGTGCCTTTGTTCTTTGGATTCAGGTGTGTGGAGAACTCTTGAAAGCGGCGAGAGCACGCTCAGTAGAAAGGCTATGCATCTTAAAGAGTTGGGAGGAATTAGCGGAGGGCCGTCGGGTTTCCTACACAGCCTCAGCATATGAAACAAGCTGCAGCTAATTGACACGGTGGAGCTGGACCCTGTCTGTCTCCACGCTGCCTTCCCACAGTAATGAAGACTACGCTGTGAGACAGGCCTTGGCCTGTTGTCTGTCTGTCTGGCTGTCTGTCTGAGCTGCGAATGTTGTTTTGGCCAAATTGCTGTCACAATCATTTAATCTGCTCACCAGGGAGAGCAGAGAACCAGCCTGGACATCTTTCACTGTTCTCTTGGCCTGCATGCCTCCTCGCTCGCTCGCTTCCTGCTTTGTCCTTGGAATGTGCTCTTTAGCAAAGCAGACTTATCCTCCGCACCCCCTCTCCTCCCCCCTTCCTCTGCTTGCTTTCACTTTCTTCTCTGAGTGCATCGCACAGAATTCTTGTTTGTCTCTCTGGTAGCACTAATTGGAAAATAGCTTGAGGCATCTCCTGGGCTGCAGCCCCAACAGGCTTTTTGTTGATTAGCAGCAACTTAAGAAAGTTGGTCATGGGAGTGGTGACAGAAAGGATTTTCCTCTGTCCGTTTGTCCCTCTGAGCTGTTTGTCATCCTGGTGCCGGCTGAGTGAGCGGACATGGGCAGGCAAGATGCTGCGTTCAGGGCTCTCTCGTGATCTGAGACTGTCATGAAGCTTTGATAGCGCACGTTACGTGCTGCAGCAGGATTAACTTTCATGAGCTATTTTGAGTATATTATGTAAATTTTTCAAAGTAGTCATGATTAATTTATGTGAAAGGGCAGAGAGTGTGTGTGTCTTGCAGTGTGAAGATGTAAGATGATGTTTTGCGGGCACATTACCCTGACTTCCCCAAAGTATGTCTTGCTTTTGGAGACTTCCTACAGCGGTACTTATTCAAATTCTAAAGAAGTCGTGAGGCTTTTTAAACAAGTGTTATCTTGTCCTTGTACTTCTGTTCATACAAATGAATAAAAAGAAAGAAAGAAATCTCTGATTTGTTCTGAAAATGGGAAAAACTTTCAGATTCCAGGTTGTGGTAAAACATCAGTATGAGGAAATGAGGTTTATTTTATTTTTCAGTAAGTAGCAAACGAAGAAACAGCGTATCCATATAAAATGAACGTAGGACCAGAACAGACTGGAAACGATGGAAATGAGCTGCTTGGTTGATGTCAGACCTCTCATTGAGCTTTTCCAGCATTTTAATTTTAGCTCGTTGTTTGTTCACGTAATGGATGGACAAACAGTTCCAGGACTATCTGGAGTAACAGAGTAACAGAGTTATGGAGTTCCTCCTGGTTGTGTGTTTAGACCGTTGCTTTTCATTCAGCACAGCCTACGCTAAAACCAGGTTCTTCTGACTCATTCCCACTAGGTTTAAAACTGGTCTGAAGATTATAATTATAAAAATATCGTCTTTTGGAGTCATTTTTCTTGATTTCAACCAGAAAAAAACAAGACAATTAGCCAGACCATCATTCTGTTATAATGCCCAAGAAGACAATTTAAAAGATCAATAAAGACAATGAAAATGACAAAAATTTTATAATGGAATTTTATTTATTTATTTTTTTTTTTATTTGACTATATATATATATATACATATATATATATATATATATATATATATATATACATATATATATATATATATATATATATATATATATATATATATATATATATAAAATGACAAATTATATTTTAATAAATACCTGGTATTTAAAAAGAAAAAAAAAAGTGGTTTAACAGATACTGATATATATTCTGAAGAAAAGCCATCCAGAGCAGTAGCTGTGGAGCAGTAGTGCATTGTGGTTGAAGAAACCTGTTCACAGCAGTCATCTCCTGGTACTTTACACGCATATCCAATTAGAGGCAGTTTGCTGTGATTCATTCAGAATTAATCCATATTTTTCCATTAAAAATCTGCATTCATAGAAAAAAAAAGAGCCTTGTTTTCCATCCAGTCCTCCGTCCCGTGCACAGGCGGACCACTCCTGTATATTTAATGAAAAAGCTGCTTCTGTGCGCTGCTCATTTGAGGGAAGCTGGTCCCATTATGCACCTTGTTATCTGATGAAGTTCCAGATGGGATGTTGAAGACAGGACAGTTTGGGATTGATAGCAGATGGCAGTTCACATGCAGGTGACAAAACTCTACAAAATCCAGTTGAGACAGGAACCGTCTTCTCTAAGCCTTTACATCTGCTTGTGTTACATGTTTCTCTCATGTTTCTGAGTGGTTTTGTCCGTTGCCTCGGCAACACTGTGCAGCCAGGCGCCTTTCTTCAGACGTTCTACAATGTGGACATTTATGTAAAATATGTAACTTTCAGGAGATGGATTAAAAAACAGTTTAGAAGCAGAAAATTCCTGCTTGTTGGGTTCAGACAGAGAATATGACTGATTACATGTCCAACATGGCTGCTTCACTTATTTATGTAAGAATCTAGGGTGGCGTGGTTAACAGTGGTAAAAGTGATGGAAAAGTCTAAAGAGCAGGACAAGCGATGGACAGATCACTCCTCCACTTCTGGAAATCCACAAAGTTAAATTAACCATAGAAATAGAAATGTGGCATAAATGATTTCTGGGAACTTTTGCGTCACTTTACGGCAGGAACTCTGCGTGTCCTGCCTGATGGAAGCAGAAAATCACACTTTCATACTTTTTACAGATCTTGTGGTAATAAATGGTGAAGATATAAAAGATATGTGTTTTACTTATTTAAAATAAATATTTCTGATTAAACAAATTGGGCTTTCTCAGTTTTTCTTAGGTCAGGCTTTAAAGGGTTGATAAGCAAAACGCAAACCCAGTAATTCTGTCATCATCTTCATCACTGACCATCCTGACTCGTTTTATACTACGGTTTGTTATTGTTGACGCGGTGCGGGTCAGTAAAAGCCTGTTGTCTGTCTGTCCATGTTGCTGTGTGTCTCTTCATGTTACATGTGCCTCGTTTCCCTCCCGCTCCATTGCTGCCAAACTGGTTTTCTTTTTCAGATAAAAACTCCATAATTTGATCTAATGCAGGGGTCGGGAACTCCGGTCCTGGAGTGCACAGTCCTGTTTCCCTGCTGCAACACACCTGATTCCAATCAATAGCTAATTAGCAGACTTGTGCAGAGTTTGATGTCAAGCTCTGCACCAGTCTGCTGATTATGTCTGATGTGTGCCAGGTGTGTTGTAGCAGGGAAACTCCTAACATTTGTAGGACTGTGGCACTCCAGGACCGGAGTTACCGACCCCAGCTCTAGTGAAACCTGTTAGATCTGCATGTTTCAGTATCGTGTGCCACCGTCTCACACAGATCGCAGTGCTGCTGGAAGCAGCGTTTTGGTGGGAAATATCTGAGGCAACTGCCTTCAGCCACAGGAAAATCACACATTGTCACATTTCATAATGTGCTGTATAAGTTTCCAGCAGCGTCCGCTACAGGTGAGAGATAATCAGGTGGGGTGCAACACCTACTCCACTCAGCGAGCTGTCAGCATGGGGGTCCTGGCCACACGGCCACACGGCGGACCTCTTAACATTTCTGATGACAAGCTGTCGTCATACCAACGTGTTCGCCTCTCAGAACAACAGAAAGACTGTAATAAAAAGTCAACTGATCACTGCCACGGCTTAATATTACGTCAACAACAGTAATACTGCAGAGGAAAAGATGAACAGGCTGACGAGTCAACTAGTCTGTGATTTAGTGTCCTGACAAAGCAACCTGGTGTCTGCCGCTCAGAGCCGAGAGGACTGCAAGCGTCGTCAGACAGATGGCTCAGCACAGGAGAGCCAGCCCGTCAGGCCGGGACTCGGCTGTCTTCCTGCATCGTAATGATAAAAACACTTTTCTGAGGACGAGCAGATTAAATCTGGACAGAGAAGTGGATTGAACTGGAGGTGGAGTGGTTTCCACTGACAGAAAACTGGGTGTGGTGCCGGATTATCTGATCTGAGCCGGCCTACTCTACTTCAGACCCTTCCAGTGGAGACCCAGTCTTACCAGTCCAACCCTAAACGGTGGAGTTTGACACGTTCCAGTCCAGAGGAAGAACCCTTCATGTGTGACTCGGCACAAAGAGCAAAGCAGCTCCAGGTGTGGACATTCTGGAGATTTTCTCTTGTTGAAGCTGCATGTCAGGAGGTGCTGCATGTTGTCTCTGTGTCCTGCGCTCCTCCAGTAGGCACATTTAGAGAAGTCCTGAACCCAGCTGCCTGACTGTTGACGGGGAAAAGACGGTGTGAGGACATGTCCCCTGTCACTGGCTGCCTGTCTCTTTTAGAAAAGTTTTTCAAGTTTTACTTCTGACTTCTAAACGTTGAACTGGTCCGACACCTTCGCACCCTTCTGAGCTACTGCAGCATCACCGTCCTGTTAGCTCTGAGATCCGAAGACCAGATGCTTCTAGTGGTCCCAAGGACTCGTGACTCGTGCAGACAGCCTTTTCTACAGCAGCCCCCAAACTCTGGAATGGTCCCCTCTTTCTGTGAGGTCTGCTTGGACTTTAAGTTGTTTTAAGTGTCTTTTCAAAACTTATCTTATTACGTTGGCTTTTAACTCCAGAGAGGGAGGACCACGAGGTCTTAAATTATCTTTTCAACTGTTTTATCGTCTTTTCAGCTATTTTTTATGTTATGTTGATTTATTTCATTTAATGTACAGAACTTTGGTTAACCTCAGTATGGGAAAGTGCTCTATGAATAAAATGTTGATTGATTGACATTCAGGGAAGGAACTTGCTGCTAAGACACCACCACTGTGGAACTGATGAAACCTTCCAGCTTGTACTCCTCCTACCAGGTAAAGATCTTTACCTCACCACACTGTCCTGACCAGTTCACACAAATTTTCAAGTCGAACTGTGGACAGTAATGAGTCATGACTCAACGATGGTGAAAGATATTGGTGGTTTCAGATTGCTTCTGTGAAATCTCCAAACATCTCCATCTGAGGTGAAGTTTTACTGCAGAGGAGTTGGACAGAGCAGAGCTGCTGAGACATGGCTGGACATGAAGTTTATCTTCACATTATGATCATTGCATGTAAAATATTAAGGACTAAATGTCAGATATTTCATGGTTTAATCTCTATGTAAGGTGAGTTGTGTAATCTGTGTAAAAACAGGATCACAGCAGTTGTTAATGTACACCTGCCACCACTAATCAGCTGATCCGCACACAGGACGACACGTCGTCCACACGATGCCATTAATTTATCAGACATCTTACATTATATTTATAAAAACAAGCAGTAAATAATGAATTAAACTGAGAAGAAAAAAAAACAGCCCAAAAGGAAATTATACAGAGCCCCTCAGCTGTCATGGTAAAAATAAGTAAATAAATCGTGGCCATGAAATAGGTATTACGTCCGCACGAAATGCTAATTTGTGGCCATGAAGTATTAATTCGTGGGCACGAAATAGTTATAACAGGGAAACTGATATAACGGGCGAAGGAACGCACCTTTTCCACGGCAGTTGATGGGCTACAAGCTGTGATGATCGAGTTTTATTTTAGGCTCGGAATGAACTACAAATCCATTCTGAAAAGCCTGGCGTTGCAAGGAACCGTCATTAGTGAGAGACATTTACACAGGATATTGAGAGCTAAGTTGCTCTATCGCCGAAAGTACGACTTGGATGCTGGGATAGATTTTATTGTTAACCAACTGCAAGGCCCTGGAAAGGATCACGGGTACCGGTGGATGTATACAAAGTGTGAACAACACGGGATTTCTATGAGAAAAGATGTCAGGATCCTCCTCTCTCTGCTGGACCCAATTGGTTCCCAAGTTCGCCAGACCAGACGTCTCAGAAGGAGGCAATATTTTGCTCGAGGACCTAACTTTGTGTGGCACATAGACTCGTATGGTAAACTGAAGCCATATGGGATATGCATTAATGGCTGCATTGACGGCTTCTTGCGCAACGTCATTTGGCTGCGGGCAGCCAACACTAACAGCGACCCAAAAGTCATCGGGGGGTACTTTGTGGAAGCAGTGGAGCAGCATGGGGGCTTTCTCATGCTTGTACGAACTGACATGAGCACTGAGAACGTGGTGGTCAGAGATCTGCAGCGTTATTTACGCCGAAATGACGTGGATGACAGAGCAGCAGATAGAAGTTACATCACAGGAGCAAATACCGCGAACCAGAGAACTGAGAGCTGCTGGGGAGTGAAAAGAAAGAATAGAAGCCTGGATCACGCTTCTGGCAGAACTGAAGGATGAAGGATTCTTCGCTGGGGATTTCGTTGACAAAGCTCTGTCACAGTTCTGTTTCATGCCAATCATTCAGGTTAATAATACTACCATGGCAAGACACACAAAATCTGTATCAACAACTTTACACATCATGAAATCTTGCGGATTTAAGCCAGTTAGTTTATTTACTGGGTGATACATGAATCGACTGTAAAAAATCACAAATCACAATGTAATTTAACCTAATTATATTTAAAGCTTACTGTATTGAACATTTTAGGCCTAAATCACTGTTTTAAAATGCACTATATGCTAGCTGTGACCTAATTTACTTGTTTATTTGACAGGAGGTTTTAAATGACATCCGTGGTGTCTGGAATGCTCATCGTATAAGGCCCTCCAAAAACACCAACGTGCCAAGTGGGATACCTGATGTCGTGCACATGGCCCCTCATCTTTGGGGTGCAGAAGACTTTCTTGTTCCACTGACTGAAGATCTGAGTACATGTAAAGACAGCTGCACATTTGTCAGTTCAGTCCCATGTGGTGTGCAGATGTTTGATTTGTGTACAATAATAATGGAGTAATCAAGTTTAGAGTTCCCATCTACCATGTCCCAAGCACTTGATTTGTATTTTCAGCTGAGGGACATGGTCCGTCCACAGTTATTGGAGGCTATTTAAATGGACACAAGAATTCCAATTTTGTAGTAGTTACTAATTTAATCGTCCCTTCACTGCAACAGCATAAAGCACAGATTTTTGTTTTATGTGGTTATTTTTTGTCATAATACCAAAATAACCAGAATAAACGGTATAACTTACTATTTGCAGTTGTATCAATCTGCCAGTAAATACTTATTGATTGGTAGATAATAAATATTTTACACCAAAATTTTAACAAGTTAGAGAAAACTATTATTTTTGAAGCGTAATAACTCCAGCCTAATTAATATTAAAGTTGTTAAACTGTAAAATATCAAAGGTTATTCACAACAGAATTTGTTTTTTTTTTTTTGGTATTTTGCTTTAGGATAAAGTTCAAACAAAAATAAACTGATCTCTGATTGGCACACCAAAAGGTAGCAAAAAATGTGTCCATCTCTGACAAGGACAATAGCATCCTGGACAGCAACCACACAGACTGGCAGTGACATCACATCTAATGCTATGATCAATTATACAAGAATACCAAATAGGCTACTGCATAGTGTATTGATATAATAGCTGTATCATCAACGCTCTGGATGTTTCTTGAGCCTGTTTTTGCTTTTGTGGAAGAGATTAAAATAATCCCATGTTTTATAAAGAACTGTGTCTTTCATAACTCACAGTACCTATATAACATGAAAGAGTGGTGTGTAACTGTGGGTGGTGTGATGAGAAATGTTAAAGTGTAAATATGTAACAGAGGACATCAACATTTTGTACAAACAAATGATTTTACTGTTCTTTCAAATTACACCATAGTAAGAACTGAACATATGGTATTTTTTATGGAATAACATGAACAGTTTTCAAACCTCCTGTTTGCCAGCCTCATGTTGACAGTTACAAAATAATGTTAGTCAAACTTTTAAAAATGTAAACAGCTTCTGTGAATTGCTCATTTATTTTTAAACAGCTTTTAAAAATCAAATCACATTTTTGTTTCCACTGGGATTGCCATGAGCAACTGTAATATGTAATATGAAACATATTTGGGAAAAAAACAAAGCATCCTCTTTAAATGTAGATCATATCAAATGCTGCACATAGAAAAGGCACAGAAACGTACATCCAGTGTAACAAGGAGCTATCACATCCTTTTACGTTGTTACTTACACCACATCCATTACCCACACTGAGCTTGTGAGAATGCTGTTAAATTCACTGCGAAAATCTGGACAACTGTGGTAACCGACGGGTAGCTTTAGTACACATCCACATGTGTGGGATTGTGGTCTGCAGAGGAAATCTGTGGTTTCAATGAACTCAACTAGTATGGCCTTGTCCAAGAGATTGGATCCCGAGCAGAACCTCAGGAAAAGCTGAAGATTATGGAAATCAAGTTCCCCAATGTACCTTTTCAGGTAGCGTGAAACTGTTGACTGGGCTGATGTCATGTCATGTGGAAAGTGTAAAAGCCCCATCAACGTTTTTGCAGTTGCCTTCTTTTGTGCAATGAAATGATGCAGTTCTTCTGGTCGTAGTAAACCAGCTACAGAACCTACGACAGGACGCCAGCTCTTAATTACAAACATTGGGGCCTGAACAATTACTTTATGTCCAATCTGTGCCAAAACAGGGAGCAGCGTGTCCTTTGTAGGGACTTGCTTGCATTCATGTGCATCGAGTACGTCCAGCAATTCATCTGTGTCCACTGAATTAAAGTCCTCCAAGGCCTTCATGAGGACAGATCTTTCTTCTTGTGATACATACAACAAAAAGAAATCCTTGAGACCACTGGTTATCGAACCATACCATACTTCCTCCAGAAATGGTATAGCAAGCTTCATGGGGAAGTAACCAGCTTGTTTCCATTCCTCACACTGAAAGTCATGCCTGATGAAAGGGACTTTCACCTCAACTCCCAGTGTGCAGCTGTCATAGAAATCCATCCAAAATTCTGTCAGGCAGTCTCGCAAAACACCACTTCCTTCCCCCTGTTCAAGCTCTCCATTTGGCAAACGCATTTTAATGTTGACCTCAGACACAAGAATGTTTGGGTCCTTGAAGGCACTGATCAAGTCAGTGAGACAGTGACCTCTTCTTACAATCAGCGTTTCAGGATAAGATTGTGGTTCAGCAAGTGCTTGGTCTGGAACATTGGCCTCCTCTGCAAGCCCTGGTAAGAGAGCCAGTGTTTGATGAGGTGCATCATACTCTGTTTCTGGAAGGAGTGTTTCAAGGTTCGGTTCAACCACACCTCCATCCAGTCTGCCATTCCCACTTCTAACAACAACTGCATCAGAATCGCCCACAGTTAGCAGACCATCCCATGGCAATGTATCATCTAGATCCAAATATCCACTCATGGAAGCTCCTTCATTAATTCCACAGTGGTTTGGTGATTCTGGATTTCTGTTTTCCACTAGCAGATCCTCAACAGCCTGATTCTGTTCATCGCTAGTGAGATCTACCACTGTAGACTGGCTTATTGCTTGATCAGATTTTCAGCCATAAGTTTGATATTTGTCATTGTTTCGTCTTTGTCAACAGAGAGATGCCTTGTCCCCCACCACTTACAGACTTCACCTGTTTGTACCTCTCATTCCCCTCATCAAAATCCATCCAGCCAACCTCAGTTCATCTCACTTTTCGTTTAGCATTTGTATTTTCAGCCCACTTAGATGATCTCTTTATGGGGGGCATCCCCTGAGCTCCAGACAGTCTTTATCGTAGCCTTGAGAGAATGGATTCTTTCCTGGATGGTGATTTTTGAGACAGTGTTGCTTGTCTGCAGGAGGCCACAGTGGAGACTCTATCTCCAACTTTGGGGATGTACTTTGCCAGGTCACTGTCTGTCATTAATGGAATGACGGTTTCATCAATCTGAAAAATGCAAAAGATAATTTTTTATTGAGTAATTCATTTATTCAATTAAAAGATCACATATAATGCACATGAAAATCTAAAGAAGTTAAACATATATCTGTTGGTGGTGTAAGGGTGGAGTTATTCACATAATTTGATTTATTAATTTTGTTTTATTTTACTTTTAAATATCTGTAAATGTAACATTTACAGATGGTAATGATGCAATTTTTTTCCTACTTAAGGACCCAACCCATAAAAAAATGGTAAGGAAATTCTGTTTATTTATTTATTTATTGAATATGGACATCTTGATTTCTCCCTTCAACAGAAATAAAAAAAAGGTCATTTATTTAGGGATATTTACCATCTATTTTGTCAAAATTCTTATAGGATAATCTGAAATCCATTAAGGGGCAGCAGGCACGAATCAGATTGTGTTAAGCTGGAATTGAGCAACGTTTGTACCATATCTTTGGTTTAACCATATAATAAACTAAAATGATGCAAAAGGTCTCTGAAAGTGTATGTATCATATATTTCATGCTGGGTTCTTATGGGTTTAGATAACCAATTATTTTAAATAATTCTGTAAACACAGTTCATGTAATTGTTTTATTTAAAATAAAAAAATAACAAATTTTAGAGAGTGCATTTGAAATTGTGCATTAATGACAGATGGATTCAAAGTATCTGATATTTCTACCTTTCTAGACTGTTTTTACAAAACAAGCCAGAATATGTTCAGGCACATCGGCAGAGGATGAAGAAGATCTGTTAAATTCGGTTTCATACGAGTACAAGCGTTATGCTTTTTACAGGAATCATTTCTGAGCAATGTGTCATTTTCCGTCCATAAAAGCTTCCTCATAGGTTAATATTTCATTCTTCAAACTTAGTGTTTTAGATTTACTGACCTTCTTCTGACAGTCAGAAACTCTTTAGGAGCTTGAGCCTGACTGTGGTTATTTAGACTTAAAGTTAAAATGATTTGGTCCAGAAGAGAAGATCATAAAACAAGCCTCATAAGATATAAAACAGGTTTTAAGGATGTCAAAATAAGCTCAAATTTAACTGCAGAGTCAGCGTTGATGATGCAAACAGATGTTTTTATTGCAGGTGAAAGAATCAGACTAGTTTCCGTACGCAGCGTTCTGACTTTATAAACATGTTTCTGACTCATGCTGGGAGATCCGGCCAAGATTCAGGCCTCCTGGCTCCACCTCCACAGTGGAGCCAGGAGGTGCCAGTAGGAGCCAGTAGGAAATTGTAACTTTTTAGTTTTTGTCCCATGTTTGGTTTTTAACATTATATTTTAGATTAACTAGTTCATTTACTTTTTCTTAATGGAGTTGTCTTCAAACTCAGCTTCACTGTGTTCCCAGTCTGTCCCAGTACACTGGTGCAGTCTGCCCCCTTTCTGCAGATTTAGCTCCTAGTTTATTGCACAGAACTGGTTCTTTAGGCCGACTTGTCACTAAATCCGACTCAGTTTGATGTCATAGTGACATTTTGAATAAATACCAGAAGCTGTTGTTACACAGACAGAAAAATCACAATGCACAACTTTTACTTTTCAGTCCCACAGTGTCATGTCACCACTGTGTTCTGCTTCATGACACCAGTAAATGGCTGTCAACACAGAGGATGTTCGGAAAACACACCTTTGTTCCCAAGAGGACATTATCAGAGGAAGAGAGAAAAAAGAGAAAAAAGACAGACCAACAGATGAGATAAAAGTCACATCACAGCGACTTTCACCAGCTGGAGAGATCCCAGAGAAGAGACTGGATGAAGAAGAAGACGATGATGGACTCACTGTCGTTGGAAAGTCCTCGCTGCCAACGTTCAGTGGTGACGCTGTGAAAGAGTTTAGTGGAGAATTCCAGTTTCAAGATGAAATTTACTGTATTTTCCTTTTACTGATTGAGAGAATAAAAAGTGTACGAGGTAAAATAAAAAAAAAAAAACATTTTAAAGATTTAAGTCTCTAAGATGAAACACTTATTCTTATTCAGCTTTTATGACTGATCAAAGATAAGAAAAGATAAAATATTAGATTTGAAGAAGGAACAACAGATAGAAATATGTTATTAAGGAAACAAAGTGCTTAAAAATAATTAAAAAGTGTGATTTTGACAGAAGCTGGGCTGCTAGATGTGGAAATGGGCAAGCGAACGGTTTCAGTGTTTGATCTAAATAAATCCGTGTTGTCTCAGTGATAAACATTACACATTTTCAGTCAATCCACGGGAAGCGCGAACAGCTGGTCCTTCAGCACAAGCAAATGCAACAATAGCCAGAGTGTCAACATACACAGTGAACATACTGGGATCCCAGCTGGGACCAGGACCGTCGCTTCTTCAGCTGAGAGGCACAAAAGCTGCGCTGACGGTTACAGGGAGTTTATTTTATCCTGTCAAACTGTAAATAAGTAAAGTCTTCTTTTACTGTGGAGCTCCTCTAACGTTGCACTGATGGACGCCAGTCCTGTTAATATGCTGCTAACTCTGATTTTCTTTTTCTGCAGTCAAGCTTCTCAGATTTATTAAATTTCAGACTTATGAAAGAAGGTTTCCATCTCCATCAATACAAACTGCTTTGAAGAATTTGCAGAAGAGAAACTTTACAGAAAGTATTTCTTGGAAGTGATAAATGAGTTCCACGCACTTTAGGAAAAACGGTTTACAGAAAGTCTTTTACGTGGAGGATTATCTGGAGGTGAAGGTGTGATGAATGAGACCAAACTCTGATCACAGATTTCTTGTCAGGAATCTGGCAGAAGATGTGGGATTGGATCTGTAGTGCAGTTTCTGGCCTTATCTGCTGTACGGTGAATCTTGTACGTCTTCACTCTCTTATCTGCTCAGTAGGAGAAGTAGCATAAATTAAACAACTCCAATCAATAAGCTCCCAACTCGTTAACTAATGAGAAGACTTCAGCTGCAAGAGCTTTGATAAGTTGGAAAGAATCCATGAATCCGTCACTTTCATCTGAATCATTTTATTGGATGCTTTTGATTTCATGAGATCATTGAGCCTGTTTTCCTTTCAGATCAGAAAAGTCTGATTATTGTCTGATTCTGGAGTTTGCAGATTATCTAAGTGACCATGTAGATAGAATAATCTGATCATGATTTATCAGATAAAAGCAGTTTTCTCATGAGAAATTAGATTTACACGCCTAGATTTTCTTCCAACACTGCTGATTCATATCTCTGATTTACTTTACGTCTGTGTGTCTGCAAACAAAACAAACAAAACAAAAAAACTCTGTCTTTTCTAAAGGAGATGTAACGACAGTGGACGCATCGCGGTCAGAAGGAGAGCTGAACACAAAAGACACAGATGGTAGTGTGCAGCAGTGAGGATAAATGTGCAGCTTATTAGCTCCCATATTAGCCCAGAGCTAAAGCTTGTTACATACTGCGAGAGAAGGCCTTTCACAATAAGACTAAAGTCTTATTGTGAAAGGCAAGAAGAACAAAATGGCATTTTTTGTTTTTGAAAGATCAGCCGGGCAGAACGTTGGACGTATGGGACGTCCGAGAACAACAGTATGATTGGTCTGTGAAGTGGAAATGTTAATGCAGGTATGTTTAATAACGGTTGGTATTGTAATTGTTATTTTATTAATTCATTTACTTTTTTTACTTTTATTTTTCTTTTTTTTTGTCTGTTTTTGAATATTGTCACTATCCTACTTTTGTCTTGTATTTTTTCAGTACTTTATATTGTTTTGCAAATACGGTAACTTTAGCAGCTTAGACACGCCTTTCTTTTCTCTCTCTCTTTTTCCTCCTTTCATTTCCTCTTTCCCTGCCAGGTCCAGCTCGGCCATATCAAGACTGACGATGATTGCAAAATGATAAAAGGAAAATAAATAAATAAATAAATAAATAAATAAAATAAAATAATTATCATAATAATAAAAATAGTCAGATTATCAAGGGCAGCTATATACATGAGATGTCTCCCTTGACAGAGCAAATATGTCTGGCAAAAATATGGCACGCAGATTGCTGTTCTGTATGCTGAGATGCTGGACAGGACAGGTTAAAAAAAAAAAAAAGGAAATGTTAATGCATAAAAGCGTTTAAATGTAAAGTCTTCTGTATTTCTGCTGATCCAAAAGCTTCACCAAAGCTGAACAGTTTCAATGAACAGCTGATCGAAGTGGTGATAAAGGAAGGACATGTATGCTACACATCTAGTATGTGGGGACCCTGGCCCTCGTTTATCAAACAAACATGGAAATGAGACCACATGATTGCAGGAATGATCTTCTGATTGGATCCGTGTGATTCACAAAATGTTTGTATCTGACCAATCCCAGCGTACGATTGATCAGGCTTTAATAAATCAGCGGCTGAAGTCGTCATCATGTACCTGCTTCACTCTTATATCTTTGTGGTCGAGACGCTTCGCCCAGTAACGTCGTACCACAAAGAAGAAAGGTTCTGCCAAAATACCAAACTTTTGGTCGGTCGAGGTCAAAACCTTCACGTGCAGTTTCCATTCTTGCACATCACCGTGCACACCCACCAAGGACATCAACTCACAGCCTCATAAAGACAAAACAGCACTTTCACGACGATTATATGAAAATATCTAAGTCAAAATGAAAGCTGCATGTCCAGTGTTT
The DNA here is from genome assembly GCF_933228915.1 of Telmatherina bonti. NCBI lineage: Eukaryota > Metazoa > Chordata > Actinopteri > Atheriniformes > Telmatherinidae > Telmatherina > Telmatherina bonti. Next base: position 5,004,275 of record NC_136610.1, read on the forward strand.
GAACATCAGGGTCAAAGGTTTCCATGGTAACGGGGTGGATAAAACTGCAGACTTGCAAACGGCCTCCAGAGTGAAATCCTTGTGCAACATCAGGCGAGTCCTTTCCGTGTAAAGTGGAATCGGAATCTTTGGACGATGGCGACGTCTTTCACGCCGTCTTGCACTTACACACATGCTTAACCCCTGAAAAGCACAACAACAACGATGGTGGTACTTTGTGTCGTGTTTGTGCAGCTGCATGGTTTCATTGATCAGCTAATAAAAACACCTGGATAAATCTGCAAGGACAAGTTCCTGGTGGGACACATCTGACAGCGGAGTTGTTGACGAGCCTGTACGAAGGCGCCTGTGTTTTCCAGTCCATGCCAGCTAAAAGCCCAACGTGCACCACATGGTTTCTGGTCCTGCTTGCATTTCCCTACACAGACATAGCTTCATTCCAACATTGTCTAAATGCATTTTTAAGTTGTCTTCGGACCTGAGCGCCTCAGGAAGTCTCTGTTAATCCATAACACGCCGTGCATTCCACTGAGAGGAACTGTGGAGTTATTTTTTAACAGGATCAACTTCAAAGGGGAAAAAAAAAATCAATAGCAGAAATGAAAATCTAATTAGATACTCATTTGTATTGATGCAGACAGTGTTGTCATCATGTCCTCCAGCTGACACTTTAACTCTGCAGATGGATGATCACAGAGACCTTCATTTCTTCTAAGAGCTTCACATTGTGATGTCTTACTTTCATTTTCCATCGATTTCCCAACTAGGTCGTTCACTGAGACATGGAAACATCCAACATGCATGTTTTTTCTGTCATTATGTATTTTATGATTTACCAGGAGGTAAAGTATGTGTGTGTGCATGTGTCATGCATGCGTGAGAGACCAGAGAGCTAATGTGAGTCAAACTTTCAGCAACACAGTCATCATCCTCCTGTCTGTTCTGTAAGCAGCTGCTGTCTCTCCTGCTTCACTCAAACCTTTGAACTTTCCTGTTTTTCTCAGACAAGCAGACATTCAGACCTGCAGGACAACAGTGGTGAATTAATGATGAGGACAAGATTTGTAATCAGGAGGCAGAGGGAATGGTCATGCAGTTCATGAGGTAGGGGAACTGTATGGTTCTCGTTGAGTACTTTGTTTATATCCTGACATTCGTGGGGATAATTAGTTTGTTCACAAAGCTGCAGAAACAGATGGTTCGAACTGTGGACTGAAATGACAAAACTCATTTCCAACCAATGATGAATCTCCACTCACTTTGTGATCATTGAAGCAAAAAATTTAAAATCGTCATTACAGACTCTGAAGTGTCTCAATGTGTGTGCATTGAGTTTTCAGCCAGATAATTTAGTCAACACACAACTTATCACATGACCTGACATTTTACACCTCCTCTGATGTTCTCAAAATCACCTGCATAATGATCAATAGTCAATGTTCTGCATCTGTCAGGATTCCTTTGTCCATGCGTTGATGGCTACACCTGTGTTCCACCTCATCCCCATGAGAATCCCCCGTTCCACCACATCATGATGAGAATCTCCCGTTCCACCTCATCACCATGAGAATCTCCCGTTCCACCACATCATGATGAGAATCTCCCGTTCCACCTCATCACCATGAGAATCTCCCGTTCCACCTCATCATGATGAAAATCTCCCGTTCCACCTCATCACCATGAGAATCTCCCGTTCCACCTCATCATGATGAGAATCTCCTGTTCCACCTCATCACCATGAGAATCTCCCGTTCCACCTCATCACGATGAGAATCTCCCGTTCCACCTCATCATGATGAAAATCTCCCGTTCCACCTCATCACCATGAGAATCTCCCGTTCCACCTCATCACCATGGGAATCTCCCGTTCCACCTCATCACCATGAGAATCTCCCGTTCCACCTCATCACCATGAGAATCTCCCGTTCCACCTCATCACCATGAGAATCTCCCGTTCCACCTCATCATGATGAAAATCTTCCGTTCCACCTCATCACCATGAGAATCTCCCGTTCCACCTCATCACCATGAGAATCTCCCGTTCCACCTCATCATGATGAAAATCTTCCGTTCCACCTCATCACCATGAGAATCTCCCGTTCCACCTCATCACCATGAGAATCTCCTGTTCCACCTCATCACCATGAGAATCCCCCGTTCCACCTCATCACCATGAGAATCTCCCGTTCCACCTCATCATGATGAGAATCTCCCGTTCCACCTCATCACCATGAGAATCCCCCGTTCCACCTCATCACCATGAGAATCCCCCGTTCCACCTCATCACCATGAGAATCTCCCGTTCCACCTCATCATGATGAGAATCTCCCGTTCCACCTCATCACCATGAGAATCCCCCGTTCCACCTCATCACCATGAGAATCTCCCGTTCCACCTCATCACCATGAGAATCTCTCGTTCCACCTCATCACCATGAGAATCTCCCGTTCCACCTCATCACCATGAGAATCTCCCGTTCCACCTCATCATGATGAAAATCTCCCGTTCCACCTCATCACCATGAGAATCTCCCGTTCCACCTCATCACCATGAGAATCTCCTGTTCCACCTCATCACCATGAGAATCTCCCGTTCCACCTCATCACCATGAGAATCTCCCGTTCCACCTCATCACCATGAGAATCTCTCGTTCCACCTCATCACCATGAGAATCTCCCGTTCCATCTCATCACCATGAGAATCTCCCGTTCCACCTCATCACCATGAGAATCTCCCGTTCCATCTCATCACCATGAGAATCTCCCGTTCCACCTCATCATGATGAGAATCTCCTGTTCCACCTCATTACCATGAGAATCTCCCGTTCCACCTCATCACGATGAGAATCTCCCGTTCCATCTCATCACCATGAGAATCTCCCGTTCCACCTCATCATGATGAGAATCTCCTGTTCCACCTCATCACCATGAGAATCTCCCGTTCCACCTCATCACCATGAGAATCTCCCGTTCCACCTCATCATGATGAGAATCTCCTGTTCCACCTCATCACCATGAGAATCTCCCGTTCCACCTCATCACGATGAGAATCTCCCGTTCCATCTCATCACCATGAGAATCTCCCGTTCCACCTCATCATGATGAGAATCTCCTGTTCCACCTCATCACCATGAGAATCTCTCGTTCCACCTCATCACCATGAGAATCTCCCGTTCCACCTCATCACGATGAGAATCTCCCGTTCCATCTCATCACCATGAGAATCTCCCGTTCCACCTCATCACCATGAGAATCTCCCGTTCCACCTCATCACCATGAGAATCTCCCATTCCACCTCATCATCATGAGAATCTCCCGTTCCACCACATCATGATGAGAATCTCCCGTTCCACCTCATCACCATGAGAATCTCTCGTTCCACCTCATCATGATGAAAATCTCCCGTTCCACCTCATCACCATGAGAATCTCCCGTTCCACCTCATCACCATGAGAATCTCTCGTTCCACCTCATCATGATGAAAATCTCCCGTTCCACCTCATCACCATGAGAATCTCCCGTTCCACCTCATCATGATGAAAATCTCCCGTTCCACCTCATCACCATGAGAATCTCCCGTTCCACCTCATCACCATGAGAATCTCCCGTTCCATCTCATCACCATGAGAATCTCCTGTTCCACCTCATCATGATGAGAATCTCCCGTTCCACCTCATCACCATGAGAATCCCCCGTTCCACCTCATCACCATGAGAATCTCCCGTTCCACCTCATCACCATGAGAATCTCCCGTTCCACCTCATCATGATGAGAATCTCCTGTTCCACCTCATCACCATGAGAATCCCCCGTTCCACCTCATCACCATGAGAATCTCCCGTTCCACCTCATCACCATGAGAATCTCTCGTTCCACCTCATCATGATGAAAATCTCCCGTTCCACCTCATCACCATGAGAATCTCCCGTTCCACCTCATCATGATGAAAATCTCCCGTTCCACCTCATCACCATGAGAATCTCCCGTTCCACCTCATCACCATGAGAATCTCCCGTTCCATCTCATCACCATGAGAATCTCCTGTTCCACCTCATCATGATGAGAATCTCCCGTTCCACCTCATCACCATGAGAATCCCCCGTTCCACCTCATCACCATGAGAATCTCCCGTTCCACCTCATCACCATGAGAATCTCCCGTTCCACCTCATCATGATGAGAATCTCCTGTTCCACCTCATCACCATGAGAATCCCCCGTTCCACCTCATCACCATGAGAATCTCCCGTTCCACCTCATCACCATGAGAATCTCCCGTTCCACCTTATCATGATGAGAACGATGTCCTCACTTAAGGAGGTTTTAAAGCCACTGGGCTCATTTTCTATACGCACCAACAAATTCAACTGTTGTTTTCTGGATTTCATCCCGTTGCGGCATTAATGTTTTCAGTTTGGCTGCATGGTGGTATAGTGGAAGGCCACAGCAAGAAGGTCACCGGTTCAAACCTCGGCTTGGGCGAGGCTTGGACAGTGAATTTGCATGTTCTCCCCGTGTATACGTGGGTTGTCTCCAGGTACTCCGGCTTCTTCCCACCATCCAAAGACATGCATGTTAGGTAACTGATTACTCTAAAGTGCCCCTAGGAGTGTGATTGGTTGTTTGTCTCTGTGTGGCCCTGTAATGGACTAGCAAGCTATCCAGGGTGTATCCTGCCTTCTGCCCAAAGACTGCTGGGATAGGCTCCAGCTTCCCGTGACCCTTCATTGGACTGAGCGGTTAGGATGATGAATGAATGAACGTCTTCAGTTTCCATAACGTTTAAATGCTTGGTCTCTTCATTTTCTGGAAATACTGATCACCACCTGTGCAGATTATTTCAACTTTCCCTGAGGAAAAACCACACATAGAAGGGATCAGTTCTTTCATTCCACATCTTTGACAGAAAGTCTTTCTGTTTCTCAGTTCAGCCGTTTATGTCCCAGCTGCAGTTCTGATGCAGACTTTCAACAACTTGGAAAATATTCTTAAACAAAGGAAAAAGAGGGTGTTTGAATTAAGTCTCTGAGTTTACAAAGACAACCTGACTGTCAGTGTATGACAAAAGAAAAAACAGGCCTGAAGAGTCTCGTCCTTGGTGCGAAGCTTGTCTACGCTAACCGCTTTAGACCGATGATCTTTAAAAGCCATGTTCACCCAGGCTTGTCCTCAGCAACCGCCAAACCTCAGAAATATGCCTCTGAGAGCAGAACCAACATTTTCTTCATCCTTAAATGTCCCTGTGGATCAATATACATTAAACTAGGACCAGAAGCCAACTAAGCAGCTACATGGGGCCCTCGCCCCAATAAGGGGCTCCAAGTAACTTTAAATGTCAAGATATTGTATCTAAAATAAAAAAAATAATAATAATTTAAAGAAATATTTTACAAAAAAGACAAACAAAAATTGCACGCACACTTACACACTTACACACACACACACAAATGATTTTATATGTCATGTGTGACAACCAGAAAAAATCCTTTTATCACAATAATAATACAGGTTTGACTGCTGAAAATTTGGGAGATTTCTGGGCATTTCTGGACATTTGATGCAAACAAACAAAATGATGTGCAGTTTTGTTTATTTGCATCAGTCGAGGTGTGTAAGGGCCTTTAGGCTACGATCACACTGCAGGTCTTAATGCACAATTCTGATTTTCTGGTCAAATCTGATATATTTGCTCCGCTCTTCATATAAAATCTCCATGTGACCTGTCCGCAGACTGCTGTGTGAACAGCTGGCGCTCCTGATGTGACCTGCATGGCCAGCTGAACGTTGTTCACTGGAACAAACATGGAGGTAACCGTTAGCGTCATTTACAGGCTTCTGTTGTGAAGCAGCGTGCGGCAGCAGTCGACAAATTTGTGAGCAGCTTCTGGAAAAAGTCAGAAAAGGAGAAAGAAATTTAATTCTGCCATGACGTCCCTATTCTGAGAAAATTGCTGCAACATCTGTACAATGAATGCAGCGTCGAGCCAGGAGTGGTGGGATCAGGGTGCGAGTGGGTTCACACAGCTGGGCTTGGGGTAGGGTTAAGGGTTAGGAGTCAACACGGCGCCTCAAGACTGTTGAGCTGCACCACGTCGTTCAGGAGACCCATCACCCTGAGGATGTACTGGTTAGCAACGGGGGTGGGTCACCACACCTTAGCTGACCTGTTTGGCATTGCCAGATCCTCAGTTTGCTCTGCCGTCCATAACTTCTGCAAAGCTGGAGATCAAACTGGTTCAAGGAGACAATCTCCAGGAGATCCAGAATGACGTGAAAGTCACAATGATAGGAGCTAAACCATTAGACCTACCGCAGTCTGGGACATTTTTTCTCCTGGATGCTGTTTATAGATATATGAATTTGTGTAAATGTTACATCTGTATGTTGTTGCAAATAAATATCTTTCTGTTTTCATTCTCCAGGATGTGATAAGTCTTACTGCTTTTTCCCCTAAACGTTACCACTTTAGCCACTCCTTACCCCATTACACATAGATAGATAGATAGATAGATAGATAGATAGATAGATAGATAGATAGATAGATAGACAGATAGATAGATAGATAGATAGATAGATAGATAGATAGATAGATAGATAGATAGATAGATAGACAGATAGACAGATAGATAGATAGATAGATAGATAGATAGATAGATAGATAGATAGACAGATAGATAGATAGATAGACAGATAGATAGATAGATAGATAGATAGATAGATAGATAGATAGACAGATAGACAGATAGATAGATAGATAGATAGATAGACAGATAGATAGATAGATAGATAGATAGAGTATGGAAAAGCGCTGCAGTTCTGTTTGTTTTTTATTCAGAGCAAACGCTGCTCTTAAGCCCACTGGCTCAAATGCAGAGGCCTCTGTACCACCTTCCACGGGGGTTGGGGGGCAGGGGGCATTGTTGTTTGGGCATGAAATGTCCTTGATGATGCTCATTGCCCTCTGCAAACGTTGCTTCCGATGAATGTCCTCAATTTGTTGAGGTTGGATGGCAGCGATGTGTGGGCAGTTTTCAGCAGCAGCTGAAGGGCATTTCGGTCTTCCTCAGCATGACACGCTAATTCACTGGGTCAGTAAACTGTCGACAGAATAGCAATAAAAGTTCCCAGAATCTGAGGTAAAAATGAAGTTTTCTTGTTTGTTTTCGTATGAAGTCAGAGTTCAGCTGGTTCTCTGCAGCGTTTCACCAGGCAAATTCACCTTTTAGTTGCTGCTGTGCTGTGTGTGAATGTGTTCAAAAGCCCGCATTCATCAGTGGGATTTAGATTTTCTGGTTTTTTTTTTGTTTGTTTGTTTTACTACAGGGCATAAAAAGTGACAAGTGAACACGGTAAAGTGATTTTTCTTCTGAACTTGAGAATTTCCCAGTTACCTGAACATGTACCGGCTCGGTTTCATCAGTGAGAATTTAACTCTGACCACCAGGAGAAGGTTCCTTTTCTCTCTGGTTGGAATGGAAACGTGTCCTGCAGAGGATGTTGACCAGGGTTTGTTGTGTTTTCAGTGATGAAACATCACGTCATGTCATTTAGAGTTTACAGAAAATCTAAACATTTTTATGTTGCTCGGATTGACATTAAGGCTTTCTGTCTGCTGAATCCAGGATCATTCTGATTAACAATATTTATGTTAAAACTTTTACTCAGATCAAACATCCAATCAGAATGCACCACGTAAACGCCGCAGCTGATCCGATCGGCCTCGATGGAAAAGAATTTTCAATCCGATCGACACCAGATGGTATAAATGTTGAAACCATCGGATGAGAACGAAAAAGAGCCTGTAAACAGCCATGCTGATGGTTTCTGGTGGGTGATGTTCTGCACATGCCTGAACCGTGTGGAGGTTGTGAAGATTTCAGAAAAGGCTTGAAAAATCGCAGAAGGAAAGCAGCAGGACCGTAGAGACGTTTGTATTGGAAACATTAAGGACTTCAGGATTACTATTTCAACAGTAAAAAAGGTTCAAAATAAAAGTTTAAAAAAAAAGAACTTTGCTCTTTTCAAACGGGTACTGCGCGTCTCAAAACCGTGACGATCGTCTTAAATTTGTCCACAAAACACATCAGCAGGAACCTCTGATCATCTCCTACCAGATTAAATATGTGTGCATGTAAACACGGTTACTGTTTGTAAAGTTATGAAACAAACTAAATAATTCCCTCCTCGGCTAAGGCCTGTGACCTTACCTCACCTCATACCTCATCAAGCCACCATGGGCCCACACAGAGCCGGGGGGGGGGGTTGCCATTTGGCAAAACTAGATGAATGCTGAGGGCGTCAGAACCCCATAAATGGTCTTATACATTTATGGTCAATACAGTCATTACTTATTTATGCATATAAATAATGTTTTAATGTTTCTGCAAGGAGAATGTTTATTGTATTGTATGTCCCCCTTTCAGTTGCAACTACTGTGGATCAGTCCATCTTACTGTGCATGTGCAGGAAAGACCCAGAAACATAGCAAAACATAAATACAGATGGTCCAAAGAGTACGAAGAGGTGAGAAGAGAAAAGAAAAGAAGATGAAAATGATCTATTCCAGCAGCTCATGAAAGGAGGAGAGAGAAGGAGGAAAGCAGAAAGCTGCTCTCAAAGTACTTCCTTCTTCACTGTGACAGCATTGCATTGTGGGTAAATCCATAGCGATGGCGTTAAGAGTCCTCTGCCTCGTCTGGTGTTCATACTGCGTCCATTGTTGCAGTGGATTTCTGCAGGATACTTGCATAAGACACAATAAAAACCCAAAACAGCCATAGTTTGGTCTCCATGTTTAACTGGCAGGTGGAGTTTTCTTCTTCACGCCGGTCTGGTCCTCTCTTCTGCTAAATACTAGTGCAGCGCCACCTCTGGTGGGAATGGGGAGATATTATTCTAATGGTTTGACTGGTTTGACCAAAGTGCTGCATGAATACAACTCCGGTGCGCGTGGATACACCCCCCTAAAACTGAACTGAGTCCCCGATCGGATCGAGTCTAGCGGACTATCCTGATGTGAAAGCACCGTAATATAATAGAAACTGTGTAACTGAAGGAAGTTATTAACAAGGACCCGACCAATTTATTGGCCAGTCAATAAAATCAGGCAATTATTTCCCATTTCAAAATAATCATCATCCACCATAAATTTGCTCATTAAATGTGGATTTATTCTTTAACTCTAATGAAACTGTAACTGTGTTGGGTTGTGCAGAGTGATGTCCTGGTGACTTGTGTCCAATACATGCAGCTGTGACTTCATTCCATCCTCAGTAACGTGCAGGAGTAACGCTACAACCAGGCAACATTCCAGGGCTGAGCGCAGCTACATGTCTCTAGTTTCAGTTTAACTCTGTTTGCAATGTACAATGACAGGTGAGAGGGATCTGTGTGTGTGATGTGGTCAGTGAGATTGATCTGTAATTTACAGATTAACGAGTCTTTCGCCTGAATTCAGTCAAAAGCAGGGGAAAGTTTGGACACACATACATGTTATAGATACAAGATGTTAAAACCCTGTGGTGTGAAGGGGTTCTACAGGGATCACCAAATCAGGACCTCTTCAGATGTAACAGACTATGAAATCCTGCAAAATGACTCATTAATTTGATCTAGGTGTGTTGCATCAAGGAACACTGGCCCAAGAGGTCTGGATTTAGTGATCCCAGTTCGAGTTTATTATTCACTAAAACTCAGAAATATGGGCCAGACAGGATCGGTTTTTCCTCCTTATTGCCTCACTGGGGCTCTTAGTAGTGGATAACCGTATTTACACGGCAGTTCATGTGGTGCTTTTATCGAAGCATCTGCTGTTGCTTTATTATAAAGCCCAGCTGTGTGCAGGGGTTGGATGTGTGGAAGGTAGCGCTGGATGCAGCTAGAGGCAGTTGACCTTGAGGAGCGCTGTTCATCACAGTGGGGAAAGAGGAACCAAGCAGAGACACAAAGCTTTATTGGATGAAAACACACATTGTCTGAAAAAGTGTTGATAAAACTGCTGATGCTCCACAGTAGTTTTTCACCGCATCGGCACTTTGAGGAACTCTGTGACTGAACACTCACTCTCTGCTCGGCTCAGGCCTGATTCAGTGTCTCTGGGAACTTTTTGGTGAGTTCAGTTTTGGGTAATGCTGCTAGAGAAGAGAAGCCCTGCAAATGTAGTAACATCCAAGGAAAACAACATTAGCTGTGGTATTATGCGTTTAAAGTGCGATAGCCTCCAGTGCAGAGCTGAGCTCAAGGTAAAGCTTGGTGATTAATGGTTCTGCTGAACAGAAAGCCTCCTTCACTCATGTGCAAGGATAGTGCTGCACTCAGAGACCAGTTAGGATCTCTCTTCATGTTTTTTCCTTCTTCTTTCATCATTTTATGAAATAAGGAAATGCTGAAATACAGAAGGACATACAGTTCAGCTCCTGAGCTTTGCTCAAATAAATTACAGTTTTACTGATGTTATAAATGTCAAATTCACCCAGTTAAAGTCTTACTTTTACAAGACGCTGCCATGTAAAAAACAACTTTTTCATAACTTTATACCAGATGAGACCATGTCCAGAACATGTGATAGTAAGTGGAACATGCCTCTCTGAAGCCTGCTTCATTCTCTGTGAGAATTGAGAACTTTTTTCTCATTCTCGAGACCCTGAGAAGAAAAGGATGCCGTTTTGTTCTCACAAATGTGGTTGAAGAAAGTTCTCAACACATCGGGCTGGCAGAACATTTTCCTCGTCGGGTTAAACAAAGTATTGCATGATTGGTCGGGTGTTTGAGGTGGGCGTAGTTAGATAGCTGAGGTGGGCGTAGTTAGATAGCTGAGGTGGGCGTAGTTAGATAGCTGAGGTGGGCGTAGATGGGTAGTTGAGGTGGGCGTAGTTAGATAGCTGAGGTGGGCGTAGTTAGATAGCTGAGGTGGGCGTAGATGGGTAGTTGAGGTGGGTGTAGATGGGTAGTTGAGGTGAGTGTAGATGGGTAGTTGAGGTGAGCGTAGATGGGTAGTTGAGGTGGGTGTAGATGGGTAGTTGATGTGAGCGTAGTTAGATAGCTGAGGTGGGCGTAGATGGGTAGTTGAGGTGAGTGTAGATGGGTAGTTGATGTGAGCGTAGTTAGATAGCTGAGGTGGGCGTAGATGGGTAGTTGAGGTGAGTGTAGATGGGTAGTTGAGGTGAGCGTAGATAGGTAGTTGAGGTGAGTGTAGATGGGTAGTTGAGGTGGGCATAGATGGGTAGTTGAAGTGAGTGTAGATGGGTAGTTGAGATGAGTGTTGATGGGTAGTTGATGTGGGCGTAGTTAGATAGCTGAGGTGGGCGTAGATGGGTAGTTGAGGTGAGTGTAGATGGGTAGTTGAGGTGAGTGTTGATGGGTAGTTGAGGTGGGTGTAGATGGGTAGTTGAGGTGGGCATAGATGGGTAGTTGAGGTGGGCATAGATGGGTAGTTGAAGTGAGTGTAGATGGGTAGTTGAGATGAGCGTAGATGGGTAGTTGAGGTGAGCGTAGATGGGTAGTTGAGGTGGGTGTAGATGGGTAGTTGAGGTGAGTGTTGATGGGTAGTTGAGGTGGGTGTAGATGGGTAGTTGAGGTGGGCATAGATGGGTAGTTGAGGTGGGCATAGATGGGTAGTTGAAGTGAGTGTAGATGGGTAGTTGAGATGAGCGTAGATGGGTAGTTGAGGTGGGTGTAGATGGGTAGTTGAGGTGGGCGTAAATGGGTAGTTGAGGTGAGCGTAGATGGGTAGTTGAGGTGGGCGTAGATGGGTAGTTGAGGTGGGTGTAGATGGTTAGTTGAGATAAGCGTAGATGGGTAGTTGAGGTGGGCGTAGATGGGTAGTTGAGGTGGGTGTAGATGGGTAGTTGAGGTGAGCGTAGATGGGTAGTTGAGGTGGGCGTAAATGGGTAGTTGAGGTGGGCGTAGATGGGTAGTTGAGGTGAGCGTAGATGGGTAGTTGAGGTGGGTGTAGATGGGTAGTTGAGGTGAGCGTAGATGGGTAGTTGAGGTGGGCGTAGATGGGTAGTTGAGGTGGGCGTAGATGGGTAGTTGAGGTGAGCGTAGATGGGTAGTTGAGGTGGGCGTAGATGGGTAGTTGAGGTGGGTGTAGATGGGTAGTTGAGGTGAGCGTAGATGGGTAGTTGAGGTGGGTGTAGATGGGTAGTTGAGGTGGGTGTAGATGGGTAGTTGAGGTGAGCGTAGATGGGTAGTTGAGGTGGGTGTAGATGGGTAGTTGAGATGAGCGTAGATGGGTAGTTGAGGTGGGTGTAGATGGGTAGTTGAGGTGGGTGTAGATGGGTAGTTGAGGTGGGTGTAGATGGGTAGTTGAGGTGAGCGTAGATGGGTAGTTGAGGTGGGTGTAGATGGGTAGTTGAGGTGGGTGTAGATGGGTAGTTGAGGTGAGCGTAGATGGGTAGTTGAGGTGGGTGTAGATGGGTAGTTGAGATGAGCGTAGATGGGTAGTTGAGGTGGGTGTAGATGGGTAGTTGAGGTGGGTGTAGATGGGTAGTTGAGATGAGCGTAGATGGGTAGTTGAGGTGGGTGTAGATGGGTAGTTGAGGTGGGTGTAGATGGGTAGTTGAGGTGGGTGTAGATGGGTAGTTGAGGTGGGTGTAGATGGGTAGTTGAGGTGGGTGTTGTTAACAAGGAGAAGCGTGAAGTGAACAGTTGCTGCTTCTGCATTTTGCTGATACAGTTAAACAGATTATTTTAAAGAAATGGCTGATCAGAAAGACTGAAGTTTTTTACAAACGTGGCGTTGAAAGACACGGACGCAGCCACATGCACAACCTACCCTGTCACAGACTAAGTTTCTCATCAAATATGAAATAATCAAGTTTAATTCCCATAGAAGCAAACATCCCCGTCTGCAGAGATCTTCTCTCCATCGCAGACGAAGCTTCTCGTGGAGGATGGAACAAGCTTTACTTTTACATAAATAAACCTAAATACTCCATTGCTAACTGCTGCTTGGCAACACATCCCGCCAACTCTGTGGTTGTCCCGTCTTCTTGTGCTTTTTCTCTTTTAACAACCCAGCTCCTGCTTTTGGACTGGTTTTCACTGATGATCAGGCTGTTCTGGAATATTTGGGTGGAACAGTGGGTATGAATCATTGATCCGCCGATGATCTGTGACGGGAATTTTAACTGAGTATCCTGGTTTATTTCAACACAATAGTTGCAACATTGTTAAAGGTAAAAGATGTTTCTGTCTGTCCACACACAACAACCTGCATCAGTTGGCTGTAAAACTGCTCGTTATCAGTTTTCGTTTGATATTTTTCTTTGTTTCCTCCTTTGAAAAGGGTTAAAATATGATATACATCGGACATTTTATATTGCTGTGATGGAGCTCAGGGGTCTTCATATTCTTTGTATCATTGAGCCACAGGAATGTGTGTGTAGCCAATCACATCCTGATTTTTCAGTACAGATTAACTTTGAGCTGGAGTCGCTTGTTTTACAGAAATTTCACGTCTCTTCTGCTGGAATGAACTGGAAATATTCCTGTACTTGGAGTGAACGGACAAATATAACAGAATCATACTCAAAACTCTTTAAATGGTTTAATAAATAACCTTTTATCATAATATACACAAAGACTGGTGTCATGAAAGTAATATTTGGAAGAATAAACAATAAAAGACGAGACTGCCGGTAGCTTTGTTATTGGTCATTATGATGTGTTCTCCAGGTTTCGTTTTAAAAGGCAATGTGGTCTGATCCAGGAACTGTCATCAGTACCACTGAGGCTACGTCCACACGGTGCAGAAGCCGGTTCAGGTGTGTAAAAGTTAATGAATAGGAGAGAGACCTGACCTACTCCAGGAAAACGCTGTAGTACATACTATCAGTCTGTGGGGGGCGCTATGATGATTAAAACAGAACACTCCACAGCTACAACAAGAGGTAGTGCGAGCAAAAGCTCACTGCGTGTTGCAGGAAGTTTGCATTAGAAGAAGATGGTGGAAGAATCAAAAGAGAAACATTTATTTAGACTGAGGAAGACTTCTCCGTATTACGCTGGACTACAAAACCCAACAGCACCGCGACACAGTTGGTTATCGGTCTTGTCACTGTTGTGTTTTGGGCGTGTTTGTCACACTGGCATTATAACCTCCAGTTGTGCGGTCACGCCGTCCTCACAGAACGCAGACAGTAGAGGTTTTAAACCGACCCACCTGGTTCCTGGTTTCAGACATGATCAGAGTCAGGGAGGCTAAGCCTTGCTTTCTCCTGCAGACTGATAAAATACCAAGAAAATGACATGAAACGCACTTCTAGCACAGTAGAGACTAAATCATTCTCTAGGAAGGATTCTACTTTACCAAATGGTGAAAATGAGCCAAATAAAAGATCAGTGTGAAAGTTCACACGGTCACATCAGCGAACTAAACATTAAAATCAGAAGATCTTATTTATCCCCAACAGGCAATTAGGAAGGCAAAACACAAAGACAATTCAGCTAAAATGAAATACTAAACAAGGTTAAGGTCCTGGTTGAGCTGGTGAGTACAAGAGAATATCTGCCTTGGAGACAACGGTCGCTCTCCTTCTTTGGGTTTTGCAGGTTGGACGGCAGAACCAGCGACCAGATGGCAGCAGCTCAAAGGCTGGAAAGAGAGCATGCATGTGGTCCTCATGGATAAACCCAACCAGGCCATGTGCCTGTTGCTCGTAGACAGAGTTCAGATGGTGGACCCAGTAATCATGGAACACACTTTCACAATGTTGTTGAAGCAGTTTCTATCATGCAGGGTGATGGTGTGATACCAGCAGCATGCAGGGAAAGTTCAAACTCTTTGAATGAATGAGAAGTAGAAAGTCAGCAAGATGTTGTTAGTGACAGAAAAGAAGTTCAGTTTCCTGAGTAGGTACATGAATATGTCATTCAGGACTATTTGAAAGTGTTTTCATCTCTCATGAAATCTGAAATCGTTTGCATTTCTAGCTAGCTGCCACGTTAGCCAACAACTGTTTCTGCGTGTGTGTTTGCACATGACTGCATTTACTTTCCACACGGATCAATATGACTGATTACCATTCAGACTATTGTCTTTATGCACTGTTCTATCTGCACTGTGGTTTCAACATTCAACACACTGTCGCCGCATTCATGCACTCGATTTTCGCAAGCGCTCGACGGCTGCTGGCGAATGAATGCGCTGAGATACAGTATCACAGTTCACTGTTGGTGAACTTGCAGGGCCACATTTAGAAGACAATGATGTGTCTGAAGGGGAATGTTTGAGCGATTCTCCAATGAAGAGATCATCGCTTTGTTCATCTGCGAGACAGCTCAGTATGCAGACCAAGTGAAAGATGTAAAGGGAGACAGAGCCGGACGATCGAGTCGTGTTGGTAGAATGCACCCCTCATCTTCACCAGTAGAAATTTCCAAAGAAAAACTAAAGTTTTTGTTTGTGTGTTATTTTTTTCAACAAATATATGCAAAAGACAAAGAAAAAGACACTATGATTTATTCATGTACAAAATACCAGGCTGTTACAACAATAAACAAGAAAGATTATTTGTGCTTTTGAAACAGGTTGGCATGATTTTTTTTTTTTCTGTTTGTGAAAAAGAATGCAGTTTTATAAGAAAAAAATGCCATATTTCATGCAGTGCGATGAAGGTTAAAGTTATGAAACAGCTGAAAAAAACGAACACAATAATTTTTAACAAATTTTCTCCACCTGTCTGAAACTATTTCATCGCAAAGTCTTTTGAATCAATAAACTTGTATATTCATTCATCATCCTGTCCGCTTAGTCCAACGAAAGCTGGAGCCTATCCCAGCAGTTTTGGGCAAAAGGCAGGGTACACCCTGGACAGCTCGCCAGTCCATCGCAAACAAACACACACTCCTATGGGCCATTTAGAGTAAGCAATTAACCTAACATGCATGTCTTTGGATGGTGGGAGGAAGCTGAAGAGAACCCACACATGCACAAGGAGAACATGCAAACTCCACACAGAAAGGCCACTGACCAAACTTCACCCTACCTGAGAATTGAACCAGCAACCTTGTTGCTGTGAGGCCACTGTGCTAACCACTTTGCCACCATGCAAACTTATCATTGTATGTCTGAACAAACATGTGTTTCATCCTCGATGTGCTAATTTTACCTCCTTGTGGAATCTGAGTTGGAGAACCTGGTAGAAATAACGACGAGCCAGATAGTCTGAATTCTTGGCTTTTCACCAGCAGACACAGCTCTACCTCTGCTCGTAACAACTGTGCATCTGGTTTGAAATGGATGGTAAATGTTGAAACTGTTGCCTGTTTACAAGGAGATAACAATGTTGTCGAGTGGAGATGAAAACTTGATTTGATGAGGGATAATGTTTTTCCATTCCGGTTGGTTTTAAGCAGTTTTCTGCTGACAAGGACCAGGACAGATTGTTTATTCCACACCAACAGCTTTAAGATCTTACCTTGTTAGTGTCAAAGAGCAAAACAAGTCAACAATCCTCCTCACTCGACTCTGTGTGTGTACGTCTGTGTTTGACACAAGGCTCCATCAATCACTGTCACATAATGCAAGCTGAACTGAAGCAATACATTATGCATTTGATTTATTCAGTCTGGGTTTGGGTTAGAGTACAAGGTTGAGTCACAAACACAACATCAGAAGGTTTAATTGGATTCCTCTGAACTTTTCTGCAGGATAAAAGTTGACTCCAGGCCAGTGGAGTCTGATTATTCAGATAGAAAAAGACAGTGGAAACCATCCAACTGTAAGCTGCGGAGCTTATTAACAGCAGTGACCAGATGAACATGCCAGTTAGCTGACATTTAAAGCAGATAAGTACACGCTTGTTAGATTCCTCCTCAAACAGCGAAGTCTCAACACGAGACATAACTTCTTTTAACCGTAAAGAAATATGTCTGAAGTGACGTAAGTCAGGATGCAGCGCAGAAGTCAAACTTCAACTTCCATCTGGAGCTCCAGAGAAAGACGCCGAGGTTGCTGACAATTAGCTTGCGTTGGAAGGGCTTTGGTGGAGGCAGAGACAGAGGATTGAATTTGAGGTGAGCAGAATTAATCAGGGATGAGAGGAGGCAGACAATCAGTGTTTAACATTTAACTCCTCCACCTTTTTAAATGGAAATTTGCTGCTTTTCCTTTCAATCAACTTGTTCAGTTAGACGTTCAGGTGAAGGAAAGATTGCAGACGAGTCACCGTGAGCTGAAAATATTTCTTTCTAAAATCCACAAACCAATCAATTTACAGAGAAAATAATCTGCGGAAGAATGCACGTGATAATGTTTCAACCTCGTGTAATTCCAGTAAAACGCTGTGAATGACATGTCTGTTTTCTCAGCAGTAAAGATAACATTACAGGTCTAAGGTGTGACCTGAGCCATCGTCACATGAATGCCCAAGTAGGCAGGTAGCTTCTTCACTAACAGATCACACCTTCTGTAATCTGTAACGCCGTAAACATCAGGCCTGAAGCCGATGTACAGCCTCAGTTAGCATTAGTTTAGTCCCACTTTGTCTTTGGAAACATAAATACATGTGTGTGATGAATGCAGCTTGGATGTGTTGCTGCTGCAGGAATGACTCACACAGTACTGAATCACTCTGTTTAAAGGGATGCAAATATGGTCAAATAGCAGGTAAAGCTATTTATTTATAAATAACAGGACCCTGGACCCTGGACCAAATGGAGAGAGCGAGAGAGAGAGAGAGAGAGGGAGAGTCAGTACAGTTGTAGATTCAAGTTGTGCAACAATCTGAGCCACAAATGCTGACTATCAGGTCATCCAGAATAAACACACCTGGATTATCAGAAAATCCTCTGCAGATCCCTAAAACTGTGTTTTCATGTGGAGGAAAGGTGCAAAGACAGAAATAAAGCTGCAGTTGTTCAAGTACCTGTGTACCTGTAGAGTCGGGGTCTCTGGAGCATCCTGGATGCTGGTCTAAGGTCCTGCAGGTTTTAGCAGTTTACCAGGTGTGACTCAAATCAAATCAAATCAAACTTTATTTGTAAAACACTTTTCGTGCTCAAAAACAACACAAAGTGCTTCACATAATAAAACAGTTTACATCAAAAAAGATAAAACACACACACACACACACATACACACACACACACACATCCATAGTCCCCTTACACCCACCCACAACCACCCTGGTACAGAGGTTGATATCAATGTTCTAAATGTGACGGGGTTAAAAGCATGGTTTTTAAATGAAATTGTTTTATCGCATGTGTTTTTAACTTGTGCTGTGTTGCTTTTTAATCTTTGATCTTGTTTTTATTAAACTGGTTTTTATTGAGATTTAGTCAGGTAGACTCTGTTCCCCCTGATTTTTAAAAGAACCAAGGTGGCCGGGAGGACCCTATTTTACCTGTTTTTATTTTCTTTTTATTTGCTTTCAACATGTCCCGGCCACCCGTTTACATAATTACTTAATGGTTTGAGTCAGGTTTGTGGCAGCAGGGAAACTTCTAAAAGCTGCAGGACTCTGTCCCTTGATGACCCGGATCAAGGATCCAAGCTCTCCGCTTCATGTAACGTCCATTTGTTTCTTCAGTTTTGGTTTACAGGGTGTTTGTTTCATGCTACTGCAGATCCATCCATCCATTTTCTAAACTGCTTAGTCCGGGTCAGGGTCAGCTGGAGCCAGGAGCCTGGAACCTGGAGAATGGAACCTGGAGCCTGGAGCCTGGAGCCTGGAGCCTGGAGCCTGGAGCCTGGAGTCTGGAGAATGGAACCTGGAACCTGGAGAATAGAACCTGGAACCTGGCACCTGGCACCTGGAGCCTGGAGCATGGATCCTGGAACTGGAACTGGAACCTAGAACTGGAGCCTAGAGCCTGGAACTGGATCCTGGAGCCTGGAACTGGAACTGGAACTGGAACTGGAACTGGAGCCTGAAACTGGACCCTGGAGCCAGGAACTGGAGCCTGGAACTGGAACCTGGTGCCTGGATCCTGGAGCCTGGAGAATGGAACCTGGAGCCTGGAGCCTGGAGCCTGGAACCTGGAGCCTGGAACCTGGAGCCTGGATTCTGGAACCTGGAACCTGGATCCTGGAGCCTGAAGCCTGGATCCTGGGGCCTGAAGCCTGGAGCCTGGAACTGGAACTGGAACTGGATCCTGGATCCTGGATCCTGGATCCTGGAACTGGAGCTGGATCCTGGAGCCTGTTACCGGATCCTGGACCCTGGAGCCTGGAGCCTGGAACTGGATCCTGGATCCTGGATCCTGGAACTGGAACCTGGAACTGGAGCCTAGAGCCTGGAACTGAACTGGAACTGGAACTGGAACTGGAACTGGAACTGGAGCCTGGAACTGGACCCTGGAGCCTGGAACTGGAGCCTGGATCCTGGAGTCTGGAGCCTGGAACTAGATCCAGGATCCTGGAGCCTGGAGCCTGGATCCTGGAACTGGACCCTGGAGCCTGGAACTGGAGCCTGGAACTGGAACCTGGAGCCTGGAACCTGGAGCCTGGAGCCTGGAGCCTGGAGCCTGCATCCTGGATCCTGGAGCCTGGATCCTGGATCCTGGAGCCTGGATCCTGGAACTGTAACTGGATCCTGGATCCTGGATACTGGGTCCTGGAACTGGAGCCTGGAACTGGAACCTGGCGCCTGGATCCTGGAGCCTGGAACTGGAACAGGAGCCTGGAGCCTGGAGACTGGAACTGGAACTGGAACTGGATCCTGGAACCTGGATCCTGGATCCTGGAGCATGGAACTGGAACTGGATCCTGGGGCCTGGATCCTGGAACTGGAGCTGGATCCTGGAGCCTGTTACTGGATCCTGGAGCCTGGATCCTGGAAAGTGGAGCCTGGAGCCTGGATCCTGGAGCCTGGAGCATGGATCCTGGAACTGGAACCTGGCGCCTGGATCCTGGAGCCTGGAACTGGAACCTGGAGCCTGGAGCCTGGAGCTTGGAGCCTGGGACCTGGAGGATGGAACTGAAACTGGATCCTGGAGCCTGGAACTGGATCCTGGGGCCTGGATCCTGGATCCTGGAGCATGGAAATGGAACTGGATCCTGGAGCTCGGAACTGGATCCTGGAACTGGAGCCTGTTACTGGATCCTGGATCCTGGAGCCTGAAGCCTGGAGTCTGGAGCCTGGATCCTGGAACTGGAGCCTCTTAATGGAGCCTGGATCCTGGATCCTGGAGCCTGGAGCCTGTAACTGGATCCTGGATCCTGGAGCCAAGAGCCTGGATCCTGGAACTGAAACTGGATCCTGGAGCCTGGAACTGGAGCCTGGAACTGGAACCTGGAGCCTGGAGACTGGAATTGGAACTGGGGCCTGGATCCTGGATCCTGGAGCATGGAACTGAAACTGGATCCTGGAACTGGAGCTGGATCCTGGAGCCTGGAGCATGGAGCCTGGAGCATGGAGCATGGAGCCTGGAACTGGAACATGAAACCTGGAGCCTGGATCCTGGAGCCTGGATCCTGGATCCTGGATCCTGGAGCATGGAAATGGAACTGGATCCTGGAGCTCGGAACTGGATCCTGGGACTGGAGCCTGTTACTGGATCCTGGATCCTGGAGCCTGTTACTGGATCCTGGATCCTGGAGCCTGAAGCCTGGAGTCTGGAGCCTGGATCCTGGAACTGGAGCCTCTTACTGGATCCTGGATCCTGGAGCCTGGAGCCTGTAACTGGATCCTGGATCCTGGAGCCAAGAGCCTGGATCCTGGAACTGAAACTGGATCCTGGAGCCTGGAACTGGAACCTGGCGCCTGGATCCCGGAGCCTGGAACTGGAACCTGGAGCCTGGAGACTGGAACTGGAACTGGATCCTGGAGCCTGGATCCTGGATCCTGGAGCATGGAACTGAAACTGGATCCTGGAGCCTGGAACTGGATCCTGGATCCTGGAGCATGGAACTGAAACTGGATCCTGGAACTGGACCTGGATCCTGGAGCCTGGAGCCTGGAGCCTGGAGCATGGAGCCTGGAGCCTGGAGCCTGGAACTGGAACATGAAACTGGAGCCTGGAGCCTGGAGCCTGGGACCTGGATCATGGAACTGGAACAGGAGCCTGGAGACTGGAACTGGAACTGGAACTGGATCCTGGAGCCTGGATTCTGGATCCTGGAGCATGGAAATGGAACTGGATCCTGGAACTCGGACCTGGAGCCTGGAACTGGAGCCTGGATCCTGGAACTGGAGCCTGGATCCTGGAAATGGAACTGGATCCTGGAGCTCGGAACTGGAGCCTGGAACTGGAGCCTGTTACTAGATCCTGAATCCTGGAGCCTGAAGCCTGGAGTCTGGAGCCTGGATCCTGGAACTGGAGCCTGTTACTGGATCCTGGAGCCTGGAGCCTAGAGCCTGGATCCTGGAACTGGAACTGGATCCTGGAGCCTGGAACTGGAGCCTGGAACTGGAACCTGGCGCCTGGATCCTGGAGCCTGGAACTGGAGCCTGGAGACTGGAACTGGAACTGGATCCTGGAGCCTGGAGCCTGGATCCTGGATCCTGGAGCATGGAACTGAAACTGGATCCTGAAGCCTGGAACTGGATCCTGGGGCCTGGATCCTGGATCCTGGATCCTGGAGCATGGAACTGAAACTGGATCCTGGAGCCTGGAACTGGATCCTGGGGCCTGGATCCTGGATCCTGGAGCATGGAGCCTTGAACTGGAACTGGAACTGGAACTGGAACTGGAACTGGAACCTGGATCCTGGAGCCAGGAACCTGGAGCTTGGAGCCTGGAGCCTGGAGCCTGGAGCCTTGAACTGGAACTGGAACTGGAACTGGAACCTGGATCCTGGAGCTTGGAGCCTTGAACTGGAACTGGAACCTGGATCCTGGAGCCAGGAGCCTGGAGCCTGGAGCCTTGAACTGGAACTGGAACTGGAGTCTGGAGCCTGGAACCTGGATCCTGGATCCTGGAACTGGAGCCTGGAACTCGAACTGGAACTGGAGCCTGGAACTGAACCCTGGAGCCTGGAACTGGAGCCTTGAACTGGAACCTCGAGCCTGGAGCCTGGAACTCGAACTGGAACTGGAGCCAGGAACTGGAGCCTGGAGCCTGGAACTGGAGCCTGTTACTAGATCCTGGATCCTGGAGCCTGAAGCCTGGAGTCTGGAGCTTGGATCCTGGAACTGGAGCCTGTTACTGGATCCTGGATCCTGGAGCCTGGAGCCTAGAGCCTGGATCCTGGAACTGGAACTGGATCCTGGAGCCTGGAACTGGAGCCTGGAACTGGAACCTGGCGCCTGGATCCTGGAGCCTGGAACTGGAACCTGGAGTCTGGAGACTGGAACTGGAACTGGATCCTGGAGCCTGGAGCCTGGATCCTGGATCCTGGAGCATGGAACTGAAACTGGATCCTGGAGCCTGGAACTGGATCCTGGGGCCTGGATCCTGGATCCTGGAGCATGGAACTGAAACTGGATCCTGGAGCCTGGAACTGGATCCTGGGGCCTGGATCCTGGATCCTGGAGCATGGAACTGAAACTGGATCCTGGAACTGGAGCTGGATCCTGGAGCCTGGATCCTGGATCCTGGATCCTGGATCCTGGATCCTGGAGCATGGAACTGAAACTGTATCGTGGAACTGGAGATGGATCCTGGAGCCTAGAGCCTGGAGCCTGGATCCTGGAACTGGAACTGGATCCTGGAACTGGAGCCTGGAGCCTGGAACTGGAACTGGACCCTGGAGCCTGGAACTGGAACTGGAGCCTGGAACTGGACCCTGGATCCTGGAACTGGAGCTGGATCCTGGAGCCTGGATCCTGGAACTGGTGCCTGGAACTGGACCCTGGAGCCTGGAAATGGAACTGGAGCCTGGAGCCTGGAACCTGAAGCCTGGAGCCTGAATCCTGGAGCCTTGATCCTGGATCCTGGAGCCTGGAGAATGGATCCTGGAACCTGGAGCCTGGAGCCTGGAGCCTGGAGCCTGGAACCTGGAACCTGGAGCCTGGATTCTGGAACCTGGAACCTGGAGCCTTGAACTGGAACCTGGAACTGGAGCCTTGAACTGGAACTGGAACTGGAACTGGAACTGGAACCTGGATCCTGGAGGCAGGAGCCTGGAGCTTGGAGCCTGGAGCCTGGAGCCTGGAGCCTTGAACTGGAACTGGAACTGGAACTGGAACTGGAACCTGGATCCTGGAGCTTGGAGCCTGGAACTGGACCCTGGAGCCTGGAACTGGAGCCTTGAACTGGAACCTCGAGCCTGGAGCCTGGAACTCGAACTGGAACTGGAGCCAGGAACTGGAGCCTGGAACTGGAGCCTGGAACTGGAACCTGGCACCTGGATCCTGGAGCCTGGAACTGAAACCTGGAGCCTGGAGCTTGGAGCCTGGGACCTGGGACCTGGATCATGGAACTGGAACAGGAGCCTGGAGACTGGAACTGGAACTGGATCCTGGAGCCTGGATTCTGGATCCTGGAGCATGGAAATGGAACTGGATCCTGGAGCTCGGAACTGGAGCCTGGAACTGGAGCCTGGATCCTGGAACTGGAGCCTGGATCCTGGAAATGGAACTGGATCCTGGAGCTCGGAACTGGATCCTGGAACTGGAGCCTGGAGCCTGGAGACTGGAACTGGAGCCTGGAACTGGAACTGAACCCTGGAGCCTGGAACTGGAACTGGAGCCTGGAACTGGACCCTGGATCCTGGAACTGGAGCTGGATCCTGGAGCCTGGATCCTGGAACTGGTGCCTGGAACTGGACCCTGGAGCCTGAATCCTGGAGCCTTGATCCTGGATCCTGGAGCCTGGAGAATGGATCCTGGAACCTGGAGCCTGGAGCCTGGAGCCTGGAACCTGGAACCTGGAGCCTGGATTCTGGAACCTGGAACCTGGAGCCTGGAACTGGAACCTGGAACTGGAGCCTTGAACTGGAACTGGAACTGGAACTGGAACCTGGATCCTGGAGGCAGGAGCCTGGAGCTTGGAGCCTGGAGCCTGGAGCCTTGAACTGGAACTGGAACTGGAACTGGAACTGGAACCTGGATCCTGGAGCTTGGAGCCTGGAACTGGACCCTGGAGCCTGGAACTGGAGCCTTGAACTGGAACCTCGAGCCTGGAGCCTGGAACTCGAACTGGAACTGGAGCCAGGAACTGGAGCCTGGAACTGGAGCCTGGAACTGGAACCTGGCACCTGGATCCTGGAGCCTGGAACTGAAACCTGGAGCCTGGAGCTTGGAGCCTGGGACCTGGGACCTGGATCATGGAACTGGAACAGGAGCCTGGAGACTGGAACTGGAACTGGATCCTGGAGCCTGGATTCTGGATCCTGGAGCATGGAAATGGAACTGGATCCTGGAGCTCGGAACTGGAGCCTGGAACTGGAGCCTGGATCCTGGAACTGGAGCCTGGATCCTGGAAATGGAACTGGATCCTGGAGCTCGGAACTGGAGCCTGGAACTGGAGCCTGTTACTAGATCCTGGATCCTGGATCCTGGAGCCTGAAGCCTGGAGTCTGGAGCCTTGATCCTGGAACTGGAGCCTGTTACTGGATCCTGGATCCTGGAGCCTAGAGCCTCGATCCTGGAACTGGAACTGGATCCTGGAGCCTGGAACTGGAGCCTGGAACTGGAACCTGGCGCCTGGATCCTGGAGCCTGGAACTGGAACCTGGAGCCTGGAGACTGGAGCCTGGTGCTTGGAGCTTGGAACCTGGAGCCTGGAACCTGAAGCCTGGAGCCTGAATCCTGGAGCCTTGATCCTGGATCCTGGAGCCTGGAAAATGGATCCTGGAACCTGGAGCCTGGAGCCTGGAACCTGGAACCTGGAGCCTGGATTCTGGAACCTGGAACCTGGAGCCTGGAACTGGAACCTGGAACTGGAGCCTTGAACTGGAACTGGAACTGGAACTGGAACCTGGATCCTGGAGCCAGGAGCCTGGAGCTTGGAGCCTGGAGCTTGGAGCCTTGAACTGGAACTGGAACTGGAACTGGAACTGGAACTGGAACTGGAACTGGAACTGGAACCTGGATCCTGGAGCTTGGAGCCTTGAACTGGAACTGGAACTGGAACCTGGATCCTGGAGCCAGGAGCCTGGAGCCTGGAGCCTTGAACTGGAACTGGAACTGGAGTCTGGAGCCTGGAACCTGGAACCTGGATCCTGGAACTGGACCCTGGAGCCTGGAACTGGAGCCTTGAACTGGAACCTCGAGCCTGGAGCCTGGAACTCGAACTGGAACTGGAGCCAGGAACTGGAGCCTGGAGCCTGGAGCCTGGAACTGGAACCTGGCACCTGGATCCTGGAGCCTGGAACTGGAACCTGGAGCCTGGAGCTTGGAGCCTGGGACCTGGGACCTGGATCATGGAACTGGAACAGGAGCCTGGAGACTGGAACTGGAACTGGATCCTGGAGCCTGGATTCTGGATCCTGGAGCATGGAAATGGAACTGGATCCTGGAGCTCGGAACTGGAGCCTGGAACTGGAGCCTGGATCCTGGAAATGGAACTGGATCCTGGAGCTCGGAACTGGAGCCTGGAACTGGAGCCTGTTACTAGATCCTGGATCCTGGATCCTGGAGCCTGAAGCCTGGAGCCTAGAGCCTCGATCCTGGAACTGGAACTGGATCCTGGAGCCTGGAACTGGAACCTGGCGCCTGGATCCTGGAGCCTGGAACTGGAACCTGGAGCCTGGAGACTGGAACTGGAACTGGATCCTGGAGCCTGGAGCCTGGATCCTGGATCCTGGAGCATGGAACTGAAACTGGATCCTGGAGCCTGGAACTGGATCCTGGGGCCTGGATCCTGGATCCTGGAGCATGGAACTGAAACTGGATCCTGGGGCCTGGATCCTGGAGCATGAAACTGAAACTGGATCCTGGAACTGGAGCTGGATCCTGGAGCCAGGAGCCTGGATCCTGGATCCTGGATCCTGGATCCTGGAGCATGGAACTGAAACTGTATCGTGGAACTGGAGATGGATCCTGGAGCCTAGAGCCTGGAGCATGGAACTGAAACTGTATCGTGGAACTGGAGATGGATCCTGGAGCCTAGAGCCTGGAGCCTGGTTCTTGGAACTAGAACTGGAGCCTGCAGCCTGGAACTGGACCCTGGAGCCTGGAACTGGAGCCTGGAACTGGAACTGGACCCTGGAGCCTGGAAATGGAACTGGAACTGGAACTGGAACTGGAGCCTGGAACTGGACCCTGGATCCTGGAACTGGAGCTGGATCCTGGAGCCTGTTATTGGATCCTGGATCCTGGATCCTGGAGCCTGGATCCTGGAGCCTGGATCCTGGAACTGGAGCCTGGAACTGGAACTGGACCCTGGAGCCTGGAACTGGAACTGGAACTGGAACTGGAGCCTGGAACTGGACCCTGGATCCTGGAACTGGAGCTGGATCCTGGAGCCCGTTACTGGATCCTGGATCTTGGATCCTGGAGCCTGGATCCTGGAGCCTGGATCTTGGAACTGGAGCCTGGAACTGGAACTGGAGCCTGGAACTGGACCCTGGAGCCTGGAACTGGAACTGGAGCCTGGAACTGGAACTGGATCCTGGAGCTGGAGCCTGGAACTGGACCCTGGAGCCTGGAACTGGAACTGGAACTGGAGCCTGGATCCTGGAACTGGAACTGGAGCCTGGAACTGGAACTGGAACTGGACCCTGGAACTGGAACTGGAACTGGAGCCTGGAACTGGAACCGGAGTCTGGAACTAGAATTGGAACTGGTGCCTGGAACTGGAACTGGAGCCTGGAACTGGAGCCTGGAACTGGAACTGGAACTGGAGCCTGGAACTGGAGCCTGGAACTGGAACTGGAACTGGAACTGGAACTGGAACTGGAGCCTGGAACTGGAACTAGAACTGGAGCCTGGAACTGGAGCCTGGAACTGGAACTGGAGCCTGGAACTGGAACTGGAACTGGAGCCTGGAACTGGAACCGGAGCCTGGAACTAGAACTGGAACTGGTGCCTGGAACTGGAACTGGAGCCTGGAACTGGAGCCTGGAACTGGAACTGGAACTGGAACTGGAACTGGAGCCTGGAACTGGAGCCTGGAACTGGAACTGGAACTGGAGCCTGGAACTAGAGCCTGGAACTGGAACTGGAGCCTGGAACTGGAGCCTGGAACTGGAACTGGAACTGGAGCCTGGAACTGGAGCCTGGAACTGGAACTGGAGCCTGGAACTGGAACTGGAGCCTGGAACTGGAACTGGAGCCTGGAACTGGAGCCTGGAACTGGAACTGGAGCCTGGAAGTGGAGCCTGGAACTGGAGCCTGGAACTGGAGCCTGGAACTGGAACTGGAGCCTGGAACTGGAGCCTGGAACTGGAACTGGAGCCTGGAAATGGAGCCTGGAACTGGAGCCTGGAACTGGAGCCTGGAAATGGAGCCTGGAACTGGAGCCTGGAACTGGAACTGGAGCCTGGAACTGGAACTGGAGCCTGGAAATGGAGCCTGGAACTGGAACTGGAACTGGAACTGGAACTGGAACTGGAGCCTTGAACTGGAGCCTGGAACTGGAACTGGAACTGGAACTGGAGCCTGGAACTGGAACTGGAGCCTGGAACTGGAACTGGAGCCTGGAACTGGAACTGGAGCCTGGAACTGGAGCCTGGAACTGGAACTGGAGCCTGGAACTAGAGCCTGGAACTGGAACTGGAGCCTGGAACTGGATCCTGGAGCCTGGATCCTGGAGCCTGGATCCTGGAACTGGAGCCTGGAACTGGAACTGGAGCCTGGAACTGGAACTGGAACTGGAGCCTGGAACTGGAACTGGATCCTGGAACTGGAGCCTGGAACTAGAGCCTGGAACTGGAACTGGAGCCTGGAACTGGAGCCTGGAACTGGAACTAGAACTGGAGCCTGGAACTGGAGCCTGGAACTGGAACTGGAGCCTGGAACTGGAACTGGAACTGGAGCCTGGAACTGGAACCGGAGCCTGGAACTAGAACTGGAACTGGAGCCTGGAACTGGAGCCTGGAACTGGAACTGGAGCCTGGAACTGGAACTGGAACTGGAGCATGGAACTGGAGCCTGGAACTGGAGCCTGGAACTGGAACTGGAGCCTGGAAATGGAGCCTGGAACTGGAACTGGAGCCTGGAACTGGAGCCTGGAACTGGAACTGGAGCCTGGAACTAGAGCCTGGAACTGGAACTGGAGCCTGGAACTGGAGCCTGGATCCTGGAACTGGAGCCTGGAACTGGAACTGGAGCCTGGAACTGGACCCTGGAGCCTGGAACTGGAACTGGAGCCTGGAACTGGAACTGGATCCTGGAACTGGAGCCTGGAACTGGAGCCTGGAACTGGACCCTGGAGCCTGGAACTGGAACTGGAGCCTGGATCCTGGAACTGGAACTGGAGCCTGGAACTGGAACTGGAACTGGAGCCTGGAACTGGAACTGGAGCCTGGAACTGGACCCTGGAGCCTGGAACTGGAACTGGAGCCTGGATCCTGGAACTGGAACTGGAGCCTGGAACTGGAACTGGATCCTGGAGCCTGGATCCTGGAACTGGAGCCTGGAACTGGAACTGGAGCCTGGAACTGGAACTGGAGCCTGGAACTGGAACTGGAACTGGAGCCTGGAACTGGAACTGGAGCCTGGAACTGGAGCCTGGAACTGGAGCCTGGAACTGGAGCCTGGAACTGGAACTGGAGCCTGGAAATGGAGCCTGGAACTGGAACTGGAGCCTGGAACTGGAGCCTGGAACTAGAGCCTGGAACTGGAACTGGAGCCTGGAACTGGAGCCTGGAACTGGATCCTGGAGCCTGGATCCTGGAACTGGAACTGGAGCCTGGAACTGGAACTGGAACTGGAACTGGAACTGGAACTGGAGCCTGGAACTGGAGCCTGGAACTGGAACTGGAACTGGAGCCTGGAACTAGAGCCTGGAACTGGAACTGGAGCCTGGAACTGGAGCCTGGAACTGGAACTGGAACTGGAGCCTGGAACTGGAGCCTGGAACTGGAACTGGAGCCTGGAACTGGAGCCTGGAACTGGAACTGGAGCCTGGAACTGGAGCCTGGAACTGGAACTGGAGCCTGGAACTGGAACTGGAACTGGAGCCTGGAACTGGAACTGGAGCCTGGAACTGGAGCCTGGAACTGGAGCTTGGAACTGGAACTGGAGCCTGGAACTGGAGCCTGGAACTGGAACTGGAGCCTGGAACTGGAGCCTGGAACTGGAGCCTGGAACTGGAACTGGAGCCTGGAACTGGAACTGGAGCCTGGAACTGGAACTAGAACTGGAGCCTGGAACTCGAGCCTGGAGCCTGGAACTGGAGCCTGGAACTGGAACTGGAACTGGAGCCTGTAACTGGACCCTGGAACTGGACCCTGGAGCCTGGAACTGGAACTGGAGCCTGGAACTGGAACCGGAGCCTGGAACTAGAACTGGAACTGGTGCCTGGAACTGGAACTGGAGCCTGGAACTGGAGCCTGGAACTGGAACTGGAACTGGAACTGGAGCCTTGAACTGGAGCCTGGAACTGGAACTGGAACTGGAACTGGAGCCTGGAACTGGAACTGGAGCCTGGAAATGGAGCCTGGAACTGGAACTGGAGCCTGGAACTGGAACTGGAGCCTGGAACTGGAGCCTGGAACTGGAGCCTGGAACTGGAACTGGAGCCTGGAACTAGAGCCTGGAACTGGAACTGGAGCCTGGAACTGGAGCCTGGAACTGGATCCTGGAACTGGAACTGGAGCCTGGAACTGGAGCCTGGAACTGGAACTAGAACTGGAGCCTGGAACTCGAGCCTGGAACTGGAACTGGAGCCTGGAACTGGAACTGGATCCTGGAACTGGAGCCTGGAACTGGAACTGGAACTGGAGCCTGGAACTGGACCCTGGAGCCTGGAACTGGAACTGGAGCCTGGAACTAGAGCCTGGAACTGGAACTGGAGCCTGGAACTGGAGCCTGGAACTGGATCCTGGAACTGGAACTGGAGCCTGGAACTGGAGCCTGGAACTGGAACTAGAACTGGAGCCTGGAACTCGAGCCTGGAACTGGAACTGGAGCCTGGAACTGGAACTGGATCCTGGAACTGGAGCCTGGAACTGGAACTGGAACTGGAGCCTGGAACTGGACCCTGGAGCCTGGAACTGGAACTGGAGCCTGGAACTGGAACTGGATCCTGGAACTGGAGCCTGGAACTGGAGCCTGGAACTGGACCCTGGAGCCTGGAACTGGAACTGGAGCCTGGAACTGGAACTGGAACTGGACCCTGGAGCCTGGAACTGGAACTGGAGCCTGGAACTGGAACGGGAGCCTGGAACTAGAACTGGAACTGGTGCCTGGAACTGGAACTGGAGCCTGGAACTGGAGCCTGGAACTGGAACTGGAACTGGAACTGGAACTGGAACTGGAGCCTGGAGCCTGGAACTGGAGCCTGGAACTGGAACTGGAACTGGAACTGGAACTGGAGCCTGGAACTGGAACTAGAACTGGAGCCTGGAACTGGAACTGGAACTGGAGCCTGGAACTGGAACTGGAACTGGAGCCTGGAACTGGAACCGCAGCCTGGAACTAGAACTGAAACTGGAGCCTGGAACTGGAACTGGAGCCTGGAACTGGAGCCTGGAACTGGAACTGGAACTGGAGCCTGGAACTGGAACTGGAACTGGAGCCTGGAACTGGACCCTGGAGCCTGGAACTGGAACTGGAGCCTGGAACTGGAACTGGATCCTGGAACTGGAGCCTGGAACTAGAGCCTGGAACTGGAACTGGAGCCTGGAACTGGAGCCTGGAACTGGAACTAGAACTGGAGCCTGGAACTCGAGCCTGGAACTGGAACTGGAGCCTGGAACTGGAACTGGAACTGGAACTGGAGCCTGGAACTGGAACCGGAGCCTGGAACTAGAACTGGAACTGGAGCCTGGAACTGGAACTGGAGCCTGGAACTGGAGCCTGGAACTGGAACTGGAGCCTGGAACTGGAGCCTGGAACTGGAGCCTGGAACTGGAGCCTGGAACTGGAGCCTGGAACTGGAACTGGAGCCTGGAACTGGAGCCTGGAACTGGAGCCTGGAACTGGAACTGGAGCCTGGAACTGGAGCCTGGAACTGGAGCCTGGAACTGGAACTGGAACTGGTGCCTGGAACTGGAACTGGAGCCTGGAACTGGAGCCTGGAACTGGAACTGGAACTGGAACTGGAGCCTTGAACTGGAGCCTGGAACTGGAACTGGAACTGGAACTGGAGCCTGGAACTGGAACTGGAGCCTGGAAATGGAGCCTGGAACTGGAACTGGAGCCTGGAACTGGAACTGGAGCCTGGAACTGGAGCCTGGAACTGGAACTGGAGCCTGGAACTAGAGCCTGGAACTGGATCCTGGAGCCTGGATCCTGGAACTGGAGCCTGGAACTGGAACTGGAGCCTGGAACTGGACCCTGGAGCCTGGAACTGGAACTGGAGCCTGGAACTGGAACTGGATCCTGGAACTGGAGCCTGGAACTAGAGCCTGGAACTGGAGCTGGAGCCTGGAACTGGAGCCTGGAACTGGATCCTGGAGCCTGGATCCTGGAGCCTGGATCCTGGAACTGGAGCCTGGAACTGGAACTGGAGCCTGGAACTGGACCCTGGAGCCTGGAACTGGAACTGGAGCCTGGAACTGGAACTGGATCCTGGAACTGGAGCCTGGAACTGGAGCCTGGAACTGGACCCTGGAGCCTGGAACTGGAACTGGAGCCTGGAACTGGAACTGGAACTGGACCCTGGAGCCTGGAACTGGAACTGGAGCCTGGAACTGGAACGGGAGCCTGGAACTAGAACTGGAACTGGTGCCTGGAACTGGAACTGGAGCCTGGAACTGGAGCCTGGAACTGGAACTGGAACTGGAACTGGAACTGGAACTGGAGCCTGGAGCCTGGAACTGGAGCCTGGAACTGGAACTGGAACTGGAACTGGAACTGGAGCCTGGAACTGGAACTAGAACTGGAGCCTGGAACTGGAACTGGAACTGGAGCCTGGAACTGGAACTGGAACTGGAGCCTGGAACTGGAACCGCAGCCTGGAACTAGAACTGAAACTGGAGCCTGGAACTGGAACTGGAGCCTGGAACTGGAGCCTGGAACTGGAACTGGAACTGGAGCCTGGAACTAGAGCCTGGATCCTGGAACTGGAGCCTGGAACTGGAGCCTGGAACTGGATCCTGGAGCCTGGATCCTGGAGCCTGGATCCTGGAACTGGAGCCTGGAACTGGAACTGGATCCTGGAACTGGAGCCTGGAACTAGAGCCTGGAACTGGAACTGGAGCCTGGAACTGGAGCCTGGAACTGGATCCTGGAGCCTGGATCCTGGAACTGGACCCTGGAGCCTGGAACTGGAACTGGAGCCTGGAACTGGAGCCTGGAACTGGAACTGGAGCCTGGAACTGGAGCCTGGAACTGGAGCCTGGAACTGGAGTGGGCCAGAGACACTGCAGATCTTTGTTTTGATTTAATTTCTGTTAAAAAGAAAAAGACTCAGATTGAAATAAACCTTGAGGAGATTTTATTGATTTGGATCCATCCAGAAATGTTCGTCCTATAATATCATGTGATCTCTTAATGTACGATAAGCAGAAACTAATCTGCCTCCTCTCTCTGGGAGGTTTTATAATCATCGTTTAGTTTAACTGGAGTGTCTCTGAAACAGCGATAATATTTAACTGGTTCTAGTCAGACCGGGTTTCTGGTCCTATGGAACGTGTTTATTAAAAGGTCTGGAGGTTTTTTGATCTTAGTGCTGCGTCAGATCCGCTGTATTTACAGTGTGTGACACGATGAGGAGTTCCTGGACGCCCACGCACCACTCGGAGTCCAGTATGATCAGTCTGAAGCCAAATGTAATGTTCTTTTTATATCTGGGTTTATATCTCTGCAACCGTTTGCTTTTCCTGCAGCTTTCTGGTGATGAAGATGTAAAATCTGACGGCATGAAGTCACTGATGAAGAAACAGTTCATCAGACTGTTCCAAACATCCAGACAGAAGAGAACAAAGCGGACGGCACGGGGAGGTTTTCTGCTGAAGATCAGAAGTTCCAGCTTTCAGTTGTCAGTCCCTCTGCAGCTCCTGACCTTTTGGGCCAAACATGGTTTAAATCGGCTTAATGAGCAGCTCTGCAGAGATGAAGAACCTTCCTGAGGAAAGGTTAACCCTTGCTGCTTAGGAGAGCAGCAATTAGACAGAGATGCAAACCTCCTGGATGAATGACTGGATTTAGCGACTGGGGGGGTCTGTGGAGCTCTCTGTACTGTCTGCACAGCAACGTTAAACAACCACCTACAAGAAGCTGAAAATGTGTTGATGTTGGACTTTTCTCCAGGTTTCGTCCTGAAGACGCTGAAAGCGAAACAGAGAGTAATGAAGAGCCATGCGTGATTCGGCCGGCTGCCTCCTCAGCGTTTCAGCAGATTCTCTCAGTTTTACTGTAAATAGAAAGAAAAGAAAAAAGAAACAAATCTTTGGACATTTGCTGTGTTTTAAAATGAAACTGCTCCATTTTCTACTTCAGTTCAGTTGTCGTGTTTTGTTTTTTCCTGAGAATTTAGGTTTTTAAACCCAACCAGAAGCCCTGAAGGAAACCGTAACGCTGAAGAAAATGGCATTTAAAACAAAATGCAATGATTTCCAGATGTCATGAACGCACATATCATAAACAGCAGGATGAGACGGAGACATTTTATCAGCTGATGGGAAACACCAGCTGACTGAATCTGATGCAGCAACACATCTGGAAACAGCTGGAAGAGGAGCAACAAAAGGCTGCTAAAGTGCCAGCTGGGGGAGAGTTGTGGGAAGTAGTTATGTTAACAGGTCAGTCACATGACTGAATGTAAAAGGAGCATTTCAGAGAGGCAGAGTCTCTCTGAGGGAAAGATGGACAGAGCTTCACCAGTCTGAGACAAACTGGGTCCAAACTGGGTCTGGAAATGATGGAACAATTTCAGACTGAAGACTCTCTGATAGTTCATAATTTTATAAAAAGAAATGATAGAATCTAGAGGAATCCCTGTTTGCCGGGGACCAGTGCATGAACTCAGGAAGGATCCAGAAACCAGTGTGAACCCAGTTCAGGCTGAAACACACACATGCAGGTTGAAGCTCCATCGTATGAGAAGAGGATCCAGAAACGCGCCGTCTTCTCTGGACCGATGCAGAGGCGACGCTCCACGCCTCTGTTCCAGCTCCATCACATGCAGCTTTCCATGAAGTGATAAAATGAACCAGTTTCTGCGTCTGATAGGAAATTCATCTTCTACTGGGAATGAAATATGACCTGATGGGAATTAGACATGAACATTTCAACCAGCTAATCCTGATTTATTGGTGGAACTGGGGTTTAATACATGAAACGAGGACTAAGAGTGAAACCTTGCAGGAATAACGATGCGATCAGGCTCCCACCGCCAGAGAAAACGGAGCTCTCCATAAATATTTGGAGCAGTTGTAGTCGGGGACAGAGTGGCGGAGAGAAGTTTGAGACTGTCAGAAACATTCAGTCAGGCTTCTCACAGGACCGGCAACTCAGAAATCCCACTTCGCAGATGCAAACTGTCATCAGTTAACTCATTCAGTGCCCAGTAACGCTTTGCCTCCCAGCAAGACAGCGCAGAACAAAGCCTGCAGTCCATCGTCTGGACTGGCGGCGCCACATGCTCTGCCAACTGCTCGGCCAGTGATTGACACCCCCGGGGTCCGCGCTGCCATCCGTATGCTTCCACTGTCAGAATGAAGAGCTCCTTTATCAGCCTTGTGATGTTTATATTCCTTCAGACTGTTCTTATGCTCTGTGCTACTGAAACACACTCCACACACGCCGCTACTTCACTCCGTCTGCTCTCCAACCACGTCTCAGATCTGTGTAACGGAGAGCAGGGACGTCAGGCTCATTTCAGTTCAGGGCCACATTCAGCACCGTTTGATCCCCAGTCGGGTCAACCAGACAAATAACAGCGTTACGGACGCTCTCAGTGGCGTCACACCTTCCCTGCACCGCCATGTTGGCTAGCTAAAAGGATGGTGCTGGCAGACTTCACCAAACCAGTTCAGCTCTTATTCAGGTCAGACTGACATATTTTAAACAAAAAAAGGTGGTTTGTTGGTGCTGAAGACATGCATGATTTAAACCTCTAAACCTGCTAACTGATGGAGACTTTGTTTACATTTACACGGTCAGTTTCAGACGGACAGAACTAAAAGCTTACAAGTCATTAGAGGTTTATTCCCTTTTCCGTTACAGGGTCAGACCTCCAGCTGTGAAGAGTCCAAAACAAATTATTCATATCAAAGGCTGATTTAAAAAGCAGAAGAAAAAACCCTGCAGACACAGAGGACGTTGCGATGATGTGAAAATGAGACATGTCTCCGTGTTATCTCTAGGTGTTGATATTATTTTGGGAAAAGATTTATATTTTACTGCTATTTATTGACACAACTTTCCACATAGCAGCTGGAGTCTATCCCAGTAAACATCAGACGGTACACCCTGGACCGGTCCATGACGGGACCAACTCAGAGACAAGCATCCACTCCGAGGGACGCTGTAGAATAACCAGTTAACCCAACATGCATGTGTCTGGACGGGGAGGAGGAGCCACACATACACACAGTGAACATGCAGTTTTTCAGTCCACTCTGACATATTTACCATCCAGACTGGTAGAGAAGTAAACTTCAACAATCTGGTGCCTGTTCCTGTCATGCTGGAGATTTCTCTCACCATTAGTATAGTTTTTATTTTCACCACTTAAATCCTGTTATTTCAGCTGCCAGGTTGCAGAGATGAGTGAGCAGCCTTCTCTCCATCGTCTGCGCACAGCTTTAACTTTACAACTCCTCACCAGTCAGAACATTTCGACCCAGCCAGCAGGATGATGGTGGAGAAGCAGTTCGGCCAGTTGCTGGCAAACCTGAGCTGAGCTCGTCAGACTGGAATAACTACACCGCAACGAGAGGTTTGCTGTGAAAGGCTGAAGGATGAAACAGCCAAATGTTTAAAACTTGTTGTCCATCAGAGAGGCGGATAAACATGAAGCTGGTACTTACGGAGGGATACCCTGTTGTCACGGCGACTCCAAGCCAAATGTTCAAGTCCCAGACTTTTCTTTAAATGTCAACAAAAGGAAAACTAAGTAAAAACCAAGATCTTTCCAGAAATGTGAAGCACAACCTGCATGTAGGCTCAGCTTCAGACCTGAAATATTCCGCCTTTCAGCAGCAGAGAAGTCGCTTCTGGGCGCCATGGTGACCCAGACATCATGAGGAATCAGACTGCAGAGAGGACATGTTGAAGGATGTGTGTGGATTAACGTTATTTACATGTAGCAGAAACACAACTCACATGTCTGATGAGTATTCAACACTACAACACTGCAGAAAACTCCAAATAGCATCACAGAGCCGCTTTACCAACGTCATGAGTCTCGGGCAGGGTATTATTTTGCCAGCTTTGTGGAGCCTACGTTGTTTCAGCAACGTCTTCAGGACTCTGGAAAAGTGTTTTGCCTGTACGTTTCCATGACGGACTGTAAAGTTTGAGTTTTTTCTGAAACGTAAACTTGTTGAGCCGAACACTGCACACTTCAGATAAATAACACTTTGTGTTTTGTACACGTCAACATGGTTCTGTTGATGTGAATGTTGAAAATGGACGTGTTTTACGTGATGTAGCATATTTACTGCAATGAAGCAGGATTTTAACTACCAACCCTCTGGCTGTCAAACGCCACCTGGTGCTTCTTATCACTGCAGTGTGTTAGAACATTTTAGCATTAAAAACCTCCAAATGACATCCAGACAAAGCTACGAGTCTGAGAGCCGCGTGGTTGCATTCAGCTTGAAGCAAAGATTGGTTGAGATCTTGCAGACTCCGCAGGGTCTGGTCTGGACCTTCCTATCAATCAATCGTTTAAAATGACGTGAGAAAAATCATTTTTACTTTATTAATCCAGATTCATAAAATTAAGGTTTGCATTTTGCTATCCCAGGATTGACACTACCAACCATTAAATCTGATGGGAAGAGAGCGTCCAAGCTTGGGTTGAACCCAACGCCTCTTCCAGTCTCCTGTACCCAGTGGCTGGGTCTTCCTCAGCAGACGTGACTCCAGCTGCAGGATGTGCAGAACTCCAGCAGGTCAGCAGCATCATAATCACGTGGCTGCATTAAATTACAGCAACAACTTTGCCAAGTTTGAGTCTAAAAGTCGTAAAGTTCCAGAGATTCTGTTCAGCGCCAAGTTTCTGTCACTTTCAGATCTGGACTGGTAAAATGGTGATGGCAGCTTATTAACATGGTTGTTGGCGGGCTACAGCAGAAGACGGACACATGTAGACTTCCCAAGCACCAATAAGACAGAAAAGATGTGGGATGATTTCAGCAACATCAGGGTTAAGTTAGGAGGCTCGGCTCAGGCGACACACTGGCAGGTTCCTGGTGTTCCTGGTGTTCCTGTGTTAGTGTTGTGTGTTTGTTAAGTCATTCTGTTTGTTTCCCTGTTCCAGATGATTTTGCATTGGTTCTCTCCTGGACTGTCAAGCCCCTCACACCCCCCTCTGAGGTGTGTTTTAGACGTTTGTTACTGTGGAAACCTGCACTAAAAGCAGCTTTATAGCCCGGGCCACGCTGGCTTGTTTGCAGGGAAGAACCCGGCTGGTGACCACTTAATTTGCTTACTTCCATGGTTGTAAAAAACACTTTCCAGTTTCCACTTTATTCAGTTTCCAATACTTGTTGCAACCCACAAGGAGAGTCCAGGAAAAGGAAGTGACATTAAACTGTGACATTAATGACATTAAACTGTGGAGCAACAGAGAAACACGGACAGGTGTGTCAAGGCAATGCTTGCCTCTGAGTGGCTGGAATCAGTGAAACCCACTCAAATGTCTTTATTTTTTGGAGGGGTAAATATTAGACCAGGGGAATCACCAAACTGTTGTGGAGCAGCCTCACCTCCACCAGCAGCTCCCGCCAATGAGCCAAATGGCCCCATTTATACCATCTGCTGCTGATTGGGCCAAACCACCTTCCACCCAACAGAGGTGCTTCCCGTACAATAAACTACATTCTAATACTTTTTTAAAACAACTCCCTAATGACTTTTATAATATAAAAATAGTAGGATAAATAAATAGTATAAATTTACTTAACTAAACCTAAAACCATTTCCCAAACCTAAAACCCAAGTGCCCTTGGCCTAAGCCCCACCCATCTGCTTCATGGCCTCTCCTGGAAGCTTTAAAAAGTGCTCCGGCCCTTTGGGAAACGTTTGCCTGATAACCCAGGAAGAGGACACCAGCCAGGTGAGCTAACAGCCATTACCATACCACATCTGCACATTTAATCATTTCTTTTCCTCCACAGCTGTCTGCAAAACAAATGACATCAGTAAATATTAATAAACACTTGCATGACTCCATGAAAATTTACTGTAAAAAAAATGTGAATAAGGTGCAAATGTGGTGGGGGGGGGGGATGTCATATATCATGTCATATATCACATATCATATCATATCATACATATCACATCATATTTTTTTTGCATGTTTTTACCAAGCTGTTATTGTTCATATATGATCTGTTTCTGGTTGTATTG
Source organism: Telmatherina bonti (assembly GCF_933228915.1). Classification (NCBI taxonomy): domain Eukaryota; kingdom Metazoa; phylum Chordata; class Actinopteri; order Atheriniformes; family Telmatherinidae; genus Telmatherina; species Telmatherina bonti. The sequence continues at coordinate 5,042,735 of NC_136610.1, forward strand.
TCTCTTTGCTGTGGTAGCTGAATGATTAAAGACAAGATAAATGTTTATTCTCCTCATACTGACGTAGAACATGCAGCAGAAGGAGACTCGTCTACTGAACTATGTAAAGTGCAAAATGCTGAAGCAGCATCTAAAGAAGACAAACGGCGCATGTAGAAAATGGGATCTGTTTCCACTTCATGGAAGCTGATCTTGTGTGTGTCACACACAAACACTGTGAATAAAGGAAAAGCAGATAAAAGGCTTGAATCAATGACCACTGATTGATGCATCAAAGTGCTGCATCGGTGTGTGTGAAGAAATAAATGAGTACATTGGATTGCTGTGTGTGTGTGTGTGTGTGTGTGTGTGTGTGTGTGTGTGTGTGTGTGTGTGTGTGTGTGTGTGTGTGTGTGTGTGTGTGTGTGTGTGTGTCAGCATTTATATTACCACTGAAAACTCAGATAACGACAAGTCGCTGCGTTGTCGTCCTCTTTAAACTGGTGGAATTACTGAAGCAATCACACGATTGAGCTTTAGCCTCGATGGTGGATCCGTCCTTTCTCATCTGTCCGCCGTCTTCTCGGGTTGGTTGCATTTTTAGAGTCGTTCGGTGTCGTTGCAGGAGCGTCCACTTGGAGTTTGGCCACGGCGAAGTAGTGAAGGGCTCTCCTGGGAAAAATATCAGCTCAGAAACATGCAGATAAAAGTTGCTCAGAGGAACTGAGGCGGTACGATCAGCTGACTTCCTGTTCAACCCACGCTAATTATTAGACACTTCTGAGGAGGATCGATCTCCACGTTGGCCATATTTGTTTCTGTTTCATGGAACGTCCCTGAGGCACTGAAGGCCAAACACAAGGAGCCCGTAACCTTGTGCAGTGAATGAAGTTTGGCCCCTGCAGCCTCGGACCGTGCACGCTCACTGATACACATCCGTGCTCATGTATCAACATCAAAACGCAGGAATGAATTATGTTTTCCAGTCAACCTCTTTGAAATGCTTCTCTGCACAACAATGTCACGGTCTGAGTTTGTGCATATTTCTCAGAGGAAAGTGTGTGTGCACGGCTCTGATGTGTGTGGAAGGTGGCTTTTGCAGCCTGTGTCTGCTTCTGATCCTGTGTGATGGGCACAGTCTTCAGAAAGCGACAACCTTGTTAAAACACACGGCAGGAGCTCAGAAGGAATAAATAGAAGAAAAGGAAGAGTGTGGGGGGTGGAATCAACACACTGACACGCGGTTTGTCTAACAATGTACCGCCTGCTGAGCCTTTAAAAGATTAAAATGTCTGATTTTTTTGCTCATTCCTCATTAGGATGTGTCTTGTGGAAGTTCCTCGGCTGGCTGAGGATGTTTGACTCCGTTACATTTTGCTCATGTTGATAATAAGAAGTCTTTGCCTTCAGTGAACCAGCTTGTTCCACATGTCACTACAAATGATGGGAACCTTCTCTCTGCAGTCGGCTCTCCTCCTTCTCAGCAACCGTCTTCCCTTCCCGCTGGATTCCATGCTAATATGTACCACCGGACCGGCTGAAGGAGGAGAAGACGCGCGCCGTGTGGCTATGCTAACGCTGAACACATGAAGGGCCGTGTGTCCGGATCACCCGATGAGAGGGAAAGTAAAACGGAGGAAGATCTTATCTTTAATTGAAACACTGTTCTCCTGTGGGAACCACGACACCGGAGCCTCATTAAAGTGTTGTATAAGCAGAGCTTGTCTGTGTGCCGGGTTTCTGCAGCGTTCAGCTCCATCGGCTGTTTTTATGAAACTCTCGGAGCTTGGTTGGAGGAGAGAACCATCGGCTGTGTTTATGAAGCTCTCGGTTGGAGGCCAGAACCATCGGCCGTGTTGATGAAGCTCTCGGTCGGAGGCCAGAACCATCGGCCGTGTTGATGAAGCTCTCGGTCGGAGGCCAGAACCATCGGCCGTGTTTATGAAGCTCTCGGTTGGAGGCCAGAACCATCGGCCGTGTTGATGAAGCTCTCGGTCGGAGGCCAGAACCATCGGCCGTGTTGATGAAGCTCTCGGTCGGAGGCCAGAACCATCGGCCGTGTTGATGAAGCTCTCGGTCGGAGGCCAGAACCATCGGCCGTGTTGATGAAGCTCTCGGTCGGAGGCCAGAACCATCGGCCGTGTTGATGAAGCTCTCGGTCGGAGGCCAGAACCATCGGCCGTGTTGATGAAGCTCTCGGTCGGAGGCCAGAACCATCGGCCGTGTTTATGAAGCTCTCGGTCGGAGGCCAGAACCATCGGCCGTGTTGATGAAGCTCTCGGTCGGAGGCCAGAACCATCGGCCGTGTTGATGAAGCTCTCGGTTGGAGGCCAGAACCATCGGCTGTGCAGTGGAGAGATGATGTCTTTAAGCATCTGGCTTGGTGGACAACATCCAGAGAAAGGCAAACGATCCATTCTGGGCATGTTGGCACAGTTTGTGTTCTCCAGATGTATTTATCAGTGTAAATGTCCAAACTAAGCGAAGTCTTAATGACTTGGACAGAAACTTTTATCTTTGTTTTACCTTTTATTTGGAGGTAATTAAGCAGCACCAGAAGTATGGCGCCCAGTTCCACCTTACGTGGTCTCTGCTACATTCCCAGCATACTGATGCAGTGTTCTCTCTGCATTACTTATTATATTTCCCTCCTAAAATTTCATTGTCTTCCTTTCAGCATTATTTTCTTGCATTATTACTGCAGAATCAGAGGAAGCAGAAGAATTTGGAATCGGCTTATTTCCAACACACCTGTCTGTTACTCTGACCTCTGGATTCCCGCCAGGAAACAGCCACTCAGACATCCAGCCTGATGGAAGCTTGTGTGTGTTCAACCAGCCCACATTTCAACCATAACTAACGCTACATGCGTGCAGACGTTGTAATTAAGCTGCAACACACTGAAGTAGAGGAAAGGAAATATAACAGACCAGAAGCTGCTTTCTTTGCTTGGAGCTTTGAAAAAGGGATTTTTATTCATGCTGGTTATCCGATCATATAAAATGTAGAATCAGATGTTTAATGGGACACAAGTGAACTTCATTATATGGTAGCCTGACAGGAGAGGAGGAGAGAGAGGTGTTTTGGTCCTTTACATTTTATAAGAACAGACTGCAAACATCACATGTTGAAATAGATACTACATTCTGAATATTATCAGCAGTAAATTCTATGCTTGCTTGTTCTTCTTTCTTCAGGATTGTGTGTGTGTGTGTGTGTGTGTGTGTGTGTGTGTGTGTGTGTGTGTGTGTGTGTGTGTGTGTGTGTGTGTGTGTGTGTGTGTGTGTGTGTGTGTGTGTGTGTGTGTGTGTGTGTGTGTGCGTGTGTGCGTGTGTAATAGCACATATAGCTGCAGTTATTGTCACCAGAAGGAGACATGGAAACAAAGCTTTTGTATCCAAGGACAATTAACATTCAGTGAAATTATTAACAGCTATATGCAGGAAACTAATAACCAAATGTAGACAAGTTGGAGGAAACATCTGCTTTATGAGTTGCTGCTGCGAAACGAAGGCCAGAGAGCGAGAAGGAGCCGATCTGGAGGCTGAGGAGCGTAGCCTGAGGTCACCGGGACTCCTCTGAGGAGGATCAGAGGGAGAGGTGTGACCTGAGGATGGCCTGAGCAGAAAGACAGTGTGGAGGAAGTGTTGGGAGTTGCTTTGTGAAGCTGGAGATGTGGCTGCGTGGAAAGGAGGATCCTGACTGTCAGAGTTAACAATCCACAAATGGATAGTTTCATGTTGAGGTCTCCTCAGCAGAGGTTTGTAGATAACATCTGACTTTCACAGAAATGAGTTTAGAAGTTCAAACCCACACAGTCCCAGGAAACTGGCTGAATGTTTTCAACCATTCCCAGTTCTAGTGAAGCTGGCATGTTGTGTAAACCGTAAATAAATAAGAATCCATAGATCTGCAAAGTCTTTTTAGTTTATATTCAGTTTAATAGACACCAAAAACAAGCCTGGAAAGATACAAGGAAAATACAAGAATATACAAATATGGGCAAAGAGGTGGAGCTGAGAGGGGGGCTGTGAGCGTCATGGTGGATGATTGACATCGAGCGAACTCTGAGCTTTCTGTAGCTAACAGGATAACAGGAGCTAACCAGCTAACGGAGGTAAGTGGGCTAAAGGTTACTGGCTAAAAACCACGGTTGTTCTACGTCCTTCTTACTCGAAGCAGGAGATTGGGTACCTGTCAATCAAAAGGACACGCCCCTAAATATGCCGAATTTTGAGATTAAATTACTTTTAAACGGAGGAGTTAGAAAAAAATTCACTCCCCCCACAGTTGTCATGAGGGTAAACCTGACCTATTAAACCTAAAATGGATTTTGTGTCTTTTTAACATGGGAGTCTATGGGGATTTGAACTGTTTTGGAACCCCTCGTGGATGAGGGGAGAACTGCAGTTTTATGCACTTCGGCATAGGCTTCACTTTTAACTGCTGGAGGCTCCATCCATCTTTCATATGTGGGTGAGACAAAAACAGCACCTCATGTGCACATAAGCACAAATTCACACAACAGACAATGCAAAGTCCCACAGTCAAGGGGAAATGGGGACCATGGCCAGGTGCCGCAGTCCATGAGGACGGGCAGGGTTTGGAACTGCCAGACACATCAGTCTTCACTTGGCCCACGAGTCCAAGACACATCCAGCCGGATGCGTCCCATCAGGACATGCAGGCTCCCCTCTGCCCGATCCGGGATGAAATAATTTGATCGATCTCATTCAGAGACCAGCCGATGAGATCCATGATGTAAAAAGTTAGAGGAATAAGAGATGTACAGCGAGGCTCCAAGACAGACAGGACAAAGTAGCAGGCCAGGATGGGAGGAGGGAGAGAAACAGAGTCTGAAAGCAAGAGTAGAACAATCCAGCAATGAAACAAACACTGCAAAATTAGCACTTACATTAAAAAAAGAAATAAAACAAAACTATATAAGTGAGAAATCAGAAAGTTTCCTGGAGAATAAAGAACATGGAGTTTACCAAGGTAAATGCAAAGAAGAGAAGATTTCCTCCTGTATAAACTGACTGAGAAGTGAGATCCAACATTTCTTTATTCATCACCAGGTTCTGCACATGATGCAGAGTGAAAGTCAAACCGTAAGACAGCTGGACATCATCCATGTTTGACCTCTGCGCAGCAGTAATGATGCTACTGCCTCTCCACTGGAGCGCTTCAGATAAAATGCACATTTCACAGTTTACATGGATGAGAGAGATAAACTCTGAGCATCTCTGACTTTGTCTTTGTTCCAGAACGAGGAGGAGATCTAAAAAGGTCTGAAATCATGTCTGAACTTGTGCACTTTCTTCTGATCCCCACAGAAAATTTCATGAGTGTAAGCCACAAATTAGATATTACAAAATATATGTCAAGAGAGACAGGGGGACAAAGTGGCAAATAAAATGTGGTACCATCCTGTTAACCTGAGTGGAAGCTCCATCTCTCGCCACAGGATCCCAGAGAGGCCCTTGGCTGCTGGGAAAGTAATTCAGGAGGAAATCAAAAATGGTTTCGCTCCACTTGTCTCATGGACAGTCTCGCTAATAGCCAGCCTGACATTGGCTTTCCGTTGCCTTTTCTCCACCCTTCTGTGACAGAGGCGTAATGTCTTCCCCTACACTTGAGTGTGATCTACCCCATAACACACAAGCAGAACTATTCTCCTCATCCTGTGATTTTTTTTTGCCTCTCATGCTCCATTAACATGTCAAAGTGTTTGAAATAACAAGCAGTATCATGTGCAGTGGTCAAGTAAGAAATGCAGAGAGCACATTTCCCTGCTGAAACATTCATGGCCATTTACATGGAGAACAAATACATCACCTAGAAAGTGGTGCTTTCAACAACAATGCCACTGATCTCAAAGCTCCCTTGTGAGAGTGCTAGCAGGGAGGACTGGAGTGTTTATTCAGCCCAGTAATGCATCCAGCTAATTAGCAAGAGCCTTTAAGAGGAAAGTCATTGCTGGAAAATTCTCATCATCACTCATGTCTCAGTCTCTGTAGTTAAATGGAGAGACGTCTTTCATGATGTAGAAGGCCAGGAGGTGGGCTTGACGGCTCGTGTTCAGGACGCCACAGTGATGGTCACGCTTGAGACAGTCTGAATTTTTAAGGTATAAAGCCGACTGCATCAGCAGTAGATCTAAGTCCAATTTACAGTCACTGTAGATCCTTTCTCTCCCTCTTTTTTCCTTCCACCTTTCATTCATTTTCTCCCCCCCGCCCTCCTGTAAACAACCCTCCAGTCCCCTGACCATGCTAGTTTATGTTCTGATGTTAGGCATCTGTCCCAGTGCCCAAACAATTACAATGATGACTCCGGCAGCCACATTAAAAAGCATATTCAGCGTTCCAGGTCTGGTGGAGCTGGATACGAGCCTAGAATCAGATGAAGGAGAAACTCTGAGCAAGCTGAAGATTTTCTGATGATCCCCGCATGATGTGGACAGCCAGGGGATGCAGCTGAATTGTAGCCATGTAACTTGAAATGTATGAAGTGCTGCGATTATGGACTCCCAGCCTGGCACATCCAGCTCAAGGAAAAGAGGTTGTGTGGGATCATTAAACTTAGCAGCTGCTGCTTATCCGGCTAGAATGGAGGCCAAAGAGGAAAGACTTGAGAAGAGAAAAATAAAAAAAGAACACAGTGTTAGAAATTTTTTATCTAAATAAGAGCAACATTTCAGACTAGACCTCCTTATTATGCATTTAAACTAAAGACTGAAGTAACAAGGACAACATTTATTTTCCTCACTCAGAGAATTCCATGTCACTCATCAGGGTCGGATTTATAAGTCTATAAAGGTTTTTAATTTATTCAGCCTCCACACATCTGTCACTCTCCATCAGCTTGTTCTGAAGGGCATCTGTTTTATTAAATAGGTCCAAATTGCTCCATTTCTCTACTGAGACTTGGTCTTTATTGGGGAAACTTGACGGTCGTGATGAGTCAGTGTGCAATGTGAAAAGAATGCAAACACCTGATTATGGTAGAACCATCAGTCATTTGGTGAAACACACCCAGCATGCTAGTTTTATGGAAAATGATGCTCAATATTTGCAACTTATTGCAGCCACATACCTGTGGTAAACTGTTTAGCAGATTTGATAAAAAGAGTGGTTTAGTGGACAGGCTACCTGTTTACACGTTATTCTAGATATACCTGTGACAGAACCTTTTGTTGTCCGGTGGGTCTGAAAGTTTTTGAGCCAAAAACCAACAACATACTCTGGGGTTCATGACCCATAACTGGGTGATTGTGAGATAATGCATCCAATGTGTCGTCCTGCTGCCATCCTCTAAATGTAAGGCTGAGAATGAAGAGGATAAAGGGGTTTTTGGTGGATCACAAACACCTACATGCCCCCCCATAAAGCCTCTCTCACAAAAATGATGCCAGATTCAGGTCTGATTAAGGCCAGTTTACAGATTTATTTCTGCATTAGCAGTTTAACATTGACTATTTGATAAATGTAGGTTATATATTTTCTACAATTATCTGGCAGCCCTCTGACCTCCTCATGACCCCCATGGGGGTCCCACCCACTGTTTGAGAACAACTGCTCTATGGGCCATGCCAATGTAAAGGCAGAATGTGGGCAGTGATGTTTGGTACCATACAAACAGATGTACCCATTCACATACAAAAAGGAGCATAAATAAGTCTCTAACCTACACCCAAGAGGCGCAGACTGGCCGAGCCATTTTAACCTTGACATCTAGAGGCTCATAGCAAATAGCAAAGAGAATTAGATTTTCAAATATGTAGCATGGAGTCCCAAAAGGACAGAGCAACTGCAAAGATGCCAGGACATATAATGGTAAACAAAAACAAAAAACATCTACTGAAGCAGATTTTAGATTAACTGGGTACTTGAAGGCAGCAGAATCCACATTTAGCCTAAAGTCAGAGGACAGCAAACTGCATGCTAATGTTAGATCAACCGAATCCTTAGCAAAAGCATTAGCTGCTAACTTGAGCTAACGTTAGCATCCTGTTAGTCCAGCTGTGATCCTGCTTGAAAGCAACTACGGTCAGTCTTTCCAAATGCAGATATTGCACTTTGACTTTCCTGTGATGGATGCCAGAGGGCAGGGATCCACAACGGGCCCAAACAGTCTGAAGCGCATGTCTTTGGTTTCTATTGAAAGGGAAATGTTGCCTGAATGAGATATAAAACTGATTAATGACCTCTCTGCCCAAAAACTACTGCATGGGAGTAAAAAGGTATGCGCAGTAATTAAACATGCTATAGCGTAATGCTACGTTGGGCCGCTGCCTCCCTGCTCCAGTTTTTTTAGTGTTTTTGGCTGTTTTATCCTGATTTTGCTCAGTGTGGTTCAGTTGCTGCACACATTGAAGGATTTAATCTTTCACAAGAAGTCAGGTCTGCTCTGTCCTCTTTCTGGTCCATGTCCAAGTGAACCCAAGTTACTTCCTCCATCACCTCCACCTCTTCCCAGATCTTTGAATAAACAACACTTTGCTAACTCCTGGTTCTCCTGACACGGACAATCATCTCATCTAATTTGTTCATGTTAAAGAGGAGGTGATTTGTTGCACACAATGTCACAAAGGGACTGACCACTTCTTGTACTGGTGGGCATACTGGTAAAGGGCATGCAGGGACTGGTGCTTTTCCTGCGAGGCTATGAGAAGGCACACGGCCTAAACTGAAAGAGGTGTGGACAGGATACTGTTGCCAATTCCTGTTTGCAGAGGCAAGAAGTTGCTAAATGATGTCATCGCCTAATTTGCATAATTGGCCATTTGCGTGTAATGTAATGGACGTTGTAGGAGAGAGGAATAACGTTGTGGGATAAAGAAAAGGTGAGTCAGAACCACCCCAAATATGTTTAGTACTATGAATTAACTATTTTCTGTTTTTCTGTTTTTTGGTGTTTTTTTGCCATTGAAATAGGCTGAAAAATAGATTTTGAAGACCTTTAGATCCACATTGCATAAATCAATTTTTTCCTCCATTAGTAAATGTTAGATTATCATATTTAACCAAAGCACTGTTGTGTTGTGTGGAATTGCTAGCTGCATGTCCAACCCTCCTTTTTTTTGTAGTTGTCTTACTTTTAGTTTTTTTTTTTTTTTTTTTTTAAATCAAAGTAAACATGAACACATGTTGCCAAAAATATAACATTTTAAACATTTTAAACTACTTACTGGACAGACAGTTTAAAGGGACAACATCTAAATGCATCAAACAGAGACAATAGAATGACTGTGACTTTGTCTGTCATATCCTGTTCTGTAAGCCAGGGTGGGATCAGCAGTGGATTTGCACGTGTGCTATTCATTTTGACTGTGTATGTCGTTCAGGTGTCCTCTCTGCTCCTCTGACCGGCTGCACCTGCAGGCAGAGCCGACTGTGAGACTGGCCGCCTGCGAGTGCTTTCGAACGGGGAGGAGCTCCCGTTCCTCATTCATGACAGTAACTGCAGAACAATATGTGCTTTCAAGTGAGTCCCCAAAACACCAGAAATAGCTCCAATAATGTCTCCAATAAATAAAGTAAAAGTCGATGGATTTGTCGCTAGTCGCTTTTAAGGAAAAAGTCACCAAGGGGCTTTGGAAAGTTACCAGATTTATTGAAAACCACCAAGATGGCAACAGTGGGACAAGATGGTGAGCATCCAGCAGAAGGAACTTGGTTGTTGGGGGGGGGGGGGGGGGGGGGGGTCAGTCAAGCTCATCCTCTGGGGAGGGGGGTGTTGCTAGCACTGGTGGCATGGCCAGGTTGCTAAGGTAGCTGCTGAAGCCATCTTCAGAGCCATAGCCTACCATAAAGCCGACAAGCAATGTCAAAGCAAGAGGGTCATCGCCTACATCAGCTGCTGCAGTCACATCCCAAACCAGCATCTGGCCTTCCCATCCCAGCATCGGACTGGGAGCTGAGAGCAGACTTTAGCAAGCAACTTGTGTTTTCTGACCACATCTCAGTAACATCTCTGAGCCCAAACTTTGGGCTTTCCTCTGTTTTTTTCAGGATGAGTGCTACTAATAGACCTGACAGTTCAAACCAGCAGAAGCAGTCCAAGTACCAGCAGCTGGTGGAGCATTGCTGAAGATGCTGGATGGCATGTTGTGAGACTGCTGAAGTTGGACACTGAGGATTTGGTGGTCGCTCACTGTGTAAAGTTTACATAATGGGAGAAAAGACCACCATGGAGGCTGCAGAGGGAGCTTCTGGATGACTTTTGATCAGTTGGAATGATAAGTGGAACTGTGGTGCTTGGCCTGGTCAGTGCATGCAGAGGAGCTGTCTCCAGCTCTTACATATGCACAGAACAAATCCAACATCTTGTTTTCTCTGCTGGTGTCTTTCAAAAAGCCTAAAGGTCTGTAGTGCAGAAGTGTGAGGGAAGCAGTTGAGTAAAGCAGTTGCAGAGTTTACTCAGGGTTAAGATGACAGCCGGTGATGCAGCACGCTGCGTCAGTAACAGCTCCAGGTGAACTAAAAATCACAATCAGAATAATCTCTCCAGGAAGATAACATGGACATAAAATTGCAGCTAAGTTTGGTCTCTGGGCTCATTCTCAGTAACATGTCCAGGATTACACCATCTGCTGTCGACAAAAGAACATCCATCTTGTCTGCCAGTGACCTCACGTTTCCCGGCAACAGATGAAGAACATGACTTTGTTTTCTCTTAGCCTCAGTCCTGCCCTGTGTCCTTTTTGTTTCCTCTTCAACTCGAAGATTTTGTGTGCGATTTTATTCATCATTTGGATTTCAGAGAGCTCAATCTGTTCATCCAACTTGTAAACAACTCTTCCCTTGGCGTGTTTCCTCGTTGTAACAGACGTGGAAGTTTCCAGAGTACAAGAAGAAGTCACTCTGCTTCCAAAGCTTCCAAAGCAGCTTGCAAAACCTTTTTTTTCCCAAATATTCAATTAATCATTCATTTGTTTTTAGAAAATGAGCTCAACAATGTGAACACAATCAGATACAACTGACTAAAACATGATGGACCTTTGTAAGTTCTTTCACGTGACTACCATAGTGTTCCCTACAGGTTCATAAGATTAGTTATTAAAAATACGTATGGCTGGTTAAAGTTTACACAGAAGTAGTGAATCACATTAGAATATTTAAAAAAAAAAAAAAAAAAGAAGTTATGGCTACAAAATCTGAGATAGATACACATGCACTGTTATAAGGTTCATTAAGCTCATGGACAGAAGACAGTTTGGTCCGTCTCCTGCATCCGCTATGCACGTAATTTGGTCCGTTTTCATTGAGCTTAGTTATCCATCGCTTGACACAAAACACAGCAGAGTACCACCAGAAGTTGAGCTGACACACCGCTGGTAAAAGGAACAAATCAGAGAAGAAGATAAGGAGTGGTTCAGGGAAAAAAGTCCCTGAAGCTGCAAACAGCAGAAAACATTGTGCTTTTATTCTTCTACTTCTTCTGGTGTTTTTGGGTGGTTGTAAATGTCTGTAGCAGTAAATTACAGCTGTTTTTAATTTCTTTCCCCTAAAAAACAAGCAAGTGGACTAATCTCCGAAGCGGATCTAATACAAAAGTCGGACAAAGGTTTGAAAACTTCACGCTGAAACTCAAGTCTTCTGAGAGCCAAGAGATTTTCTCGACTGATGACTTTGGAACATTTTATCCCCAGATTAGCAACTTTTACAGACCATTACAGTCATTCTCAGACCAGATGAGGAAAAGTAGAATAAATACTGCTAAACAATGCTGACTCTGCCACAGGTGAGTGGGTGCTAAATCCTGTTTGATCCTGCTAAGAGTCTTTACTGTTCATGATTCTGTGGAGCTGTATGGTTGGTGGTGGGAGAAACGGAAGAGAGAGAAAGGGAAGATGCAGAGCTGTGGGAGGAGGGCCCTGATGTCCAATTCTGGCAACTGTTTGGGTTTTTGAGAAATTCTGCTCACTCTGATTAAGTCCGACTTTATTTTTAGTCATTGTTATGTTTTCTTCACATGTCCATCATATTTAATTCTGAGTGAAAGGGCCAGTAAAGGTCAGACTGTAAAAATCTTGTTTTCTGCCTTCATTTCTACACATTAAAGAAATGCAATGGCAGTAACTTCAGGAGGTTTCATCTGTTAAACTGATACATGAAGAGCTGGGAGTTCAACTGCTTCTCGTGGAGAATGTGAAACCATATAAATGTTTTCAGTTTGAGAAGATCCACACCTCTGCGACATCACTCAGAGTATCAGCTTTAAGACTGATTACATGACGTCAACATAAGGCTTGATAAAGGTTCCCAGGATGGAATAACCTCTCCTTTACATACAGATAAAACTCTTCTCTACCTGTTCATGCAAACACTCTTGCTTGTCTTATTTACACGTTATCTTAACATCAAGTTAAACTTTAAAGTCCTGAGTCTGGGCTGAACTGAACCAAGGTAATGAGTTGTTCTTACTGTGTGTTAAATGCAGATTCATTGACGCCCTACCATGCGGGATGTGGGAGAACTTGGCAATAGGGACAAACACTCCTCCAGACAGAGCACTTCGCTCTCAGACTGCAGGTCTACTTGTGGTTCCAGAGTCTCAAAGAGAACGATGGCTATGAGGCTCCTCTCTTATGGACCCAGATCACAGTCTGGGTTGTGGAGCAAGACTTCCTCTCTAATCAAGTTTAAAATCTTCCCTTTTGATAAATCTTACAGTTGGGTAAGCCATCCCTTAGTGATGCTGCCAGGCTTAGACTGCTGAGGGACTTCCCATGATGCACTGAGCTCTTCCTCTTCATCTCTCTGCTCCTCATCTTCCCTGTAGAAACAAATGACAGTATTGGCATCATGAACATATTTCTCCTCTTCCTGCAAGTCTTCCTGGATAAAAGCTGCAGCACATACTGGTCTCTCCTGTCGTCTCCACCCAAACCAGTCCAGGCAGATGGCTGCCCTCCCTGCGCCGGCTTCTGCTGGAGCGTTTTCCTTCCTGTTTGAAATAAGTTTTTTTTCTTTACTACTGTAAGGAAAAAGGATGTAAGGATGAGGAATTACGTCCAAGTCAGGATTCCATGTAATCTGTTGGTTACCCTTAATATGAACTGACTTAAATGAATGTGTCTGTGAAATGTCCTCAGATGACTGTTGTGAAGTGCTGCTCTACAAATTAAGCTGAATTGAATGACTGATATAAATAATGTGTGATCCTGAAGTGCATTTGTAGAAGTTATTAATCTGCTTTTTATGGCAGCTTCCATTTCTAGATTCTCAGTTATTCAGGTTATTGTAACCATAAATGCATAAACAAAAGGAATCAAGACTTATTCCCTCGGCTCCTGAAGATGTTCTACCTCATCAGTGAGCTCAGTTTAAAAAAAAAAAATAAAAATAAATAAATAAATAAATAAATAAATAAATAAAATATATTATATATATATATATATATATATATATATATATATATATATATATATATATATATATATATCTTTTATTTTTAAAAAGATGGATAGAAATCTCTTTCATTTTATCCTTTTTGATGCCGACTGAATGGTAAACCACTGAGATTGTGTAACTCTCATGCCTCCTTTTGTTTAAAGAAGTGATGTTTTGTGTTCACCAATCAATGGGCTGCATGATGTGATGTCTGTACCGCCACCCGAACTCAGCTGTACCATTCTCCTATGGACCTACAACTGGAGGGGACCCAGAACTGGGACAGTGTGGTTGTATGGGCCCATTTTATAATAGAAACACAGATAATGGTGAGCAGACAATTGTTCACAATCTAGTTTTAAAAAATCACCTAAATGTTCTGCTACACGCCGCATTACAGATATTACAAAGCCATAAGCATGCGAGAGGATCACATCTCCCAGTCAAACTAAATGGTGACCTTAAAAATCCTTTCAGCATGACTGAGACCATGTACACTCACAGCCGGGTTTTGTGAAGCCAAATATCCTCCCCCGCCGTCTAGAGAAACACTTTAACCAACACCACCATGTTTTTACAAGGAAATGCATCTGCAGCTAACAGCATAAGTGCATCCATGCTGTTTCTCTGTTTGAACACAGGTCTCACATGTGACGTCATCGGAGCTTTTTGCCACAGGCAGTGAAGCCCGGTTATTTATGTCCACATCCAAAATTAAACAAAAGTTTTGTAAATCCTTGCTGCGGTCTGAAGCTTTTAAAAAAAGTTGTTTTAATGCCATAAAGCTGCGCTTTTGTATGGATGACAGGCATGTAGAAAAATGTCTGACCAAGTATCTGCTGCAGGCAAGGGAGGGGTCCTGTCCCTCCAAAGTGTCCTGGAATCAACGCCACAGTCTACCTCGGCCTTGCCGTGTGGTTGACTTAGCTGTTTGTAGCATTGCGCCGTTGCTCTCGGCCAGCACTGCTCCGATCTGTTGGCTTTTTTCCAGCTTTTCTTCCATCTCCTGGTACCTTCTTGTCCATCTCTGTACCAGTGCTGTTACACTGGTGCCAGTGTTCAAGAACATACCTGTGCCACACCTGTTCCTTGTTAACCAATCACTTCCTTACCAGTCTTGTGGCAGGGAGGTGAGTTACCAGCTGCTAACTGACCTTGCCTCTAAATGAAAAGCTAAAACCACAGAAAAACAAGCATGAAAAAATATATAACTTAAGATAAACACTAAAACTAAAAACAGTTCAGTCCCTCAGTCCACTCTGACAATATGAGATGACTAAAGTGTGAAATGGGGTGTGACGGGTGAGGCAAAGCAATATACAGCAGCAGCTTCTATAAAGGGATCAAGGCCCTTTAACCCACCAGCCTGTGGAATAATGCGTGACCTTAGGTGTGATAATTGTACAAGGAAAATCAATTTGACATACTAGTACACTGAGTTTTAAAATATTTGTACATACTTTCATAATTAAATTCAAATGTAACCATATTTCATGTGTTTCTTTTTATTTCTGTAAAGTTAGATTAGAAAGCAGTTTGTGAGCATTTGTCATGGAATCCAGGAGATGCCGTTCCATAATGCTGAATGGTGAACTGAGTGGGCAACTTTGGTGACGTTCCCCACAGTGAGCTTAGAGCAGTTTTCTGTCCTTTAGTGTGTCTGTAGAGTAGACCAGGACGGGACATCAGTGATGTCATGAATTAAAAAATCCTTTGCTTTACTTCCGTGATGAATAATTAAGATCCAGACCTACATTCATACATTCATCATGTTTGGGTTGAGCTATGATTAGACGTCAACCTGGCCATTTAATTTGACCACTATCTACAGGTAAATTTACATTTGAGAGGAATAATATTACGGAGCAAAACACAACCTGTCGTTTACTTCCTGTTGGAGATTATAAACAGCTGTATTTACTGCACAGATGTTGTCAGCTGGCAGAGCTGTGTGCTAGTTTCCATTTAATTTGTGTTTTAAATACATATCATTGATATCAGTGTGTCACAGTGAATAATGTAACATCTCCACTGCAAGCCTGCAGTATAGGTGTACCGCAGGGCTCTATTCTTGGGCCACTGCTGTTCACACTCTATATTAATGATCTTCCAAACATTTGCAATGCCAAAATAATAATGTATGCTGATGATACTGTAGTGTACACACATGGTGATACTGTGGAAGAGGTGGCTCAAAAACTTACAACAGAAATGAGAAAAGTTTCAAACTGGCTGAAAAATTCTTGCCTAACTTTAAATGTCGAAAAAACTGTTTCTTTGTATTTTACAAAAAGTTTTAAACTTCATAATTGTCCTAAAGTCATGATAGAAGGTCAACCTATTCAAAATGTCGAACAATACAAGTATTTAGGTGTAATTCTTGATCCGAACTTAAACTTTAAGAAACATATTAAAAAGTTAACTAATACTTTAAAATTTAATCTTTCAACCTATCGGTTTATTAGAAACTCACTAACCACTGAAGCATCGTATGTATATCTAAATGCAATGATTTTTTCACATTTCCGATATTGTATGACAACTTGGTCACAGGCATGTGTTACTACTCTTAAGCCTCTTGAATCACTATTCAAAAGTTCTCTTAAAATTCATGATAAAAAATCACGAATTTATCATCATTGCAAAATTCTTACTAAATATAGTATTTTAAGTTTTGAGAATTGTATTAGATATTCTAATCTATGCTTATTGTTTAGGATCATTCATGGCATTGTTGCTCCACCACTGAAGACTTTTATCACTCTGTGTTCTGAAGTACTTCTTGAGACACTTGGACATCTCACCGGGGTGAGTGCTATATAAGAAAACTCAACTCTGCTTTTGGAAGATCAGCATTCTCTTATGTTGCAATGAACCAATGGAACAAGTTACCTACGGAGCTTTCGAAATGTACAAATTTTAGTGAGTTTTCACACTTGCTGAAACGATGGCAGTTCTCGGCTCAATCTTGTACCCATTACTGATTACTGCGAATGTGCTATGGTGGCAGCCTTGTTTGTAGAGGCTATGGTTAACAATTGGAAGCTTATTGTTTGTAATGTTGGGAATTTTTTTATGTGTTGTGTTTTTTATAACCTTGAAGTATCCCAACGCATCTTCAGCCTGCTCTGGGACTACAGGTGGAAATTAGCACTTGTGCTAAAACCTGGCATGACGCGGGGTTAATGTTGTTTCTGCACTGTCCCATGGATCAAATAAATAAATAAATGAATGAAAATTAATCAGACTGAAAGCTTAGATATGCTCCAAATACCTGTGTAGACAGGTATAACGGTTCCAAATGTAATTATCCTCATTCACCACAAGAGAGCAGTGTAGAGGTCAGAGTTCACCTTCTAACGTCTGTTTCAGACAACAAACTAAAGGTGGAAAATGTTTTTTTTTTCCTTCCACCTGAACTTTGACAGAAGACGCCATTAGTATACATCAAGGGAAGAAGACGACATGAACATTTTGAGTTTCTAACCACAAAAAATAGCAGACATGGTGGCATAGACATCATATTTACATAGAAGCCGCATCGTATCACACTGCCTATAAGAGCTGACGTCTCATCGCGCCGCCATCTTGGATGGGTCTCCGATGCACCTCCAATGCATTTATTTGTCAGGTATAGGTTTCACAAAATTTTAGATGCTCTTTTTACAGTTTGGTTTGTTAGAAAGGGCAAAGATATTGTTATGATACAGGTCACTGTAAAACATTAAAAATTATGTGCTTTTATGCTAAAATATTTTTTTTGATACTATTTAAAGTGGAACTATTATGTGCATTTCAGGCTAATTTATTTTTATTTCTGAGCTTAGAAGGGCTGGGATTGATCGAGTTATTGTCACAAATGGCTTTATTTACTTCATACCGACCCTCTCTGTAGGCTGTCAGATCAGCCTGTGGGCAAAACGAGTGGATTGAGACTCTTCCGCATTAAAGTCCGCCTCCCGCCACTCCCGAAAACGAAGTGGAAAACAGCAACCCACAGCAACGAATGCAGCAGGATGTCTCTCTTTGGTAAACTCACCAGCCATCGTTGGAAATAACTTTATCCCACGTTTTACACCCGCCTGATGTATTTGTACATGCCCTTGTTAACCAGTAGAAGGTAACCAATCACCGAACCTTATCCCCCGGGACGTCACAAGGATTTCCACGTAGAAAAAACTCTCTAAAACCACGTGTTTTTCGTCGCCATGGAAACTGAACGGAGAGAGTGCTAGAACTCAAACTCAAACTCAAACATGCGTTTAGGTGATAAAAAACAGTGTCGTTCACATGTCTGATGAGGATTCAACACTGTAACACTGTAGAAAGCTCAGAAAACTCCAAATGCCAGAATAGGACCCCTTTAATAAAGACATAAGGTTGCTACAATATAAATAAATGTATAAATGAATTTGATACTAAATTTTTTATTGTTTATTGATGCATCTGGATTTATCTATTTTTATCTGGTCAAATAAATTGTTATTCAACCTTGTGAAATGTAATTCCACATGATCTACTTTTAATATTTTACCGGGTATTGCAACCGTATACTGAACAAAATACAGGAATAGTTGCTGGCTTTCTTTTGAGTATGGTTGACTCTTTTTTTACATTTATTAATTTATCAATATAGAGATACAGTTGTACAAAGTCAGAAAATAAAGTGTTGTATTAAAATTAAAACTGTGAAACTCAGAAGTTACCCAGAAAAACACTCCGAGAACACAAACCTCGGCCAAAGCCTTTAAAAAGTTGCTGGATCCAAACGGTGATCCGGATCACCACCAAAATTAAATCAGCTCTTCCTTTTCACGTTTCCAAAAAGTCCTGAAAATTTCATGAAAATCCGTCCATAACTTTTTAAATGATCATTATCAAACATTCGAACAGATAAAGCCGGTAAAAACATAACGTCCTTGGTGGAGGTAATTATGCTTCCATGTAAAACTCTGTCTGTGAAGCATCAATATCATATTTTTCCATAAACACCTCATAGGAGTAAAATTTATCATTTGCATTTAGTAGATTATTCACTGTGTTAACATTGTTGATAAACCAATTATGTAGAAAAGTGTTTTGTTTGTGTGTAATATATACGTGTTGTTGCACAGAAAACAGTTATGGTGGGAAACTACGTTGACTCTGCATCAAAACTCGAAAGTGAAGACCCATCCAATTTGGTGGCGAGGCTGGTTCACTCTCCAGTGCACAATGAGGCGTATATGATGATGATGATGGCTGTGCCTCAATTCAGGGTCTGCACACTTCCAAGTATGCAGACTATTTAGGCTACGAAGTGTTCTATGTGGTCTGCACACTCCAAAGTGCGCTTACCGTCAGTAAAATGAGACGGCCTATCTAGTGTACGAGAATTACCCATGGTGCTCCAGTCCTCTGTTGCCTAGCAACGACATATGCCAAGCTTATCTAATTACTGATAGGATGGGGGATTGGATCAAAGTCAAGATTTGATGGAATTAGTTGGTTTCTATTATATAGGCTATTAATTGGCTTGAATTGATGTGTCTGCAAAGTCCTAAGACGACATTAGTGTGAAGTGGCACAATAAAAATAAAGCTGAATTGAATTGAATCCTGACAGGAAGCTAAATTGGGCCTTTACATTTGTTTTCTTTTGCTTTGAGTCGGCTATATAAATGTACCCCGCTCCCAACATAAAATTAAATACAGAATATCTGTACAAATAGCGTGTAGCGCTGTACAGCCACTCAGGTGAATGATGAAGCAGCATCAGTTGACTTTGTCTGTACCAGATATGTTAAGATGTTAATGTGTGTCAATGGCTTATTAAAAATGAGAAATATCACATGGAGAAATACTACTATCTTTAATCAGAACTACTTCTTTTGACACTTTCCTTGAACTGTAGAACTTGCAAATTATGGCTGAGTAAATTATTCTACGTTTTGCACATAACTTCTGTAATTATTTTAAATAATAAAATAAATACATCCCTCAAATTTTGTGCATTCCTTTGCTGGTGGAATATTTTCTCACACGCAAAGTGTAGATCACGCTTTATCTTTTTAGTCATCATGAACAGAAAGGGCTTGGGGCATTCTTATCCTCCTGACAGATGTTATTGCAAGACGTAACACAGTTTTAAGGGAAAGTCATTTCAAATTAACACCCCCAAGAGGCTAAAGGGGGAAATACTGAAGCGCCTAAAGGACTGTGAGTCCCAAAGAGGGATTGAAGGTCTAATTTTGATAAGTAAAATCCTCTGGGCGCCTCGAAGGGACTGGGAAATCATGTAGCAGTCTTCTCCAGTCAGTGTGTATTCACCAGAACAAAGTGCCCTGGGTGCTGCCACAATACCTCACAAGGTAGCAGCAGATGTTTCTGCATGTAGTTAGAACTACAAAAACAACAAGCAGGGGGTTTTCTCATGAGAAAAATCCTACCATAGTAAATGTAAGCAGCCTTACTGGATGGTGCAAGAGTTTCCAACAAAGTTCAGAAGACTGTAGAAACTGTAGACTTTGTCCGATCAAGGACCAGACCTGCAGCATGATCCTGCCAGAAAAGGGTCTAACAGTGTGCCATTGGACGAGACAACAGGTCTCTGTTGGAGGAACTGCTACTGAAAACATGCTACTGTGGTTCAGCCTCTCAGTTGCTTCCTGACCTGACTGCATGAGACAGACTGGCTGGAGGGACAGCCTGAGGTGGTCTCTGTGTGTCCTGATGTGAGGCCCTGCTCAGGTCGGTGGCTGAACAGCAGGGTGACAGTGTGGAGGTGTGACAGGAAAGCTGTGAATTCATGGAGGATGAGGTCTGTTTGACTGGAGGGAGATGTTAAGCAAGATTCTCAACTGAACCTACGGTCCAGACTTCCATCAGTCTGACCTTTCTTCTCATCTTTTCGTTCCTGATCACACGTCCCGCATGATGTCCTGCTGAAACTGGCTTTACAACTGATTCTCTCTGACACTGGATCTTCCTTTATAAAAGAATGGAAGTGACCCGTCCTTAAGACATCGTGTAATCTAATCACCTGATTGGCTTCTTCAGGCTTTATTGATTAGTAGAACTCAGTATCACCGAGACCTGTGTTTGTAGGCGGACCGAGTCCGTTTCTTTGGTCTGAATAAGAATTTGTTTCCCATCTCCCCAAACAAAGCGGACTTCTGAGCAAACGGAAGATGATTCAGATCAAAACAGCTGATGTGAATGTGCCAACATCAAACCTTATGCATCGTACTCTGTACATGGTCGAGAAGAGCCTGTAGCTTCTATAGAAGCCCTAATATACTTTTCTATGCATTGCTCCATGTGTCATCTACGTACTGATGATCCATCTGTCTGTCTGCAGGTTGCAGGTGGACAGATGGATCTGGTCTCACTTCCTACAAACTGCAGCCTGGTTTTTCAGCAGCTCATCACCAAAATTCAGTCCAATGACATGAAAAGCTTTGTCAACACTTCTGCTCCTAGCATCTAGCAATGATCTGTTTGTTTTATTTTACAGTTTTTCTAATCAAGAGCAAATCAACAGGCCTGTCTTCTGTGAAAGCTTGATGTCAGTCATGTTATATAAATATGTTTCTTCTGCAGTTTTCATCATCTTTGGAAGATAAAATACAGATAATGGTCAGCGGCTTTTAAAATCCATTGATAACATTTTTTTATGACTGTCAGATAAATATCATTCCAATCAGCTGATGTTTTTCTCTCAGACTTTTACATCATCTGCAGTTTTCTACATCTTGTTGAATTCACATTGATCCAGTAAAGCTGGGATTTGGCACTTTTCCTTGTGTTTAATGTTGGGCAGAGAAAACTGCTGCTGGAAAATTGTCTTCTTGTGTTCTGCTCACAGAAGAGCAGTATTTTAGTTGGGTTGACTACACAGCGTTTTAAAGCTGTGTACTTGATGACATGTAAGCAACAATGGTAGGGAGGTGATGAATCTTCAGTTCAAACCATTTTTCACTCATAAAGAAGCTCATGAAGTGGTCAGGAGAGTGAAAGGAAACATGAGTCAGTAATGAAGAAACCTGTTTTTTCTGGTGACGTAATATTCTGGTGTAGAGATCTGACAACGCAGCCAGCGTCGACACATTTCACGCAGCTACACTCAATTCAGAATTTACATTGCTGCTGCGTGCGACTGTTTGGTCCGATGACATGCAACAGTGCTGTGGAGTCCAGACACAAGCATGTAACAACTCCAGAAATGTTTCACGCTTTTGTTGTTTTTTTTCTCACCTTTTTTATTTATTTATTTATTTTTTTACTAGCAAAGCCGTGCTGCTGGTGCTGCGTGGAGCCGAAACTGCGCTGCGCTTCTAAATAGTTTTATCCTCCGCAATAGGGCTGAATATATATTTATATATACCCTATATAAATAGATATTTTTTATTTTCTTTGCACAGACTAAGAACTGTCTGTTATATCAGCTGATATGCTGACGGCTCAGCTGCCGATCCCGCAGATCTGGCAACACAAATGTTTCATTAGAAATGTTTCATGCATCATGTTTCATTATAAACATGAGCTCTCAAGACAGGGGCATGATCTAAAAGGGGGTGGAATGGTTCCTCATGAAAGCGCGAAATGGTGCATTTACATGAAAAAGGGGATTAGTGATATGTGGGGGGACTGCAGGCTGACCAAAATTCTCATAGCTCTGGGCCTTTTAGTGTTAAAGTGGAACTATTCTGTGCATTTCAGGCTAATTTATTTTTATTTCTGAGACCAGAAGGGCTGGGATTGATGGAGTTATTGTCACAAAACGCTTTATTTACTTCAGACCGACCCTCTCCGTAGGCTGTCAGATCAGCCTGCGGGCAAAACGAGTGGATTGAGACTCTTCCGCATTAAGCCCCGCCTCCCGCCACTGCACTACATCGGGAGCGCGCACCGCACCTGCTTTCACCGTCATTGTAACGTCTCATAAACAGAAGGATTAGGCTCATATGAACTCAATAAAAAATACAAAATACAATGTCAACACATAGCATACAGCCCTACATGTTGGAACCTGAATCAGAGCCTGAAAACGAAGTGGAAAACAGCAACCCACAGCAACGAATGCAGCAGGATGTCTCTCTTTGGTAAACTCACCAGCCATCGTTGGAAATAACTTTATCCCACGTTTTCCACCCGCCTGATGTATTTGTACATGCCCTTGTTAACCAGTAGAAGGTAACCAATCACCCAACCTTATCCCCCGGGACGTCACAAGGATTTCCAAGTAGAAAAAACTTGCTAAAACCACGCGTTTTTTTGTCACCATGGAAACCGAACGGAGAGTGTGCTGGAAGGATTCAACACTGTAACACTGTAGAAAGCTCAGAAAACTCCAAATACCATAATAGGACCCCTTTAAAGACCAAGTTCTTTCTTGGCTGTTTTAAAGCATGTCGCTGGGAGTAAAACCATGGACTGTCTACAGATAGGATGTTGAGAAGAAATTCTGCCAGGTAAAGGTAGAAGTCTCATGATTTCTCTCTTGTTCCTGGACGTTAACAGTTGAGCCTGATAGGCTCCCGCAGGCAAAGCTGCTTCCTGTCTGCCCTCGTAAGGAGCTTCCCTCTTCAGGACCTGAAGGAGCACTTTGTACCGATGATTCTGGAAATTCTGGAAATACTGGGAATTCTTCATCGGAATTTGCCTGTATGTCCTTACAGTGACCAGCTACAGCCTCAGATCTCACACTGTTTGCCCGCCTGCTGACCCCAGCACCAGCTCAGGACCTCCACCCACAGCCGCCAGCTTGGAATACACAAGTTTCCTGAACACCCGGCTCATCCACCCTGCTTCAGTCTCTTTCAAAATAACCATTTCTTCCTTCCAGTTCTCTGGTCTGCATCGGGGTCCTTTAGCCAGACAAAGTGTTTAAGAAAAACCATATTAGTTCAGTACTGAATTAAATGTAAAACAAATGAAAAACTTCATGTGAGATAAAATGATTGTGCTGCTGCAGCTGTGTGTAAATATCAGTGTGATCATTTCCAGTCAATCAGTTAATTAGCATAATTATAAGACAGATCTAACAAGGTCTTCATTCAGTATTAATCCATTTTCACTTTTATGTTTGTGATTTTATGAGCTTTTCATGAATTGTCTCAAATATGGGTGTAAAAGGAAACAATGCATGTTAATGTGAACATGCCAGATTTAGAGATAAGACAACCTAACATACGTGTTTCCCCAGCAGGTCAGAAATGACAAACACAGCATCAAAACGCTGCACAAGATAAACTGATAATTCATAACACAGGTGACAAAAACACAGAGCAAAACAACAAATACACTGAAATCAAACAGGCGTAACTGTTGTTCTTTCATCTGTTTCTGTTACTTATTGTTATAGATAAAGACATAACAAGCAGTCACTGAAATGTTGGTATAAATCAGGGATTATAGATGTGAATCCTCTCAAGCCATCATTTAAGATGAGTTTTACCTGATTTAAAGCAGGACACGAGGTCCTCCTGCACGGTCTCCGACAGGCTCTGGCTGCTTTTGCATGAATTCTGAAATTTAACACAATAAAATTGGAAAAAGGCAGCATCTACTGGGCAGACAAGCTTTTTCTCTTTAATTCCAAATATTTTGGCATATTGTAGTTCTGAAATATGAGACAATAAAGGAAGAAAAAAGGCCTTTAGTCTGATGCTATTCTGCTGCTTTTATGCTATTCATGTTTGCAAGTGGCCACTTGATGAAGTGGTGACAGTGGTGATGCCACAATATTTAACTTAATGTAGAATTTGAAAATCAACCAAAGCCTCTAAAAGGGGTGGGTATTCTGAACCGCTGTCCGGTGCATGAACACAAACAATAGTCAGGACTCGTCCTTCCCCACAAGGCCTACTCTCTTCAAGGCCGGATTGTCCAATGGGCATTATGGGCACAGGCCCAGGGCCCACTTGGAGCACATTTGGAGCCCATTTGGAGACTAGTGGGGCCCACATAGGCCATACACCAGCAGTTTAGACATAAAATCAAAATGTACATAAATGCCAGATAGTTACACCACAGTGTCCAGTGTATTGCTACTGGTACCACTGGCAGAGCGATGTTACAAATGTCGTTTCACGGTGTATCATTATCACAATTTTCACAATGTTGTGCTGGGGACGGGGGACCCATGGAGCACTGTGGGCCCAGGGTCCTGTGCAGTTTTAATCCGGCCCTGACTCTCATCCACCCTGGTAAACCTCAGAGCATGAGCTAATGCTTTACATTAATAGATGAATAGATAAATAAATGCATGAAAAACTGAAAAATGAATAAAAATAAATTAAATAAAACATTTTTAATCCTGAAAGAAAAAAATGTTAATTATATATAGTAGAGAAGAGGATTTTGCAATCTGACTTGCATGATGTTGGAAAACTGTGAATATAATTTTTTTTAAAAAAAAGAAAAAAAAAAAAAACAGAAATGGATTTAATTGTTAATCCAGGTCACTGCTGTGGCACAAAACACAAACCAACACACTGCTCCAAACCGAGCTGACACAACAAATCAGTGTCAAGGAGCACAGAGAAAAGCAAATCACCCCCCCTAACACACACACACACACACACACACACACACTCAACATGAATATCTCCAGTTTATCTTGACTTCATTCTGTTTGCAATGAAAATTTGCTCGGATGAACTGCATTAGAATCACAGTAAAGAAGATGTTCATGTAACTGTGTGTGTGTGTGTGTGTGTGTGTGTGTGTGTGTGTTGTGAGGTGGTGCTCTAGGTTTGAGGATGGTGGGGTGTCTTTAACCACGTTGCTTTTGCTAAACTCTCTTCACACTCCGCGTGGCACCGGGCTCTGAGGTAATTTCACACCTGACTGGCATTTTGCCGGCTCCAACAACCAGTGCTGGGTACCCTGGCGGGGTTGCCATGGAGACAGGCTGGAAGCTTCTCTCGGTGTCAGCCTGTTAAGTGACTGTTTAACATCGAGCACCGTGCGCTGCGTCTCATCTGCTGATGATTTGACTGCCTGGCTTGTTGGGAAACATTTCATTATCACAGGCACCCGTAACCGCAGCACTTTGCTTCAGTGTTTCATATCATATGCAGGCTGAGTCACCACAGGGTCACAGGTAAAAGGATTTATGGATGCACTCAGAATACTTGTGGATCAGAAAGGCGGGAGCAGGAAAATGCCCACCCACTAATCTGTCTACTTTATATAATGGACTAAAAGTTCTGGACTTGTTTGTCATCGTTACCTGAATGCCTGAATTTTAGTGGGAACTTCTACAACTCTGTCTGCAGAGAAACATCCATGTCTTTATAATCACCTCTGGAATAATATATTCAATAGATATTTATCATTCAGGAAAAGGTGTTGACCAACCATGGTTTGCTCGTTTGACTGAAATGTAGCATGAAGGCGAGTCCGTATGGAGACACGCCCCTACAACTGAACCGAGCCAATCTCACAAAAATGTGGCGAGCTGAACCAAAACGCACAAATTTGGACCCACAGGAGCAAATGTCAGATTTCCACAGGTCTAATGTGACTTCTCAGGGAGAGACTTGCTTGGCCAACTTCTTGTTCTACCTCGAAGTAGCTTCTTCCAGCAGCATTTCTGCCATGATTCACACACTCTTCTCAACAAACTCTGCGAAGCATCGACAGGAACTCTGATCTGAAGTGTTGGTAATTTGGGCTTTCTGGCAACTCTGATGAACTGCTACTACATATATGTACAAATATGTACATATACAGTATTTACATGTAACCATGGCAACCTGTAAACTGGTGTCCATAGTTGTGACTGCTGCAAGTAAAAATGTAAAAAAAAGTAAAAAAAATATTCTTTTTAAAATAAACTTTAGTTGCATGGATACTGTATAATATAAAGTAACATGATAGGTTGCCAGACTACGGCGTGTTCGCCTTATTGTTTAGCTCATTTTTTAAAAGAGACCTTTTCAGATAAAGTCTGTGATCAAATGAAAACACTTTACAATGTTTATTCACTTCTCTGTATTTGCCATCTTTAAAGACGAAAGTTGTTTGAAAATGTAAATATAGGAAAGTATTTTTACTGTCCTTTAAAGACTCACTTTTCGACTTTTAAAATATTATGACCTTTTTTGATGGCGCACCAAAATTCATTCAGCGCATTTCCGGAGCAAAAAAAACCGCACAATACAACTTTCTGAACCGGGACGCGATGGGACGATTTACTTCATGGTATAGTAAGGAAGTGGCTGTTTTGAACTCGCAATGTTTTGAAACGCAAGAAGATTAAAAGAGAGAAGGAGACTAAACAAGAGTCATCGTAAGATTGTCTTCTCCTGACAGGAAAACACTTACAGGTCAGGTAGGATGCAAGATGGATGCCAAGTTCACAGCAGAGGCAGATGGCTGCCTGTCCTTGAGCCGGGTTCTGCCGGAGGTTTCCGTCCTGTTAAAAGGGAGTTTTTTCCTTCCCACTGTCACCGTGTGCTTGCTCAGGATGGGAGATTGAGTTGGACGTCCAACTCTATCTGTTGGTTTCCTTATATAGGCTGTTATGAATTGGCTTTCATTCTGTTTTCTGTCTGTAAAGATGGTATTGCCATGATTTGACGCTATATGAATAAAGTTGAATTGAATTGACTTAGCCATCGATGGGGGGGGGGGGGATTGATGAGAAAATGGCAAAAGTTCTGTAGTGTCTTCAAGACAGAAACTATAGAAATAATATAGGTGGAAAAAAGAATGCTTCATTCTGTCTGTTGTAATTTTATGGTTCGAGTCCACGCTTCCATCTAGATGTCAAGGGGGCGGGGCTATGGGGGCGGGGCTATGAGGGACCAGATCACCAACATAGCTCGGCAGAAGACCAGCAGCCTGCTGTCATCTTATCCACTTCTCTTTGTCCATTTACATCCTCCTCTGGGAAACCGAAGTCGTCTCCATCAGGAGATTTTAACCTCCTTCAACCTCTGGTTTCTTCTTCACTCTGCTGCTCGCCATAACGCCCGCCGGCCTGTGGCTATAGAGCACGTCTGCCTTTAGCTAGTGCACGGAAGTTACTCCTTCAAGTTACAACTTGGTACATCGCTGTCATGTTACAAACTTTCGTACCAAAACATGTACTGTTACACACTAAGCACAAAACATTTCAGCAGTTAAAGCGCTAACTAAAGCGCTACAGTCCCTCGTAAAGGAGGAATGTAGGTGTCTTACAAAAGCCTGCAGTGAGAGAGAAGCTCTTAGCACCATCCATTCACCCTCTCCTTTGTCTTTAGTTTTGGTTGTATTTTAAATGACAGACGTCTGTCGGGATGTGGCCAGGCTTATAAGAGCCACGGTTCCCCCATGCAGCTTGCAGAGCCGGTGCTGCACATGTCAGGGTTATGAAGAGGATTTGTGGTCATGAATAAAAACAGATATGACTTTTCCAGCTGTAGGTCTATAACTTTATGTGCTCCTTCATCCTACATGTAGTTCATCAACTACCAAAGTGTTTGAGTAGTTAACAGATCAGTTTCTTAGTCTGGGACTCCTGTAAACTGGCTCCATCAGTCACCACCCGTTTTGGACTCTTCTTCCATGCTGACTTTGGGATTTCCAGCTGATATTCAGACATTTTTTTTACACTATTCCAGCTCCTTGTTCATCGTGTTTCTCGGCAGCTCCTGTCAAACTATTTCCAGTAAATATTTTCGCAAAGCAAAAATCTGTTAATTGCATCTTTTTTCTGTAATAATACGTTTTATTCCTGTACTTTTCCAATACAGAGAAATACTGATAAGATTAAGGAAACACACAGCCAGTTTGCATGTTTAATGTAGAATACCATGAAAATCTGTTAAAATACATACAATTTCCATTTTTATCAGAGATATTTCTCCTTCCGTAAAAACACTTTGATTCATTTGAAAATGTATTTACGTTTCAGAACGGCTGTTAACCCCTTAACCAGGGGTTAACCAGGCCATCTTTATGTATTTTTAAATATCAAACCTTTACAGCCTGTTAGATGTTTCATATTTCAAAACTAGTACGCATGACAGAGTGGCGGGTCCGAAGTTAGAGGTCTCTTAGCAACATAGCAGTGACACTGATGTTTTAGTCTGATGAAAATGTAATAATGGTGTTATCATGGATCAGTCATTGTAGATTTACCTTACAGAAAGCCTATATAACTCTATGTATCCAGGCTGGCTTGGAAACATCCTGAATGGGACATAAATGCCATGAAATCATTCTAAGGTCACCTGAAGCAGTGGTCACTGACCTAAAGAGTAGCCATCACGATGTCAGCAGCATTTTAAACATTGAAGAGGTGGACTTGGTTCCAGAGGATTCAGGTTCTGCCAAGCTGAAGTCATGTATTCATTGACTGTCCATCTGTCCCTCTGTCCGCAACATAACTCATAAAGTTCTGGATGGATTTTTATAAAATTTTCAGGAAATCTCAGAACTAGCAGAAATCAGATCAGGACTGTCCAGCTCCAGTCTTTGTTTCCAAAGTCTCCCTGCTCCAACACACCTAACCCTAATTAAGCTTTACTGTGCAGAAGTTCATAGGCTGTTGGATCCAGTTAATTTGAGTCAGGCGTGTAGAAGTAGGGACATCAAAAAGCTGCAATACAGTGGTCCTCAAAGACCGACGGTGGATAGAGTTTTGGGTGATCCGGATCACCGTCTCGCTCCAGGAGTGTTTAAAGGATTCTTTGCGTATGGCAGATGGGGATGGTTTGCCATCAGAGCTTCTTCCTGCAATCATCAGAAAAAAAATACAAGTAAAAGTTTAAACTGTATATTTATTTTGGTGTTTTATTTTTATGCTTTTTTTACAGTAATTTTTCCTTTGTTGTTTTACACGGCATATTGCATGAAAGAGACTTGGTGTGGTAGATAAACAGCCAGTACTGCTAGTAGCTGGGGGTCACCCGAGCTGGCAGCGGGTGGGAAGGGCCAAGTTGAACCAGTCTGTCTCCTTACCCCATGCTCAGAAGCTTGTTTACAGAAAATGGATTAGTTTTACAGAACTGTTTTTTCACAATAACACGACAATAAACAAAACCTTCCCCACTGAGTTCTGTAAAACTCCTGCACACTTCAGAGTTGTGAAATCACAAAATAATGAGGAGAAGGTTGTTCAACACGATAACCTTGACACAGGATGACATGGCTGCTTTGCAGGGATAACAGCGTTCCATCATCTTGTTCTGTGTTTCGTTGCTTCCAGCTAATGTCTTTGAATTGGCTCAGCGAGGGCGCTGATGACAGACGGAGCAGTGGAAGCAGATCTTCGGAGGATGAGGGAGGA
Organism: Telmatherina bonti; assembly: GCF_933228915.1. Lineage (NCBI taxonomy): Eukaryota > Metazoa > Chordata > Actinopteri > Atheriniformes > Telmatherinidae > Telmatherina > Telmatherina bonti. The sequence goes on from NC_136610.1 coordinate 5,072,377, forward strand.
ACGTGAAAATCAGAGGAATGGCAGGGAACCAGGTTCCCCCGGACTCAGAGATTGGAAGTCGCTTGATGTTTTCTTGTCCTTACCTCGTCGTCAGTGAACCAGATAATCAGCCGTAGAAACATGGAAGGCGACCAACAGTAGCGTGTTGGCACCGCAGGGACTCAGATGGGAAGGGTGAATCGCTGTAGCGTAAAAAATACATATTCATACTAAGCATGGAAAAGGCATTACAGAGGAGGAACAGATTGCACCTACAAGTCAGTTAGAAAGAGGAGAATGTGAGGGATCCTATAAATACCACAGCACTTTATGTTTCAACACATCAGTTTATGAATATTCAGTTGAAGATCAGGTTTGTAGTTGGAGGTAATTATCACATTATGCAAATTAACTCAGGATTTTACGTCAGTTCAGAAAGCCGATTTTTACTGTAAAAACAATCATTTATCTATTTCTTTCATCGAATGACTTTCATTCATGTTTGGATTTTGTCCATACGAAGACCTTCGTGCACGGCCGCCCTACCTTCCCACCGCAGACTGCCGTGGATGCAGGAACACCGGATCAGTCCATGTGCTGTGAAGGGAACAGCCCAAAACCAAGTGCGTGGCCGGTCCGTGTGAAACACGGAGCAAGATGATCCAGACCTTGTCGTTTCATTTCCACTGGAAATCTCTCGAACTCTGGATGAAGACGAGCAAACCCTTCATCCTCTCATGAACATCCTCCGTTATTCAGCTGGAGAGTGATGGAAATGTAGAATTCCAACATGAGAAGCTAGTGAGATGTGTTTACATGCAGCGTAAACCAGACCTCGCTGCCTCTGCTGCCAGACCAGAGAGTCCAGACCAGAGTCCCGACCAGAGAGTCCAGACCTGTCACGAAAGCAATGGAGATGTGGTGTGGACCCAAATGCGGAGACGAGGGAGCAGGGATGCAGGTTCAAGACTGATTTATTTTTAACCCAGGAAACTAAGAACAGACAAACTAACTGAGGTACAAAATGATCCAGCAAACAATGAGTGAACATGAGTGGTATAAATACACAGGAAAAACCGAACGAGAAACAGGTGAAACAAATGAACTAAATTAACCCAGGTGAACCAAATCAATGAACAGGAAATCTAAGAAGCTAACCAAGAACCAAGACAGGAAAAACTACAAAATAAAACAGGAAGCCCAAAAACAAAGCACAGAAAAGCCCAAATCATGACAGTACCCCCCACTCAAGGGCCGGCCACCGGACGGCCCAAAACGTTCAGAGTCCAGACACGGGTGGGAGGAGAGGGCCCGGAGGAGGGACCAAGGGAAAAAACAAAGTGCAGGGGCACAGGGCCGGGGGAAGAATCCAAACGGCCCAGCTCAGGAAACAGTCTGGGGGGCAGCCTCGGCTCTGGACGGCCGGGAGGCCCAGACGACGGGGGCAGCCTCGGCTTAGGATCCCTCACGTTGGACACTGGGGACGGGGGAGGAGGAGCGACCTCCTCGCCGGACACTGGGGACGGGGGAGGAGGAGCGACCTCCTCGCCGGACACTGGGGACGGGGGAGGAGGAGCGTCCCGACCTGGGACCCCCTCGGGAACTGGGGATAGAGGAGGAGCGTCCCGACCTGGGACCCCCTCGGGAACATGGAGCAAGGGAGGCGCGTCCCGTCCTGGGACCCCCTCGGGAACATGGAGCAAGGGATGTGGACGAGCTCTGAGCGCTGGCGTGGGAGCCTGCAGCGCCAGACGGGTACTGGGCGCTGGCGTGGGAGCCTGCAGCGCCGGAGACGTGGACCAGGGCGGGGACACTGGAGACGTGGGCCTCGGAGCAGGCGGGGACACTGGAGACGTGGGCCTCGGAGCAGGCGGGGACACTGGAGACGTGGGCCTCGGAGCAGGCGGGGACACTGGAGACGTGGGCCTCGGAGCAGGCGGGGACACTGGAGACGTGGGCCTCGGAGCAGGCGGGGACACTGGAGACGTGGGCCTCGGAGCAGGCGGGGACACTGGAGACGTGGGCCTCGGAGCAGGCGGGGACACTGGAGACGTGGGCCTCGGAGCAGGAGGCAAAGGGGAGCAATGTTGTTTGCAGTCCCGCCTCCTCCTGGCCATCCCAGCAGTCCATTTAAGCCCTAGCGATGGAGGAGACCAAATAGCCAATCTGGACCCCCAGTATGGATTGAGTGCTGGCTTACCCGGCTTGGAGAGTTCATAGCAGCCCGTCTGCAGAAGAGCTCATATGGGGTAATTTTCCCCGCTGGGTCCGCGTCTGGCTGGATCATTCTGTCACGAAAGCAATGGAGATGTGGTGTGGACCCAAATGCGGAGACGAGGGAACAGGGATGCAGGTTCAAGACTGATTTATTTTTAACCCAGGAAACTAACAGACAAACTAACTGAGGTACAAAATGATCCAGCAAACAATGAGTGAACATGAGTGGTATAAATACACAGGAAAAACCGAACGAGAAGCAGGTGAAACAAATGAACTAAATGAACCCAGGTGAACCAAATCAATGAACAGGAAATCTAAGAAGCTAACCAAGAACCAAGACAGGAAAAACTACAAAATAAAACAGGAAGCCCAAAAACAAAGCACAGAAAAGCCCAAATCATGACAAGACCAGAGAGTCCAGACCAGAGAGTCCAGACCAGAGAGTCCAGACCAGAGAGTCCAGACCAGAGAGTCCAGACCAGAGTCCAGACCAGAGAGTCCAGACCAGAGAGTCCAGACCAGAGAGTCCAGACCAGAGTCCAGACCAGAGAGTCCAGACCAGAGAGTCCAGACCAGAGTCCAGACCAGAGAGTCCAGACCAGAGAGTCCAGACCAGAGTCCAGACCAGAGTCCAGACCAGAGAGTCCAGACCAGAGAGTCCAGACCAGAGTCCAGACCAGAGAGTCCAGACCAGAGTCCAGACCAGAGTCCAGACCAGAGAGTCCAGACCAGAGTCCAGACCAGAGAGTCCAGACCAGAGTCCAGACCAGAGAGTCCAGACCAGAGAGTCCAGACCAGAGTCCAGACCAGAGAGTCCAGACCAGAGAGTCCAGACCAGAGAGTCCAGACCAGAGTCCAGACCAGAGAGTCCAGACCAGAGAGTCCAGACCAGAGTCCAGACCAGAGAGTCCAGACCAGAGTCCAGACCAGAGTCCAGACCAGAGAGTCCAGACCAGAGTCCAGACCAGAGAGTCCAGACCAGAGTCCAGACCAGAGAGTCCAGACCAGAGTCCAGACCAGAGTCCAGACCAGAGAGTCCAGACCAGAGAGTCCAGACCAGAGTCCAGACCAGAGTCCAGACCAGAGAGTCCAGACCAGAGAGTCCAGACCAGAGTCCAGACCAGAGTCCAGACCAGAGAGTCCAGACCAGAGAGTCCAGACCAGAGAGTCCAGACCAGAGTCCAGACCAGAGAGTCCAGACCAGAGAGTCCAGACTGGGCATGGAGAAGCAACATTCCACAGTAAAGCAGTGGAGATGAGACTTTCTCCTCGTCGAGACTAAAAGTTAAAAATGTTGAAATTCCTGCTGCAGTTCCATCTGCTGTGTTTCGGTTTGTTGGAGTTTTTTCTGCAGCTCTTTGTGTCTGAATTAGGAGTTTATATGAATTTTAATTGTTTTTAAGTTGTATGTTTTTGTCTCAGTGCATTAAATGACATCAAGCACACAGAATATTTTTATGAATGAAATGTGCTAAAAAAACCTACCTTGCCTTAAATCTCAGTCATTTAACAAGCCACGGTAGGCGTGTCTTCAGCAGGAAGCAGGAGTGTGTGTTTGCTACGAAACATAAAATAAAATGATCCAATCCAAAGAAACAAGCGGACATGTTGCCTGTATGATGTAAAAACGTCTAAATAACCAGGATGTATTTTAGTTATCATGCTGAATCACATTGTTGGATAAATGTGACTGAATGAACACTCTGAGGGGGCATATAACCCCTCGCTGCAAATTTCATTTGGAACATTTCTGGCTTAAAAAAAATATTTATTTTTATCCGTCTTTATTTTTATTTTTACTATTTTTTAATGTTTTAATTTTCTAATATTTAATTTTCTTCTGTATTTATAACTGGAAATAAATGGAGGCATTAGGAGGTTAACACACAGATGTGAGAGGTGACAGCAGACGACCGACTGAGCAGGATAATTATTCCCACGTCTTCATCGCTGGGTGAAGAGGCGATGTCTCCACGATGCTGATGCTGAGGAGGTGCAGATGTATGTCGATGCTTCCAGGTGAAAGCATGTTGACAGAAAGATGTAAACTTCAGATTCAGCTGAGTAATTTGGTTTTGTCTTCTCTGATGATGACGATGATATCTGATGTTGCTTCTCTACAGTTCGTTCCTTTGCACCATTTTCTTGAGTTTTTCCTGTTTTTCTGTGATGATGAAGCTCTGCGCGAGATTTAATTAGACATCTGAACAGCTCCTGATCTTCAACACGCTGTAATTCAGGAAGAAATGATTGAAATAAAACTAAATTTCTTCACAACAGTATTTGAGAGCTAAACCTTTTGAAAGCGATGATAAACCACCTTCCTCTTTTCTCTGTGGTTTCCACCAACCTGCACACATCGGCTCTTCAGGCTGCGATGACAAATGTGAGCAAACAGTTTCCTTGTAGCTCATTTTTCCCAGAGGTCACTTGATGATTGCAGACACGCCTGGGAAACTGCTTCTCTTTCTGTTCTCATCTTATTATTATTTTCATTTGCTGTTAAAGTGAGTTGTTGTCAGTTCTTATAAAACCCAGATGATCAACACGCATCGCAAACACGTGGTGACATCGCCTTCCTCCGCACTGCCGTTTGATTAATGCTAGCGCCATAATTACTTTCTTTTAGCTCCGGAAGTTTGGTTCCTTTTATTGTTTCTATCATATCCTGAGGGAAATATAGAACAAGTGTGTCTGTCTCTACACATGTACAACTGTTTAATCAAAGTCGGAGGAAAAAGTCTTAGAATGATGTTATTACTGGATGCTGAAAGTCTGGAACTGGAGACTCGGCAGGGTTTTCTTAGAGAAGAAACATTTTTACTAAGCAGTCAGTGTTTGGGGAGGGACATGGAGCTCTGATGGCTAAGAACCAGTCTTGGTCTTGGACTTCATCTGAGGACAGGATCTTGTGGGAAAGCAAAGAAATAAAGCAGCATTTCCCTTTTTCTTGTTTTGCTGTTCATTTTAACCTTCAACACACTGCCGGCACATTCATGCACACTCGACAGCTGCTGAAATACAGTATCACAGTTCACTGTTGGAGAACTTGCAGGGCCACATTTAGAAGACAATGATGTGTCTGAGGGGGAACTGTTTGAGCGATTCTTCAGCGTAGAGAACATCGCTCTGTTCGTCCACGAGACTAATCGGTATGCGGACCAAGTAAAAACTGTAAATACATTTTTCTTTGTATACGTTTTTTTTTTTTTCAAGATATATGTGCAAAACACAATGAAAAAGAAACTATGAACATACTTTTTCGTTCTTTATTTAATCATGTACAAAATACCAGGCTGTTACAACAGTAAACAAGAAAGACATCCTATTTCATGCAGTGTGATGAAGGTTAAAGGAACGATGCATCACTTTGTGAGCATAAAACTGTGTTGGATTCATTTTGATGCCACACTGATAGTCATGTTTTACTTTCATGGCTGTTGCCTGTGGCATGCATCGTGTCACAGTTTGCTTTGCAGCACATCATACCACGCCAGTAACTGGATGTGAGCACACTGGCTGTTCTGAACGTACTCTGTGGTTCATTCACTGACGAAACCGGAGATGACATCAGTGGAGAAAGAAAGGAAAAGAAAGAAAAAGGGGCAGAGCAGTAAATTAGAAGATCAGACTGACTTTTACTTGCTGAAGAGATCTCAGAGAAGAGGCAGGATGCAGGTTGAATGTTGGTGGCAGCTGTAAAAATCCAGTAGTGTAGCTTTAATAAATGGTTACATTTTATCTATTTTACATAGCAGTGTGAGAGCAGCACACTGGGGGGTGATCTTTGTAAGGGGGGGCGTATACTAATGAAAGTAATTATTGTGTTCCTCTCTGTAACACACTCACAGGATAACTGTGATCACTGAGACAGAAGTGAGCAATAGAAGGACTTCACATTTATAATCCAGATAACTGCTTATTTGCTTCAAGTTAAAAAAGCTCCATGAAAAGGAATGTTTGTTGTTTGAGGTGCAAAATGTGCAGCTTGATGTGGTATAAGGGGGATCCGATCCGATTTACTATCTGGTGGTGGTCCACTGGATCCCACTGTGGTTAGCTTCATGCTGGGAGCCGTCAGGCTGCAGATACTGAGTCTGTAGTCTGATCGGTGACCTTCCTCCTTACTAAAAAGTCTCTCTTCATCCCCATACCTGCCTCTATCATACTGGTTACAGGGTGTTTTTCTGTTTTATAATATAGAGAGGATAATTTTCATTGTACCATCACCGACCCTGGAAACAAAGAGACAGTGTGAACTGATCATGATGCACAGAAAGAGAAACAAACCCTTTAAGGTCCTGGTCTACCATCTGGTAGAGGGAAATTTGCAGTGACTTTGATTAGTTTCTTTTAAACCTTGTAGAAATAAACCTACCTGAGCATCTCTACCAACTGGTTTGGGAATGTAAAACCCAAAGTATTGTTTCATATTTCAACCATTTTACTGTTACATTAATATTAACTTCTTCTTTAAACATCGCAACCATTTTCTAAACCATTTATTCTCTTTATTCTTGTCCAAAACAAAGTGAAACACACAGAGAACCATTTCTCTCTAGTAAGTGCAAAATTTAAAAGGTGAAACAAGCAACACAGTCGCTGGCAGAGGTCTTCTTTTTGTTCCTCTTGCTAGCGCACATCTGCTGCATCGCTCAACACTGCCCCCGCAGCTCCAGGCGTTTTACTGCATCATACAACCTGCTCATAAGCTCTAAAAATAACACACAGAATATGCAGAAGACAGACAATAAGGTTGTGTCAGAGATCAGAGTATGAATTTATAGTGAGACGACAGGACTGGGTGTCATCCGGTCGTCGCACATGGCGTGAAAAATGCAACATGGTTTAGCGAGCATTACGGCTCGATGTGAGAATCTTAAGAGACGCTGCTGTTCAGTCTGCTAGCTGAGCAATCCTGAGATGACCAGATACTTGAGGTGAATCATCTCCATGAACACACAAACTGCAAACACGCACACACTCATATCTTGGCTGATGCCTGTGCAGGAGAGACATACAGGAAGGTTATAATGTGCAGCACAGAGCAGGCTGACATCTTGTCAGTACAGTAGCTGGAACAAGCTCACGCTGAGAGTCAGTGAATGACAAAGATGTTTGTGTGTGTGTGTGTGTGTGTGTGTGTGTGTCTGTTTCACCTCCATCTACTGTCATCTCCCCTGAATGACGAACTGGGAAAACACATTATTAACAGAAAAGAGAAGTGTTATCTACATTTTCCCAACCTTCCTGGCTGTCTCTGTGATACCTAACAGTCAGTGATGTTAATGAAAGGACATTTCCTGCATTGTGACATTTCTTCACTCATAAACCGGACCGTGTCCATTAGCCAGGTGTCCATTAGCCAGGTGTCCATTAGCCATTTGTCACAGCTCGATGTGAGTCCCTGGCTGCTGTAACACAAATTTAAAAGCTGCCAAAATGCTGAAGCGAATCAGGGCCCCTCCATCATTTACCCTGCACAGACACAGAGATCCTAGATGGCTCCTCGTGAACCTGCATCCATCCAACCCAGATGCTACTTTTCTGTTTTAGAGCAGAATGTTTGTGGATTCCAGTTTTTCCACCATTAAAAAGTTCTCTGGAAATGGAAAACCTGGACGTTGTTTGAGGTGAGAAACTAAAGAGAATGTGTTGAGATGAAGATTAAAATCCTTTAAACCTTTGGTAATATCTATTCTAAATATGTCCAATGAGTTATTTCATGTCTTTTTCTCTTTTCTGACCAGTTTGGATAGATTTATACAGGTTTCCTAAAACTACAGAAATTACAGGCTGTTGTTACAAAACTAGGAAAAATCCATCGGAACAACTCAGAAGGTTGTGCAGTGTGAAAGGTGGAGGGAGGGAGGAGGATATTCCCCCGACAAACATTTCAGTCTCCACAAACACCCAGGACGGAAAGATGGACCCGGCTCACATGGTTAAAAACTTCATTTACTTTAATACAAATAGATATAGAATTTAGACATGTGTCTACCGAGGAAGATCTCCCTGCGAAGTCTGAAAGGTTGTGACCAAGCAGGGTGTATACAAGCCAACAAACACTTGGATGGTGTGCTCTCTACAACACATACACACACACACACACACAAACACACACATATATATATATATATATATATATATATATATATATATATATATATATATATATATATATATATATATATATATATATATATATATATATATATATATGTATGTATGTATGTATGTGTATATATATACACTACTCACAAAAAAGTTAGGGATATTTGGCTTTCAGGTGAAATTTATGGAAAATGCAATATGTTCATGCTACAGGGATATAATATCATAAAAGTAAGACATTTAAGTAGAAGGATGCACTACTGATTTCCTCATCTCAAAAAATTCATTCAACACAAAAGGTAACAACAATGGTAGTTACACCACAACAAAGAATTTGAACGTCTCAATATCTGGTCATGTGCCCTTGAGCATCAATTACAGCTTGACAACGACGTCTCATGCTGTTCACAAGGCAACTTATTGCCTGCTGAGGCATGGCATCCCACTCTTCTTGAAGGCCAGCCCTCAGGTCATTGAGGTTCTGGGGTGCAGGGTCTCGAGCCTCTACACGACGGCTCAGCTGATCCCACAGGTTTTCAATGGGATTCAGGTCTGGAGAGAGTGCAGGCCATTCCATTTGAGGTACACCAGTCTCCAACAGCCGTTCCCTGATGATGCGGCCTCGATGAGCAGGAGCATTGTCGTCCATGAAGATGAAATTAGGCCTGTGCTGTTCATGTAGGGGCACAATCACTGGATTAATGATGTTATTCAGGTAGTATGGGCTTGTCACTGTACCATTCACAAAGTGTAGGGCAGTTCTGTACCAAGTGGACACCCCTGCCCACACTGTAACACCGCCACCACCAAAAGCTGGCCTGGTGACAACAGTGGCTGATGCATAGCGCTCTCCCTGACGTCTCCAACATCGTTGCCGGCCATCATTTCTGCTCAGTGTGAATCGACTTTCATCAGAGAACAGCACTGAGGCCCACTGGTTCCTCGTCCAGCGTAAATGCTCCCTGGCCCATGCAAGACGATGATGCCTGTGCCTGGTGGTGTGGTCAGGTACCCGTGCAGGTCGTCTAGCACGCAGACCACGCTGATGGAAACGGTTTCCAATGGTCTGACGTGACACTTGGGTGCCTCTCACCTCTCTTAAACGTGCCTGGAGTTGAGTGGCATTCATCATCCGGTTTCTCAGGGCAGTGTTCACAATGTAGCGGTCATCAGCACGGGATGTGGCCAAAGGACGTCCACTTCTAGGCCTTTCTGTGACTCTTCCAGTCTCTCCATATCTCTGTTGCAACCTGCTGATGACACTCTGTGACACTCCAAGCTCAGTGGCCACTTCTGTCTGAGAACGTCCTGTTTGAAGCATCGCAATGGCAAGGGACTGTTGTTCCATTGTTAGGTGTCGTCTTGGTCTCATGATGTCAAAATGTGAACAGCATGATGAGGACAACTGTTTAAACACCAGCTCTAATTGAACCAGGACATTTATTGGTCAATTCAAGGATCACACACCTGCCGTGATTTTTGCCGTTAAGTTCCTTGTTAGAGAACAGCAACTTGTGCAAAATTTATTGAAACATTTAACAGTTGGACATGTGCATTTAAAAGCTTAGAGAAGATCACATTAAGTTCATCTGTACAGGTTTGAATGCATTTTAGGCTTGTTGTGAAATTTCACCCAAAAGCTGAATATCCCTAACTTTTTGTGAATAGTGTGTGTATATATATATATATATATATATATATATATATATATATATATATATATATATATATATGTAGATAGATAGATAGATAGATAGATAGATAGATAGATAGATAGATAGATAGATAGATAGATAGATAGATAGATGTATCCATCTCCAATCGGCCACTTTGGTGATCTGCCGGTCGATATAAAGAAGTCCTATCAATGGCTGGAGAGGGCTGGACTGAAGGACGGCACAGAGACACTAATCATGGCAGCACAGGAGCAGGTCCTGAGCACCAGAGCGATCGAGGCCCAGATCTACCAGACCAGGCAGGATCCCAGGTGCAGACTATGCAAAGGAACCCCTGAAACAATCCAGCCCCTCACAGCAGGGTGAAAGATACTGGCAGGCAAAGAATACATGGAGCGCCATAACCAAGTTGCTGGAATAGTGTACAGGAACATCTGTGCAGAATATGGACTGGAGACCCCCAAGTCCCAGTGGGAAACTCCCCCCAAGGTGGTGGAGAATGAGAGGGCTAAGATCCTCTGGGACTTCCAGATCCAGACAGATAAAATGGTGGTGGCCAACCAAGCGGACATAGTGATGATAGATAAGCAGCAGAGGAAAGCCGTAGTGATCAATGGATCCATCCCCAATGATGGAAATATCAGGAAAAAGGAGAAACTGGAGAAGTACCAAGGCCTTAAGGAAGACCTGGAGAAGGCCTGGAGGGTGAAAGCAACAGTAGTAGCCATAGTGATGGGAGCACTGGGGGCCGTGTCCCCCCCCCCCACTGGAGAAGTGGCTCCAACAGATACCTGGTGAAACATCAGACATCTCCATCCAGAAAAGATCAGTCCTAGGAACAGCTGAGATACTGAAGAGGACCCTCAAGTTCCCAGGACTCCGGTAGAGAACCTGAGCTGGAGAGATGAACAGCCACCCGCCCAACGCTGGGGAGATGGGAGGGGTGGTTAGAGAGGAGTTTATATGTATCTATATATATATACACATTTATGTATGTATATACGTGTGTGTGTGTTTGCAATCTGTATTTCTGTTCTTGTGTTTGGTGCATGAAATATAGTGAAGAAATAAACCTGACTTTAGGTCAGGTGATGTTTTTATGTCTAATATCCTTTCAGACATGGTAATGAACATTTTCAGACATCTGTGTCTGCGAGACGCACAACAATGAGGCGTCCTTTTGGGAAGCAGCATTTAATGAAAGCAAAATGTTTTTTTCTTTAATGACTGCAACAAATTAAACTCTTCCTCAAGTGGCTGCATTCTCTGCTATTTACCTGATGTAAAATCAGCCCTGGTGTTCATCATTTATCCACCTGATGTAGTGAATGAAATGATCCACACTCTGCAGTTACATCACAGGTTTTACATCCAGCCCATAATCACACAAATAAACAGTAAAATGTAAAGACCAACAGCACAACCTTTACACTTTGCTTCCCACTTCAAGAATATCAATTTTGTGTTTGAAGTTTTCTAAAATTCTTTGTTTAACTTTTCCATGCATGAATAAAAAACAATGCAATGTATTTTTTTTTTTTACATTTGACAGAAAGGATACTTTTGTCTTTATTAGTGATATTTAGAAATTATCATGGTTTATGATTTATTTTAATGTATTCTATAAAATAGGAATAAAATAATACATAATCATAATTATATTGTGTAAATATTTTACAAAATATCGCTGTATTCTTTTCTTTTCCTATTTATCACAAAGGCAGACTTGTGTAATTACATTATGTTAAATTATTTTATGGATTTATTTATTCACCAGTGAGTGGAAATGTATTGGATGACTAACGTCCACTGAAGTAGTTTATTCATAAAAAATACCATCCTCATGTATGAATATGTAAAGAAAAGGTTTGTAAATAGGTGTCCACTACAGGGCCACTATGCATGAAAGGGTTAATTATTCGTATAACAGCAAACAAGTATCTTATTTACAATTCCAGGACAAATATTTGAACAAAACCAGAATTTTGCTCCCAGAATCGTGAAATGTTTGGGGATTTTGGATATCACTCTCCCGTCTCACCATTTAGAGATGACAGATTCCAGGTTACACAGGTTCCAGGTGATCTTGTTGTTTTGTGGATAGAAGACACGTTGAGGACATGTTCAGCCGACTCGTCATTGTAACATCCTTTTATAAGTTATCATTTCTTTTTCTTTTTTTTCTTGTCTTGTCCAGCATTGAAGCAGGCGGAATGGTTTTCTGGATGCTGTGTTCTGCTGAGCAAAGGGAAGCATCATAGATATAATGCTCCCCTTGATATTCTGGATTTTAATGTTATTTTTATATTTATTTTGCATAATTGTTTGTATTACAAAGATTGTACTGCTGGACCGGAGAGGACAGAAGAGGAAACAGAAAACAACTTGTCGAGAGAAAAAAAGAGAGAGAAAAAAAAGTAAGTTATCATTTCCAGCTCAGAGCATTTCTCCTGCATGATTTTCCCCGAGTTTCCGGCAGTTCTCTCTTGCTTTCTTTACATCCCTTTTTGTTTTTGCACCCAATCCAAAGCTTGGCTCGCTTTCTCTCGGTTGGCTGGAGAGGACAGACAGTTTGGATGTGGGGTGTAAGGAAGCTGGTGGAGGGGAACGGTCTGTTTCTTCACCCTGCCATATGGACACATAGACTGCAAACAAGCCTTCACCATGGTGCCTCCAACACTACACACACGAGCAGACACTAACACACACACACACTGATTAGCTGTAACATGTCCCTTTGGCTTCTGCTTCTGCCACAACAAGCAACTTTATCTTTGTCTCTTGGCTTTGACCTCCCTTCTGTTTGTTCACTCAGAAGTACTCCCTCTTCAGATAGTCAGCTATGATGATGATGATGATGATGATGATGATACCTTAGATCACAGATGAGGTTTCCAGCTGTTGGGAAGTGTGCTCACAGAATTGTCATGGCGACCAAACATGATGAAATCTAATTATAATTCTCTACTCAGCTCATCTTCATATCTCAGCTGAATCCAGCAGACGTTTAGAAAGCAAAATATTCTGCTGGAAGGGAAGAAATGCAACTCCCAGTTCCCCCACTGTAAGATATAATTGTGAGCAAATGAAGCTGTCCAGCGGTCTGCCGGTCCTGCAGAGCCCACTTTCCTCCCAGATGGCAGCAGACTGAAGCTCTGTGATGGAAGGTGGCATCGCCCTCTGCGATGATCTTCTCAGATGCCTTCGCAATGCGCAGGATGTGGAGTTAGCTCTGTAGCACACAGTGATGCGGCTCTCTCTGCATCTCCCCCTGGATCCGTGTAGAACAGGAGTGTCCAGAATCGGGCCATCGTCCTGCCTGTCGCAATAAGCAATAAGACAATTAATCACATGATAAAAAAAATGCACGCAATAATTTTCATTTGTCTTTCTTTTCTCTCTCACTCACTCCGAGCGAGTGCTGCATTTGTTTAAGACAATATGAACTGCATTTAAAACACAACCATCAACTGCAGTTTTCCCAGCTGGGAAAAAAAAAAAAGATCTTTACAATCTGCCTGGCTGAACATTCATGTTACAAACGGCATTTCCACAACTTTACAATGACATGAAGAATAACTTACTGAAGGAGATAAAAAACATTTAATTTTACCATCATGTCCCCTTAGCTTGACCAGAGACTATATAACATGGTGTTTACAGACCTTATGTTCCAGATAAACATGTTGCCAAAACCGCAGGAGAAATCCTGATCGGTTTCAGCAGACTGGGGACTGGAGGAGCATAAACTAGTCTGCACATCCAGCTAAATGTTTTTTAAAGTACGTTGATCTTTGACAGGGTGTACTTGCATTATTATGGCACTGTTGTTATTTTAGTTGAAAATAATCTCAAAATGACAAGAATCGCTTATCGCAATATTATCGCAAAATCTGTTACTGTGACAGGCCTACGTCCTGCAGCTGTTGGATGTTTCCTGCTGCGGCACACCTGAGTCCCATTCATAGATCTACACGATTGGGCAGAACTTGACAATCATTTAAATCAGGTGTTGGATCAGAAAAACAACTAAAACCTGCAGGATTGCAGCCATTGAAGACGCTGGTCTTGCACTTACTGTCTACAGGTGTGTGTGTGTGGGTTTAATATGAAATGTTGTTCTGATTGGTTTGCATTGAAACCCTCCCAAACTTCAGGAAGAAAAATCCACACTTGTTTACATCAACACAGTCCAACTCTGGCAGGACCAAAACAGAACCGGTTGGGAAACCAGACAAAGACTTTGATTAGATTTAAAATGACCTCAAATTATTAAGAGGGGAGAAATGAAAGTCTGTAATAAATGATAAATGCAGTGGTAGAAACTGGTTTCCAGTCTTTACACTGGAAACCAGTTTCTTCTCCTACTGCTGTCCCTGGAAAGTCTGATAATTCTCCACATGATGAAATGAGTTGCTGGTCAGACGTGATGCAGGTAAACAGATTCAGGATCCATGTAAACAGTCCAGGTCTGACTGGAATGGAAACCTGAAGTAAACGTGGGGACTGGTAGACTGGAAACCAGTCTGGGGTGGTCGCCACCTCTTCTCCAGCAGCAGCTGAGATTAGGTCTGGATTCCACACTGAAAGGAGCATGGAGCGGTCCGTTAGAACCAGTTGGCAGGGTTTTTGTTTCCCTGCTCCAACACACCTGATCTAGATGAAATGGATCCAACAGCATATCAGCTTCTGTGACTGGTTTGGATCCAGTTTGTTGAAATGGGAAACATCTGAAACTTGCAGCAGGAGAACCAGTCAGCCGTTCCTGCTGCAGGCAGCGAATCGGATAGAAAAGAAAAACACGGCTCTGATATTTCCAGGATGTCTCCTCGTCTTTATGAAAACGGCTTTTTGTGCAGTTCAAGTAAAAAAAAAGACATTTAAAGTTACGTTCAACCATTAAAACACACACGCATACAGCTCTTCTGCACTGCAAAAACTCAGCCTTAAAAAGAAAAACATATACAAAAATGAGGTAAATGTTGCTTAAAATAAGATAAATTATCTGCCAACAGAACAAGAAAATTTGGCTTGTCAAGACTTTCCAAAACAAGTAAAAAATACTCTTAAAACAAGAGGAATTCTCTGGCATGGAAACTAAGAATTATCTTACCTTCAAAAAAGATTTTTAATGTTACTTAGATTTCAGTTTTTTCAGTGTGGATCTGTTCAGCTCAGGCTGCACTGAGGCTTTTCTCTATCACACACACACACACACACACACACAGATTGGAGGCTGAAGACATTTTAAACGCTGTGTGTGTTTCAGTGTGTGTGGGCTGGCCTGACACAGCTGATTAAATTTAGTGAAGAGCTTTTGATAAACGCGGAGCATCTTTTGCATCTGTTGTAAAGCCGACATGAACTCCCGCTGCGATGGTTCCTGGATGTGGCTGGATGAAGAACATTTTCCCTCCTGGTTTTTATGAATGTGTGCTTGAGGCATATTCCTCTGAAGAAGCTCTGAACTGCTCCTTGTGAGGATGTTTGGATGGCAGTGAGTCGCCCCTCCCTGGCGTTGCTGCTCCTCTGGTCTGTTTAGCATCAGCATTGTCTCATCTCTGCCTCATCCTCCAGCTTTCTTGGCTCCAACAGTGGCTCTGTGATTGCTGGGGTAATGAACCACCCCTGGATTTTAACCTCTCCCCTACTAGCTGGCCAAACACAGGCAGTGTTTTGGCTGCAACTTCCTACTTTCTCCTAACAAGCAGCAGTGAAGCCCCCTGGCCGACAGCCACAAAGCGTCTGCAGTGAGCACTGCCACGTCTTTATCCACTGTTTGAGAAATTGCATTTCCTCTCTGGTGGAGGACATGAATGTTTATGCGCGGCTTTATCCACTGTACTTGTGTGGAACAGTAAACTTGGTACACCAGTCCCCAGCTGTTGTCCCAGTAAGGTGGTCTTTAGCTCACTTTGGCACACTGTCCTGTACGCATTTCCTGGCCTCTGGCCAGCACTGAGTGTCATTTTTCCACCGCTACAAGCCCTCCAATGCCCCAGTCACCAAAACCATGTCCTCACTCCATCTCCGCTTTGCCCCCGTTCGCCCCGAGATGCATTCTGGTCATTTTCTGTGTGGTTTGTTTTGGCAGCAGCTCAGTGAGCCGTCAAGGCCATTTAATGGCTGGGTGCTCTCTGGCTCCGCGGTGTTGTCTCTCATACTGCCAGAGCCTGGCACACACTCTCACTCTCCTCCTCCCCTGCAGACTGTAGCACCAGTACAAATGGTAGCATTCTTCACATGCTGCATTTTACACACACAGTGGTTAAACTGGGCTCATATGACACATACAGCATGTTCCCATGATACACTCCTACTGCATGCGTGTGCAACAAACACGTCAACTCTACCATGCAGCGATGAACACACACTTCATAAAATTTTCTGGAATGTAGTCATTTAAGATAAGAGAACCTGGTTTCACTTCGAGAACTGCACCTGAGTATTTCATCATTTAATACCAATGTACTACTACTCTGTGTAATTACTGTGGATGGTATTAACTCGGCCTGTAGTTCTACAGACTGGGACTTGTCATTTGGCTCAAATATAAAACAGGTTTTAACCCAATAAAGCCCAGTTTGACATGTGAAACCTTCGTCCATAGTTTGCATTACTGAAGAGTAAAAACTAGTAGTTTTTAATAATAGTAAAAGCTCAAAATGAAGACAATGCGCTCGGTCTCCTTGTCTGCAAGAACATCAGGAAGACTCTGTCCAGCTCTGGATGCTTTTGCTTTAGTTTGTAGCAGGATCTGCTTGTGGCTCACATGTAAAGCAGGTTCCAGGACCTGATGGTGGTGGAGCGAGGTCTCACATGGGAATCATCAGAGATCAGATTTCTCCGGTTCTCTCTTCTCTTCATGGACTCCCAAATACATTTTCTCCTCACATGTAAAGCTCTTAGAGACCAGGCGGTGGGATGGATCAGTGTTGCCAAGTCCTCAGTAGCTGTTGGCTGTCCGTCAAATCGCAAAATGACATCATTACCTTATTTGCATAATCAAACTGGTTCATAGAGTTGTGACGAACGGTGCTGTGGAGAGGAATGATGTCCTGGGAGAGGCCAAGTTGATAATATGACAACCTAAACACCTTGTCATCGTTTTCTTTAGGAGTTGACAACATCTTACAGTTCCAACTTTTACTAAAAGGTTTTTGTTCAGACATTAATATCTGACGATAAGCCGGATGGGATCAGCCAGCAGCAGCTTTGTTAGCTTCACATCCAGTCTGGTCCTGGAGGAGAGGAGGTCATCTCCTGCTCTGACTGCAGCTGGGAGGTGGGGCTGCTGCTGCTGCATGAGGACCGAGCCTCTTCTGACTGCTTCTGGATGTGGGAGTGGCCTGATGTTAATAAATAAAAGATACTTTCTTCAGTCCCTTTCTGGAAAAAAGTCACCAGTTATCCAGCAGAGCACTTGGCTCTCAGACTGCAGGTTAAGGTCGGGTTCTTCGGGTCTGTAAAAGTCAAACTGGAGGCAGAACCTCTGCAGAACCAGCTCCCAGATTGGGTTTGGCAGCTAGAATCCGCTCTGGCTTTAAGATGAAGTGTAAATCCTTCCTTTTTGATAAATCTAGCAGCTAGCCTTCCCTTAGTTATGCTAGCACAGGCTGAGGAACATCCCATGATGCACTGAGCACTTCCTTGGCGTCTCTTTGCTCTTTAAGTGTTAGAATTGATGCCATTATGAGCATCATTAACTCGTTTTGTCTTCTTTTCTCTCGACAGGTCTCCATGGCTGAAGGTTGTGCTGCTTGTTGCTGCATCTTTGCTGCCCTCTCCACCTCCAGCTGCAGATGAGTTCTGCTGGAGGTTTTGTTCTTCTTCTCCGCCGTCGCCCACGCGGCTCAGAACGGGGATTGAATGAAAGGCAATCCCACGGTTTTCTTTATCTAGGTAAGGTTTTTCTTCCTTAATGTGCTTGTATGAGCAGTTATTTGGACTGATGTGAATGTGTTTTAATTGGATCACAATGGGTTGTTTAAAGCTGATTCTGTCGGTACAGTGCCTTGAGACGACTCTGTAGTTGTTTCTCTGAGATAATAAAACTGAAGCCATTATTACATGCAGAAACTGTGTCTCCACAGCAGACTGATGCTTGGGCTTCATCTCAAAATGCTCCTTTTGGTGTGAAAACATGAAGGATATACAGGAATAAAAATGCAAATATGACTCCAGGTTTCTGTCAGGAATAAAATATCCTGTTTAAGAGGATAGAAGGTTTGGTAGTTAAGTATGATCATACTGGAAGTCTGTTTCATACACTGCTTCTGATGCTTGATTTTCTTCACTTGATTCTACTACACAAATAGGTTTAATATGAGTAGAAACACATAATTTGGTTCAACTTAAACTTAAACTCAGCACAATGATCTGTCCATGCATTAAGAGAGCTACATGTGGTAAGATATCCTGAGACAAGACAAGACTAACATCTTAAAACAAGCTGTGAAACTCTCATCTCAGGTCTTTGATAGATAAAAAAAAAAAGTCAGTCTTTAGTGTTGTTTTCCCTCTTTCAGACAGAAAAATCTCTTAAAGAGGATTCTCCTTCATTTGAGAATTGACTTGAATTAATCTGAAATAAATTGCTGGATCCACGTTGAGCCCCAGTTTGTAACCTAATGCAAGCATTAAACTGATGAAATAATCAATGTAGGTAATAATTCCAACAGCTGGGTGGTGTTCTGCATTTAGACTGAGCTGCCATCAGTCCAGTCTGAGTGTGATAAAAATGCCAGTTCACAGACTCATTTTATTCCATTCATTTCTAATTGTAACAGCAGCAGCATTTTCACATCGCCTCATAACGAATCACGTCTCACTCTGTCTTCACTTTCATCCAAAGCTTTTCATCCACACAAAACTGGATCAAATAACATAAGAAATAACCTTTATTAATGTCTGACTATCTATCTGTCTATCTATCTATCTATCTATCTATCTATCTATCTTTTCTTAATTTAGCAGAAATTTTTAAAGAAAATGATATTTTGCACACTACAGTGCGATCAATCACAACAAAATATTTTAATCATTTCGAGAGAGAGAGAGGGAAAGATGATACATACTGTAACATTTTATAAGGCACTCATTAAAATATTGGGCAATTTGACTTTTCAACTACAGAAAGTATTATATATCTATACATACATATATATTTATATATATATATATATATATATATATATATATATATATATATATATATATATATATATATGTATATATGTATATATATATATATATATATATATATATATATGTATATATATATATATATATGTAATTTATATATGTAATTTTTAACCCTTTATTGGACAAATGACCATATTTTTGCTCCTTATTGGACATATAAAATATATGGTAGTCTATATAATCATAGACCCGTGCTGACTTCTTCACACCTAACATGAAAGATGAGGCTGCATCCCACATACTTCACTGTTACCTACTGAACACCAGCTTATGTATGACTTTATCTAGGTTTTAAAGTTTTGTAATATCATCTTATATATATATATATATATATATATATATATATATATATATATATATATATATATATATATATATATATATATATATATATATATATATATATAAGATGATATTACAAAACTTTAAAACCTAGATAAAGTCATACATAAGCTGGTGTTCAGTAGGTAACAGTGAAGTATGTGGGATGCAGCCTCATCTTTCATGTTAGGTGTGAAGAAGTCAGCACGGGTCTATGATTATATAGACTACCATATATTTTATATGTCCAATAAGGAGCAAAAATATGGTCATTTGTCCAATAAAAGGTTAAAAATTAAACTACCACCAGTATTGATAGTATTTTGGTTGCCTGGTTACGTGAAAACATAAAAAGTGACAACATGCTCCTTGTTGACTTTAGCTGTTAATATTACTTGGAAAATAATTACGTTTCAAGCTAAAATATTTTTTCGCGGTGAGTTGAGGACCGAAATGTGGAGATGGGGGCAAGAGATTCCGAGCCGAGATGCTTTACTCAAAAAACAACTTTGCTGAGGGCAAACTACATGGGGAGACTACCAGAAGTACTGGAAATAATGGACCAATGTAATGGACCAGCAACTGAAACACTGCAACAGAGTGGTATAAATACACACAAGAACACAAGACACAGGTGGAATGAATGAAGCTAACGAGACCAGGTGAAAACCATAACAAGGAACAAAAGCTACACAGGAAACAAGGCAAGGGGACTAAACAGAGAAAAACTACAAAATAAAACTGGAAACTAGAACACAACACAAAACATAACACGACACACCCTCTCAATAATGTTACTCCCATAATCATAACACCATTTACATGCAGTGCCTCTTGTGAACACTAGGGGGTACATGTTACGCTGTGGCCAAGTAGCAACCTCTTGCTAAACGTGAACCCTATGCAGAAGTTCCAAAGACTGCAGTTCCCTCCTCATCCACTAGGGGCTCCATAACACAACAAACCCCCATAGACGCCCATAATAAAAAAGTCCAACTTCACAGCAACAATAAACATGTTTACAGCAGAAATAAACATGTTCACAGCAGAAATAAACATGTTTACAGCAGAAATAAACATGTTCACAGCAGAAATAAACATGTTTACAGCGGATATAAACATGTTTACAGCAGAAATAAACATGTTTACGGCAGAAATAGCAATTGGGCTGCTGTAGCTCAGGAGGAAGAGCAGTTGTCCTTCAACTGGTAAGTTGGGGGATCGATGCCGAAGTGTCCTAGGGCAAGACACTGCCCCCCGATGTGCCTATCGGGGTATGAGTGAGTGAGTGTGTGTGTGTGAATGGGTGAATGTGACAAGTAGTGTAAAGCACTTTGAGTGGTCTGTATGACTAGAAAAGCGCTATAGAAGTACAAGTCCATTTACCATTTAGTCAATGAACAGCGTGACTTAGCGTTAGCGTGCTTACGTCCATTAGCTGGTTAGCTCCTGTTAGCTCAGTTAGCTCTTAGCTACAGGCAGGTCGTAGTTCAGTAAGTGTCAACTCTACCTCTTTGCCATTTCTGTATTTTCTGGGCATGACAAGACTCCATCCGTCTTTTATACACAGTCTGTGGCTGTAGCTGCATGTACGCAGGCACTTCTAGGAGACGAGACCTATATCCAAACATTTAACATGGTACTGCTAGTGCGGGAGCTGGACTTTCACAGGTGAACCTCATGTTAAGTGACAGGTTATTGTTCTCCGCATGGATACTTACAACCCACCAAAGGCCTGCTGGACCATACCGACTTCTTGCTGAATCTTTTTTGTTACTAAAGCTCTTCTCCAGACTATGTCAGATCAAAGACACTGATGAGTGTGTGTTTGCAGTCGAGAGATCAGAGACAAGGGGCAAACACTGTAATCATATTATGAAGATTTTATGCGTCCACATGTTTCAAAATGCTACCAGTGTTTCCGGCATCTACATTTAGATAGTGATGACTCAAGCAGTGTACAAAATACACGCATATGATAATAAATTAAGAACACGCACCCCTCTGAAGTTAGGTGGTAAAGATTGGTGAGAACTGGACTCTTGTTTCCAGTCAGCATTATCCAGTTTGTCTAGAATGCTAAACTTGATTGATTCCTGTTTTTGAAAGCAGCAGATCCTCATTATGAACTGTTCCACGTCTATCCAAGTCACATTCACAACAGTAACTGCATCTCTAATCTCACATTAATCAAAGTCTATAAATCAAAACTCTGCATGTATGTAATTAGGGGTTATCTCATCCTCCCCCCGCGTTGCGTGTCTGCCATCCCCCCTCCCTCCTACATAACAGCCACAGGTAATTGATGAAATGAACTGTTAAAATGAATCAGCGATGGAAGGAGAAGATTCATCAGTCTCTCGGTTTTAATCTGCTCGGCCATCTCTCGTCCTTTCACTGCTCATTAGGTGTGTTGACGTTTGTGTTTTTGAAAGTGATCAATGTGTGATGCTGGGCCCCACTCAACCTGAGAAGGTGATTTTGCATATAATGGATTTTCCATATTCCTACAGAAGCCCCAAATTAAACACAGATGACCTTTCTTTGCTATTGGAAATCATTTGCTTTTGACAATTTCTCGGTCAGACTTTGTTTTGCTTTCAGGACGACGAGCCCTGCGGTGTTTGTGCTCACAGATGCATGAATGTAACCGAAACCCATGAGAGCCGTTGTTCTCTATTCGTCCTGTAACAGCAGCCAATCAAAGCAGGAGGCTCGATACTTCTGTAATGATATTAGTGTGGACATTGTTAGTCTTGTTACTACCAGGTTGTCACTAAAGATGTGTCTACATTATATTTCTATTAAAATTCAGTTTGAAAGGAATCTGACGAAGAAAAGTAAAGCCTCTTTTTTCTTATATTTAAACTATAAAAAACTGCTAAATCCCCAACAACACATTAAGTTGTTGCTTATATTGTCCACAGTTTGTCAGGCACAGCAGTGTGTAACTCTGGAGGGTCAAATGCTGTTGACAGATTCCCTTTTCAATGATCTACAGAAGTTTTCCAGGCATCCATATCTTCTATATGAAATTTACAATCCAGCCACAAAACGTAGCGTTTTGATTTGACAAGAAGCTGCTGAGTTTCATTTGATTTGAGTCAGGTGTTGCAGTAAAACATGTTTTACCTGCAGGACTGGAGTCGGTCCTGCTCTATATGGAAAATCCACAACGATCCATGGGAACACCATTGTTTTATCATTAAATAAAGATTCTGTTGCTAAGAAACCTCAAGTTTGGTCCAAGTCCTGTTCCAGAGAGGAGGTTCACAAATCCACAATAGAGATATTTTACTTAATTAAATACAGTATTAATTTAATTTAGATTCAGTCCGACTGGAGAACACATGCAGGAAACTGAAAGTTTTAGTGAGGTGTGTGTTGTGCTGGACCATGACTGAACATCTTATACTCATATTTCACATTTATTGGCTAATAAATCAAATATTCAGGTTCAGTCCAGTCCAGGTTCAGGCTTATTTCTTCATTTAGCACCTCCAGTGCATGTGCTCTCTCCAATAACCTGATTCCTGCCTAATGGTAATTTCAGACGTGTGTGAGGACTTTCCTGATGGCTCCAGCACCGTTGTCCTTCTCAATGCTCAGTGTTATGGATGTTTTAAAGAAAAGGAGGTTTTCACAAAGTATCACAGCGCAAAGCACAAATCCTGTGGTGACATCATTTTATGTATGTCTGGAGAATCGGAGTAATGGCAAAAACGTGCTTTTATATAGAGCGTTAATAAAGAAATGATACTTTTGCATACGTTGTAGTTGTGAAAAATCTGTTTTCTGTATTAACTCAGCTTCTACGTCTTGGGAGTGGAAGTGCTACGGACAACTCGTGTCTGATAGCTGCTTCTGGTTGGAGGAGATGTGTAGAAACTGCTGGTCTCCGATGGACCTGCCAGCAAGGAGGTTTACGTCACAAAGCCAGTTACCATGGTAACAGATTTGGGATAAAACATATCTCACTTTCTGCAACGGAAAACCCAGAGCTTTCCCTAACTCAGGGTTAGCATACTCAGAGTTTCGACATAAGCCGCTTTCTGGAGCTGACCCCTAAAAGCTATTCAATTCAATTCAATTCAACTTTATTTATATAGCGTCAAATCATGGCAATGCCATCTCATGACGCTAAAAGGAACCAAGGGTTGTTTTTGTTTTCCTCCATCCATGATGAATAATAAGCTGTTCTTGCTGTACGTAAGGCTTTTTTTGTATACAACTAAACTTTCTTTCCAGGTTAAGTGAGACTCTAGTCCTGATGAACGCCATCTGTTTTCCAAACGCCTTGATGCCTGTTTTAGAGCTCGAAGCTGGGAATTAAACCAGGGAGCCTTCATAATCTTACCTAATTTCTTCTTCTTTAGGGGAGCAACATTATCCAAGGTTGTACGCATTGAAGCTGTTATAGTATCAGCATGTTGATCAATCTGAGCAGGAGTAAGGCTTAAAGGGGGACTCTCGGTCATGCTAACACATGGTAGAGGTGAAAAAATTGATTCAATTGATTGTTTGAATTATGTAATAATATTGTCTGATAAACATCTACTATAGTAGAATTTATTTTTGGTCAGTGAGTAATCAAATGAAGTGAATTCAAAGGTTAATAGGAAGTAATCGGACAAGACAGGGTTTTGAGGAAAAACTTTGAGCTTATCAGTCTCAATACCATATGTTAGAACCAGATCAAGAGTATGACCATGAGAGTGAGTGGCTCCATTGACATTTTGTGAAAACCCAATTGAGTTTAGAATAGAGCTAAAGGAAATGTTTAAACTATCATTTTCAACGTCAACATGAATATTAAAATCACCTAGTACAATGACCTTATCAGTACTCAGCACTAACTCAGACAAGAGTAAATGGCTACGATAGAGCTGTTTCCTGTCGAACATTTAACCAATCAGAGAACCTGAATTGATGGTTATGTATAATCAGGTGGAGCCAATGGTCAACAGATAAACAAGAAGTTCTGTGTGTCCTCTATGGCTGAAATAAAGCCAGTGTTGTATCTTTATTGCATGGTGACATCGAGAAGCATCTAGGTGGTTTAGTGAGGTCAGTATGTATATAGCAGTACAAACAAGAGGAAATGAGAAAAAAGTGTAAACATGTAAATAGTTTCTGTTGTGTGTGTGTGTGTGTGTGTGTGTGTGTGTTTCAGACGTGAAAGAATGATGTGCAGATGAGAAAAGGCTTGGTCACCGATGATCTGTGTGTCATCTCTACAAACTTCTGTTTTCTTCTTCTGGTTGGTCTTTATGCTGATTTATCTGTCCAAACATTCATTGTGAATGCAGGTCTCGCAGTCAGTCCAGAAGCGGTTGGGACTGACGTTGTTCTGCATGAATCCATCACTTTTCCGTTTCATTGGTTGTCTCGCCTCCTTCAGTAATTCTCGATGCAGCACCACCTCCAGCAGAGAGCAGAGCACGTTAAAAGGTCAGATTTGTCTGCGGAGTGCAGCGCTATCTCTGTCTGGAACAATACTGCCCCCCCCCCAACTGAACCTAGTCCCCAATCAGGCCGAGTCTAGTGGACTATCTTGGTGCTCCATGCAACAACGTTGGGAATCAACATCCACTTCTATAAATATGTTTTTTTTTTAGTTTTTTAATTATTTTTTTTATATATTAGATTTTTTTTTTTTTTATATTTCAATATAACAAAATAAAAAAAAAAATGTGTTGCCAGTTAACACCTGTGGCACACACTTTTACATTGGCTCTTTATAAATATCCTCTTGTTATTAATTTTCTTTCCTTTTTTATGAAGTTTAAAGTGGAACGCAGGCCGAGAAGGTCCAGGAAAGAAGGTGTTGAGATGTTTGCTTTGCCTTTTTACTGCCATGACTTCCTCATCCTGCTGGCTGCCTGCAGTCATGCCTTAATGTGAGGTTCTGATATGAGAGCAGATAATGAGAGGGCATTTTAAGCAAAGCACACACACACACACACACACACACACAACCCTACCACAACTGCCACAGTAGCACCGCTCAGCCATTATGCAGGCAACCCAGTGGTAAATTGAATTTTGCATCGTTATCTGCTGGATTTAAAATGGATGATACGGAGTCTGTGAAGGAAGGAAGGAAAAACACAAACAGCAAAAGGGAGGAAGATGGAGGGAGAGAAGTGGAGGAGATAAAGTGATGTATGGGTTATAAACAGATTAAACACAAGCAGAGATAGAGAGGAAGAGGAGGAGAGCAGGAAGCTCAGCCTCATTGGTATGATGAGGAGCGTTTGGCAGATTAGCATAGGAGTCTAACTTCAGATAATTATGTGCATACTGTTAATTCTGCGTGGCTGGCTGTGAGTCTGCCTCCTGGTGCCACAGACTTCGGATGTGTGTGTGTGTGTGTGTCTTTCATAATGAAAGTGATGGTTGGACCTTTGACTCCTTAGCAAAGCTTTAAATGAACCACTAAAAGTCCCACATCAGCATTCGCTGAGCACAAAGAGACTATGTGCACAACTGTGTCAGCAGGAGAGTGTGTGTGTCTGTGTGTGTCCGTGGACAGATGCATGTGCATGGACTCGGTGCATTAACCTAAAATAGAAAGCGAGTTCTCTCAGGAAGGTTGTCCTCTAATTGACTGAAATCTGTGTGAGGAGCATTTTTTAAACACCTTTTGTTGCCCATTTTGTGGTGATTAAACAGGCGCTGCGTTTAATTGGCTGATCTTAGTCAGACCTGCTTTACTCAGCAGAGGAAGAGGCAGGAGAGAGAGAGAGGACGGGAGTCCAACACTCACTCATTTTCCTCCACAGCTGCTTGACCAGCAAGCTGAAAAGCTTGGAAAAAAAGAGGACTTAAACCCAACAGTTACAAAGACAACATCATTTTATTGTGTTTTATTCTGTCATATGTTTCGTTTTGTGTCTTTAGTTCTAGTTTCCTGTTTTATTTTGTAGTTTTCCTTGTTAAGTTCCTTTGTGTCCTGCTTGCTGTTTTGCTTTCCCCTTCATTAAGTTCACCTGGACTCCTTAGTAAGGTCATTCCACCTGTGTCTTGTTCTGTGTGTGTATATATACCCTTTGGTTTCTGTTCCCGCTTGCTGGTTTATTGTGTTATTTTATCCTAAAGTTTGCTCCATCCTCCACGAGAAGCAAGAACTTTTCATTTGTTCTCGCAGACGCGTTTGAAGACAGTTTTTGACACATCGGACTGCAGAACTTTTTTTTAATTTTCGAGAAGTATCGTGTGATTGGTCGGACATGTCGGACATGTGAGGTGGGCGTGGTTAACAGGGAGAAAGCAGGAAGCGGGGTTGCTGCTTCCGTGTTTTTACTGTTTCAGGAAAAACGGATTGTTTTGATAAAACAGCTGATCGTGGTGGTGAGAAAGTACCAACATTTTTACATTAAAACACTGACCCAGCGCCATAAGATGCCATATTTTTAGGTCATTGACTTGAAATTCTCCAGAAACAGAAACTTTTCTCGCTATAGATCAAAATGTAAGCTAAGCTATCAGCTGCTGTAGCAAGATCTTCCTATTAAATGCAGATAAACTTCATTTGTCACACAGGGTGTAGGATCAGATTCAACTGCATTTAAAGCCAGCTGATACACAGCAGGGGACTTTACATGCACAGTCGCCGTCTGATTGAGGACTCCACACACGCAAGTTGACTTCTCTTCATCTTAACTTCCTATAAAACTTGTGCAGTGAGGGGAAAGTCACATGATATTCCTGCATGTGGAGTTTTGCCGTCTTCTACATACATGTGCACGTGGGGGCTTGCAACCCAACACAAGAGTGTTGAACTTCAGTAGCTGTGGCATGGCTCCACAACCAACCATTTCAGTTTCACTGATCAATGGGTTTATCTGGATTAGCACTGAGATCTGCCACCAAAGGATGATGTCCATCCTTGTTTTTAAAACAGGATGAACCCAGGGCGTCCTTTTCTTCTGTAACGTAGACAAGTAGAGTTAACAGCAAGATTTCTGTCAATTCCAGCAAAATCTCCAGATTCTTCATCCTTCATGTTTCATCTGTCATGATCTACAGTGAAAACTTCCCTCCAGAATCAGAAGCAATCACATTTCCTGGAGACAAGCGATCGGGATGCAGGACACTGCTGCTGTTGCTGCTGTGTGCTGCCTCCTGTGTGTTGGATTTCACCTGGATGGCGAGGAATTTTGCCCGCTGCTCTCATTTGTCGCCCCGTGTGTTGAGCCAGTTGGCCCTCCTAATCGCTGGAAGCCATCTCTAACTCACTCTTTTCATTTTAGGAATCAATTCAAAGAAATCTGGGTCTCCTTTTGTGTGGTCACACTACTGCACATGACAAGGACAGCATCTACAAGAACCTTTATTATTTTAATAAAGTTAACAATTCCATCAACTATCGAACTCATTCGTTCTCTCTACTTAGCAATAGCAGAAACACTTATTTTTTTTACAAATTACCTCTTCGTACAATGTAATAAAATACAATAAGTACAGTACAATAAAATGTTTTCATGTGAAATCATTAGTTCTTTGTCAGCGGCTGCCATGGTGAATTCTGGTATATCTGCGATCCATAACTCATAGTTGACTGAACCAACTCACAACAACTGATCTGGAAGCTAAAACACACAGTTTCCCAGCTCCGAGTCCCATAACCCGGATTTCTGGCTAGACTCAGTTCATCGAATCTACTTTCAGAACAGGCCCCAGATCTGCTGTTGTCATGGCAGCCAGTAGTTCGTCAGAGAGGATTATTAGATATATTCATGCACATTGTGTGTGTGTGTGTGTGTATAACTCCTCCCTCACCCACCCCTCCCATCTCCCCAGGGTAGGGCGGGTAGCTGTTCATCTCCAGCTCGGGTTCTCTACCAGAGTCCTGGGAGCTTGAGGGTCCTATCTTAGTTCTTCCTAGTACTTTTTTTTTTCTTTTTTTTCCCCCTTTGTTGTTCCTAGTACTGATCTCTTCTGAACAGAGATGTCTGATGTTTCACCAGGTATCTGTTGGAGCCACTTCTCCAGTGGGGGGGGGGGGGGGGACACGGCCCCCAGTGCTCCCATCACTATGGCTACTATTGTTGCTTTCAGCCTCCAGGCCGTCTCCAGTTCCGGCTTTCCTCTGCTGCTTATCCATGAACACTATGTCCGGTTGGTTGGCCACAACCATTTTATCTGTCTGGATCTGGAAGTTCTTGAGAACAGCCAGTTTATCCTTCTGGCTTCACAAAACAAAACAAAAAATATATATATATTTCCGCTCCAATTTATAAAACGTACAGAAAATACCTTGAATTATGACTGTTATCTACCATATATTTCAGCAGAGCTGAATGCAACAATTATTGCAGTAAAACCTCATGAAAAGTCTTAGAAACA
This sequence comes from Telmatherina bonti, assembly GCF_933228915.1. NCBI lineage: Eukaryota > Metazoa > Chordata > Actinopteri > Atheriniformes > Telmatherinidae > Telmatherina > Telmatherina bonti. The sequence continues at coordinate 5,101,242 of NC_136610.1, forward strand.
TATAAATCCACATCTTCTGCACTCCGTTTCCTACATGAATGCAGTTTCTGGGTCGAAGCACCAATGCTAAAGGACACCTTTTGTAAATGTCAAATACACTGGCTTCAGAAAAAAGCTAGTTTTTGACACCATACCAATGAGAAAAGGTCAAAACATCTGAATAAAAAGGCACTAGAACATTAAAAATAAGAGCTGCACAGAGTGATTGGGTTTGTATTTCATTTGAAATGTGGTTCCATAAAAATGTCCTTTTCAGTTATTTCTACAGTTCAAACTTCAATAAACTATTATATTCTTTTTAAACACTCAAATTTGATATTGAATCATGCTCTTTTCATGAACGCAGCATGTTTAATCAGGACCCAAACTGTTTTTATGGTCAGTCTGGTGTGCAATGAACACAGCCAGTCCAATGAGAACTGGCGTTTTAACCAGCAGCAGACTGGGGTAAAAAAAACACAGAAACCACGTGGGAATTGGTTCCTGGACAGCCCACTCTTCAGACAAACTGTTTGTCGGTGGGTCTGGGTCTTTGGAGAATGTTTTTAATCAGGCACAGTACATCACAAAATGAGCCATTGAAACACATTTCCAAAATTAGAATCCCTTGTGTGGCTCTTCTCAAGTGTTTACTTCCCCAGAGGGCTGATTAGAATAAATGAATTACAGAGTAAACAGAAAGAAAATCATAACAACAGTATGAAGCATGTTTCTGTGTTTCCACTTTTAATATATCATTGATCCAAAACAATCTGAACCTACAAACTGGCAGAAATGTTGAATTAAATGGTGTCGTCATTGCTGGTATTTAGAAGGAAACAAAACATATTAATAGAAATTGGACATGAAAAATGTCCCGTTTTCTGTCCGCATCAACGAACGTTAGCCATGTTTCACGATCTGTCACAAATTAAAGCGAAAGTCCTGACATTTGACAAAGTCCAGTTGCAATTTGCAGGCGTTTCCACTGAATGGTGTTCAGCGCACTGCACCTCTTCCAGGTAAAATCTCATCCAGCGATATAAAACAGTTTGGAGCAGCTTGTTCTGCCGTTGCTGCCGTCCTCATCAGAAGACGAAACCATTCAGATGCAGTCTGTAAGTATGGAACACGATCAGGGATTTCTGGGAGAAGATCGTCACCGAGGAACTACTGGCGGGATTATGGCATCATAATGTCAGAATGATGTTTAATGAGCTGTGTGATGGACCTCTTGTGGCTCCAGACGGTTCATGTCCTCAGGAGGAAGTTCCTACCCAGAAGCAAGCAGCTCTGTTCAAACGTGTTGCACGGTTCTGGAGGCCAGTTTCCACTGTGTGCCACATTCTGGCTGCACCACTGTCTCCTGAGCCAAGCGCAGCCCTTTTCGCCAGTGGTTTGGCTTGCCACGGCGTGTCAGATGTATCTCAAGGTTTATACCCACGCGGCATCTGGGTCACATCAGGCTTACGTACCTGACGCAGATGGAGTGTGTATTTACACTTAAGCATAGACTCTGAAGATGAAAGTAGGGTTTGCTATTGTCAGGTAAACACCACAGGATGAACTTTATTTGATGGTTCACATCAATTCTGGCAGTATCTCCTGTTTTAGAACAACAATGGCAGCTGATGATATTCAGTCAGCCATAGACTTAAATACAGTACATACATATATGTGCATTCAACAAGATCCAAACATCCCACCAATCACAAGGGAGTACTTCTGCATTGCTGTGGTTATCCAGGATGCACATCGGGTCTGAAAAGGCTAGTGGTTAGAGTGTAACTGCACGAGTATAAACCAGCTTTCATCGCAGATCTCAGATAGATATACGTCCTGAGTCTGTATGCATACTTCCAAAACACGTCAATCTGTGCGGTTCTGATAGAGCCAGACACGGCAGCGGTGTAGAACATCCAGTTTATTTCTAAATAAAGCCCCTCATGCAGGTTTGCAACGGTTTGCTGAACTCTGGAAACATGACATCTTTACCATCAGGCAGTCTGTGTTTTTTATCATCACTGATGATGAGACGTTTGTCGTGGAAGTGGAGAATCACGATATTTTCTACAACACCACAGATCCTTCTTCCAAAGAGAGCAGAAAGGAGGAGGTATGAACCTTCTCCTTTCTGACAGACGGTAGGTTTAACGTATAAATATGTTCTTTTTGATGCTACGATGCAGTCAGTCAGGTAAACTGTCTGGAAAGAGCCACCATGTGATAAAAACATGAGAAGAATGTGTGATAGTGCAGACTGCCGCCGCTGGTGCCCCACGTCTGAGGTTGGAAGGAAACCACGGCTCAGACGGAACGCGGAACACTCGGACCCGGTGGAAATGACGGGTAGCGGTAAAGGAAAAGCGGCTAATGAGGAGAAACGACTTCTGACCTTTGTCAGCAGGATCGTCCTCAGCCTACAGGATTAGTAAATCACTCACACATGACACACATGAAAGATGAGCAGCAGCATCGTGCAAGCTTTAACTCAACAACTGAGTCTCTTCCGTCTGATAGATTACATGTCGACGGCTCATCTGACACAGATCCCTGACTGAATCCTTCTCTGATCTTTTCCTGATTGGGATTGTTGCTAATTTGGCTCATCTAAACACAAGTATAACCAAACAGCAAATGAAAAGAGTCCAGGAAGTGACAGCCCAAACTGAACGAGTGAACGATGGCACCACTCTGTTCCTGGACTCCCCCCCCCCCTCCCCTACTGACACCCTAGTGTTGTGTGAAGAATTACTTTACTGAACTATGAATCCCAATTCCTCATCACTACTGACTCATTAACTCGCTTAACTCTGCTGCTGCTAGCTAACTAACAACAGCAATCCCACAGCTGCCACATAAACAAGACAAGACAGTTCCTCTCAGTCCTCCTGACTCACTCATCCTCCCTTCCTGTGAGCTCCGAATCACTCGCTCACTCCCAACACGTAGCATCGTTCGCCTCACAGTACGTACACTGACTCGCCAACCCTAACCCTCCCTGTGATTCCCGGCAGTAGAAACCGTCGTGTTAGCTGACAGTTTGTAGCTCGACTCACCACGGTTCTCAGCTGCAGTGGCTCCAGCTCTCTTCGGAGAGCCGCTTCCTCACCTGAGCAGGTGGTTTTTGTTTTATTTTCTGTCGATTTGCTTCGGCAGTCTGAGTGGAAATGAGACGGTCTGCAGGGTGTTTGTCTTGCAAAGATTCATTCATTCATTCAATCTCCGAACCCGCTAAATCCGAGTAAGGGTCGCGGGGGGGTTGGAGCCTATCCCAGCAGCCTCCGGGCGAGAAGCGGGGTACACCCTGGACAGGTCGCATCACAAGGCCTCTTGCTAAGATAAATATTAGAATAAAGAAAACTTTATTTAAAGTGAACTATTCAGTGCATTAAGCCCCGCCTCCCGCCACCGCACTACATCGGGAGCGCGCACCGCACCTGCTTTCGCCGTCATTGTAACGTCTCATAAACAGAAGGATTAGGCTCATATGAACTCAATAAAAAAAACAAAATACCATGTCAACACATAGCATACAGCCCTACATGTTGGAACCTGAATCAGAGCCTGAAAACGAAGTGGAAAACAGCAACCCACAGCAACGAATGCAGCAGGATGTCTCTCTTTGGTAAACTCACCAGCCATCGTTGGAAATAACTTTATCCCACGTTTTCCACCCGCCTGATGTATTTGTACATGCCCTTGTTAACCAGTAGAAGGTAACCAATCACCCAACCTTATCCCCCGGGACGTCACAAGGATTTCCACGTAGAAAAAACTCTAAAACAATGCGTTTTTTGTCGCCATGGAAACCGAACAGAGAGAGTGCTGGAACTCAAACTCAAACATGAGTTTAGGTGATAAAAAAACGGTGCCGTTCACATGTCTGATGAGGATTCAACACTGCAACACTGTAGAAAGCTCAGAAAACCTCACATACCATAATAGCACCCCTTTAATCAGTTTCTCTGCTGTTCAGTCTGAATATAAAATATAAATTTAGTTATTTTCTGGGAAGCTGTTAATAATATGACAGGCTTGAAATTTAATAGAATCTACTTAGAAATACATTAATAATATAGATTATAATGTACTTTATATGTTTTTGCAATACTGGGAAATAAATCTCAAATCCTTTTTCTACTGCCGGAACTCAACTTTTATGTTTAATGTAACTATATTACATTTACAGTTTCTGTTATCTCTAATTTCATGTGTAAATTAGAGAAATAAAGAATCTATTTTAGCCCCTTCAGATCTGTTGGTCTGTCATCCTTTAACTGTGGATTATCTTCTTGTATCTATTAAAGCTGAATGAGTCAGAAAAGGGAGCAGGCGATGATTGTTTGTGTGTCTTTAGATTTTTTGTGCATAGTATGTGTAGCTGACTAAAAAACTCAATTCACTTTGGTCAGTGACTCATTTAGACTGAAATCAGTCAAAAGAAAGTGCCTCAGTATTAATTTCCACAACGTTTACATCTTTAGTCTGTTCAGATGAACAACTGGAGATGAAGTGAGCATTACACACTGTGCCGCGGCACCATCTTCCATTCTGATTGGCCGATCCCACGAACCCAGGCAGCTTGCTGATGTTTCGTCACAGGACACTGATGAAAACTTCCTCTCTGTTCCGGGACGTCTGGCCTCGTGGATCAGAACAGCTGGATACAGAGCAACTGTCTCACATCGATCTAATGTACTCGTAAGGACAAACTTAATTAACCTACTTCATTACTTCGTCCTACTTCAGTCACCGAACCGACTGATTTCTGCCCTCCATTGCAGTTAATGCACAATCTGACAATCACCCGTTATGGAGGACATAAAATAACCAAGAACAGCATGGTGAGCATGTTTTCAGGTTAAAATGACTGTGGACAGAATACTAAGACTTTACCTCTACTTATATAATCACTACTGTTACCGGACCAGCTGTATAACTGGACCTGCCATGCAGCTATAGGAGGAGGGGTTGTGTCTGAGCTGTAAATGCTGTACGGCCGTGTGGAGCTGCTCTGCTGCCAACAGGTCTGCAGCACAGTCCCAGTGGGGTCAGCAGCTCCAGACAGTGTTCCAGACCGTCATTTCAGTCAGAGTAAAGGACTGAAGGCATGTTCTAGTTTAACCTCTGCTTCATTCTGATCTTTATGGTGATTCCAGAGAAATGAAAAATAACAAAAACAACAACAAAACATCTGAATGTGACACATGTGAGGCTCTTCAGAGATTTAGAGGCAGATAAAACTGTGATTGCTGTCCCCAAGTCGATGTTCCGGGGAACGTGTGGCTGAAACATCACGGCTGCTAAAATGCCACTTCCTGGGTGTTAAATGGGCACTGACCCCTGAACGCTTTCTATCCACTGAGACCAGTGTGTGTGTGTGTGTGTGTGTGTGTGTGTGTGTGTGTGTGTGTGTGTATTGGGGTGGAACTGAAAGCAAACAGTAAACAATATCATAGTAAAGCTTTTCTCTTATTTTTATTGAATATCTTCTGAGGAGTCTGTGTGTGTGTGTGGTTATGCCTGTGTGTGTGTGTGCGGTTATGCGTGTGTGTGTGTGTGGTTATGCGTGTGTGTGTGTGGTTATGCCTGTGTGTGTGTGTGCGGTTATGCCTGTGTGTGTGGTTATGCCTGTGTGTGTGTGGTTATGCCTGTGTGTGTGTGTGCGGTTATGCCTGTGTGTGTGTGTGTGGTTATACCTGTGTGTGTGGTTATGCCTGTGTGTGTGTGGTTATGCCTGTGTGTGTGTGTGTGTGGTTATACCTGTGTGTGTGTGGTTATGCCTGTGTGTGTGTGTGCGGTTATGCCTGTGTGTGTGGTTATGCCTGTGTGTGTGCGGTTATGCCTGTGTGTGTGTGTGCGGTTATGCCTGTGTGTGTGTGTGCGGTTATGCCTGTGTGTGTGGTTATGCCTGTGTGTGTGGTTATGCCTGTGTGTGTGTGGTTATGCCTGTGTGTGTGTGGTTATGCCTGTGTGTGTGTGTGTGTGGTTATACCTGTGTGTGTGTGGTTATGCCTGTGTGTGTGTGGTTATGCCTGTGTGTGTGTGTGTGGTTATACCTGTGTGTGTGGTTATACCTGTGTGTGTGGTTATGCCTGTGTGTGTGTGTGGTTATGCGTGTGTCTGTGTGGTTATACCTGTGTGTGTGTGTGTGGTTATGCCTGTGTGTGTGTGTGTGTGGTTATACCTGTGTGTGTGTAGTTATACCTGTGTGTGTGGTTATGCCTGTGTGTGTGTGGTTATGCGTGTGTGTGTGTGGTTATACCTGTGTGTGTGTGGTTATACCTGTGTGTGTGTGTGGTTATACCTGTGTGTGTGTGTGGTTATACCTGTGTGTGTGGTTATGCCTGTGTGTGTGTGTGGTTATACCTGTGTGTGTGTGTGGTTATGCCTGTGTGTGTGTGTGCGGTTATGCCTGTGTGTGTGGTTATGCGTGTGTGTGTGTTTGGTTATGCCTGTGTGTGTGTGGTTATGCCTGTGTGTGTGTGGTTATGCCTGTGTGTGTGTGTGTGGTTATGCCTGTGTGTGTGTGTGTGGTTATGCGTGTGTGTGCGGTTATGCCTGTGTGTGTGGTTATGCGTGTGTGTGTGTTTGGTTATGCCTGTGTGTGTGTGTGTGTGGTTATACCTGTGTGTGTGTGTGTGGTTATGCCTGTGTGTGTGTGTGTGTGGTTATGCCTGTGTGTGTGTAGTTATACCTGTGTGTGTGGTTATGCCTGTGTGTGTGTGGTTATGCGTGTGTGTGTGTGGTTATGCCTGTGTGTGTGTGGTTATGCCTGTGTGTGTGTGGTTATGCCTGTGTGTGTGTGTGTGTGGTTATACCTGTGTGTGTGTGGTTATGCCTGTGTGTGTGTGGTTATGCCTGTGTGTGTGTGTGTGGTTATGCGTGTGTGTGCGGTTATGCCTGTGTGTGTGGTTATGCGTGTGTGTGTGTTTGGTTATACCTGTGTGTGTGTGTGTGGTTATGCCTGTGTGTGTGTGTGTGTGGTTATGCCTGTGTGTGTGGTTATACCTGTGTGTGTGTAGTTATACCTGTGTGTGTGGTTATGCCTGTGTGTGTGTGGTTATGCGTGTGTGTGTGTGGTTATACCTGTGTGTGTGTGGTTATACCTGTGTGTGTGTGTGTGGTTATACCTGTGTGTGTGTGTGGTTATACCTGTGTGTGTGGTTATGCCTGTGTGTGTGTGTGGTTATACCTGTGTGTGTGGTTATGCCTGTGTGTGTGGTTATGCCTGTGTGTGTGTGTGGTTATACCTGTGTGTGTGTGTGGTTATGCCTGTGTGTGTGGTTATACCTGTGTGTGTGTGTGTGGTTATACCTGTGTGTGTGTGTGGTTATACCTGTGTGTGTGGTTATGCCTGTGTGTGTGTGTGGTTATACCTGTGTGTGTGTGTGGTTATGCCTGTGTGTGTGTGGTTATGCCTGTGTGTGTGTGTGCGGTTATGCCTGTGTGTGTGGTTATGCGTGTGTGTGTGTTTGGTTATGCCTGTGTGTGTGTGGTTATGCCTGTGTGTGTGTGGTTATGCCTGTGTGTGTGGTTAGGCACCCTGTGTGTGTGGTGTGTATGCATGCATATGTGTGAAAAGCCAAATTCACATGGGTGAGTCTGTACATGTTGTGTGTGTTGGCTTTTAAGAATGAGGATGTGACGGATCCTTACTGTTGGAACATCTTTTTTTTTTCCTGTAGAAACGGAGATAAAACAGGAGAAGTCAGGTTGTGGTGTCTGCTGCTGCACTACTTGTCTGATGGCTAACTGAGGGATTTACATCAGTAAAAACACGTCCCATACTGCAAAAATCATCATCTGAAATTACTTCTTTGTGTTCATAAAGCAGCTGCCCGACTGTCAGGAATTTAAATTAATTATAGTGTGAAAAAAATCATAATTTACTTTTTTTTTTTAATCTTCATTACAGTTAAAGAAAGAATATACATGAAATGACCTGTCTATGCAGATTTGACTTTAAAAGGTAAAAGGAACCCTTTGTTGTTAACGTCCGCGCTCTTATGTAGAAAAACCCACAGGAAGTGACATCATGAATGGTCAGCAACTGGTCAACACCAAAAGCAATCCATACCATTGTTAGCATTTGTGTCATTAGCCTTGTGCATAGTCACACACAAATAAACCTTTCTAAGCCTTTTCCAGGCTGAACCTTGGAAAGGCTCAACTTTGTACCTTTATTACTGTTTTTACTTTCCTTTTTTTTTCAACTGAGTTAGCATCACTAGCATTGCTAGCGTTACCATGCACGCCTTCTTACAGTACACTGCTATAAGGATTTGAAAAAATGCACATAATCACATTTATGATTACAGCCAAAAGCTTTTGCACACACACACACACACACACACACACACACACACGCACGATTTCCATTTCCCGTCCCAGTTATGATTTCTGAGTAACTTACCATTGATAAAACATAAAGCAACTCATTCTGGTGTCTGTATGACTGGTGGTTGATGGTCCACTCTACTAGTGTCCTACATCAGTTACTGTTAAAAAAAAAATAGTGTGCACCTAACACACTGGGGTATTGTGTATAATAAACCATTATGACTGCCTTTAATCGTAGTTTTAAAACAGTTTTCAGCACTGATTTTATTTCATTTTGAAAAACTGTACCTCACAGGACATGAAATCAAACTAAAACTAAATAGGTGAAACTAAAATTAGAGAGTCATTATATCACCATACGGTCCAACCTTAATGATTTATTATCCTCCAAGACCAGTTTCTGGCCACAAGACAGAGAGCACCTCGAGGGTCGCAGTCCTGCATGTGTTGGGAGTATCCTGGCTGCAACACATTTGACTCAATGAATGTACACCCCAGTGTACATCATTCACAGAAGACTCTTATATTTCCAGTGGTGCAGAACATGTACTTGGAAGGAATACGAGGTGAAATACATATTTGTCACATTCCACCCACAGGAAGTCTGGTATCAACGGCTCAAGAAGAAGGTTAAATCTGCAGCTCATTCTTCTAATGAAACACGCTCTGGGAAACCATCAGGTTGCCAGGTTTTACTTGTGCAATAATGAGGGGGCAATGGGCAGGTTTATTCATTTAGCCATTCATATCGCTGGCATTTGGTTTCTTTAGTTTCTCATACTTGCTCTGGCAGCAGCACACATGTGGCTTTTCAGCCTCTAAGAGAAGCACGGTTGTGATTATTCAATCCCTGATCAATTCAGTTTACATCAACATTCATGGATCCACAACTCATGGAGCTGACTGCCAGTAGCTACTGTTGAAGATCCGCTTGGTCGCAGTTGCATCAGCCAACATAGTAAAAAGTGAGTATATGGGTTCCTAAGTTGATGGGCTGTTGAATGTGGTTCAGTAGGTGGGCTTGTGTGATTAAGGTCTGAGTATCCATAGCAACAGAAAAGCTTTTTAACAGTGCGGTGCACCAACTGAGCTCTCAAACACCAAATGAGTTAAATAAGCTACCAAATCCTACACGAGTTGAGGAAGAAATGAAGAGGGAATGCAGAGCAGAAAAAAAGAGCAAAATAAATTAAAATCAGGTTAAAAAAGCTCATCAGAAGTTTTCTCCAGAATTCTGGATGGGCGAGGCTGTGCGCTGGGGAACTCTGGAAGATAACTAACAAGGTGCAAACAGACTTATTTTACTTCTACTCACTCAATTTTGTTTTAATTATTTGAAAACTGGAGCTCCACAGAGTAGATGTCAACAGTGTCCTGGCTTGTCTCTGTTGTGGTTTGCAATAGGACACAGGACAAAACCTGCCAGATTGCAAGTCATGAGGGATTCATTGACAGAAGAAGGCACCAGTATCTGGGATTGTAGATGCTCGCACAGGAAGGATAGGAACAAATCTGAATTCACATGTGAGTGCTGTGAAATCTTATCCGAAGTGAAAAGAGAGAGTAACTGACTGTGAAGGTTTTACCTGAGGAGTAAGAAACTGAAACCTCCAGGTAGGTGATGGTGGTGGTGCAGAGTGACCAGAGGACGGATGAACACTGCCTGATGATGAATGTTTTCTCACAGCTTGAAGAATGAAAATCCAAACAATTGCAAAAGCCTCTTTCAAATGTTGAAATGTGACTAAAAGACAGAACAAAGACAGAAAAGCCCACAAAACCCAACACTTTTTTTCCAAGGACACCATTCAGTATGACATTGAGTATCTGGAAGAAGAGCCGATAAGCTGAAAGTAAATTCCAGGTAACAAACAATCCTGTAAATGTCAATGGATTATGTGAACTATAGGCTATAAGATTGAAAATGTTGCTTCGGTGCTGCTGATGTGGAGCCACTGAATCTCGTTGTCCTCAGAAAGATGCTGCAAAAGCTGCAGAACATAAGGAAGGATCCGTCACACCCTCTATACTGACAAGGTGTTCAGTTAGAGGCTGCTTCACACTAAGTTACAACAGCTACAGTATGGCAGAGTGAAAACAACTTTAAACTGAAAGGGATGACCACTAACTCATCACACGAGAACCATCAAGTGACCATCAAACACAGTGGCAAACTCAGACTGGGGTGGAATGCACGACCAGTCTGAAACAGGCTCCCACTGGCAGAAATGGAGTCATTCAAACCCGCTTTACTTGGTGACAAAGACCTCTGGCTGAGATGTGAAAAGGACCACAAGAACTGGATACTTGAAGACTGGTGTAAGGTCATCTTTTCTGAGTCCCAGTTTCATGTCTTCCCAACACCTTTTGTCTGGACGGAGAAGCCGACAAGCCGCAGTGTCTCACGCTGACTGGTAAACATGGAGGATCAGTGACGATCAGGTGGTGCTGGAATCAGGTACCTGTGTCCTTTTGATGGATGCATAAATAAAGCCACATGTACCCTGGAAAAGCATTTGCTTCCATATGCTAAGACCGTGCTCCTCAACTCAGATGACTAACAGTCTGGATGGAGGATCACCACATGCAGAGCCAGTCACGTTCTGAACCACGGGAATGATGTCAGAAGCAAGATGGATGCTCCCAATCCATCACACAAGACTGATTAGCTGTTTTTTAACCTTTTGGATGAAGTAACGAGTTACTTTTTCAGTATCTAACACAGCACTGGTAAGAAGTCCATTTTAAAGCCAGAGTCCTGACCAGAACCAGCAGGAGAGATCATATTTCTCCAGTGTTAGCCTCTCTTCATTGGCTGCCTGTTGAATCCAGAATAGAATTGAAAATCCTTCTCCTCTCCTCTCTGCTGAGTGCGGCTCTTGTTGCATTAACACTGACTAACTGCCCTATGACGACATCCTCTAGCTTTATTTATTAAATATGTAGCACCCAACCCAAGTAGCTAGATATTAACCCTTTGGTTAAGATTGGTAATAGTACAATGAGTGGGGCCCTGGGTACGTTACTTAAATCCAAATAAACTAATATTGGTAAACAGGAGAAACAATAATAGTTGGCTGTTAACCATTTACACTTACTTAGGTTTTTTAATTATGGCGGTGCCTCCATCTCCCAAGGAGAAAATGTAAAATACCATAGTTTACATTCACTCAGAATAACAACTGTAGCTGGAAATCAATAACACCTGTTATCCTGTAAAGCAATTAAAACGTAACACAGAAAGTTTAAAGTCAAAATATTTAGTAAATAAAAATAAAGAAATAAAAATTAGCAGATAAAGTTTTAAGGGTTTCTCTCAATACATGTGTGGGGTTCAGTTATTCCACAACTTCATCAAAACACTATTTCAGACTGTAACATCCACACATATAAGAGTCCAATTAAATCAAGTTCAGCTTTATACCAGGAATTAAAGAGTCTTTGACGCTCAAATAAACAATTGTTGCAGGCCTGATACGACGCTCGGGTTCGTTGGGCCAAAAAATAGAAAAATGGCCGTTTCTTTGGTTCACAAACCAAAATTAAGGTGAAGGTGCTTTGGTTTTACTCACAATTCCTTATGCTCAAAGGAAATGGATGGTTAAAACCTTGTCGGTCATCATGCAGGTCGTTCTCTGTAACCGGGCTGGCAGCTCGGCTTCACAGGCTGTGTGAAATGCACTCGGTGAAACTCGTTTCTCTCTCTTTTTATCCACAGCACAAGTGTCCAGAGAATTCCTCTCGGTCCACTGGGCATTAAAAGTCTCTAATTAGTTTCATATATTCATCCATGTCACGGTGGCTGTAGGGATGTGGACCCAAATGCAGGAGTCGGGAAGCCGGTATGCAGAAATCAGACATCATTTTAATCCATGGCACAGTGAAGGCCAAAACCAACAAATGAACCAGCAACACAAGACAAAAACTGAGGGGTATAAATACACAGAACACAATGGGACAGGTGAAGTAATTAACAAAATGAAACCAGGTGAACTCAATAACAGGAAATCAATGAAGCTAAACAAGAACCGAGGGAACTAAACAGGAAAACTACAAAATAAAACAGGAACCCTGAAAACAAAGCAAAGGGAAAAACCCAAATCATGACAATCCAAGCTCATATACTTTACATACAGAGTAGGAACTAACTCGCAGTAAAATGCTAACATGCTAATTCACGATTAGCATCACACATTTATGCACTTTAAACATTTCGTAAAAGCACAAAAGTCATATAAATCCGAGTACTCACTCGTCACAGGGTTATATAGTCCAACACAGCAATGTAGACTCTGCATCCACAATGTTTTCTGACCATTTTTCCCTGTAGCTTAACTTCACAACCTTTGTCAGGCAAACGCAGTAGCTGAATGCCTCAATCCTAGCTGTTTCCCTTCACTTCCTGTCTTAGATCCCTCCCTTATGCATGTGATTGGACATGGAGTTTACATCAACCAATATGATAACAGAGAATACAATATTGACAACACATCAAGTTGATTGGTAACCAAAAGCACATGTTGATAAGTACGTTCCAAACAAACTTGTGGCAAATAGCATTTTTCCCAAACTGAATGACAAAACCTTGGGTTGGTTTATATCTGACTTTTATAACTATTTATGAACACATTTTAACAGAAGAAATTAACTGTTTTACTGTGATTAACAATATTTAATGCATTTTAAGAAAGGGTTTTAACATATTTATATTTTAGTCCTTTGGGTCTATAATGAAATTTTAGACCGGGCTACAAATAAAACCATGACATCGCTCTACTGAATCCTCCATCATTCAAACTGACTGGAAGAAAAGCACCGCCTCCCTCCTCTCTTTTCCGCCATGTTTGCCGCTCGCTACAGACAAGCGGCAGAAGCGCTGGGGCATCGGACACAAAAGTGGCAGTTTCGTGACCAGCGTTGAGTGTTTAGCGTTTTGAGTGTTTTTGACGCTCAGAACTCGTTTGGTCTGAACACACCGTTAGGGAAGCAGACACCTTTAAGACTAGGCTGAAGACTTATCTTTTTGATAAGTCCTATAGCTAGGGATGGTTAGCATCCCTTAGTTATGCTGCTATAGGTTTAGACTGCTGAGGGACATTTCCTGATACACTGAGCTTCTTTCTCTTTATCTCTCTCTTTTATCCCCCCCCCCCCCCCAATAACAGTGTTGTATCATTAACATGTATGTATCCTGCCTCAGCAGGTCTCCCTGGCCGGGAGTAGCAGTTTCTGTTGTCTTGTCTTTCTGTCCTCTTCCCCCCACACAGCAGAGGCAGATGGCTGCCTGTCCTTCAGCCGGGTTCTGCCGGAGGTTTCCTTCCTGTTAAAAGGGAGTTTTTTCCTTCCCACTGTCTCCGTGTGCTTGCTCAGGATGGGAGATTGAGTTGGACGTCCAACTCTATCTGTTGGTGTCCTTATATAGGCTGTTACGAATTGGCTTTTATTATGTTTTTTCTGTCTGTAAAGCGTCTTGAGATGGCATTGCCGTGATTTGACGCTATAGAAATGAAGTTGAATTGAAAATTGAAGCAAGCGAGTGCTGATCATCAGTTTCCTTTTAAGCTTTGTGATAGCAGGGTCACACGAAACCTGTAAATAAGCGTTGTCTGGGCTTTAACTGATGGGCAGAATGGAAAATCACTTCATTTTTCTTACATTCATATTATGTCTTGGCTAAGTGCCTACACAGTATTTGTCCATGGTGTTTTATGTCTGTTAAACTGTGCACATTTTCAGCAGATTGGTGATGATGTGAGTCTTTGTACACAATCATTTTGGAAGCATTCGTTATGACTTTTCATGGTGGGTGGCTTAGTTAAATGTTTGATCTCTGTTTGGTCTCTATGGACATTTCATGAAGCATTTACTTCATGATGAATTCACTCTGAACACCACAGGCAGAAATCCCTCAATCTGCTCTGACAGATGTGCCTTCAGCTTTTCACTTTTTGCTCCCGTTTCAACATGTATCCTCTCAGGTTGTGAATTTCTTGTGGTGCTGAAACAGCTGCTGTTTGGCCAGATTTCTTACTGCCTGATGAATGAGTTTGCTAGTGTTTTAGACAATTACACGAAGAGCACCTTTGGACTTTTTATTGTGATTTAATTGTTCTGTTGTATCATGTTATTGTATATTTGTGGCTGGATTTTCCTTCAAGAGATGCAACTCTATAAGCTGCAAAGTAAAGAATTACATAAATAGTTTGTAGATGTAGGAGGGAGGTCATTAGCTGTAACAAACTGTAGTTAATCTGCAAATTAAAGAGGCATGGCATGAACACTGCCCATCCAAACTAACACAAAAGTCACCACCAGAATTCATCTAAACTAAATGGAAGAGCCTTTGATTGGATCAACCCTGCATCTAAGAAGTTATTTATCCCCAAATGATGCAATGAGTAGTTTTTGTCATTTCCTAAACAACCGTTTGGAAAGATGCATTCTGTGGTCATGAAGAACATGCTGGCACCTTTTAAGACCAGATCATATAGTTATAAAACGGAGAAAACCTCACATGGATTCTGTGTATGATTAATTTTTTCATTGAAAATAAATGTCAGTTGTTGAAAACCAGCCGTTGTTTCTTTTTTTTATTCATAATCCAAAAAGAAAAATCTGATAATTATATAATCACAAAACCCTCCTTTTTCTGATTTTGTGCACAAACTGAAGACGGAAAACATGAATAACGAGCAGCAGATGACCTGGAACTTCTCTCTGCTTTGAGAACACCATTGTGTTACCTCATATTTGAGAGGGAGCGGACATCTGGACTAACACTCAAAGATCGAAGTCCATGGTTTGTAAAGATGTTTGATATTTAATGGAGCGATCTTAAAGCTAGTCTGTTGTTCATATTTGTGAGACATCAGTGATCCATTGCATCATTTTAGGCTTGATTGAAACAAAAAGAATAATAAAATCCAGTGTTTTTACTACTGTTAGTGGCCTGATGTCATTTATCTACTTTACATGTTCGCATGTCCTTTTTCTTCTGTGCTCTGTTTGGATGGTGTCCATCCTGATGTGGATACGCCGCCACCGGCTGGCGATGAACGTTGACCACCAAACCTGTTATACAAGGTCAAGTACAGCAGTACACATCTTTCCTCTACAGTTCTGACTGGTTCAGACACTTCCCTTCATCATTAGCTGTGTTTCCATTACTTTTTTGGCAAACGAAATTTCAATTTCCTGTTCTCCGAGTGGACAGAGGCTTTTTCTCTCCCTCCCACTCTGCCCTGCTGCTTATTTGTATCGCCAGTCGATCTATATGAGCCTCTTTCTCCATTTCCTTCCAAATTTAAATCATGGATCTGGTCAGCTGGTCACTCAATGCATTCATCACATCTTTCTTCCTGAAGAACGGGCGAAGGGGAGCCTGCAGGTCCCGACGGAATGCATGCTGACGTAATGAAGGTCGTGTGTCTGTCACTTCTTTCTGTGGAGGATTTCTACACAACTGGGTTTATGATAACTGGTTTCTGCTGTTCGGTGTGTGCGGTTTCCTGGTGTGGCGCAAATTTTGGAAGATCTGTGATGGACTTTGCCGGGCAACTAGCAGCACTCAAACTCATGTGGTGATAGAGCTGGACCATAAACTGGATGCCAGTCTGGCCTGAAATGGCAGACTGGTGGCGGTTCTGGAGCTCAGCGGTGTAGTGAGAAACATCTTGGAGAAGCTGTCAGCTCGGTTTGGTGGAAACTGACCCCTGATTCGGCTGTTTCAGAGTCCGACTGAGACCACCAAGGACTGAAGGATGAGTCAAAAGAAGCTCAAAGTGACCCAAAATAAAGCTGTTATCTGAATCTGGCTCGCTGACTGGCCATGGCAGGCTGGTTATAAAGTCTCCTGGAATATCATGCTGTCGGAAGCTCGGTCCCACCCCCCCACCTCACTCTCTTCTCAAGTCTGTGGAACTAAACTGAAGTCAGCTCTCAAGGCCGCATTTACATCAGCTGGTGGCAGAAATGAACTGGGGGATAGTTCACAGACTCACTCACTGAATGCACACGCGTACTCCAGTTAAAAGTGAAGCCTATGTGGAAGTGGCAAAAATTACAGTTCCCCCTTTATCCACTAAGGGAATAAACATGTTTACAGCAGAAATAAACATGTTTACAGCAGAAATAAACATGTTTACAGCCCGGTACAAAAAAAAAATTCAGGTTCCATGAGTTGGGTTTACCTTCATGAGAACTGTGGGAGTGTGAATTTTTTTGTCACTCTGTGAAGTAATTTAATCTCGAAATGAGGTATGATTGGGGTTATGTCCTTTTGATTGTCAGGTACCTTATATCCTGCTTCAAGAAGGAGGAATGTAGAACAACCGCGGTAAGCTGGTTAACAGACTTAGCTTTAGCCCGCTTACCTCCATTAGCTGGTTAGCTCAGATAGCTCTTAGCAACAGGCCGGTTGGAGTTAGATAGATGTCAATCATCCACCCCCATGCTCCCAGGTCCCTCCTCTCAGCTCCACTTGTTTGCCCATTTTCTATTTTCCAGGAGAGACCTACGGCTGATGTATATCTTTAATATATAGTCTATGAAATAGACCAGACTGGCTTCATTCCTGGTAGACCTTCTTTTGATAATGTACATAGATTACAGAAACTTATAAGGCAGCTGTCTGGACACTGGATGGTCATTAATCTTCTGATTCTGACCTTATCTGTATCATGTTCTCAAATTATTTGGCTTTGGGGAAATTTTTATGAAATGGATTAAAATTATTTACCAAACTCCAAAATCATATCTTATAACGAATAACACAGAATCCAAAATTTTGAACTGCACTGCAGAAGACAGGGTGATAGCCTTTCTACTTTACTTTTTAACATAGCCCTAGAACTACATGCAATTGGTTTGAGAATGTACCCCCAATAATAAAAGGTTTCCATTTGGCTTATCTGCAAGTCTTGTTTCACTTCATGATGATGTTAAAATATGTGAATGCATTTGGCAAAATATCTGGACATAAGATGCACCGGTCCAACAGCAAGCTTAGGTTTATAAAAGAAAATTGAGAAATCAACCAAAGCACTGTAGAAGTTGCAGACAATTACATAACTTGGGCTAAACACAGAAAAACATATGATTCGTTGATAAAACTGTACTTTATTGAGGATCTAGCTAAAGTGTTCCATTGCTTATTTAAAGACCCCTCCACTCTCTATATGCTGGGTAGAGTGAATACTAGAAAAATTATTACCTCACCAAAGTTTGTTTTGTATTGTTCTTTTTTTATTTACCAAAAACTATTCCTGCAGATTTTTTTTTTCTTTAAAAATGGATTTGTAATTAAAAAAAAAGTTTAAAAAAATAAAAGCCAAATTATATTTTAAAAAAGCATTTATTCAAATCTACAGAGGAGGGTATTGGGTCTTCTCATATTGCAAAATTATTACTGGGCAGCTAATATGAAAGCATTTACCTACTGGCAGATGGGGTTCCCAAACAAGGAATCACTTAATGTGAACCCACTGTGTGTAAAATTACAACTGCAGTCATTTAATAAATCTCGTAAACCATTACTATCTCTTCTGTTTACTAATCCAGTTTCTATCAAATCTACAAGTCACAGTATAGTGGAGAGAAATTTTCTCAAAATTCTTTCTCAAAGTACAATAAAGACCTAACCAAACAACATCCCCAATAAATCTATTTACTGTATTTATGTCATCTACATTACATAACAGAATTCGTTACTGGTATTCCAATGGCATAAAAGCCAAAAGATATTTAATTTGAGGCCAGTCTTGTTTCATTTGAGCAATTCCAATCTAAATACAGGCTCTCTTAATTCAGTTGGTTCTGGTATTTCCAAATAAGACAATTTATTAAAACAAATCTTTTTTAATTTGCAGCTACCTAATGACATCTATCCTGTTTAGGAAATATAGACGTTTCCACCTACAAGCAAAACCTTTTGCTGGCCAAACATTTCTCTTACCATTACATCAGCAGACGATTTTAAAGCAGCATGGGGACCATGGCAACAATGGAAGCCAACCCTTTTTACCAATTCACATTTACCCAAATAATAGCAGACATAAATGAATCCTGTTTAAAGTGATTCATTGTTTCTGTTACTCCATGCTTTTATTACACATGGTTTTCCTGGATGTATCCCCAATGTGTGTTTAATGCAAAGCAAGTGAAGGACCACTTCTGCACTCTTACTGGGAATTTTCTGTTATACAACGACAATGGTCAAGCATTTT
Organism: Telmatherina bonti; assembly: GCF_933228915.1. NCBI lineage: Eukaryota > Metazoa > Chordata > Actinopteri > Atheriniformes > Telmatherinidae > Telmatherina > Telmatherina bonti. The sequence continues at coordinate 5,119,790 of NC_136610.1, forward strand.
CTTTTTTTACTCAGGGTGGGGGTTGAGGGGTTATTAGAGAGATCTAATCCCAGATGAAGATATGATCGTGTTTGGGTGTTCGATGGAAACACAGAATCTTCTAGAACCTCCCAGGGTGGTTCTGCTACTTGGAACAAGTTTTAGAAACGGGCTTAATGAACCGCTGAATGTAATAACCTTGGGAAGAATTAGATTTATAAATTCTGGAAATGTACACAAATGGGAAGAAACGTGACTATTGTTTTCTCTCAGTTGTTACCCACTGTTATTTTTCTTTCTGCCATAATGATACCATTAGATAACGTCATGCAAACCATGATTGTCCTTGTTGTAATTCCCCCAGACATGCTGGTAGTGATGATAATTGCAGAAATATTTATGTTATTTATGGACACATTTTCTTTTGTTTCCTGCTGCTATGTGTCTTGGTATTAATTTGAAGGTGTTCTATGATAGTGGAGCTTCGAGGAAGCAGACAGGGTGCTTCTTCCTCAGAGCCTTTCCCATCAATTCATATCTGGTGGTTTGTTATTGTGAGTTATTAATTTAGAATGGACATAGCCTCTCTCCCCTCAAGTATGAATGTGTGTGTGGTTGTATGTGTATGAATGTAATGTGAAAAAAATCAATAAAGAGAGTAAAAAAAAAAAAAACTTTGTAAGGCATCACTAAAATCTAGAAGGACTGCGGGGAGCCATCGTCCTCCAGGAAGAAATGTGGCCAGAAATAAATGTAATGATGATGATCAGTGAAATGATGTGAAACCAGATGAAGAAAAACAGCAGTAGAACTCAGGACCATGTTTAAAAGTGAAAGTACAAACATTTCCACACGAACAATGTGAAGGAACAGCTGTGGAGCCATAGGAAAACCACTGATCAGTGAGCACAGAGCTGGACTTTGTAGCTGGAAGAAGGTCATGTGGTCTGATGAGTCCAGACTGACCCTGATCCAGACATCAGGGTAGGAGGAGGACAGATGGAGTGTTGCAGACATCATGCCCACTGCCTGCTGTACAAGCCTACAGGGGTTAGAAAGCAATTTTCTAGACACACCACTGCTGATGGTACAGACATATTCCAAGATAACACCAGGATTAATGGAGCTCAGATCGTGAAAGAATGTTTCAGGGAACAGGAGACATTTTCACAAATGCAGTGACACCACAGAGTCCAGACCTGAACCCAATGGAGAGTCTTTGGGAGGTGCTGGAAGTCCCACTTTCCCACCATGAAGACAAAATCTTGGAGAAAGATCAATGCAATGTTGAACAGAAATAAATGTGACGTTGCAAAAGCTTATTGCGGCGTCACAGAGAATGCTGCTGGATAAAAGGTAAATACTTGGTGTGTGAATGTTTTCTGAAAGGGCATTGTGTATCACACACATCCCACATCCTCCCTGAGGCTGCTTTTCCTCTCCACTGACACACATCCATCCTGGATGGAGGGCTGAATCGAAGCAATCTGATGCGTTTCCACATCTCAGTCTGCTTGCAGGAACAGTTATTTGGACTCATAAAGGTTTTTTTTAATTAGATCACAATGAACCAGATTGACATCTGTAAACCATGAGAGGACTTTGTAGTTTGTTGACATTGTCTATATAGGGTGAATGAATGAGGGAAGGAAGGAAAGACATGCAAACACACAATTTAAAAGTCTGCATGTCTTGAGTGTGAAGTATTCAGAAAATGGTGCATTGTTCCATGAGTGTCCAACTCTGCATGCTTTACCTACCTGTATCTGTCCACATGAGAGCGGATGTTGACGAGTCTTCCTGTTAATCCACTGACTCCCATCATTCATTTCAATATTCATATTTACTGAAACTAAGACCTCTTCTTCCTCTGGACTGAAGCTCTGAGCTGCCACAAGCCTTCACAGCTCAAAGACCCGACGAGGTGAAACACGTCCAACAGAACCAGGGTAACGTAGCAGTTCTGTATTCATATGGATCCAATATGATTTATGCACTGCTGACATTAATTAGAGAATGATGTTTTATTACATGTTTAAATGTTAGATTAAAATTTATTTAGGGTTGGTGGGGAACACGTAATGAGAAGAGACTGCTTTATTCACACACAACTGTTAATCTTTAACAGTGACTGACAGAAACGTCATATTAGAAGAATTTATTAACGCCAGCAGCAAAATCCGTCATGCTGCTCTGACAGCTTTTTACCTTTTCCTTTAGTTTATAGAGCATGTAGCACACAGTGCAGTCCGCTCTACTGGTGCATGAAAGGTTTATAATAAATACAAAATAAACAGAATCGCTGAATAAACAGTTCGAAATATGAGTAAAAATGATGATAACATTAAAGATAGCGTGGGCATGTAGCTGTCTGTAAATATGCCACATATATCTGTTTATTCAGCTTTTAAATGACTGGAAAAAGCCTTACAGGCCTTTATACACCGGCACCGCTGCAAATAAACACCACAAAAGAGCGAATAAGTCAGAGATAAAACATGAATGTTTTTGTCAACGTGCACCTAAATGATGAAGATTCTAAAGCAAACCCACTGACCCACTGGGTACGACCTGATCTGGACAGGAGTCCAGGAGCTGAAGCAGGGGCCCGGACGCTGTACAACACAGTGAGTCAAAGCTTGGACAAGGTAGCAGCGACAAAGGGACACTTGCATTTCTCGCCACCGTGACGCCGTCAGCACACCTTCTCTGATTGGTCGGTTGTGTATCACTCAGATGCCGGTATTAAGAAAAATCAAGATTTGACATTGATTCCACAAAAGATATTGCTGTATGAATCCTTCAGATGAAATTTTCAGCGAAGGTGTGAAGTGGCAAACATTTCTGTCTGCCTGTCTGTCTATCATGAAAAGTAAACTCTTCTAACACATGGAGCTGAGTTTGTACGTCTCAACCTAAACAACCTGACAAGCTCTCAAAACCATGAAGCAGAAGAACGACGTCCGATTCTGGATTATTTCATTCATTCATTTTCTGAAACCACTTAGTCCGACGAAGGGTCGCGGGGAAGCTGGAGCCTATCCAAGCTGGCTTTGGGTGAGAGGCAGGGTCCACCCTGGACAGCTCACCGGTCCATCGCAGGGCCAACAACCAGTCACACTCACTCCTATGGGGGAGACCTCCCCCTTGCTGTGAGGCTACAGTGCTAACCACTACGCCATGTGAGATCCATCATACCACCCTACATGACGAATACGAGGATGTCAGTGACTTCCAGCTGGGTGCTGTACTCTCTGCCTCGTCTGACCAGCGAGCAATCAAACAAACTATTAGCCAAAAGAATTTCTGCTGACTTCATCTCCTGTCATTTGTTCCCCATGAAGCCACATACACACGTCTTTGTGTATTTCTGCTCTTCCTCAGTCAGCCCACCTGCAGAAACAAGCTGAGCTGCACATTTCCTTCTTCTCATTGCTAACAAACCACAATAATCTTCACATGATGAGACGAGCTGGAAACATTCGAGCTAACGCCAGTCGTAACAGTGTGCATGTGCCTGTTCTCCTGTAATATGGCTGCAGCAGGAGGTGTGTGCTTGTCTGACAGGGAGAGGTGGTGGTTTCCAAAGCTCACGTGTGGATTTGAGGGTCAGTGAGAGTAGAAAAGACCTTTCTCTGACATCACATTAACAAAACAAACAAACACGGTGAATGCTGGCCAACTAACATCATTCGTCATCATGGAAAGCTTCATCAGTCTGCAGGAGCTGAACTTTCCCTTCTGGATTTTAGATAATATTTGCGGCAGGATATAAATACCTGTAGGAGACCAGCCATCGAGGACCGGAGCTGGTGATTCCTATGACATACATGACAGCATATCTGGTCTTCAGATAATAAATCAACCTACTTTACAGCACATTATAAAAACATAACTGTATGCAACACGACGACATTCCCCACAGCCACGATGCTCTGCAGCACACCGTGAAACACCTGCAACAGTACATTCAGAGAAGAATCCACTTTGTCTCAGACACTGAAATAAATCAAGACAAAAAAGCTTAAAAGGCTTTTCCAAAATAAGACTTAAATATACATTAAAAGATTTAAATGGATTCAAAGCAATTAGAGAGGCGAAAGAAAAGAGGAGAGAAAGGAAACTGGAAGGTTAAAATACATCACAAGACAAAGCGAGATCATCTGATCCTCATGCTGTGCTAAAAGGAGGACAAATGTGTGTCAGGATGACATTTCTAAGTTTTACATTCAGGTTTATTTATTTATTTATAAAGTGCATTTAAAGACAACAGAGTTATAAAGAAAGGCAGATGACAGGAAATAAAACAGTTCAAAATAATAATGATACAAACTATAAACATAGTTAAATAAAGAGTTTAACAAATAGAAACAGCAAATATATAAAAAGTCGTCTAAGAATCAGAGGCCAGCTGAAAGAAATGAGCTTTAATGTTTGTAACTGAAGCTGAAGGAGATCCGATGACTAACTGGTGCATTCATCTGGAGCAAAACCAGTAAAAGCTTGATTCCCTCTGGAGACAAAGACCTCTGAGCTCCCAGTGGAGCAAGTCTGGCTGGAAGCTCTGACAAACTCCAGAAGTCAAACCATTCTGGGCTTTAAAAGCTATTAATTAGACCTCTAACTGGATGCTAAAGCTAACTGGGAGCCAGTGAAGATGAGCGAGGACGGGGTCAATGTGCTCGTTTTCTCCCCATCAGCATCTTTCCAGCAGCGGTTCCAGCAAGTCAAAGCTGTTGGACAGATGACTGATCTCAGACCAGCAGACGGGGAATTCCAGTGATCCAGTCCAGACATAATCAACAACTGGATGTCCTTCTTTTCCGCTCGCTTCTCGGCAGGTAAAGCCTCCTTTATCCACACCTCGGCACTGAAAACAGAGACGTTTCACCACTGGGCTGGCTCTCTTATCTGCTGTTAGAGTTTCCCAGACTGGGAGCCAGTTTGATCTGGGAGAGGAACTCATCAGGTGTGTTCCTCCAATCAAATCAAGCTTTACAGGAAAGCCATGGGGACGTTTTCAGTTCAGACCACCCAGTCCTCTGCAACATCCGCCATCTCTTCACCATTCACCCCCAGCAACAAGCTCCATACTGGTTAACACAGTCATCATGTCCCGCCTTCTGGGTGGTAACCAAAGACTGTTTATAAAAAGATGGGTGGAGCCTCCGTGACGTCACCTGTAGGTTTCTGAAGAGCTGAATTGAAGCCCGGTGGGCGGTTCCTACCGTCGCCATCTTGGCAGGGGCATGTGTGTCATCTCACCTGGAAAATACAAATATGGGCAAAGAGGTGGAGCTGAGAGGGGGGCTGTGAGCGTCATGGTGGATGATTGACAGCGAACTCCGAGCTTTCTGTAGCTAAGAGCTAACCGAGCTAACCCGGAGATAACAGGAGCTAACCAGCTAACGGAGGTAAGCGGGCTAAAGCTAAGTCACGTTGTTAACCGGCTAAAAACCGCGGTTGTTCTACGTTCTTCTGACTTGACGCCAGAGATTGGTACCTGTCTATCAAAAAGGACATGCCCCTAAATATGGCAAACTTTGAGATTAAATTACTTTAAAACGGGTGAGTTAAACCTGACCTATTAAACCTAAAATGGATTTTTGAACCAGGCTGTAAACATGTTTATTTCTGCTGTAAACATGTTTATTCCTGCTGTGAAATTGGTCTTTTTAACATGGGAGTCTATGGGGATTTGTTATGTTTTGCAGCCCCTAGTGGATGAAGGGGGAACTGCAGTTTTATGCACTTCCACATAGGCTTCACCTTTAACCGCCGGAGGTTGGCGCTTAACACAGCGAATGCTGTCCGCTGCACGAGTCCCAGCTGGTCCAGAGCTCTGCATCGTCTGCAGGACTCCTCCTGCTCAACACATCACTGAGAGTTTGCACTTTGAGACACTTTTATTTTGCAGCATTTTATGTTTGTTTTTAACCATTAAAAGAAAAAACTGTGAAAGTTTTTACTTCTGTCTGTCAGTAAGCTCCTGAACGTCTCGTCAGCAGATGGAAACCGGCTGGAACGCTATGATGTCTGCTCCGCCTCCAACGTTGCCTGGAGAGTTCCACTTGTTGTTGAACAGATCCTGCAGCTTCTGGTTCGCCTTCACATCGAAATCCTGCTGCTCACCAACAAGACGCCCGTAATCTGCAGAACCTCATCAGACTACCTGGAACCGACACTCAGGACTTCTGTTTTCCTTCTTTCTGCCCACTATGCCACCGGTCCGTCGTCAGATCCGTTAGCTGCTCTGCCCCACCCATTCCGGCGTGGGGTTTATGGGAAGCACCAGGACAGCAGTGTTTTGGGATTGTAGGTGAGTTTGTGGCCGATCCGCTAAGATGATGTTTTTCAGATCAGATGGAGATGAACTGTGACGGCCTCTGTAGGTATGAGAACCATTTAGTTCTGTATTCTAGCTAAGAGAGGAAGGCGAGTCTTGACACCAGTCATGCAGGGACCGAGTGACCCTTTCCACATGGTCTGGTACCCCATAGCGCTGCTGCACCCCCCACTGGACTCCCCGAGGGACACAACGGCTTCTCCAAGTCCGCAAAGGCAAGATCGGTTCAAGATGCAGGACAGTGAAAATGTGGGTGGGAGTGGAGGGGGGGGGGGGGGGGTTGTATGAGCAGATAATAAAGAGCTTCTTTTAGTTGTTAAAACTGTGACTGTGGCTGTTTTCTTCTTCTGTGGTTGTTCCCGTGCATCCCAGCAGAGCCTGCTGCCCGTTACGATGAGCAGGACAAGCGTCACGGTTTCAGCAAACAGGCCGAGCTGAGCTGCAGCGATTCACTGCCGCCTCAGCAGCTGAAGAAAGGGTGATTCTCGGCAGATAGGACACCAGACCCAGCTCTCACGCTACAATCCAGGTCCTGCTTCCACTCCCAACTCACTGCTCAAAAGGTTTTGTCATCCTTGACCTAAATTAGACACCTCCTCCCCTGCTTTCGCCCTCCATTCCTCTCTGATTTCATCTCAGGCTCTGCTGGCTTTCGTCTCTCTGGGCAGAGAACCGTTTTGGGAAAAAGCTGTCAGTTCCAGGCTGCAGCACCGTAAAGGGTAAGGAGGCGAATATGAGCTAATGAAGTCAGTCCTGAATGGAAACAGCAGAACCATTTTCCTTTTTCCCCTGAGCTCCACTTCCACTTGTTAACGTGACACGCTGAACCTCTGCTGCTCCTGTCTTTTCTCACACCATCTCCCCGCTTTTGTTTTCTTTATCAATCAGTCACCGCCGACTTCGCCTCTTTCCTCAGCTCCGTTCTTTCTGTTCTCTCCTTGCAGCGCCCTACCCTCCCTGTCATTGCACATATCCATCTATCCTCATTAATATGGAAGCAGGAAAAGGACCTGAAGGTGACACTGTGACAGCCAAATCAAGCGCTTGTTTTTTTGGCATCACTCACACCCGTCAAGGCTTTGATATAATTTCAGAGGCCATTTGCATTCCATTTGTGACTAAACTTATCAATCTGCCTCATTTCCCGGTGCAACGCTGACTGAAAGAAGGAGACAGAAGAAAAGAGCAGAAGAGCCGATGAGGATGAGACGATTTTGACGAACCCAACATTGTGATGTACGATGAATCTGCGCTGGTGGATTAATCTGATCATACAGTTTGGACATGTGAAAACCTGTTATGTTAGCTCTTCCTGTAGCCGTCCTGCATGTCAATGATGCAGGGATTTACACAACCCCCTGTCAGCAAAGGCAACACAGGCCATTCTACACAACACAGCTGCTTGTGGAGCAAGACCTTCATCGCCATGAAAACTAGCAGGACCATCATCGCCATGGAAACGACCAGGACTCTCATTATTCATTTCGAACAAAGGCAGAGTCATAGCAGACACATTAGCAGAGTGTTTTAGAGCTGGAATAAAACAGCAAAGATGCAGCCATTATGACATAAAAACCAGGCTAAAATACATGAGTGTCTACTGGTTAATGGTTTACTCTACCTGCTGCTGCAGTGTTGCCAGAATGGAAACGTTAAAGTTTCCTACCAGGAGCTCAACATGATCATACACTGAGGAACGTTACTGTACACACCTAATCTGTATCCTGAGGTGGATCAGGACCATCAGCTTCAGCAACACAATATGAAAGACTATGCATGTTATAGCCGATAGCCAGCTTTAGCTTCACAGAATCTACCGGAATGGATAAAGAGAGGGAGCACCAGCTGGATGGGGTGCAGCCAAAACCCCAGGCCTGAACTTCCAGGCCTTAACTTAGTTAAAGCTCCAACCCATGACAAAGCGATTAGTCCAATTTGATGAAAATGAGTCTTTTTTTCCCTTTAACAAAATATCAAATAAAAAAATACCAACAATTTTTGGGGATATTTACCATTGTGACGGGGTTCTGTGTGGTACAAGAGCAATGGCGACGTTGGTACTCTTTTGAAGTGGTCTTTATTCCCAAGTGCAGCAGTATAACCAAGGCTCCCATCCAAATATGTACAATATTTACACTATTTACATGAGTTTTCCACACAAATGTCTCCAAAGCCAGCTTGCCAATGATCATCCAACCTACTCTCCACACTTTCCTGCTCTGAATGAGTCCCTTATGAACTTAATGCTCCTTCTCAATTAACATGGTTTTTCTTCTATTCCATTTGCTTCTGTACTGTAAGTATTTAAACAGATACAGTCCACACCGGATATACATTTAAACATTGTTGACATCACTATAATTAACCCTTTATAACAAGATTAAACCCCACAATACGCCGTGATGTGAGGTTTCAGGGTGTCACGTCACAGTGACGTCACTGACGCATTGCGGCGTCTATCCGCATCTTAAACGCAGCCGGACGTTTCTTCGGGTTTTCCCAGCAAGCGATGAACAGTTCTACATACCCCTTAGTGTGTGTGTGTGTGTGTGTGTGTGTGTGCGTGTGGCTGGCTGTAGAGACATCCGTCGGCATCCAATGTGATGAGGCCGCTTTGTCACAACCATTTATTACCATGTAATATGTCACAACTTTTCCAGTATAGTTTCTACTTACTGGCATCCATTACGGAGCAGAAACTGGACATAAGCGATGCCCCACGTCTCAGATACTGTATGTATCGTTTACATCACACTGGGTTCTTATGGGTTAATATCACTTTTTATCAAATGCCAGTTCATCGCAGTGAACATGACAATAAAAAGATCTGTATTTACTGAAACACTGAAAACAGGAAGCGGTCGTAGTTTCACCTGGTCTCAACTCAACGTCCAACCTTCTGAGGGGTCCAGAACGCTTTCAGCCAGCATCCGTCCTGTGGAGGTGTGTGGTCCAGCAGGACCTACACAATATTTCATGCAGTAAAAAGTCATCATCACGTAGAGAGAAACGTGTCCACAGACACACCTGCCATGTGGAGGCGATGAGAATAAGCAAACATCTAACCGGCTTCATGAGGAGGAAGTTTACCTGGGAGATGTCGGTGTGGGATCGTTGGACTTTCTGATTGTCCCTCGTCCAGAAGGCCTGCCGTATGACTGGTGATACTGGGCCTTCTTTCCCGTGAAACTGGGCTGACAGCTACTGGTATCATCCATTAGCTCAAGTGTTGGGTGACTGAATTCATCATTTCTCATAAAAAAGGCTTCGACAGTCTGATTTCCTTCAGGAACTTTCCGTTTTAGTGAAAGTCCTTCCTGCAGGTTTCCTCGGCTCAGGATGAATCTGACCCGATCATCTTCATGTTATTTGTTGTTTGTCTTCTTTCTTTTCATTGTCTCGCTCCGACAGGCAGATGGCCGCCCTCCCCGACTCTGCTTCTGTCGGAGGTATTTTCCTCTAAAGTAGGAGGTTTTTCTGTTCTCCGCTGCCAACGCGTCCTCAGAGGGAAACGCCGCGGCATGCTTCTTCTTGTTGCTTTGTGTAATAAAGTGGAATTAAAATGTGGGGAGATTTTTCTGTTAAACCCTGGGAAGGAAATTTGCTGCTTCTGACAGATCTGGGATCAGATCGGTGTGAAAGTTCAGCAGATCAAGCGAATCCGGAAAAACGGTTCACTTACGTTTGTGTTGCTTTTTTCTGCACATTCTTTTATTAAAGATTTGATTTTATCTCATTAGTCAATATTTTTTACAGAAAATGTATAAATATTTATTCAAATACTTCAAAAAATGTAAAGCAGCAGAATAAAGAGATTAATGAGAAACATGACACACACCAGTGGCTTTCTGTCATGGTTTTGGGGTTTTCTTTGTTTAGTTCTACTTTTCTGGTTTTATTTTGTACTTTTCCTCCCATCTGTGTTTTACTCTCCCTGCTTCCTGGTTTAAGTACATTTCATGTCACTGGTTTTGTAACTAAAACCATTATCATTGCATCCTGTCTGGCATGAGCTCCCCTTCCACATGAGATGAGCCTCCTAAATGTCCATTTTTAAAACTTAAAGCCCATTTTTATCCCAGCGTGAGACAGCGTGGTCAGTGTGTTATATTTTGGTTTTAATTATTAGTTTTATTTGCTATTTATTCATTTGGTTTTATTGTTCATATTCCTTACTCCTTGTATGACCAGACATTTTATTGTATTTGTTTGCCTTTTAACTGTTTTATGCAGTTGTTAATTTGGCTGATTGTGTCCAGCACTTTGTTTCATCTCTTGTTGTTTTAAAGTTTATTTATTACTTTATTATTACTTTACTTTATTAATAAAGTTGAGTTGAGAGGTCCTGGACCTGGGTCTACACCTGCCAAACGTCTGACTGATCATGTGATGATCGATATAACATCTGATCGGTGAACCGCCGGCATCTCTGTGTCCAAAATAAAGGATGTATGATGAGTAGATGATGAAGAAAAGACAGATATGAGTGAAAAAGACAGAAACTCGTCCGGAAGTCTAGATTGTTTTATTTCTTCTGCTGCAGAACCCTACAGGTAAATATAAATGTAAGAGAATGGAGGGAAAGATGTAACCTGTTGGCTCAAGCTTCTCTGGCATCTAGCTGGATGTGGAATGATGCACGTTATAATAATAATGATGTATATTTATCGTCTCAGAACAGTTTTGTGTTGCGGTTTTCTGTTCTTCCTGAGCTGCCATCTTATTCTCCTGGTCTGATCGCCATCTAACTGCGTTGAAGGAGACGGTTCAGAGGGACCAGATAACTCTGAAGGAACTTATGTGCTTATTTCAAAGTAGGCCAATTTGTCTGACATACTTAATTAGATCATCTCTGATCTAAATGTGTGAATTAAACTTTTTTTTTTTTGTCCTAGATAATGTGTCCTGGCCTCGTCCTCTGTGCCAAAGACCTTTTCTCTACTTTCCTTTCTTTTCCAACCAACGCGCCCAGGATTGCTTGATCCCTCGCTTCCTCCCATCAAGCTGCCTTTTAACGGAGCCAAGCAGCTTCCCGTCTGTGTGACTGAGCTCAGGGAGCCTCACACACGTAGAACTGAATAAACAGGTTAAAAATGATGTGAATAAAACAGCAGAATTAGAGGAGGGGAGACTGCTGCTTCACCTGCAGCTGATGACCAAGCAGAGCTCTTCCAGCCTGATCAGGACGGATGGTATGTTTCATAAACAGTCCCAAGCAGAATGAGCAGGAGCTATTCACCTGCAAATTTCAACACAATGCGTTTATAACGAGTCATTTCATAGCAGGCATCTGCCTACAGCCCCCCCACCGTAACCCCTACGAGTGTTGCATGTCGCACACCTCTTCTCTTTGCGGTGAAGACGTGCTTTACTGTGACCTGCTACAAGACGCAGACGTCTCCACGGTGTGATCGTTGGGAGAAGAGCTGAGGGGTGAGGAAGAGGAGCAGCAGGAATTATTTCCCATCACTCAGTTTACTTTTAAAATCCATTTGCCATTCCTTGTTGCTGCGGTGAAACCGTCAGGAGGAGTGAAATGAGAAAAGATCCTGCTGTAATGAAGTATTTCCAGCTAAATTTCCGAGTTTTGAGCTGAAGCAGAAAAAAGCTACAAGCTTTGTGGAATCCTCCTGTGGTCATGCTGCCTCCTCTTTCTGCTTGCACCCGTGCAGCAGCATCAGTCAGGCCGCAGCGTACATGACCTCCATGGTTTCATGCTGTCGGTGTTAAAGAGGATAAATAAAAGTTAAAAGACAAAACGTTCCACAACCAGAGGCTGCCAGGGGCTACGAAGCAGACTCACTTTGTTTACGCGTGTTATTCTAATGTCTCAGATTGAATTTGACGATGCTTTATTGATGTTAAAGAGCTGTTTCTAAACTTTCCTCCAACCTGAGGACGAGAGAAGATGTGAGTGGACAGGATGAGGGCTGGGAGGAGGAGGAGCAGGCATCCTGTGTGATCTGCTAAGCGGTCGTGTCAGGTGGAAGGAGCCCTCGTAGGTGAGGGATGGAAAAACAGCCTTGAGGCATGACTGTCATGGCTGGAAAGTCAACATAACTACTGTGGGGAAGAGAAGGAGCCATTCAGGCAGCCGGGAACGGGGGAAGATGGAGGCTTTGAGGGTTGTAACAGATAATGAACAAAAACACCCAGAATCATAAAGACCTTCTGACGTCACGTTTCCTTTGAGGTTTCACATGTAAGACTGAAGGAAGGATTATGTCCACTCAGCTGACACGCGAGACTCGTACCGCAGGACGGACTGGGATCCAGATCTTCGCTGCATTACGTTCACAGAAGTTGTTTAAAGGTCCAAAATAACGTTTTATTTCACACTTTTCATTTGATCTTATCTGACTTCACACATTTTATTTCAGGCTTTGTCATATTCATCCATCCGTGTTCTACTGAAGTCGGGCCACAGGTTCAGCAGCTGTGTGAAGTCCAGACTGTCTTCTTCCAGCTCGCCTGAGGTGATCCAGACCAGTGGCCAGACCCTCCTGTGTGTTCTGGGCCGGACCAGAATATCTGATTTCTGTTGCAGACAGACCGGAACCAGGCTGTCCGTCATTGTGATGCAGGTATTTATGTATCTGTAACATGATGAGACTCAGCTGTTCTGCTTGATGCAACTTATTGCTGAACAATAAGAAGGACAAAGGAGAGGACATGTTGGTGGTTCTGACAGCAGCAGAAAACCTCAGCTGAATGTGAAGAACAAAGACCTTTATTTCATGAAGATGTCCCCTGTCTCAGACCTCCAGGTCTACAGAGTCCCCGTCTCAGACCTCCAGGTCTACAGAGTCCCCGTCTCAGACCTCCAGGTCTACAGAGTCCCCGTCTCAGACCTCCAGGTCTACAGAGTCCCCGTCTCAGACCTCCAGGTCTACAGAGTCCCCGTCTCAGACCTCCAGGTCTACATAGAGTCCCCGTCTCAGACCTCCAGGTCTACAGAGTCCCCGTCTCAGACCTCCAGGTCTACATCGAGGCCCCGTCTCAGACCTCCAGGTCTACAGAGTCCCCGTCTCAGACCTCCAGGTCTACAGAGTCCCCGTCTCAGACCTCCAGGTCTACAGAGTCCCCGTCTCAGACCTCCAGGTCTACATAGAGTCCCCGTCTCAGACCTCCAGGTCTACATAGAGTCCCCGTCTCAGACCTCCAGGTCCACAGAGTCCCTGTTCTGCTAGATGGAGACAGGGAATCATTGTAAAGATCGGCAGATAAAATACTTTAATCTGTAACTGCTGTCAAACGTCAGTCTGAATATGTCTTGTGTTGTTCCAGGTTACCACAGATACCAGGTTACCACAGATACCAGGTTACCACAGATACCAGGTTACCACAGAAACCAGGTTACCACAGATACCAGGTTACCACAGATACCAGGTTACCACAGATACCAGGTTACCACAGATGGTTTTTCTCACAGACCTGATGGACTGAAGGTGAGCTCGCTTTGGATGGAGCTGTGATAGAAAGCTAGCGGGAGTATTGGGCTGAGGTGGTCAGGAAATCCCACCATGGAGTCATCAGACCTTATTATCCTGTTACTGGGATGGGTGGAGGCAGAGTTGTATGAGAAGAGGGTGTAAAGGACTGAGATGATGGTGAGATTCCCTGAGATTCATAAGCCCAGCCTGACTCTGAAAATGGTCAGACTGGGAGTCCAGGTGAGTCATGGAAGCTCCAGTCTGGGAGGATGGTAAATGCATGAAGAGCAGTACGGTGCGATTCCACGCTGCTAACCAGCAAGTCAGGCCAGATTCTCCGTCTGCCAGTAAAACTAATCAGTAAAAGACATGAAATAAAGAGCAGTGTTTGTGTGTCATTAAAGACGACATTCAGCATTTTGATCTGGGAGTCACAGGTAGTCAAGACCAGAAATATAATTACATCTTAACGACAACATGATCCAGAATAAATTAATTTGTAAAGTTGTTGCCTTAAAAAATAATGTTTTATTAACTTGGGTGACAAAGTTTAATTAACTGGAATCATTTAAGTTTGTCAAAGTTACATTAACTTTCAAAGGTCTGAGTTTGCTGAAAGTACATGAGATTATGGAAGAAAGTTGATCTGATCATTTCCTTATAATTTACAAGTGTAACTTAATAAAATCTTCTTATTTCCAACCTGCATGAGGATTTGATAGACCTGCGACCTGTCCAGTTGTTCCCGTTTCCCGCCTGATGATTACTGGTATACACTCCTTCAATTGGACTAACTTCACATGAATACCTTCATCTGAACAAAATGCAGTTCCTGTTCTGGATGGTAGTGTCCAGAATGTTGTTCCTGTTCTGGATGGTAGTGTCCAGAATGTTGTTCCTGTTCTGGATGGTAGTGTCCAGAATGTTGTTCCTGTTCTGGATGGTAGTGTCCAGAATGTTGTTCCTGTTCTGGATGGTAGTATCCAGAATGTTGTTCCTGTTCTGGATGGTAGTATCCAGAATGTTGTTCCTGTTCTGGATGGTAGTATCCAGAATGTTGTTCCTGTTCTGGATGGTAGTATCCAGAATGTTGTTCCTGTTCTGGATGGTAGTATCCAGAACATTGTTCTTGTTCTGGATGGTAGCATCCAGAATGTTGTTCCTGTTCTGGATGGTAGTATCCAGAATGTTGTTCCTGTTCTGGATGGTAGTATCCAGAATGTTGTTCCTGTTCTGGATGGTAGTATCCAGAATGATGTTCCCATTCTAGATGGTAGTATCCAGAACATTGTTCTTGTTCTGGATGGTAGTATCCAGAACGTTGTTCCTGTTCTGGATGGTAGTATCCAGAATGTTGTTCTTGTTCTGGATGGTAGTATCCAGAATGTTGTTCCTGTTCTGGATGGTAGCATCCAGAATGTTGTTCCTGTTCTGGATGGTAGTATCCAGAATGTTGTTCCTGTTCTGGATGGTAGTATCCAGAATGTTGTTCCTGTTCTGGATGGTAGTATCCAGAATGTTGTTCCTGTTCTGGATGGTAGTATCCAGAACATTGTTCTTGTTCTGGATGGTAGCATCCAGAATGTTGTTCCTGTTCTGGATGGTAGTATCCAGAATGTTGTTCCTGTTCTGGATGGTAGTATCCAGAATGTTGTTCTTGTTCTGGATGGTAGCATCCAGAATGTTGTTCCTGTTCTGGATGGTAGTATCCAGAATGTTGTTCCTGTTCTGGATGGTAGTATCCAGAATGTTGTTCTTGTTCTGGATGGTAGCATCCAGAATGTTGTTCCTGTTCTGGATGGTAGTATCCAGAATGTTGTTCCTGTTCTGGATGGTAGTATCCAGAATGTTGTTCCTGTTCTGGATGGTAGCATCCAGAATGTTGTTCCTGTTCTGGATGGTAGTATCCAGAATGTTCTTCCTGTTCTGGATGGTAGTATCCAGAATGTTGTTCCTGTTCTGGATGGTAGTATCCAGAATGTTGTTCCTGTTCTGGATGGTAGTATCCAGAACATTGTTCTTGTTCTGGATGGTAGCATCCAGAATGTTGTTCCTGTTCTGGATGGTAGTATCCAGAATGTTGTTCCTGTTCTGGATGGTAGTATCCAGAATGTTGTTCCCATTCTGGATGGTAGTATCCAGAACATTGTTCCTGTTCTGGATGGTAGTATCCAGAATGTTGTTCCTGTTCTGGATGGTAGTATCCAGAATGTTGTTCCTGTTCTGGATGGTAGTATCCAGAACGTTGTTCCCATTCTGGATGGTAGCATCCAGAATGTTCCTGTTCTGATTGGTCGCATCCAGAACATTGTTCCCGTTCTGGATGGTAGTATCTAGAATGTATCCAAGATCCACATCTATCTTTGATATCTTGAAAAACATTTTGGGGAACTTCTCCTGGATTTTCTCACCATCAACTGTGGAGTTCTATGCAGATATACTGAAAATAGTTCTTTCTATCTAACAATGAGAAAAAATCCTTCCCAACCTTCCTGCATCCAGATGCTGATCCGGATAACTCCCAACAGTTAATGGAGTCTAAGTTAAACCAAGTCTCGTTCTCAGAAACACATCATGTTGATCCCTCCAGGAGTTTTTGTGTAACATTGCTAACAGAGTCACACACACATAAACATGACACAGCGGCAAGGTAATCAATGGACAGTGAACATGACATAGTTTATTTAATCTATTTATTTAACTGTCCCCGAAAAGATCCATCCATCCACTTTCTTCACAGCTTAGTCCCTTTCAGGGTTGCAGGACACTGGAGTCTATCCCAGCAATCACTGGGCGAGAGGCGGGGTATTACTGAAATCATTAGTAACATTTTCTGTTATGTGAATTAATGATCAACCAAATAAATGAAATTAAAACTAATGAAGTATTTTTTTAAAAAAAAATCCAGAGTAATTTCAACGAATACCAAGCCCCCAAAGTAAAAGTATAAATGCGAAGTTAGCACAATGAATTGCACATTTGTTGTTGATAGAAGTGACCAGCGTTTGGAAACTTCCACCTTCATAGGATTCAGGACTAGGATCAGTAAACTGACTAAAATAAAGTCATGTCTCGTAACCAATGTTACATTTCACTGTGTGATTCCAGTTATACAAAAACCAAACAGCTGCTTTTCGTCATTTATGGAAAGCACTCCAGGGTGTGATGTCCAGTGATGGGCAAAAGCTGCAATCACACCTGATACTCTAAAAATCTCAGGTGTGCTTTTATAAAAATGACCTGTGGCCATTACATGCTCCATAACAGCCAAAGCAGGCGCGGCTGTGACCGCCTCCTGATGCACCTGCAGACATCTCTCCCTTCCCAAAGGACAAGCTGTGGGAATGTTCAGCGACGCACCCACAGCTGAACTCAGCCCTGTGATTTGAAGCTGTCTGGGCCGAATCCTTTTATCTGCTCTCTGTCAGCTTTCTGATTTAACACTCGGATCCGCATCACGTTCAGTCGCTTGTTTGCAAATGAATACAGACTCTGGGGTGGCAGATAACACAGCGTATCTTTCAAACACACACACCATCAGCACTTTCATCTTACAGCAGAGCAGGATATAAACTGCAGCAAACATAAGAGCGCCATCCACCGAGGTAATTTCTTGTTTCGTTGAGTGGCTAATCAAGGGGGCTATGCACTTTGTTTGTGAAGTGTTCTGGGAATGAGGATGGGCTGGGCTGGGATCCGGAGGGTGGCCTTCCGTTGAGCTAATAACAGATGATTAGCTCTGTGGATGACACTACTGTAAAGTAGCTGTGAGTACATCAGGAGCAAAAACGTGCATTTGTAGGCTAGTACAAAAACATCAGCTCAGTGCTAAAAAACAAGAAAAGGTGTTTGAAGGAAACACTTGGCATCATTGATTGCTTTTAATGCTGGTTGAACTCAGAGGAAAATCAGCAGGAGAGCTCAGACAGTGGCTGACATTAAGAGTTGGTCTTGATTCACATTGAAAAACAAGTTAATGTGGTGGAAATAAAAAGCTGTGTTGCCTGAAGAAACACACTCGTGTTTGTAAAGAAAAGCTAAATGTTGCAGACAAGAGGCACTAAATCTGTCTTTTTATGTGTTTTCTTGGTATTTTTCTTTATGAACACAGATTTCCTTAATATTTATATATTTTTTATGCTGTCCTATAGGAATGAAATGTGCTGGTGCTTTAGCTGCTTAATAAGATCTGTTGTGATACGTAGCAATGCCAGCTGGAAACTAATGCATGGAATAAGATCCCAAATCCAAATTAATTGAAGCGGAGACACAGCAGTAAAAAGCCTTGATAGCTTGAAATGCTGGCAGAGGGAACACTGGGAATGGAGTGTTATGTGTTAAATAGAGAAATGGCAGCAGGAACATATTCTCATAGGCCTCTTTACAGGTTGTCAAACTGTACAGGCAGATAGACTGCAGACAGGCTGGAGGAGCTGCTGCTGTGGTCCAGAACAAAGGATTTTAGTAGCTTTAACGGTAGAGTATGTCAGATTTTCATTTAAAAAAAAAAAAAAAAAAAAAACTAATAAAATAACTCTAATCATAATTAGAAAGTTTTTTGAACATGTAGGTGCCAGTCTGTCCATATTGGATGTGTTATTAAAATACAAGTTTAATTAATGACAAATGACAAAAAGCACTTTTTTTACTGGTAGGCAAACATCTAAGAAGGGTCTTTGTCATTAATTAAACTTGTATTTTTAATAACACATCATATATGGACAGACTGGAACCTACATGTTTAAAAAAAAATTCTAATTATGATTGGAGTTATTTTTTTAGTCTTTTTTTTTTTTTTAATATTGCAAATCTTACATACTCCACCTTTAAAGCAAATTGTATAAAATGTTTTGAATGTTTCTCCCCAATGACGGCTGATTAAGCATCCATCTTGCATCCTATCTTTTCTCTGATGTCTCTCTAGCAGGTAAAAGTCAGTGTGATGTTCAGTCTGGTCTTACGTCTTACATGTTCTCTTCAGGCCCAGTGCTTTTCATAAAAACCTCCACAACCTGGGGGTCTAGGTCCAGCAATGTTCTGAGCAACCTGAAAGTGCTGGACGATGAGGCGTTTCCATCCATAGCTACGTTTATTCCCTGACAGATGACCAATCTAGGATCCACTAGCCACACATATGCAAGGAGTGGTTCAGGTATCCAGCCGGCATGGCGGCGTAGTGGTTTGCAAGAGATTTGCAGGTTTGATCCTCGGCTGGATGGAGGTTTGGTCATCAGTGGCCTTTCTGTGTGGAGTTTGCATGTCTCCCTATGTATGTGTGGGTTCTCTCTGGGTACTCCGGCTTCCTCCCACCGTTGGTTAATCTAATCTGTCCCTATGAGTGAATGTGAGCGTGCGCGGTTGGTTGTCTCTCTGATGGACTGGCGAGCTGTCCAGGTGGACCTGCTGGTCGGCTGGGATAGACTTCAGATTGCTACAACCCTGAATTGGTCTAAGTGGTTAAATAAATAGATGGATGGTTTTTAGGGATCATAATTTTCACACATACACAGGAAAGCACTAAGATTAGATTCTTAGCTAGTTGATACATATTTTAGATGTGCAAGCACTGAACTTGGTAACCAGCAATTATCACCACCCACATATAGAATGATTACAAACTTTTCCTTTTCACCTGGGGTGTCCAAAGTCCATCCTCTGGGCCCGGAGTTCTGCAGGTTTTCAATCCACTTCTGCTTCAACACACCTGACTAAAGTTAAATATATCCAACAGCTAATTGAAGTTCAGCACAATGACTCATTGATGTGAGTCAGGTGTGTTGAAGGAGGGGTGCTTGGAAGACCTGCAGGAACGCGGCCCGAGGGGACCACATCAATATCAGCTTAAATTTTGCAGCAATAGTTAAATCAGTGCTTGTTACAGTGATATACTTTGCCTACTTTTCTATCCTGAAATGATATAAAATCAGTTACAAACCCAATGAAGTCAACTTGCACTATGATGAATCCCTGCTTCTATTTATTTATGTGAGGAAAGTAGGGCAGAAATGGGAGCGAAAAGTCAGAAACAAGCACAATGAAAGTGGTGGCTGTGACATCATACTGTGGCAGACATGTTGTTCATGTTGACTCACCACAGCTGTGTTAGTACAAATGTACAGCTTGACTTCTTACCAGTGAGAGAAGCACAGATACGCTACCGAAGCTCAAACAAGCTGCTCAGACAGAAATACAGATGCAGAAACTTTCATGCTAAATAGTTTTTACGTTAGGCTGTTTTTTATCACTACCTGTACCAACACAGACCAAGCTAAGAGACAGGTGTGGAACATTGTTCTGAACAACCCCAGTGACGACGTTGACAAGCCGAGCCGTCGGGGTGTGAGTCCTTCATCAGTCACTCAGAGAACTGGGTTTATGAACGAATGGTTTCCACCAAAACTAAACCTGCAGTGACTTCAAATACAAAAGCAAAGCCATAAAAAAGTGGATTTAACGTGTGTGTGATTGTCAGAACGACTACCGAGGGGACTTTTCAGCGCCTCTGGACGCGAACCATCCCATGATGGTGTCATGGACCTCTCTGCAACTGTTTCACCTTGAAACAGGCTACTAGTTCTACATGGAGCATTTCTACACCTCTCCCAGGCTCTTCCTGTCTCTCAATGTACAGAAATGTGTCCGTGGTAAACAGTGAGGGAACGGCAGGGCTGCCCTCAGACCGATGTGAACACCCTGAACAAAAGGCTTCGTCAGATGAGTCCAGGCTCTTTGTAGTCTGTGAAGTGGATGGATATGAGGGAGGCATCACTCTGCTCCACTATTCACACAGCGCTGCAGAAGAGTGTAAAAGAAGATTGAATCTGGGCAAAGGTGTCAGTTCCCTGTCTCACACCACTGATGGAGCATAATGAGTACATGGGTGGAGCTGATCACTGTGACCAGCTCATTCACTGCTGCTCTGCACACAGACGCATGCACTGCTGCAGATGTCGGGACTCTGACACCACCCTCAGCTGCTTTCGCTACCTCGCTGTGTCTGCGTCTCACCCAGAGCTGGAAGTTCATGGAAAAAGTAAAAAGCTGACACGACTTTTCACTGCTGCCTGCCTTTTAAGTGTTTAAGCTCACTCTTGACTGGGAAGAGTTTGAGTAACTTATACTGAGAATGTACTTCCAGCCACACACATCTGTTTCTCAAAGGACTTTTTCAAGGTACGGTACCCAGAGAAACCAAGCGTGACTCAGGTTGTCAAGTACATTTATACTCCTAATATGTTATGCTAAGCTTGTTGAAGGGAAAACGGTCTACAAAAACTCAGCATGTCATGTAGAAATAAGAAAAGCGCCGCGCCCCGGTCTCTGCTGATACATCATGTGATGTCTTAATGAACACTGCAGGACTCTTTGGTTTTCATACTTTTCATTCGACAGATGAATCTTTATTGCTTCGTATTAAAAAAGCAGTTTTGTCAAACGGATATGTTGCGAAGCATCCATGTGACGTCTCCTCCCGTCCGACCCGTCATGCAGTGCCGCCCGGGTCAGCATGGCTCCTCTCATTCAGCAGGTATGTCCTCCTCCCACTGCGGCCGGCACTCAGCCAACAGCTGCCTTTACGCTCCCGGCCAACAGCAGCGGTGATTGGGCCGAGTCCTGCCAGAGCTCCTATCAGCAGCCTGGCTTTGAGCCTGACAGGCTGCTGAAGCCTCACACATGCTACTTATGTTGCTGTTGGATGTGGAATTACATGCAGAATGTATGCGAGCGACAAGCAGCCGGTGAAGCTGCAGTCATGATTCATCAGGCTGTTTTCATGGTGCAGCTGAGCTGTGAGTTCCACTGAAGGAAATTTCCTTTATTCTGCAGTATTGTTGAGAAGTTAAGGACACTTTCTGTTTGACTGGGGTTCTTTGCAGCATTGTTCTAAATGAACCAGATGCTTCAGTTAACAACCCATTTAACGTCTCTGAGGTGATTTTATTCTCAGATTGCTGCTTTCTGACCTTTTCTGTCTCAACTTGCAAATGTTTCTCAGCTTATTTAAACAACTTTTTCTTAAACCTTGGTGGTATTTACTTCATTATTTTATTTAAACACTCTTGCTTAAGCTTTAATCTTCCATTTGTCATAAAAAAAGGTCTGTTCTTGAAATTTTACTGAAGTTTTCCGCTCAGTTTTCATAATTTATGGTGTCATTCAGCATGTGAAGGCTGCTTCTGATCACGCTCACACTCTCAAGTTGTTTTGGACTTTGTTCAAAGCTGTAGTTCATCATCATTACAACTATTAATTATAGATTAAAGAAATCAACAACTGTTGTTACATTCAAACATTCACTAACAATGTGTCTGGATGTATTGCGATTAAATAAGTGAAATAAACTCTCAGTTAAATGATGTCAAGGGAAGTCTTTAGTAAATTAACTTGATATTCATAAAATGTAAAAATCCGTTGGAAGATTAAAGTCTGCGGTTGTGCGATGAACTTTCTAAAGCTTCAAACAGAAGAAATAGAAAGTTATGAGAAGGTAACTTCTCATCTTCCAGCTTTTAGAGGTGTGCAGTTGGATAAAACTGTTTTTTTATTCAAGAGAAAATCTTCCCATCCTGCTTAAAAGCAGCAGAAAACCGAAAAGATTTTTCAGACCTGATTTAAGGTTTGGATCAGACTTTAGGTTTTCATGTATCATACCACAGGAAAAACGGCCTGTCCACCCCGACTGGCATCATCCAGTGACTGCTGGCCTAAGAAACATACAAATTAAAAGGAATATTCCCTTTTTACTTTCCACAGTAGTTTTACTTTACTCCTTTAACTTGCTCATTGCATCCTGGGAACAGAACTCTTCTGAAACTATCTGAAGTCCTTTGCTCTGGATTGATGTGTGTTTAGTTTCTACTGTCAGAGTTCAACAGTCTTCAGTTACCTGATGACACTTTTCTTTAGCTTCACAGATCCACAGCAAGCATGCAAAGCCTCAAAGTAAGCCCATGTTCATTGGGAATTAAACCTTTTGTGATAGTCTCTCAATACAACCAGTTTGGCTTTAAGGCACCGCTATGCTCCTAAAGACATGATTACTGAATACAGAACAAAACCTCCGTTTTTCTGGGCTTCTTTGGTGCTTCAAAAGGTTTTGACTGGGTCAATCATAAGAAACTCTTTTAAAAATTGACCCAAAAATGTTTACCCAGCTATGTTGTGTATTTTCTGACATACTGGTATGCACAGCAAAATGTATAGCCAGGGTGTATAGACAGGGTGGAGTTCTGTCTCCTGTGTTATTTAATGTGCATCTGGATGACCTGTCCACCAAACTCAGAGCCTGTGACACAGGTTGTGTGTCTGGAACCGCTGCACTGAGTCCTCTGTTATCTGCAGATGATGTAGGTGTGTTTAGTCCCAGTACGGCCGGCTTGCAGCAGCTGCTCAGTATTTGTTCAGCATATGTTCTGGAGAGAGATATCTAATATAATACAGCTAATAGCATGGCGAGGATCTGTAAAACTCAGGACGATAAGGACATAATATTTCCTCATTTACTTCCTAATGATGTTTTGCATGTTGGAAATAAAATCAAGTACAGTGGACGTCACTGAGGACTGTCAGGTGACGAGGACTTCTATGGGCGCTGCAGAGTGTTGTGTACCCGGGTTAATACTCTGGCTTGGAAGTTTGGTTGCTGTACGGAGAGCATTAAACTGCCTCTGTTCAAGGCGTATTGTACTCCTCTGAACACAGCTCACCTTTGCAAAGCCAGCCTGCAGGCAGCAGGTGGTGAATAATGATGCACTGCGAAGGTTCTTAAGGGGGCCGAGATGGACAAGTGCCACAGAAATGTTTCTCAGAGCTGGAGTGAAAATGCTGCAGCCTTTGCTTCAATCTTACGTGCAGTCTAAAGAGGTCAGAAAAGGACATAAAAGTGTGTCTCAGTAGCGTAACATGGAGCTTTCAGTCTGTCTTTTATAAAATGTCGATTTAATTCAGTCTTTGTGGATCTCGTCTGTCTCTTTAAGGACGATGAATCCAGTATCATTCTAGGAATGTCAAACAGGAGATGCTGTGAAAATACAGAATTTTATCTTTTCTTTGTTTTTTTTACAGACATTTTTGGTAGAGTGCATGTTGGTGTGTGAACTCCATCCATTTTCTATTCTGTTTATTCCAGTTCAGGCTGCAGGGAAGCTGGAGCCCATTCCAGCCATTGGCAGATGAGGCAGGTTCCCCTGGACAGGTCACCAGTCTGAACTACAAACCAGAAGAACTTTAAGTCTTCTACCCCGTCCATCAGGCGTATTCAGCAGAAGTGAAGCTGCTTTCGGCGCTGTTGTGTAGAGCTGGTTTTATGTGTACCTGCTTGTGTTTTCTCATGTCAGCAGCTTTATTGGTGTTCTCGGAGTCCACTGCTGTCCCCTTCTCATTTACCTGAGGTGCAGCGATTTAGTTTGCCATCCTGGAAGTTCTGCAGATCATCGGAGAACATCCACTAAAGCAGGGCTATTCGAGTCGGTCCCATGACAGCTGCAGCCCTGCAGGTTTTCACAGTATCCCTGCTTCAACCCACCTGACCCAAAATAAATGGATTCCGTAGTGAAGGAGGTTCTGCTCAACTCATTAATCTGAGTCAGGTGTGTTGTTGCAGGGACATGTTGGAAACCTGCAGGGCTGTGGCCCCCGTAGGACCCTGTCGAACAGCTCTGCCCTAAGGGGGGATCTCAAGGCACCAGAACAGCTTTAAAACTCCTGGTCAGATATTCTTAATTTCTATTCAACCTACGAGGGATGGAAATCAAATATTAGACATGATAGATGTTTGTGTGAATTTTCAACATTCATTCAGCCGTTCATTATCCTAACTGCTTAGTCCGATGAAGGGAAGCTGGAGTCTATCCCAGCAGTCTTTTAGGCGAAAGGCAGGGTGCACCCTGGACAGCTCGCCAGTCCATCGCAGGAATTTTCAACATAATAAATCATTATCAGGTTTCATGTGGCCACACGGCTAATTAAAGACATAAAAAAGCCAAATCAAGGACAAAATGTGGCTTTAAAAATCTTCTCATGCAGTAGCAGTGGAGTCTGATCAGGCTGAGAGGAATGTACACGTCTCGATCTGCTGCTGTGTTCTGTACGGCTCATAGGACCAGGAAGAATGTCAGTATTCGGTCTGGCATTGTTGTGTTGAAATGTGTCATCACACAGTGGCTCTACTGTTAAACTGTAGCATCTTATGACAACATTTTGAACTTTGATAAACTGGTGACCAGCTCACAGCAGATGGACCAGACCATCTGTCCACTTGTTTAATCAGAGCAACCAGTGAGTTCTTTATCAGCATCTCCACTGAACCATTATCAGTCAGCAGAACCCTTTTCCCATGTCGCAACACAATCATACATCAGTGTTTGAGAGTTCCAAGCTAGCAAAAGATGCACTACTGCGGTTTACTGCTGCGCTTTGTGAACTGATGCCTTTTATGCATGGAGGATCCCATAAGCCAGCATATGATCTACTGAACCAACATCAATGTGCATTGGCTTTCTTCGTATGCTCGGCGACCATTTCCAAACTCTGTTTACACAACTGTGTTTCCATGCAACACCTAAAACCTTTTCTTTCCCATGATGGAAAAGAAGTGAAAACGTGAATATGACTGGAAACAATGGGTTCATACCAGAGCTGTAGTGGGAAGTACAACTTCTTTAAGGAAGTTGCACAACATCACCATTATCTGGCGCATGTAAGCTATGAGACTTTGCTAACGCCTTGAATGTTGCTAGCATCTCTGTTTCCGGCCACATCACTCCCTTTTCTTTCTTTGTCACTAACCCGGAGGTCACATTTCTCCACCACCTGGTATCTTTTTTAGCAGCAAGTTGTTCAGAAGTCTTCACGTACTCCGATACATCCAGAACAGCACAGCCAGGATCCTGATGAGGAGCTGGACCTCCAGCCTTCTGCACCCTCCACGTGCCCCCACTGAACATCAAGGTGACTTAAAACCCCAAGATGAGACTGCAGCTGTGAAAAGTAGTGAATCCTGCCATTGATGTGAGAGGGGCGTGAAGTGGGTGTGGACAGACACGGCTCATGAATATTTACACATTCAGAAACAGAAACAATTAGTTCTCAGTGGAGTCATTAGAGCCACTTTTGGAATGGCTGAATTTATGGACCAAGGCTGAATTGGAGGGGATAAATTTGGAAAATAATGTTGGTTGTCTGACACCCAGAAATTGTAATTGTAAAAAAACATTCAAAATATGGGAGTTTTAATATTTTTTGTTCTGCATGATGCATTTTATCTTGGAAGTTTTCTGAGCTGAAAAGTTGGATTTGGTATAAGAAATGCCGATCTGACCATGGCTGCTGATGTTCTCAAACCCTGTGGATACAGAAAAACCTCCTAAAAACAAAGTAAAAGCTGGAAATTTAGCAAAAGACCCAACAGTAACTGGGAAATTATTCCTGAGGTTGTGTTTGTTTGTTGTTGTTCAGCTGCAGTTTTTTCTCAGGTTTACGTTGTATTCTCCTTCAGGCCTATTACACCCCCCACACGTCACCCTTCACCACCTCCGCCAGCTGAGCTTAGAAGTGGAGCTAAAGACACTTGACCTTGGCAAACCATTGGGTACAAACCAGTGGGGGCATTTTGGCATCTTAGGGCCCTGGTTCTGTGCCAGCGCTGGTGGTGTTGGGGCCCTTGGCAAAGATTATGGTCTTTGGGTGAAGCTCACTGTGGTACATTGAAACAGAGGAGGAGCTGCCAAGAGGAGGACTGGGCTGTTTATCCTGCGCTCTGACACAAAACAACAAAACATTTCTGTATCATGCGAGTCTCACAGGAACAAAAGATATTCACAGGAAATACCAGCTTTCCTCTTACGCTGTTGGTTTTCCTTGTCAATAATCCAATTAGATGATTAACAGCAGTACATGTCGCTGACAGAGCAATGTGCATGTTCAAACTGAAAATTTTTGAACCTGCACTCCACTTAGCCCTTAAACTCCCACTTCAGTGAATTAATATGATTAAAATGTGTGGAAATATATGAGGTACTTCTGCTGCCTGGTTTAGTTAATGCCAAACTATGTGTGTGTGTTATCCCACCTTTCCTTCAAATGCTGATAACTTTACTATTTCAACTGTTATAATGGTTTTTTCCTGTGTTATTGTTATTGCAACCATTTGTTAAAAAAAAAAAAAAAAAAAAAGACATTGATACTTATTATTTCTGACCAAAGCAAATAAGTGAAGTATTAACGCTCGTCAATCCCTATCATGGAAAATCTTCATTATGCAATCAGTTGTCTTCACGTCTTTAAGCCGCAACAGTAAAACATGTAAGATTTATATGTAAGAGCAGGAAAGTCTCTACAGTCTGTTTTCAGCTCATCTCCGTTTATCTTTATGTGTGTTTTAACGCTGCTCAGGCCTCCTGCCCCCATACAGCCACCCCTGTGGGCTTATAACGCTCACTGCACCTGAACAGTGGATGCACGAAAACAGATTAAAATCATGTAAAATAACTTTTACTTCTAAAAGACCACCCCTGGAATCTAACTGTAGCTGAAACCAGCGATTCACAGTGTCCCCAAAGAGAAGAGTTGGCTGTTCCTGGTCCAGAATGTAAAACTCCTGTCATATTTTTGGATCTACCTGTACATTTAGAACAGGTGTTTTCACTAACAAGCTAATTTACCTGGCTAATAAACTCTGCTCATTAAATTCAGCTGGTTTGATCGGAACAGCTGCTGGACTGGACTTTTACTTACTCTTAAAGAAGGAAAAGGTGAGGCTTTATGTTGACCTTAACTTTGGTAAAGTACAGCAGTCAGCCAGAATGCATCATGTATGGGGAAAATGAAAGCATAAAACCAAGCACGGTTTCAACACAGGGGCAGTGGAATCCACAGCTTTTTGACTGCTGCATGAAGGCAGATCCATAAAGGAAATATACCAAGGACCACTGGCCTACACCAGGAGTTGGGAACACTGGTCCTTGATGGCCACTGTTCGAGGGTTGGTGCAGTTGGTCAGGTCTAGGTTCAGCTGGACGTGAGGTCAGCTGATACCTGGATAAAGTGAAAAAGGAGGTTGTTGCATCTTCCCTGACAGAACGGCCATTTTCCAGGATGACAACAGGATTCCTGGCATCAGAATATGAAAGAGTCGTTCAGAGAACAGGAGGCATTGTTTTGGCTTGGTCACCACAGAGTCCAGACTGGAGCCCATAGAGAATCTTTGGGCTGTGCTGGAGAAGGCACAGCGGTCTGGCCCTCCCATCATCACTAAAACATCTTGAGGAAAAATTAATGCAACTCTATATGGAAATAAACGCCGTAATGCTGCAGAAGTTTATCGAGACGAAGCACAGAGAATCCTGCTGGACTGAAAGGTAAACGCAGTCCAACGAAACATTACAGTGTGTTACTGTTCGTTCACGGGAAGTGTACTTAGGATCTGGGTTTGGGTTTCACGGCATCCGCAGTTCTACCAACACCCAACAGCATCTGCCTGACCTGATCCTGTAAAAAGCACAAGTCAAGCTTTTTCCTCAGGAAATGATTTTAAAGTAAGTTATTTGTATTAGTTGCTTGAGTTTGAAGGCTTTTTAGTTTGGTTTGGAGTGAAACTTGTTTTCTTCTTTCTTCTGAGACATAATTGCAGGATTTGTGGGACCAGTCAGATACCACTCGATTGGCTGACACAGAATAAAACTATAACTAATGCTGGTCTAACGTAATTGGCTTGCTGGACTCAGTGTCATGTCAGATTAGAGAAATCTGTATACGGATTAGCTAAAGACTGACACACGGGTCAATTTCCATGTATAATGAATCATATGTGTAGCCGCTCTGTGAACACAACACGGTTAGACAGTAAATATTTTCTTCATGAAAATATTCAGTCTAACAGGAATACAGACTAAAAGCTTCTCTACATCAAATTTAAGGATCCTGAAGGGAACCAGCCTGTTTGTGAGCCTTAATGAAAATCTCACTTGACTGATTTTTAGTGTAAAGACCTCAAAGTGCGACTGAAAGAAGAAAGTTTCCCCTCTCAGGAGCGGCAGCGGCAGTTTGGCAGGCTAAAAACAGCCATTTGGAGCCACTTGCAGGGGCAGCTGTAATGATGGCAGATATTGGCAGGGGGGCAACAAAAGTCATTAGTTTTAACTAATTTCTGTGTCAAGTCTCCTTGCTATGCTGGTTAACGGTGGGGGAACGGAGGTGCTAGATGATTTGGCCGTGGAGGGAGGGTGCAGATCTCTAACAACCATTAGCATCAGGACATGATGGATGTGGCTGGCTGGGGTGCCACCGACTCAGAATCTGCAGGGTCAGCAGCTCTGATTCTCTCACTTTTCCACACACTCTCTCACTCTTCCTTTTGTTTTCTCACTCCTGGTGGAGGAACGAGCAGAGCAGGAAGATGAATGTTGCAGGGTTGAAAGAAAAAAGTCCAAGAAGTGTGGAAAGGGGCATTTGATATGAGCCCATTACAAAAGGTCAAAGCACAGTGTGAACCGGGCAGCAGCATTACTGGATGATCTATTTTTGGACTTTCATGTTGTACAACAGGGATTCCAAAAGAGAAACCGAGGCTCTGTGGCTATTAGCTTCCTCAGAGTTACGTTTAGCACACAGCGCTGTGTGGAGTCTGCTTTCAGAGCGCTTCCAGTTGGTCTGAAGGCTTTGCAGGCTGTTGCTCTTACACTCCGGGTTTTCCCGTTAGATTCGTTAAGTGAAATTTATTCTTTCTGACCTTATTTACACCTGAAAACATATAAATTACAAGACATAATGAACAAACCCATGACTATATGTTTACTGTGCAAAACGTTTGCTCCACTCATCATAGCCTCCCTGGTCGCCAGACGGTCCGGTTTGCCAGTGGCCCAGTTTCCAGAACTACCTGAACAGATTCCGGTTTTTCACAGAGCCACGGTTACATGGAGGTTTGTCATTCAGAATGAATTATTCAGTTTAAATAATTTGGAATTAAAGTATTTTTCTTTGCATTCACATAGACATAGTGATTCCAGATTGACTGATTACATGGAATAAATTGCCTTTATTCAACTCCACTAAAGAGCCGGGCGTTGGGAAGGGCTCTGATTGGACGTGCAGTGGAAGGGACTTATTTACTCTACTGGAAGAAAACAGACTCCAGATCCTGCTTCTTTTCTGTTCGGCTCCAAAAGAAAGAACACATTAAAGGTATTTTCACGTTGATTGTGACTCGTTTTGATGCAGCAGTTCGACACGAGGAGACTCCCTCACTTCTGGCAGCTGAGGAGATGGAGTATGGCGAAGCGGAGACGGGACCAGCGCAGAATACGTGCATCATAACACAAAATGATTTAAAGCAGAATTATTTAGTCCAAATGTATAACCTGAATAAATCAGCCACTTACTTTGCATCTAAGTTTTATTCAAAATTAGGTGTTTGTGAGGTCATTTCTAATCTTTTTAAAAGGATTTAATTTTTATTCTTAATTAAAATGGAATTTAAACTATATGGAGTTTTCTCATGTAAATGTGGACACTGGTGGATTTTTCATTCAGTTTCAGTCTAGTTGTACCTGAATGTAACCAGTGACTGAATGCTGAACTGGATGCTGTCAACTAGTTTCATTTTATTCAGTTTTGTTTCCTTTCATTAAATTCATTAAATTTAGCTCAACACCGTTTAATTCCATTTCATTTTGACCTGGAAGCGGCAGAAAATGGATGGATTACTGGACAGTTTGACCTTTAGAGCACACTTCACAATAAAGTCATCTGAAGGTTTGTTACATCGTCAATTCCAGCCGATCCAATCCAAGCATTTATAAGCATCACTGCAACTTGACACAAAAAAACTTCAGTGCAGATTGAGGCCATGAAACATGGTGCTCTGGACTTCAGTGCCAACCTCCATGTCACCATGTCGCACCACCGTCCACCCAGTCCTCACAACAAAGTCTGAATATTTTCCTCCCAGGTACACCACATTCACACCAGATTGAACTTGTTTTTCTCCCTCCACATGTGCTTCTCACATCTTAAAAATTACCACCATTAAAGATGAAACTATTGCATTGAACTGAGTCTTTCTGTGCTTTTTTTAGTGAGACACCCTGGCTAGTGCTGGTATCTTATGCAGTCTTACAGAAAAGGACGTAACTGCTATGATGTAGCTCTTCTCCAAGCCCAATCTGTCTCTTCGCTTTGTTTTGATCTAATTTCTTCCGTAAGAGACCTTTCCACCAACATGTTGGCTTCTTTGCCTTGCAGAGATATTTTCAGTTCATTCAGGCTGCTGAATTTATCTGCCAGATACTGTAGCTTTCTGAGCTAGTCTGCATCCTCAGACAAGGTGGCAGGGAGAAATGGGCTCCCTCCTTCAAATCAGAACTCATTCAGCAAGTTGAGTATTATCATTTTGGAGAGGGAACGTGAGCGAAGCAGCAACTGGAAGTGTTGAGCTCCCACAGAGGTGGTGAAACAGATGGACAATATGCAGCTCTGAATTACTGAAGTTAATCACCCTGCTGTTGTTCAAAACATCATGTTACATGTTTGTGATGCCAACACCTCCCTCAGTACGACACACTGAATCTACTTCATCTCTGTTTTTTCATTAGTGTGCTATAAGCCATCTTGTGGCGAATCGTTGATGCTGGTGCAGGATTTCCTGTTCAGAGCATATTCAACACATAAAACATTCCTTCTTTCTGTTTTCCCATTTAAACATTTACAGTTTTATGTATAAATACATCTTTCCACAATCGATGCATCTCACAAAAAGACCAACTGATGACTGCAGGTTCATTTAGCTGAAGTAAGAGAGAGTCATCATGTTTCCCACAACTTGCTTGATGATGTTTTTCTGCATGTTAGCAATCTTACAGGATGTTAAATCATTTTACAAGGACAGTTTTTCATTTTTCCCCCGCAGGCTTGTCTAACGTGCGATGGAGCAAAGAAAGAGCAGATCTTCAGAGTGGATATTATTTTTAGCTTTAGCGATTAGTATATATAACACATAAGAAGCCTGCAGGGCTTTGGGTGGTTTTGTTGAGGTAAATATGCAAATAACTCTGATCCCAACCTCTGCAAATAATGCTCAGGGCTACAAACAGATCGATCTGGCACTACAAATAAACCTAAGCTACAACTACTGAATTCTAAGTATCTATCCATCAGCCATCCATCCATTCATCCAGCCATCATCCATTCATCCATCCATCATCCATTCATCCATCCATACATGCATCCTTCAATCTTTCCATCCATCCATCTTTCCATCCATGTATCCATCTTTCCATCCATCCATGCATCCATTCATCCAGCCATCCATCCGTCCATCCATCCATCATCCATTCATCCATCCATACATGCATCCTTCAATCTTTCCATCCATCCATCTTTCCATCCATGTATCCATCTTTCCATCCATCCATGCATCCATGCATCCATGCATCCATCCATCCATCCATCCGTCCATCCTGACATAGCCTTTGTTAGGGTCAGTAGCAAAGGCTCTGCCTCCTGCTCGGCTCTTTGGGACTCTAGGAACCAAAAGTAAGCCTGCAGTCTGGGAAACAAATACTCTGCCAGGAATATGAGGAACTATGAGGTCCTTGACATATAGTGGTGTTTGGTTGTGGAGAGCTTTATATGTAAGATCCATCCATCTTTCCATTCCTCTATCCATCCATGCATCCTTCCATCCATCCATCCATCTCTCTATCCATCCATCATCCATTCATTCATCCATCCATCCATCTATCCTTCCATCCATCCATCCATCTCTCTATCCATCCATCCATCCATCTATCCTTCCATCCATCCATCCATCTCTCTATCCATCCATCCATCCATCTATCCTTCCATCCATCCATCCATCCCTCTATCCATCCATCCATCCATGCTGACATAGCCTTTGTCAGGGTCAGTACAGTTTTTAAAGGTCCTGAATAGGCCGTGGTGACGACTTTACCCGCTGAAAGAAGTTCCTTTAAGCTGTAGCAGAATAAAACAACATTCTGTCATCTCATTTGTTTCTCTAGAGAGCCAGTGATTATCCATCTGGCTCAAAGCAGGAGTTTGAAGTCACCACATGGTTTCACAGATTTATAGTATCTCATCTGCTTCTATATATTTGACATTTGGTTGATTTTTCAGCCACCTTCAGGTGTTCAGATGGATTCAGTGGATCTAGCTAGTTAGGTGTTCCTATCAGAATACCACTACAGGCTGAATAAGCAGAATATAGTTGTATGTTCCTTTATCTTCTCTAACACATCACATTATTCACCAACAGACAATTCTTTCACAATTTAAACAACTCTGTCTTTTCAACACCTGTGTTGGATGGATGGAATGTGACTCCCAGCTTACCTGGAAATGACAGTTTAGCACAACTCCTGTGCTTTACCCTTTCCAGTCTGTGAAAACAAAGGCTGGTCTGAGTTTTTTCAGGAAATATTTAGGTTTGCACAGTCATTCCATATGCGCTTGATAGTGTAAAAATGACATCTTTGTGGACTTGTCATTCGGAAACTGATAAAAATTAAATCATTGGTGTAAAACAGCTAATTAACAAAGGTATTTTTCATCCTCATCCACTCACTCAGAGCTTTCATCCCAATACAACTTCTAAAACCAGCACATCTCTTGTTTCTTCCAGATGAAAATATATAACACAGTTCTCAGACTTTTAACAGAGCCATGGCGTTACCAAAGCTATTTCTTCTTATTGGAAGACTATGCCTTATCAAAGTGGTTCACCTCTGTTGGCACTCCAAGGACTTAAACTTAAGTTCTCCAGACCCAGGCCCTGTACCCACAAGGGTACCAATAACCTCCTAAACATATACTAACATACCCTTGTTATGCTGACATCAGGTAAGTAGAATTCAGATGCGGACTCTGCTCAGAGTTCGAAACAAGATTTTATTCTCCCTCTTTGGGTCCAGATGATCTCCGAGACAAATGGGGAAGACAGGTTAGCGGGCGGGCGGGCGGGCGGACAGGCGGGCGGGCGGGCGGGCGGACAGGCAGGCCGGCGGGCAGGCAGAATCTCGCAGGGCATTCAACAATCTGGCAAAGAACAGCAGGCTGAGCTGGTCTTAAGTACTGCTGTTGCTGATTGCTGAAATGAAGATCAGGTGCTGATCCAGGTGCCAGGATGCCAGCCACGCCCACCAGGGAATGGGATCACAACAACCCTCATGTCATCAGAAATGCTGACGTTTGTGGGTGCTTACTTTGCTTGCTCTGCTTTTGCGCAGGGACGCACACAAGTACGCAAGTGTCGCAAATGTTTACGCACGGATCCCCTGAAGCCATTTTACATCCCACACATAGAACCCACACATCGCTGTGACAGGAATTTAAATGGCAATACAACAGTGGTGTCAGAACTGGCATCAGAGCTGGTGGGCAAGAGCAAGCAGAGCCGTATGTGATTGTTAGACCACCTAGGTTGACACTCAGTGGGTATTATTGACTAAGGAAGGAGTGTGAATCAGTCCAGTTGGTCAATCAGAATGGGGAGAGCCTACCAGTGTGTCATGCACAGTTTTATTAAAATAGGAAATGTCTATGATATTGTATGAGCATGATATAAAAAAAATATGTAAAGCCCGGCCTGTGGGCCACCGCTGGTTAAGCGGTCAAAACACGTTACTAATTGTGTTGTGTGGTGGGCAGTTGTGTTGTGTTGTGGCTTGTTGTGTAGCGACTAATTGTGTTGTGGCTAATTGTGTTGAGTTGTGGCTAATTGTGTTGTTTTGTGGTTAATTGTGTTGTGTTGCAGCTAATTGTGTAGTGTTATGGGCAATTGTGTTGTGTTGTGGTTTGTAGTGTAGTGACTAATTGTGTTGTGACTAATTGTGTTTAGGTGTGACTAACTGTTTTGTGGCTTGTTGTGTTGTGGTTTAGCTTATTGTGTTGTGACTAATTGTGTTGTGACTAATTGTGTTTAGGTGTGACTAACTGTTTTGTGGCTTGTTGTGTTGTGGTTTAGCTTATTGTGTTGTGACTAATTGTGTTGTGGCAAATTGTGTTGTATTGTTGCTCATTGTGTTGTGTCTTGCTGTGTTATGGCTTATTGTGATTAATTGGGTTGTAGTTAATTTTGTTGTGTTATGGCTAATTGTGTTGTGTTGTGGCTCATTGTGTTATGGCTCATTGTGTTGTGTTATGCCTTACTGTGTTGTGTTGTGGCTCATTGTGTTGTGTTATGGCTAATGGTGTTGTGGCTAATTGTGTTGTAGCTAATTGCGTTTTGTTACAGTTTATTGTGTTGTGGCTTTTGTGTTGTGTTGTTGCTTATTGTGACTTATTGTGTTGTAGTTAATTTTGTTGTGTTATGACTTATTGTGTTGTGGCTTTTGTGTGGTGTTGTATCTTATTGTGTTATGGCTTTTGTGTTGTGTTGTAACTTATTGTGCTTTCTTGCAGCTAATTCTGTTGTGGCTAATTGTGTTGTGTTGTGGCTTTTATGTTTTGCTGTGGCTTATTGCGCTTTTTTGCAGCTAATTGTGTTGCGGCTAAATGTGATGTGTTGTGGCTAATTGTGTTGTTTTGGTGCTAATTGTGCTGTGTTGTGGCTAATTGTGTTGTTTTGGTGCTAATTGTGTTGTGTTGTGGCTTTTATGTTTTGCTGTGGCTTATTGCGCTTTTTTGCAGCTAATTGTGTTGCGGCTAAATGTGATGTGTTGTGGCTAATTGTGTTGTGGTATGACTAATTGTGCTGTGTTGTGGCTAATTGTGTTGTTTTGGTGCTAATTGTGTTGTGTTGGTGCTATTTGTGTTGTGTTGGTGCTAATTGTGTTGTGTTGGTGCTAATTGTGTTGTGTTGGTGCTAATTGTGTTGTGTTGTGGATTTTGCTTTGCTGTGACCCTTCAAGGCCACCGTATAAATGAGTCTTTCCATCAGATTATAAAACAAATTAGCAAGAATCCAAAAGCATTTTAATGAAATAAAGAACCTCAAACAGCAACATCATGAGGATAGAACACAACTCCAGCCTTGTGTGTAAAGATAAACTTTAAGCTTTACTTTAAACATCAATTGAACTCGCAGTTCTAATGTCAAGAAGCCGACGCAGGAAAATAAAAATCCTTTTACCAAACTGTGATTTTATGGACTTTGAAGACGGACAAAAGACGCAGCCTTGGAAGCATGGTGTACATAAGATCTCTAGCGAGCAACACCTTAACCGCTAAAAGCCTGGCCTAAGAAAAACTCTAGGAAACTTCTTTATCTCGAGCTGCGCACTGGCGTAGTGGTTAGCATTATAGAGCACAGATATCAAAAGTATAGTACAGTCATAAAAAAAAAGTTGATCTTGCAGGTCCAGCATCCATAAAAAGCATTTCTTGGCTCATCTTGCAGTTGGATTAACTGCAACTCCTACCAGCACCTAAACAGGCTTTCACAGGAAATACAGCATAAATAAAGTAGTTTTTTTATTCACTTTATCTGATTAAAGAAAATATAAAAAAAAATAAAATAAAAAAGGAGCATACCAGATGCCCCAAACATATGGTAGATGACCATCATGTCATCCCACCTCTGAATCCTAACGTCGTGGATTTCTTTATCTGCACGGGGAAAATAAATTTAATTTGCACAAATACCTGAAGAAATGTAAAAACACACATGAAATAAAGAAATAAATTAGTTTTTCCCTAATTACAGCGCTGTACTTGTGAAGTGACATGCTCTGGGCTGCAGACCAATGTTTAACTCAAGCAAACTTTCTGCACGTTTTGGGAGAGTGTGAGAAATCACAGATATTTTCAAAATTAGATTATTGCCTCCGAATAAAATAAAAAGATCAATAAATGTGCAATTTCTTATATTTTCTTCTTAATTTTATAAAAAATAGATAAAATAAAATTCTTCAGATTTGTCGTTAAAATCTGTTCAAAGCTTCATTCTGTAAAGGGAAAAACAAACTCTACCAAACTGGCTCTTTTTTTGTGGAAACCAGAAGTTAATTCACATGTAAGCTTTGACTTGTTTATCTGTTGTAAGATGAATTACAAAAACTATTATAGCAAAAGAAATCTCAGGGAGAAACTCTTGATTTACTTCCAGATTCATGATACCAAGGTGAAGGGAGAAATATTGTTTATGCTGTTGCACATGGCCCCATCTGAACCCCCCGCCTTCCCACTGCATCAATTAAAATAATTGCTCTTTTCACTTCCACCTACTTTTGTTTATTCCATTAATGTTTTAGTCAAATTGCAGCCATCATAATTC
The DNA here is from genome assembly GCF_933228915.1 of Telmatherina bonti. Classification (NCBI taxonomy): domain Eukaryota; kingdom Metazoa; phylum Chordata; class Actinopteri; order Atheriniformes; family Telmatherinidae; genus Telmatherina; species Telmatherina bonti. The sequence goes on from NC_136610.1 coordinate 5,156,778, forward strand.
AACCCGAACATTGAAAAGTCCTCAGAAAGGCACTGAGATCCCAGAGAGGATAATGCAAAGCTGCATGGAGGGCTAAATGCAGCCAAGCTCCCTGCATTTCTTTGATTTTCGCTCTGCTTTGATACTGCGGCCTGCAGAACAGGACTGGAGCTGCTCTCTACACTCCCAGTGGGCAACTGTCTTTAACAAATACCTTTTGTTTGCTTCTCATCTTTGTTTTCAAGCTGGTGCTCACACTGGTCTAACACGTCAGTCTGACCGCTCCTTCTGCCTTGTTTCCTCCTCCTCTTTCCCATTTTATTTCTCCGGCTCTGTTCTTTTTATCCGGCTATCCACATGTCAGCGCAGAGAAAGCCCCTCTTGGCTTTCTGTGATCAGCTGTTAGTGTATTCCCCAAAGCAAGGCTTGTTTTTCTTGCTGGACAGCAGCATGTGAGTGGAAATGCCTCTGGCCAAACAGTACAGAAAATTAAAATCCAAACTTTTCCAGGAAATCATGACGTTTTTACACCTAGAACAGATGAACTTTGGTATCATTAAAAAAAAAAAAAAAAAAAAAAAAAAAGTTTATAAAATGAAACTGTATATTGTGAGTTTTGGAACATGTCTCACTGTTGCCTCACAGAAAGGTTTATGTGGGTTGTTTATGTCTTTTGTCCTTATGCTGGCTCTTTTTAAAACATCCTGAAGACGATGCTGGGAAACTGGCAGAATCTTCAGAAAAACCAGGATGAAGTGGTTTTAGGAGCATTCGGTTCACAAGGTCCATATTCAGCTTCTCTCATGGAGGTTGTGTCAAAGTGATTGTTTACAGTTGACTGGTGAGAAAGAGAAGACTGGTGACCCATTCAGGGTGTACCTGGGAAGGGATCCTGCCCCAGTATGGGAGATGGATGGATGGATGGATGGATGGATGGATGGATGGAATAATGGATGGATGGATGGATGGAATAATGGATGGATGGAATAATGAATCGATGGATGGAATAATGGATGGATGGATGGATGGACGGATGGATGGATGGAATAATGGATGGATGGATGGATGGATGGATGGAATAATGGATGGATGGACGGATGAATGGATGGAATAATGAATCGATGGATGGAATAATGGATGGATGGATGGAATAATGGATGGATGGATGGATGGATGGAATAATGGATGGATGGATGGATGGATGGAATAATGGATGGATGGATGGACGGATGGATGGATGGACGGATGGATGGATGGAATAATGGATGGATGGATGGATGGATGGATGGATGGAATAATGGATGGATGGATGGATGGATGGATGGAATAATGGATGGACTAGTTATTTATTTGAACTTCCATTGAAACAGAAAATATTTTCTATCAACGGTGAACTTTGTCACATTTTTAAATCCTAAATTTAAGATTTAACGTCAGAAACTGAAATAAAGTTGAGAGAAGCATTGTGATGCATGACTCTGCTCTCTTCACCAGCATCACCCCAGCTTCAGCCTTTTAGATTCCTTTCACAACAGCTTGGAAATTCCAGTTTGTTCGGGAAGATGTTAATATGCAACCAGTGATGCAGACCACAGAAGCGAAGCACCTGAAAACGTAGCTCTGCTGGCAGCGGACTGCAACGCATGGCAGAGTGGGCTCATACAGGTAAACACATATAAAAGAGTAGCCTGGAGGAATGACAAGATGAGATGTGGAAGGTGAATAAAGTTGCAGATCTGATGGAAATGTGGTCGATAATTTTCTCTGATGTGGCAGAAAGGAGGTGTCCTGCATCAACCAATAGATGAGAGAGTTTTCTGTTTGTCATGTCTTCTCCTTCAGGCATGCTTGATGCTGCGCTGACCCTGGTAAGGTGGGAAAGCCATTGTTCAAAAGGATCAATTCGTTTGACTAAATGCACTTTGCTCTTGATGTTGCACTTTCCAGCCTGAAGCCTCAAGTGGCAGCCATGTCTGGTTTCACAGCACCGTGTCCCACATCAGCAAATACTGCAGACATCAACAGTAGCAGGTCGGGTTTATCAAAGAAACTCAAAAGGAAATTATTAGAGGAAGAGGAAAGAAGGAAGTAAGAAGACAAGTCAACACTATACTGACTTTAACTGGCTGAATGTATCTCGGAGAAGAGACAAGACGCAAGAACACTAGTGTAAAATAAAAAATGAGCTCATTTTTTACCATGAAATGGTAAAGTGTCTAGGTTTCAGCATCTGATTTGCTGTTCTATTGGTGAAGAAATGTGGGTTCAAGTGAATTATTCAGATGAAGTCGTTCCACTGAAGAGACGGCTGTGGTTCTCATCGGCTTTGTATGGAATGGTAGGGCTACCCTGTCTCCTAGCAGGTAGAGTCGGCTGATATTGTCTACTCACATCACGGTACGGGAAGAGTCCTGGTCCAGTCCAACAGGAGTAGGTCAGCCTGGTCGGCCAGGTCGAAGCCTCAGCGTTACAGCGTGTTGTAAAAGCACAGCTTCAAGTCTAAATCCATCCGCAAAACAACAATAATGACAAAGAACTTTCCTTCCTACTGGATGTTCTTAACTTGTGGTCTGTTTTGACTTGAACATCCTAAATGAACATGTTTGTTTATTTTTCCCACCCCAGATCATTTACTTCCTCCGTAACTGCTACACAACTCTGGATAAAGGGCTTAAAGTTGTGAAATGGGTGTAAATATATCTTCTCCATATTTCACAGCATCCCAGTTGGTGGGTATAACACAGTTATTACCTGACAGCTCAGGCCCAGCGCAGGGACACACTGAAAACCTGCAGAGCTGCGGCCCTGTGGGACCGAGTTGAAAAGCCTTTGAACTAAGAAATTCATATAAGTTTGAAATAAGGTATGAAATGCTGGATTTAAGTTTGTTGCACTGTCTGAGTCAGTCTGACTTAGTCTACAGATTACCAAATACATGTAGGCATGTACGATAACCACATTCTCTACCTGCAAGGACCCGGCTGCGAATGCGCTGATAATCCATGATAAGGTCCATTAAAGCGAGTGAAGGCGACTGAATCAGGTGGTAAATCTCTGCATTGTTTACATTTTCACAACTTTTATTGAATTAATGAATAAAAGAAGTCATTTCTGTAGCTGTAATGATGAACAAGCAGTGCAGGGATGTGAAGGTGTGGCTACTGCACCATCCCGTTACGAGAAGCTTCTGGCTTGTTGAAGGAAGCCTCACGACGATCTGAAAACGTCCATGTGAGCCGTTTTCCCTCCTGATGGATGAAGAGCGAGTCATTTACAAGATTCAATCATCAGTCCCATAAACAAAAAAACCATAAGTGTTTCATTTGTTGGTAAAAGTGGTAGTTTTTCCCATGAAATGAAACTTTGCAGCTGTTTCGGATATTCCTGCTGGAGTTCTGAGCTCCGTCCGGCTCTCAACGAAGAACTGGCTCTTAACTACTTTCCAAACCTCAACTCGGCTTCTATCTATCTTTCTGTCAGTGCATCTCTGGGGAAATCCAAGGCCTTTGCAGAGACGCGTCCCTCTCTGTCTATTTCCTCCTCACACACACACACACACACACACACACACACACACACACACACACACACACACATTTTCTTATTCTTTGTGTAGATCTTTCCTGCTCTCTTTCCATTTCCCACCCTCTCACTGTATCAGGGGTATTTGAGGCGAAAGCAGCCATAGTTGCATCAGGAGTCATTGAGTGTGACAAGATGACGAGCATCACAGCGGCTGCAGCCTTCTGGACAACCCGCAGACTTCCAGCCTCAGCATACACAGAGATGGAGGGAAACAAACATGTTGGTAATGCCTTCTCACTTCTGTCAGCCCATTCCAAAGCCTGTACTCTGATAAATAATACATGTTGAGCTCCTCTTGCTGGCAAAGTGTCTTTGTTTCTGAAAGACTTTGCAGTATTGCATATCTGATATTGGGCACATTCTCCTTGTGGGACGATAAAAGAGCAGTAAATAAAACTGAAAGCATTTCTTAAATGAGTGAAGCATCTAACAGCACACCGAGCTCCAGGAAGTGTGTGTGGGAGGCTGTGCTCACATCAGCCGGTGATGCTAAACACAATTCTTTTTACTGAATTGCATACTTGATTCATTCCTAAAGGTGCTTGAACTGTTCCTGCACAGCAGCGATTTATTGTTCATCACTTAGCGCTGCAGTTAGCTAGCTAGCTAGCTAGCTAGCAGCAGGAACGAGTCAACTCAACTTTATTTATACAACCCTTTTAAACAACCACCTATAGCAAAGCACTGCACATAACGGGACAATTCAACAGAAAAATTTAAATAAATAACAGGGAAATAAGTGATATAATAACTGAAAACAATAAACAATTTGAAAAGAAAATACTGTTAAAAAAAAAAAAAAAAAAAAAAAACTGTCATGATTTTTCCCAGTCGTCCCTCCTGTGCTGATGAGCTGATGATTACCACCTGTGCCTCCTTCTATTTAAGCAGCGGGCCCAGGATTGTTGATTGCCAGATCGTCAGATTCTCTCTGTTCGCTTCCAGCCTTCTGTGAACCCAAGATTACCCTGTATTCCTGCCCTGTTCCCCCTTCTCCCGAGAACCTGCCTGCTCAGAGTTTTCCCCTTGCCTCTTCTCCTCGCATTACTACTCGGTGTATGGACCTTGGACTGGACATTGGACTTGGATTTTGGATTCTGGACAAACCCCCAATAACCTCGGGTGAGAGGAACTCCCTTTCTTCCTTCTTGGGCATTTTTCCCTGGAGTTGGATTCTCCCTGTGTGCCGTCTTCCACTAACCCTCCTGTCATCACCAGCAGGACACAGTTGGGGTCCTCAAGGAGGACTTCAAGCCGTCCTTGCCGTAGCCTCCTGCTTCCTTGTCCTCCGTTTATTGTCAATAAACTCTGTAACCAGTCCGGAGGTACTCTGTGTCCTTTGGGTCCCATCTCCTGTGCCGTTACAAAAACAGAACAAGAATAAAAACATTAAAACCAGTACGTAAAACAAACCACAACACATCAAAGTCCAGATAAGATCCCAGTGTGTGAGCCATAATTGTGTGTGTAATGTAGAATTTTGTGTGTGATCCCTGTCTGCAGGGGATAAGAGTGATGGCAAACGTGTTGCAGACTCCCAGTTTAAATAAAGGTTTTCATGGTTTACAGCACGGAGAACAAAATAAATCTGATGCCACACATAAACGCTGTATGAGAGTTCATCTATGAAAAGTTCTTGCTGTTGGTAAAACAGCAAGAATGGTAGATGAAATAAAAGACATTAGAAGGTAAACAGAAGGAAAATCAGCATATAATAAAACAGGTGGGGGGGCTGGGTCACCTGAAAGAAAACATGAATGGATATGACACAGTCTCTTGTTTCTAATAAAGGCTTCATTTATTTACTAAGGAAACTGACCCGCCAACAAGCCAACCGTCTAAACACTCCTCGACTCTCAACATGGACTGTTTTTCAAAATAAAAGCATGACCCACTGACCCTAGATAATTTACAAATGGGTGTAATCATTTGCTTTTTTTTACTGAAATAAATTCATCTTTGAAAAAAGAAAAAAAAGAAATCAGTGAATGATTCCAGGGTGGAAACCTGAAACCGTGACCATCCGCCGACTCCTGGCGTTTAAGACATGGGCAGCAGAAAAAAGTCTTTGTAGGATTTGCAGGAAAGGCTTCTCTCCAAATCCATCCTGAGTTCCTTCAACAGCTCCAAAATGCTGGATGAGACACATGCTCTGATTGTTTACTTCTTCATCCCTAAACTATTCTCATGAGGGTGAAAGACGTGTTTTCTGCATCTCCTTGCTTTTTTTAGATGTCTCCTGGTGACAACAACCGCAGCCATGTGCACAATTATGCACACAGGAAGCCCAATAATAAAAAAGACGAGTCAGTGAATGAGTCTGAGAGGACGAATCACGATTTAGGAGTGATTCTCCATGACTGAATGATTCATTCATGACTCACCAACATCAACAGACTGCAGATACACTCGGATCGGTGTTCACAAATAATCCTGCAGATTGGAGCATTTAAAAGCTCCATGTATGAGTGTTAAAATGTGCAGAGTGTGTCAGTGTGTTTGCAGAAGTCGCTCCAGAGTTAGGCAACAACACCAAATAAACCAAATAAACCTGCTGAGAACAAGAAAAGTCCACTGAAAAGATGTATTTGACTTAAACTTAATGCTGAGCAGTCTCCCAGCAGTGTGGTCTGAACACGTTACCTGACAGGTCTGCTGGTGGAGTCATTACTGAAGCAGAGAAACATTACGGAGTCTCTGCTTCCCAACCTTCTGTCAGCGCAGGTCAAACTAAACAACGCTGCTCTGAACTGGCCGTCTCCTCTGGAACTCCTGGTGTTCCACAGCAGCGTGTTCTCAGCCAGCTCTCAGGCTGGGTTATGATCATCACTCAGGAATATTCAGACATTCACAATGTGGAATTATCAGACACACACCGTACTCTCTTTAGAACAGACTCGTCTCTGTTACTGTGACAGTAAGACGGGATTTCCTTCTCAATGAAGCAGTTTTTAGGCCTCTGCTTGTAAATTCTGTAGGCATAGTGACATGAGTACATCTGTACACCCGCTAGGTCGATTTCAATCATTTCGGAGTGAAAGTGAAGGATGATTTGTTCAGATGAGTAAATATCAGATTAACTGGTGACGAATGATTGAAGCACAAATGTAAAAGCTTTCAGGCTTGCATGAAAAGAGAATTATATTCAGAATTAATGTAAATATTTCTGGAATTATGCAGCTCGAAACCTTTCCAATCAGAGCTGTTTTCAGATTTATGACAGGCCTACACATAAAATACTGTTGTATTGTAAATACAGTCAGACTTCTCTCATGTGCACGGCAGCAGCCCTCGACCGGCCGGTGGCTGTAAAGCGGCTGAATGCCGGCGGAACGATGTCGTGACACCGACATAAAATCTAGCAGTAAAGCTACAAACTGCAGCTCCGCTCCAGCCCAGTTAGCGGAGCTTGTTCCGGACCGCCAACACATTTTCCTCAAGATTACATGGGAAATTTTAAAGACAAAATGACAACAATGCTTTGTTATGTGTTACATTTATTCATGGTAAATAAAAGATAGCGGAGATTAAAATGTTTGGTTGAATTATTGGAGACTGTATGGAGTCTAAAGGAGCCATGGAGTGAGAAAAAATGCAGGGAAAGTCTTTTAATATTTTCCTAATCTAATCGTAGCATCCTGAATCATAATAGTCTGAAATCATATGATGGCACACACCAGTCAGCGGGGGGAAAATGGAAGGATCTTTTTAATTATTCCAGTATCATTTACAGGTCGTTAGCTCGGATCACACAATCATGTTATACGTGATCAGGCCCCAACTGTTTTTATCTGGACAGCAGCTCTACATATAAAAGGAATCTGTCACCCAACAAAAGGAAAATAAGACCGTACTGAATGAAGACCTGAACCAGGTGTAACAAAGAGATCCAATAAGCTAGCTGGGGGGGTTGCCTGCTGTGCAGGAAATGGAGTTTGTCCATTATTCTGAGGTTCAAGCTTGGTCCCCAGATGGATTTTCAGACCAGTCGGACTCTCGTGTCCCACCGTTTCCATTATTCTTGCAGTCTCCCGTTTCACTTCCAGACTTTTCTCTGGTGGATCCTCCTCTGAGCCTTCATGAGGCCTTGATCTGTGAGCCTCAGGCCTCATTGTTTCCACAGCTGCAGGTATTTCAGCTCTCCTCTCATCTCGCTTCATTCCTCCCTCATGGTGCATTGGCTTCAGGTCCTGGAGTCCAACATGTGATAGCAGAGAAAGGTTCAGTAAAAACCTGCGATAAACCTGAAGACCTGCGTTGTTAAGCGGACTGAGTTAGCAGATACTGGACTGTCAAATGTTTCATGGTTCTCTTGTTTCCAAAAGTCAGAAACATCCATGCTGCTGTAAAGTAGTGGAGTCTCCTGTGCAGGCAGCAGGATAATAAGCAGTGTGGTGGAGCTGCGGCCGTGTTCACCCTGAACCGGAGCGCAGGTCAGAGAACAGAGCACTCCGTCCGCTGCTAGTTTGCTTCTGTGCAAACAAAGCAGAAGAAGCTGGAAGTTCAAATGAAAAAGAAAAGCTTGAGAGAGTCTGGGCTGAGTGATCAACCTCCAAACTGAGTTGTGGAAGAGAAACATGTGAAACATGTGAAACGAAGCTGGAGAGTACTGCTTCACATGTACCCAGCTGACAGACAAACGGAGGCTGCTTTGTCTTCCTCCCGTTTCCCCCACCGCCCTGCCATCCTCGGCTGGGGGGATCAAAGGAACATGGCTGGAGGGCGGGTGAAAGAAGTGACGTTGTGTCTGGTAGCTGAAGAAGGACTAAGTCTGTCCAGCATGTGAACTCATTAGGAGGGAGGTAGTGCATGGTGGGTAGGGGGGGTGAGGGGGGGTTCTTGAGTTATTCCACCTGACTCACAATAACAAATACCTCCACCTAGTCTCCCCTCCCAGCCCCTTAGAAATGACCTGTCACCGCCGGTGTGGGTGGATGTGGAAGTGTTGAAGAGATATTTCTTTTCTCTGATGATTTCAGCCTCATCTGGGTCAATTACATGGCAGAGAGACAGACGGGAGGTGAGACCGGGGGCCGTTAGGGAGCGGTGCCATGCGAGGCGCTCGGAGGTAAAAATATCACCACATGCATGTGCCTCACATACTAACCAGGTTAACGCTTCTGTCTCGAACGTTTAGAGGCTTTACGCTTTGCTTTTATGAGAAATGTGGGTCGCATCTTTGTTGGCAGCGACAGCATTCAATAAATAATTATCAGTGTTTCTGCAGTCTTTTCTCTGAAGTCGCCTCAGTTCTGCGGCAGATTTTTAACTGATCTGTTTGCTTTTATCTTCAAGGTCTCGACATGTTTGTTTAATGTTTGGCGGCAGCAACAATGGCTGTTAGCTAACAGCAGATGTCTGGACCGGTCCAGAGGAAAGCACTGAATGGCCATGAAACTAAGAACAGAGAGTCCTGGGTTTTCCTGATAGTTGATGGCTTCCTCCTCCCGCAGGGGGAACATGACTCCAGTGTGTATAGGTGTATGGATGTGTGTATAGGCAGGTGTGTATGTGCGCTTATGTACATGCATATGTATATAGATTGTTCTCTGTCTCCTTTCTTTTTCTCTTTCTCTCTCTACGAGGTGTTTTTCTGTTTTCTCTTCTTTTTGATTCTCTTTCTGTCCCTCTTCTGTCCTCTCCGCTCCGGTCCAGCAATACAAACTTTGTAATACAAACAATTATGTAAAATAAATAGAAAAAAATAGAAAAATAAAATCAGAATCCAGAATATCAAGGGTAACGTTATATCTGTAAAGCTTCCCTTGGCAAAGTAAATTTGCCAGCAGAACACAGCATCCAGAAAATCATTCTGCCTGCTTTAGGACAATATAAAAATGTAAAAATAGTTTAAGTGAGTTCATTCATGGGGATCTCTGCTACGCTTGTAACTAACACAGTAACTGTTTTGAGTGGGAGTAAAGTATTGGCTCTGCCCCCCCCCCCCCCCCCCCCCCGTCCATCCACTGCCTTGTCTGAGGTTGACTCACAGCAGCAGCAGCCTGAACCGTTAAGTCGACACTATTTAAACAGGCAGAGAACAACAACTCTTCTCTTTTCTTTTGGACAACAATATCAGTCAATCATTTTTAACAAATGGTTGAGATGATATAGTTTTATATATTTAGCACCTTTAAACTCAGTACACACTGACCAAAGTGCTTTACAGAGTTAAAAGTACCATAAAAAGAAAAAGACAAACACAAACAATTAAAAATACAAAAAACATTTTTAAAATAAATCCTACTGACAGAAAAGTATTTACATCACAGGATGAGTCAAAAATAGTGAATTTTTGGCATTTCCTACGTACCAAGCGGTAGAGATGGCTCAGGCAGGTTGAGTTCTACTATTTATGTTTTTTATTGGCTCATCTTTCAGGACTGCATAATATTGAGTTCTGCGACTGAATATGTGGAGGCCGATGTGGTCGGGTGCGTGCGTCGGGGCATCTTCTGGGTGCACACTCGGAGTTTATTCTCAACATGTTGGGTGCACACTCAGAGAGTCCTTAGAGTTCACGCTTTGGGGATGTTTTGATGTGTGTGACCGCCCAAATCTGCTTTCCGTATAAAGAAACTGCAAAACCACAAAAGGCGTCTTTTGACGTCTTTTTGCGTCTTTGCCAGCCGCTGTCGTCTCATTCAGCTCAGGACTGGATCCAAGTCAAGGTTTGATGCAATCTGTTGGTTTTCGTTAACTGGGCTATGCTGAGATGTTGTGATGTGGAGCTGTTCTAATGAAGGTGAATCAAATGAACAGAAGACCACGTCCACTTCATCCGGTACTTCAGAGGAATCATAAGTCAGTCCCAGGCCACCTGAGGAGTAGTCTGTCCAGCATCCCTCCCTGGGTTTCCCTTCTGGGGACGGATCCAGTTTAAGTCAGGATCAGCAGAAAGCTCCAGTGCTGTAAAATACTCTCTGCCTTGTTCCAGTCCCAAAACACAACACAGAACATGTACAATCAACCTAAGACCAGTTCCACATCAGACAAGTCCTAAACAGACTTTTATTTGCTCACCTACAAAAACAACTGGACCCTTTCATGATGCAACAGTTTTCTTTTCACACCGCGGTCTCAACTGATCAGGCATCGTGGTCCTGCCTCAGCAAGCCCACCGCCATCTGCACAAACGTTCAGACTGTGTTCAAGCCCGGTACGCCAACAGCAGTAAGTCGCAGAAAAGCTGTGCTGTTACAATTGTCTTCATTATGTGGTGTAAAAGCCAGTTGATTGGAAATAGAAGCTCATTACATCTGGAACAAACCATTAGGTTATAGTGTGCTATAAACTGGTCAATGGCAGTTTTCCACTTTTCAAACAGAGGCTTCGCTGCAGATCCTAAAGCAAGTCCATCTGGGGGGAAACCAGCTTCAGACAGACCAACAGCTTCAGATAACCCATGCTGACATGCCCCATCCAGTCCAACATCCAGAAATCCAGAAGGAAAACTACTTCATGGATTTGTTGCTTCCTGGATATCTGGAATTGTTCAGTAAAGTCTCTGTCTGATGATGCAGCGATGGTTCTGATGTCATCAGATCATATTTCTCCAGTTTTATCGTCTCTTCGTCGGACTTTGTCAGAGACTTTCCCAGCAAAGGCAAGTTTTATTTGTACCGCCCAGTTCTTCAACAGGCTGCTTTTCAGAGACCATCAGAAAATAAAAAGCATCATTTCAAACTGAAAACACGAAAGAACAGAAAGAACATCAGATAAAAACCATTAAAAACATGATCAAGTTTAACAACTCCAGCTGAAAAGAGAGACAACAGAGACCAGAGGGTCCTTCACCCCCCCCACTTCACCGCCAGACTGCAGGTTTACTGCTGGTTCGGCAGGTTCTAAAAGCAGAAGCTTCAGTTATCAGACCGTCTCTATGGAACCAGATCCCTGCTTGGCTTCAGGAAGCAGACACTACCGGTCAGGTCAGAACTTAGTCCCGGCTCGTGTGACCCTGAGAAGCCCCCTGAGCTTGGCTACTTTGCTGTTGGGTCATGCTGCGTCTCCATTGGTCTGAAGGCTCAGACTGCTGAGGGCCTTCGTGCACAGAGCTCTTTTTTCTCTCTTTCTTTCACCTTGTGTTTCTGTACATGAAATGACACCAGCGACAGATGTTTCTTATTGTCCATACAAACAGACACTTTGTGGTATTTTAGCTTCAATGCAAAACAAGCAGAAGTTTCAAACAGTAAAGTCATAAATGTTTTACTCACCAGTCAGAAAATGATGCGAACAAACTTCCCTCCACTGTGTCCTGTTAGTACTGACTTACTTGATGGCCACTAGGCATGTATTGCATCTTTCTGGGCTTTTGTGTCTTTGGAAGAAGGATCTTTGTTGTCTGCAAAACAACTTTTCTGCATGTTTAAAAAGAAACTTTACAAAAATCTAAGAAAACTCAGAGGATTGATGCGTTTAAAACCTTTTTTTTTTTTTTACTGGCAAAAGACCTGGATGTTCCACTGATGTTCCCAGATGTTTGCACCTGTAAATATTCCTGGATCCAGGTGATTCACCCCCCCACCCCAAACCTAATAACTTATTCCCTGAATATTTATTCAAAATATGTCCATAACTCCTCCAGTTACGTCGCCAACAGACAGAAACACATGCAGACGAACCAATGGTCTATAAACCCCTGAAAACATGACCTCCACCGACTGAACGAAACTGCAGGAAACCTTTTAATGTTCAGAGATGTTTCTAGACAATAAAAACAGAAAAAGATCCTTTAAGAAGGAACAGGAAGTGACATCCAGACTTCACGAGCATTCACTTCTAAACACATCTCTTCATACATGAAGATCAGTCAAACTACGGCTCTCACTCTCCGTACGTTTCTGTTTTAATCTCAAACCGGTTCCGGTTGGTTCAGAAGGACATGCGTTTACACGAGTTGATGTTGATGTTCCATATATGCTGGACGCTGCAGACAAATATGACGGACGGCTAGTTTCCTCCGTCTCCTGCATCGGTTGTCAGCATCATTCAGTCTGTTTTCAAGCAGCTTAGCTATCTGTGATGCAGAAAACAGTTCTACTTCTGGAAGTCATGATTTGTATAGCCGACACACATCCAGTGAAGGGAACAAACCAGAGAAGTGCAAAAAAGTACAACTACAAAAACTTCAAAATAAAAAGCAGAGAAGAAGATGCAGAAGGAGAAGTTGAAGCGAACAATAAGTGTAGACATGGCGGGAGCATCTGACGAGAGGCTGCATGAGTGTCGGTAACTTCAGCCACCAAAAGCTGTCAGAACCTGGAAACGAAGCAGAACCCAGCACTGCCCACTAGTGGATGAGCTGACTTCACAAGCATGGCAACATAAAAGACGTGGAAGTATGAGGACGGCAACACGTGATGCTGGAAACGGACGTCCAGCCAGAACATTCAGATGCAGGAGAAGCAAGACAAGAGAGGTGGCGAGATCACAGCGATTCTCTGTGTGTGTGTGTGTGTGTGTGTGTGTCAGGTATGGAAACACAGGCCAGGTTGATACACCGTTAACACACTTCCACTGCTCTCAGTGGAAAGACCAAAAGCAGAAGAGCAGCGTGGGAGCTGCAGTTTCTGGAAAGGTTCTGGATCCCGGCACTGACAGGAACCTGGAAAACAGGGATGACACGTTTATCCAGCAAGCTGTGCAGCTGTCAGGAATAATGATGCCGCTGCTTTCCTGACTGATGTGTGATCTCGTCGGCTGAATGTAGGCCGACTCCTGTGATAACTAAACTCACCGACTCGAGGACAAGTCTTCTGCCCTGATTTGTACGGTGGCATAAAAACATCACTGTAGTTCAGTTCCCATCAGCTGACATGAATTGTGGATAAAACTAATTATATAATCAGAAATATTAATAGCAATGTGATTTAATAGCAGTGTGATTTAATAGCAATTTAAATAAAGTTAGATTGTGTAGATGCGCTTTTAACAGCTTTGATTACAGTTCATCAAGTATCATCTCCATAACAGAGAAAGAAAACATGAACTGTAATCAAGATTTTGACACTTCATTTGCAACAAAGGCGGCATCACAATCAGCCATATTTAATTCAGGTATAGCCTGGAAATGTTTTCATCCTGCCATTAGCAATTCTGCTTCATTAATCTTCTCTGCATCTTCACTTATTTAAAAGTTGCAACAACGGTTGCTTACACCAAAAGAAATCCTTCCCTCGCCTGGCTTTACAGTAAAAAGCTCCTTGGTATTCCAGACTTTTCAGACTAATGGGATGCTCAACACTTGCGTAGTCTCTCAGCTGGAATGAGTCCATTTTCCCGGCTCTCCAGCGACCTCGCTGTCTCTCTCTGGTGAGCTCCAGGCCATCCTGCTCTCAGGCTTCTGATCTGATTACGCATCTCTTCAGCTTGGTATCAAATTGCATTACCAGCGGCGTAGGTGCACCAGCGCTCCAGCATATCAATCTCCTACAATTATGATGCAATATCTGAAAAAAATAGCCTTTAAATGAAACATTATCAATATTTATGTCATCGCTCATTTCATAAGCTCCTCATTTTAAGGTCACAGAGATGCATTATGCAACATTATGGATCAGGGTAAAGAATGAGCTCTGGCCTTCCTGTCGTCCTTCCTGTCACATGTCCGCAGCTAAGATTAAACATCTGTAAAAATACTGTTTGTAAAATACTCTCTGTAAAAATACTGTTTGTAAAAATTCTGTTTGTAAAAATACAGTTTGTAAAAATACTGTCTGTAAAAATACTGTGAATGAAGCTTGAGTACACAGGATTATGTTTACCACGTTCACTAGGGCTGGGTGATATTGCAAATGTTGGTATTGATCCGATACCAAGTAAATCAAGGTCAATTATCGCTGATACCAATACTGATACTTTCTACTTGAAATTTTACTATCATTTAAAACTATTTGTTTTCTTTCATTATTATTTGTGATTTTGATCATAATGAAAAAAAAATAAATACTTAGAATTTTGTTGAATAAAATTTAATGGGTGAACCAGAAAATTTAAATCCAAGCCTTTTGTTTGTAAACAATAAAAACAACAATATAAAAATAAACTAATTTGTTCCCTTTTATCACACAATTATTAAAGAAAAAAATAATAGGGCAAATTTCTGTGATTGACCGTCACGGGTGTACCTTCCTCTCACCCAGTGATTGCTGGGATTGACTCCAGCTTCCCCACAACCCTTGATTGGACAAGGAAAATGGATGGATGGATGGATGATGGCTGGCTGGCTGGCTGGCTGGCTGGATGGATGGATGGATGGATGGATGGATGAAACAACGGATGGATGGATGGATGGATGGATGGATGAAACAACGGATGGATGGATGGATGAATGGATGGATGAAACTACGGATGGATGGATGGATGAATGGATGGATGAAACTACGGATGGATGGATGGATGAAACAACAGATGGATGGATGGATGGATGGATGGATGGATGGATGAAACAACGGATGGATGGATGGATGGATGGATGGATGGATGGATGGGCAACCTTTCTACACAAAAGCAAACCTACTTTTGGTTTTCTTCAATTCAC
Source organism: Telmatherina bonti (assembly GCF_933228915.1). Taxonomy (NCBI): domain Eukaryota; kingdom Metazoa; phylum Chordata; class Actinopteri; order Atheriniformes; family Telmatherinidae; genus Telmatherina; species Telmatherina bonti. The sequence continues at coordinate 5,171,887 of NC_136610.1, forward strand.
ATTTATATCTGCTAAAAACTGATTTCATCAGTGCTTGTATTAAATGAAACTAATACAAGCCCTGGGATTGATACTATTGGTATTTGGATAGATCTGTCACCCTCGCTGGCATCATTAAATAGTATATTACCTGATATATCATCCAACCTACTTACCTGACAGGTGACTTTATTTGCAGATTCCTGAATGATGATGACTCTAAAACATAGAATAAGACAATAACAGATAACATCCCTCTATTAACTGCAGAGTTGGTTGGGTTTATTCCGACATGCTGCATATTTTACCGTTGACGCCCATTTTATGGCCCGTTTTATCGGTTGTGTTCTGTAAACAGGAGGGTTTTACATGATGAAGTTCATCACAGCCAGTTCAAGTGACAGATAGAAAGAATATAATGACCAAGACAATTAATACCATGGATGAGAGCTTCCTCCCTCCTCCTCCACCTTCTATTACAATCCTTAAATATGAGTGTTTAATTAAGCAGCAATATTAATTAGGACTTTATGATATTAAGATGTGTGGGTGATGATGGGGAGGAGGGGGGAGCCAATCCGAGGCTGGTTAGAGTAAATGAGTTTAAGACAAATTACATGTAAGTGGATGTGCGGCACACTCTGCACTTTGCCACTGTGCTTAATGACAGCAAGGCTGTCGCTGTGATGGAGCTGCTGGATGATGAAGAGGAGGACGACGAAGACCCATTTTCTACTGAGGAAATACGGTGTGAATGATCATAAAACATTAGCAGCCGGTGGATAGCTGCAGTTAAACAGATTCATTATGTTTGGTGTGTGTTACCTGACTCCATGTGAGGAATTACTCTTCTGACATTTTCCAGTTTAACCGACTGAAATTTGGATTTGTGTTTAAAGGAATAGGACTGACCAGCGCCCTCGCTCCCGGATAGACGTGGAACACAGTGAGCTTGTGCTTAACACCAAGAGATGCTGGAAGTGCGGGTCAAGTCAGCTCCTTTGTTTCTCCAAGACTGAGCAGTTTTTAATTTGCGGATGAAAAGCTTTTCATCACTAAATTAAATGCCTCTTGTAGAAATATTCCAGTGCATTGAGTGATAAATGAGGGAGCTGTGAGTTGCATAATAGAGTGCTCTATCTCTGCGCCGCATATACAGATCCAGCTTACTCAGTGTCAGAACTGTACACAGTCATCCTCTCTACACACTGGCAAGTCATTCATTTGTTTCCTGTGTTACTCAGAGAAACCTTCATCAGATATGTGAGGGCATTTCTGTGTCGCAGCAGCTGACAAAGGCGTGTGGTGGGATTCTAGTCTGCTCTTGACCAGTTTGTTTAATATTATGTTTCCTATTGGAAACTGTTTCAGGGTCGATGTGTTCGTTGGGGGGTGTAGGTGGGGGTCCTTCAAGCTGATGGTGACACATCAGCTGCCTGATCGCTACATGAATCTATCAAAGAAAGATTTGATCTTGAACTTGTGTGGAGTATGAATGTGTGGGCTACTGCAGTACCATGAAGAGGCTGCTTTGCACTGATCCTTTACTTTTTCTACATAAAACCCTTTTTATTATGCGGTTTGTGACGTTAGGAACTTGTGTCCTTATGCAGAACTAACGTGAGGTTTACGTTCCCTGCTCTGCATGTCCTGCTGAACATCACCACCAACATGGAAATCCAAGTGTTTTTCACAAGTTCCTCCATAAATTTCCATCTAAGTTCTATATTTTCCAACTTTATAGGTACTGGACAGTCTGATCTAAAACTCCCGAAGAGCTTCATCCCCAAAGCATCAAAACCATCGATCCAAAACACGAAGGTCATCTTCATTTCGTCTCGATAAAGTGCAACACTGATCGAGCGACTCAGGGAAACGTTTGTATAGCTCTGCATCCCCTGCAGGTGCAAAAGGGGTTCACACACTTTCTCTGCAGTTTTGTAGAAATACTGAGGTGTGATGTCTGGTCTCTGTGCTGCAGCTGCCGGCTCTCCAGCTTCCTCTCTTCTAGCGCTTTGTCTGGCAGAGTGGATGACAGCGATAAGCGCGTTCGAGCTAAACTGGTGTGTAAACAGCATGTTCATTCATTCATTCATACATTTTCCTAATCGCTTAATCCAATTCAGGGTTGTGGGGGAGCTGGAGCCTTTTCCAGCAGTCTTTGGGCAGAAGGCAGGGTACACCCTGGACAGCTCGCCAGTCCATCGCAGGGCGTAAACGCCATGTGAACGCCATATTTCAGGTAAAATCCTGAACAGTTTGAAATGATGCCTAAATGTTTTAGCTCTCAGCTAGAGGACATGTCTGTGTAGAAGACGTCTGATCACCATGTTGCTCTGCATCCCTTCCTCTCTCTTCTCCACCAGAGCTCTGTTTGCTTTCACTCTGTAGCAGAACCAAAGCAGGCTTCACTTGAGCCCAACGGTTCTGGATCACTATGTGATGGTTCACTACACAGTTTTCTGCATTTCCACACAGGAAAACTGGGAACTTGCTGGAATGTCCGCTCTGACCACTGTGTCTTGTTGGGACTTTTCTGTTGGGGTCTCAGTCTCACCGATTCAGCCCTAAAGTTTGTCAACTGAAATCTGTTGATTGATTCGAGTGCAACCTCTCACCCAGTGATTGTGTGATAGACTCCAGCTTCCCCGCAACCCTTGATTGCACTAAGCAGACAGGAGAACAGACAGTTAGATATATGGATGGCAGCTCCATGTTTAAAGATACAAAGAAAGGAAGACTGCAAATGGCTGAATGGCCACCATTCCTCTACTGCGTTTCTGGATCACCTTGTTGGTTATTGAAGTTCTTGGAAGGCGCCACACTGTTACGTAGCTGATGCACCACCATCTGTTTCACACCCGACTAGCAGGTAAGGGTTCAGTACAACACACCATCAGTGGTGGAATTTCACCAGTTAGTTTTCAGGTTTGCAGCAGAGTGTGAATGAGAGTTCCCTGTACTCCAAACAAACGGTACTTTTCCAGCAGACCAAACAGTGGTAGTGTGATTGTGTCCTGACCCTGGAAAAGTCTTCTGGGTGGGACTTACACACATTCTGACTGCAGTATTTTTGCATCAGACTTTCAGGAAATAAGTTAATTATCAAAATAAAAGCCAGAACGTTAGAGATGAATGGATCAGAGAGGCTTTGGGACGGGATGCTGTCCATTTTGGTGATACATCATAAAGACTGACGACAGCTGCTCTATGAACCTGCTGAAAAATCAGTCCAGAAGCACTGGACAGCAAGGCTATGTTAGTACAGAGTAGCTGTACTGTTAAACAGGAAATAAAGATTTAGTTCTATAAAAAAAAAAAAAAAATCAACCAGTAAGATTTAGTCTGTAAAGAACTAGATACCTCAGGCCTCAGAGATATAAAAGGAAAAAAGAATTGGTACATCCTCAGAATGAAGGCAGATTGTCGTGTTTCCTGATTTCTTTCCCAAAGAAAGCATGGATGAAGAAAATGGATGTGAAACACTAAAAAACTCAGTCCGGTTTGGTCTGACTGATGTCAAATGAGTTCTAACAGCACCAGAGTGTGGAGAGGGCCGTCGTCAGAGGAGGTCAGATATAACTGAACTAATTCAGATTTATTTCTGTGATAGGTCTAAATCCATATGAAAACCTTTATTCTGCAAACAGGCAGGGGCTGGAAGACAGCTTTTTAATGGATTTTGGTGATAAAAGGAACATAAGACATCGATCTGTAATTTCCTAAAATATTTGATTCACAAGTGGCTTTTTAAGCGGCAGATTACTGAGAGCTGACTTGAACTTGAAGGACTGTAGTACATATCTATTTAATAGAGATGGATTTATCTGACCGAGTAGAGATGTTGATAAGAGGCAGAACATCTTGTAACAGTCACCTTGGGATGTGGTCCATGGTTCAGCTTGGGGCTGACACACGCTAAAAGAGTCTAAACTGGGCCGTTAACCAGTTTAAAAACCTGTTTCTTTAAAAATTTCAGTTGCATGAAGGGAAAGATCATTTTTCATTTTTTCTACTTTCAGTTGACACAATTTTATTTGGAAGAGCTCATGAAGTCATTACTGTTTAATGCTTAGGGAATGCATTGCTGAGCAGAAGCAGGATCTTCTTCTGGTGGGAATATACGCGCTTTTCGCTCTAAATGGCCTTTAATTTAAAAAAAAACAAAACTTTTTTTGGCTTTCCAGGCAGAGTGGCGTTCTTCCTAATTTCCCTTCCAGTAATCACAGTTAGTTTTGAGGAATGCAGCTGAATCCCAGTCTGAAAAGAGTACAGTGAGTTGGTACTTCAGTCTAGAAAGTAGAACTAAATAACTTAATTTTTCACTTTGCAATTTGTATCTCTGACTCATCTTGTTGGTATAGTGACGTTTCTAAATAACCTTCCTGCAGCTATCGATGGTCAGCAGCGTCTGGAAGCTGAGAAACTACGCTTCACAGCCTTTTTTTTTCCCGCCCACATTATTTTACGGCAGCGTTTCGTTACATGGTACACAGTTGGATGTGAAAACGCTGCATGTTTGCAGCATGGCTGATACAGCACGGAAATGCAAGAGGACATTATTGGATGAAAAGAGGACGTTATCGGATAAAAAGAGGAAAGGAAAGAGAGAAAGGGACACAGCAGGGGACAAGGGAAAGTTCAAAATCAGACCGACTTTTACAGGCAGGAGAGATCACAGAGAGGAGACAGGATGAAAGTGCAGCTGAATTAACTTCCATTAGAGGTGTCACAGTCAGAAAAACTACCTAAGCTCTGTAGTATTCAGTAGTGAGGTTTTAAAGTATCAATAGTTTGAAGAGTAGATCAGTCAATAAGAAAATCCAACGATATGGAGGATAAATTTTAGGATTAATCACAAACATACATATAATGTATGATGCTGTTTTACAGTCATTTGGCAGACGATTTGGTCCAAAATGACTTACATGTGATAAATAATCAATTTACCTAACATGCATGTTTTGTGGGTAGGAGGAAGCCAAACCACCTGGAGAGAATCCACACATGCACGGGGAGAACATGCAAATTACACACAAAAGTAAACTGTTCAAACCCCACCTGCTCAGCTGAGGCTCAAACAAGCCACGTTCTTGTCGTGACGCCACAGTGCTAACCACTACACCACCATGCTGCCCAATTAGCCAAAAATATTTATTATTAACTGTTTTTGCCTTTTCTCATAATAGTTTGTTTGGCATCTTATGGATTTGGACATGCACTGGGACATAGATTGGGACAGGGATTGGGACATGCACTGGGACATAGATTGGGACATGGATTAGGACATGCACTGGGACATAGATTGGGACATGCACTGGGACATGGATTAGGACATGCACTGGGACATGGATTAGGACTCGCACTGGGACATGGATTGGGACATGCACTGGGACATGGATTAGGACTCGCACTGGGACATGGATTGGGACATGCACTGGGACATGGATTAGGACTCGCACTGGGACCTGGATTGTGGCATGCACTGGGACATGGATTGGGACACGCACTGGGACATGGATTGGGACATGCACTGGGGCACGGATTGGGACACGCACTGGGACATGGATTAGGACTCGCACTGGGACATGGATTGGGACATGCACTGGGACATGGATTAGGACTCGCACTGGGACATGGATTGGGACATGCACTGGGACATGGATTAGGACTCGCACTGGGACCTGGATTGGGACATGCACTGGGACATGGATTGGGACACGCACTGGGACATGGATTGGGACATGCACTGGGGCACGGATTGGGACATGCACTGGGACCTGGATTGGGACACGCACTGGGACATGGATTGGGACACGCACTGGGACATGGATTGGGACATGCACTGGGACATGGATTAGGACTCGCACTGGGACATGGATTGGGACACGCACTGGGACACGGATTGGGACATGCACTGGGACATGGATTGGGACAGGGATTGGGACACGCACTGGGACATGGATTGGGACATGCACTGGGACATGGATTGGGACATGCACTGGGACATGGATTGGGCCATGCACTGGGACATGGATTGGGACAAGCACTGGGACACGGATTGGGACATGCACTGGGACATGGATTAGGACACGCACTGGGACATGGATTGGGGCATGCACTGGGACCTGGATTGGGGCATGCACTGGGACCTGGATTGGGACATGCACTGGGACATGGATTGGGACATGCACTGGGACATGGATTGGGACATGCACTGGGACATGGATTGTGACATGCACTGGGACATGGATTGGGGCATGCACTGGGACATGGATTGGGGCATGCACTGGGACCTGGATTGGGGCATGCACTGGGACATGGATTGGGACATGCACTGGGACATGGATTGGGACACGCACTGGGACATGGATTGGGGCACGCACTGGGACATGGATTGGGGCATGCACTGGGACATGGATTGGGGCATGCACTGGGACATGGATTGGGACATGCACTGGGACATGGATTGTGACATGCACTGGGACATGGATTGGGGCATGCACTGGGACCTGGATTGGGGCATGCACTGGGACATGGATTGGGACATGCACTGGGACATGGATTGGGACACGCACTGGGACATGGATTGGGGCACGCACTGGGACATGGATTGGGGCATGCACTGGGACATGGATTGGGACATGCACTGGGACACGGATTGGGACATGCACTGGGACACGGATTGGGACACGCACTGGGACATGGATTGGGACATGGATTTGGACATGCACTGGGACACGGATTGGGACATGAACTGGGACATGGATTAGGACACGCACTGGGACATGGATTAGGACACGCACTGGGACATGGATTGGGGCACGCACTGGGACATGGATTGGGACATGCACTGGGACATGGATTGTGGCACGCACTGGGACATGGATTGGGACATGCACTGGGACACGGATTGGGACATGCACTGGGACACGGATTGGGACATGCACTGGGACACGGATTGGGACATGCACTGGGACACGGATTTGACATGTACTGGGACATGGATTGGGATATGCACTGAGACATGGATTGGGGCATGCACTGGGACACGGATTGGGACATGCACTGGGACACGGATTGGGACATGCACTGGGACACGGATTGGGTCATGCACTGGGACATGGATTTGGACATGCACTGGGACACGGATTGGGACATGCACTGGGACATGGATTAGGACACGCACTGGGACATGGATTAGGACATGCACTGGGACATGGATTGGGGCACGCACTGGGACATGGATTGGGACATGCACTGGGACATGGATTGTGGCACGCACTGGGACATGGATTGGGACATGCACTGGGACACGGATTGGGACATGCACTGGGACACGGATTGGACATGTACTGAGACATGGATTGGGATATGCACTGAGACATGGATTGGGACATGCACTGGGACACGGATTGGACATGCACTGCGACATGGATTGGGACATGCACTGGGACATGCACTGGGGCACACACTGGGACACGGATTGGACATGTTCTGGGACATGGATTGGGATATGCACTGAGACATGGATTGGGACATGCACTGGGACCTGGATTGGGACATGCACTGGGACATGCACTGGGGCACACACTGGGACACGGATTGGACATGTACTGGGACATGGATTGGGATATGCACTGAGACATGGATTGGGGCATGCACTGGGACACGGATTGGGACATGCACTGGGACACGGATTGGACATGCACTGGGACACGGATTGGGACATGCACTGGGACACGGATTGGACATGCACTGCGACATGGATTGGGACATGCACTGGGACACGGATTGGACATGCACTGCGACATGGATTGGGACATGCACTGGGACATGCACTGGGGCACACACTGGGACACGGATTGGACATGTTCTGGGACATGGATTGGGATATGCACTGAGACATGGATTGGGACATGCACTGGGACCTGGATTGGGACATGCACTGGGACATGCACTGGGGCACACACTGGGACACGGATTGGACATGTACTGGGACATGGATTGGGATATGCACTGAGACATGGATTGGGGCATGCACTGGGACACGGATTGGGACATGCACTGGGACACGGATTGGACATGCACTGGGACATGGATTGGGACATGCACTGGGACACGGATTGGACATGCACTGCGACATGGATTGGGACATGCACTGGGACATGCACTGGGCACACACTGGGACACGGATTGGACATGTACTGGGACATGGATTGGGATATGCACTGAGACATGGATTGGGGCATGCACTGGGACACGGATTGGGACATGCACTGGGACACGGATTGGACATGCACTGGGACATGGATTGGGACATGCACTGGGACACGGATTGGACATGCACTGGGACATGGATTGGGACATGCACTGGGACACGGATTGGACATGCACTGCGACATGGATTGGGACATGCACTGGGACATGGATTGGGACATGCACTGGGACATGCACTGGGGCACACACTGGGACATGGATTGGGTACATCATTAATGTCTAATATGAATAACAGTCGACCAAAACTGGCCACTGAGGTAAAACGGGGATGATGGTGGAATTGACACGTCTCAAGTGTCTTCTATAGTGTTTTACACCCACACTTGAAAAGGGTGTACCCACAATAAGAAGAGCAATGTGTATTTACTCATGCGAGACGTTTTAAGGATCTTTCCACTACTTTATTTAAATCTTTTTACCATGTTACCGATCAATCAGTCAATCTGTCAGATAAAAACCCTTTAAAGCTGGGGTAGGTAATTTTGGGGAGCTAGCAGGATGTGAAAGTGGCGCCCTGTCTTGGCTCCTCTCCCTCTGGTTCTGCTCCTTGCGTGATCCGAGGCTTTTTTATTCGCAGCTTTTTCCACTAACGATTTTCTCTTTCTCGGCTGTTTAATGGGAGGAGGCAAATAAACTTCTTCTTCATTACTTTGTATTTTCATCCTAACACGCTGTTTATATGCAGGGTGTGGCTATCAGGTATGCACTGCAGGAGGGGGAGGAGGGGAGCTGGGAGAAGAAGCTTACAAAATATAAGAAATGAACAACATCATTTGGGTCGGAACGTTTGGATTGGTCAGAGTTTTTACAGATTTACAGTAAACTGAGGGGTCTAACTATATTTCTTATTGTTCATGATTACAGAATGTATAGACTACTATCAGGACGAGGAACCACTTCATCCAGAGTAAAAAAATAAATGTATCTGAGCATAATTACCTACTCCAGCTTTAATACACACATACACAGTAAAGGTAAGTACATACTCCACAATGCAAATGAAACCTCAGTTTAAACACTAAATTAATCAGCAGCCTACAGTGAAAGTTCATTCAACCATTTTCAAACCATCAACCTGCTAAAACAACAAACATTTATTTAACCCACCAAACAAGTTAAAATTCCTTCCTTCTCTTCCTCCTCAGCTGCCTGTTTAATAATCTTGCAGGCAACTGTTGTACAGTCAAACACACCTCTCATGACCCGCTACTCTAACAGCCATGATGAAGCCTGTCATGTATACCCGTTGGTCCATCAGAACCAGTACTCCGGTCCCAACAAACAGCATTGGTTGCGCCCTGAACTCCCATTTCCAACAGCTCAGCATGACACACACACACACACACACACACACAGTGTTTCCAAAGAGTCAAATAGGACTTTGTCCACAAAAAGACATCAAAAGATAAAATTGTAATTTGTCTATTTCAACAGAAGAAACTTCAGGTCTTAAGGTACTTCCCCAAAGAAGTGTTCCCATCCATCCAGTTTACATGTACCGACAAGTTGCTGAATCCAAACCGCACAAGAAAATGCCTGTGGAATCACACAAGGCCATGCTGAAAATAGTTTTAGCAAACAGAAATTGTTTAAAAACTGAAATATAAAAGTAAAATTCAAAGTATATCAAGAAAACAGGTCCTTGACCCCAAACTAGACCCCAGACAGTTAGCCTAATTCGATGTTCAGCTTTTTACTCTTTTCTTTTTGGGAACTTGTGATCCAGGTCATGAGGATAATAGTATCTACACAAAAATAAAGTAATCTGACCCAATCGGTCGTGGATGTCTTCTGCATGTTTTCATTGCTGGGCTGTGAGTCAATGACCAAATGTAACGGAGATGCTGCTGGAGTCTTTGTTGACTGTGGTGGATTCTCAGTACATTGTTTTCATCTATAACAGGAAGTGATGCTGTCGCCTCTCAACAAGAGACCATAGACTGTATATAAATGGTGGTGCCTCTGTGACCTCACCTGTAGGTTTCTGAAGAGCTCATTTGAAGCTCATCGGGCAGTTTCCACTTTTGCCATCTTAGCACCGTCACGCGTGTCATCTCTTCTGGAAAATACAAAAATGACAAAGAGGCAGAGCTGAGTGGGGGGCTGTGAGTGTGGGGGTGGATGACTGACACCTATCAAACTCTGACCTGCCTGTAGCTAAAAGCTACAAGATGAAATAGGTTATAAACGGAGGAGTTATAAAAAAAAATATCACTCCCCCCACAGCTGCCATGAAGGTAAACCTGACCTATTAAACCTGAAATAGTTTTTGTATCAGACTGTAAACATGTTTATTTCTGCTGTGAAGTCGGTCTTTAACATGGGAGTCTATGGGGATTTGTTTTGTTTTGGAGCCCCTAGTGGATGAAGGTAGAACTGCAGTTTCTGGCTCTTCCTCATAGACTTCCCTTTCAACCGCCAGAGGTTGTTGCTTGCAAGAGATGTTGTGTGTGTAGCCCATGGAGGTCATATGTGATTGCTGATAAAGTCTACCACTGTTGTGTCATCCATTCCCTGAAGACATAGTTTGAGTTGTGGCTTATCAAGGTAAACAGCAGACGGCTCAGAAAAGCCTGGGGGGACAATACCGTGGTCTTGGAGTGTTTTCATGCACATGAACTGTCTGGCATCCAGTATCCTTTACTGTGTTGTGTTGTGAGCCAGTGGAGCGGGCTTCCTAACCAAATGCCAGATGTGGCTGGATGAAAACAGTGATGGCAACTCTGGACACAGCTATTCTTATTCTCCAGATGTGGCAGGCAGAGGCTGAGTGCTGCCAGCGGTGAAGTGGTCAGGGCATTATGCAAGCTGAAGTGGGTGGAGTGTTGTTGCTGTAGGGAGTCTGGATGCTCTGTGGTTATTAAGAAGCCTCTCCAAGCACTTCATTGTGATAGGAGTCATGACAGAATGGCTCTTTCACATCTGAGAGTGTCTTTGTTCCCCAGCTTGAAGGAAGCATCATTAGAGCTCAGGGGCACATGTCGGGGTTTCTGGGTGGCTGGTGGAAAAATGTTCATAATTTCATTGCAGCCTCATTCCTTTTAACTTAACTATCTAATGGTGCTGGGCTATATGACCAAAATCTCATGTCCAGATACAACTCATTTTACATCCCCATAACGATATACATAACCATAAAAAGCTGTTTGTGTAACTTTGTGTCAGTCATCAGTTATGTATTAGATGTTGCTAGGCAACGGTAGCTAGATCTCCTTCCATCTGGGGGAACTATGACCGTATGACGTTCCACAGGTAAATACCTGTTGCAGCGTTTGGTCTGGAGTTTATTCTGAGCTTTCTCCTCCACTTGACGCTGCTTTTGCTGCTTTTACTCGTTGACTCTATTCTTTATTCTGGATTCTTTATCCTGATTCCTGCAGGTGATAAAATGAGTTAGTTGTGTCGGAGTCCGTTGTTGGGACTGTGTGCTAGACTCTTGTCGGTTCCACGTCGGTCTTTTTATATCCAAACTGCATCCAGACAGAAGTTTCCCTCTTTTAGGAACAAGCTCGTCAGTTTGGGTTGACTGCTCATCTTTTAGTGAATTATCCTCTGAAACACGTCTGCTACCGTCTTCCTCCATGTTTGTTTATATATTGCAGCGTGCCGTAAAGCACATCTTGGTGTAAAAGGCTGCAGTAAAGCAGCTTATCGTGGCGTAAACAATAGAGCCTCATATGAAACGATAGACATTTTCTGTCATCCAAAGGATATATATCGTCATATTGACCAGCCCCTACTATCTAATGTGTTTGGATTCCAATCTGTGAATTTAAAACATTGAAACTGGTTCTGGAACGTTAAAATGTCTCCTCCTCGGTTAGATGGCCTCAGTGAAGCCATGTCAGGATCATCCTTTAGGTGCCTGATCGATGTCTCCAACAATAGTTAAAGCAGAGTTAATGTTCTGCTTCACCTTAACTGTGTTTGGTGGAGTGTGTACTTTTTTTTTTTTTTTTTTTTTTTAGTGGGGGGGGTGGGTTCTTAAATGTGAGTACACACTCCAGAGCATGGGTGAAAAATATTGCAGAAATAAAACATCTGAAGAAATAAAAGAATGTGTTCTATCTTTTCCATCTTTCTGGCCTGAATGATGTGACCTCTGTGTATGACGATGGGAGTCCGTGCACGTGGTCAGGATTACTACACACATGTTAAAATGCACATGCATGTACATTTAAAATAACCTCCCAATCTGGAAAAGTTGCTCTGATTATAAAGTGATCAGAGTTTTTTTTGGTTCCTGATAAATGTTCCTGTTAAATGTTTGTGGATTTAGAACAGAGGTGTCCAGCTCCGGTCCTCAAGGGCCAGAATCCTGCAGGTTTTCTATGTATCCCTGCTCAGACACACCTGATTCAAATTAATTAGTAGAAGAGCTTAATCAGTTGTGCACGTCATTGGCTGTTTGATCCATTTAGTGGAAGCTAGATGTGTTGGAACAGGAATACATGGGAAACCTGCAGGACAGCGGCCCTCGAGGACCGACTTTGGACACCCCTGATTTAGAAGATTCTCTGATTTGTAAGTTGAAATAATGTAAATGAGTTAATATGTCAAATAAATAAAACACTTAAATGAATTTAAAAAAGAAAATATCTAAAGAAAATTCATATATATGGTAGGAAACTACAAAATATAATTTATCATATGTAAGGGGCTGCATGGTGGAATAGTGGTTAGCACTGTGGCCTCACAGCAAGAAGGTCACTGGTTTGATCCTTGGTTGGGGAAAGGTTTGGAGAGTGGTCTTTCTGTGTGGAGTTTGTATGTTCTCCCCATGTATGTGTGGGTTCTCTCCAGGTACACTCTTAACCCAAAGTAGTAGACTTTACTAGAAAATTGCGTGGAAACCCGTTGCCTTAAACCGTTCTAGTTTTTACACAATGATGAAACTAAATACATTTAATTGTGTCAACTAAAGAACCTCAGTACAACTTTGTAAACACATTTAAAAGTCTTTACTACAATTGATTAGTTCACATAAATTTCTTCCTAGTTGTAATAAATGAATAAATCATGAATTGTTAAAGAGAGAAAAGCCTTTAAAAAAAAGTTCAAACAGTACCAGTCCAAAGTTTGGATGCATTTTCCCATTAGATTCTAAATGAAAGTGTGTTATAATTTTTGACTGTACTGTATATGAAAATAAATTTGACAAATAAATTCAATCACTTTCATTGATCCATATGTCTGTATATTTTAAAAAAAATTAAGGCACTGATTTCTCCCCAAAAACTCACAAACGTTCAGGAATTCCAAAACTTTTTGTTAAACTGTAAACAGAGAAAATGGTAGCAAGCTAACACCGAGCTAATGTTACCAAAGCATTCATTTAACATTCGTCCTCACCACTCCACTCGTATTCTTTGCTGCCAGAACCCCCAAATTTACCAAAGTAAGGTTAACGGTCGGCTCACACGTGTAACTCGACTATCTTTTAGGTAGAAACATGTCTACAACTATAGAAAGTAATGGTGTTTACACTTACCGGTCCACAAGGTTTCACGCCATGAACATAGGAGTTGGTTGCAACCGGTTGAAACTGTTGGTATACCTTGCCGCAGGGCTGAATTTGAATAGGCCCCACCCCTTCGTTGCAAAATCATGACTTCCTAAGTTTTCTCTGCTTAACAAGATAAATATACTCTATGTTTTAGCAAAATAGTACAATCAACTAATTTGATTTAGTAATGATACACTATTTTTAAAAAACATGAAAGACTAATTAATGATAACTAAAAATAATAATTCAAATTATTATCTGGGTTAAGAGTGTACTCTGGCTTCCTCCCACCATCCAAAGACATGATGTTAGGTTAACTGGTTACTCTAAATTGCCCATGTGAGTGTGAGTGGTTGTTTGTCTCTGTGTGGCGCTGCAATGGACTGGCAAGCTGTCCAGGGTGTATCCTGCCTCTCACCCTAAGACTGCTGGGATAGGCTCCAGCTTCCCCACAACCCTTAATTGGACTAAGCAGTTAGGATAATGAATGAAGTGTGTGTGGGTGTGTAAAACATCAGGTTGCACATTGTGTTTTTTAAAGTATAGTTTATTAAATTACAGGTTTCTAATATTTATAGGTGATTATGCTGTTAGTTTCCTGGAGACCAGACTGGTGGGGTCGTGTCTCTGGACTGTAAAGGTACAGCGTTATACTGGGGGAGGACTTGGCTAGAAAAGTTTCCAGATGGGAGACAATGTTGAAAAAAGGCTGATAACCCGGTGGTAACAGGTGGGACTGGGTCTGGAGGACTCAAAGCCCTGCTGTGTAGGCCCCTGAGCAAGGCCCTTACGTTGCTGTACTTCATGATAACTTACAGTACATGTACTGGTTTCCACACTGGATGTTCCACACTTCCATATGAACTGCACGTGTCCATGTGGAGATCATCCAGAGCAAAATATAACGTGATTAAATCCAGTCTCAATCAGTCCGTTTGGGTCCACAGGGACGGAGCGGAACTGATGGAGGAGCAGATATGTAGGGATTAGTTTCATCTCGCACTGATAGCCTCTCAAGTGTTCATGATGTTTATCACAAGTATTTTTTCTTTGCTGAGAAACATTGTGGTGGTTGGAGAGCTTGCTTATGTGTAGGTCTCTAACCTTTTAGCTGCCAGAATTCACAAACAAAACAAAAGAAGAGCAGCCAGATGGTGGAAAAATTAGTGCAAGAACGAGCTTCAGTTTGTCCAAACGAAGTGCAGCAAATGCTGAGAATTCCCAAGCTAAAACAAAATCACTTCACACAGCAAGGAAAACAACAGTTTGTAATACGGATCTACTTCACAGACTTTGGCAATGAAATGAAGAATATTTTATAAACTATGTGTTTCTCTCTGCAAGCTCGTCTGAATGCAGAGAGTCTGTTAGCATCACACTGACAGGGAACCGTCGTCAGAAGCAGACTGTCCAAACAGAAAGAAGAGTCATGACTTTAATAGAAAATCTACCGAATCACGAAACCCAACAAAGGAACCAGCACTGACTAAAAAGATTTAAAACCAACAGTTTAGTTTCTTTTCTTCCACGTTTCCCTTATCCATGGTTGTGGGTGTGATTGTCTTTACTGTGTGTTGTGTTGCTGCAAACGACCCCTGCAGGGCCCAGAAAAGAACTGACTGAAGAAGGAATTTGCAGCTTCTGATCGTTGTATTTTGGGAGGTGGACTCTGCTGCCATGCATTGCTGAACAGAGTTTGTTAGTTCTCCTGGTTTCATTTTGCTGATGTGCTCCACCTGGGTCTCGTTACGGTCCGTATATCACTTGGTTCTCATTGCCGGTTCACTCTGAATCAGTTTTGTTGGAGAAGGAAACATGTAAAACATGCGGGGCGGTGATCCTGCAGATGCTGCTGCCGTGCACCAGAGCCTGAAACCTGCAACCGCCTTCCAGACCAAACAGCTCTGTCTTGTCTTATCTTGCTCCTTTAATGCAGGTTTGTTTAGTTTCAAAGTGCTTCAATCTGTTTCTGACCGCACCGTTCTGCTCAACAGAAGAACTGCTGAAGCCTCTTGACATGCGCATCACTGTGTCGATTCGATACCCTGCATCAGTACTGGAAAGTTATTCACACTTCATCACTGCATTGACAAAACCTTTCACATATTGACTAACATTTGCTCTGTCTCCAAATTCCTTAAAACAAGCGCTACATGTCACAGCCACCACCAACATCTGCGCAGCGTCCGTGATGTGCTGTGGAAGAGTTTACCAGGAGGTGCATGCATGCGGATATCTGACCAGTTACTTTGTGAATAACAGGTGTAATCAAAGTGTTTGATCCTGGCCGGGAGGACGGCATCACAAAGCCGGACCAGTTTCTGCTGGGAGGACTTTCTATCAGTTTCAGTCATTATGAACACTAGCTTTTTGGTTTAATATAAAGTTTATGATATGCAGTGTACTTTCTATAAGGCAGGAGAGAGAAGAAGTGATGATGGAGGTTGTATCGGATGTGTGGGAGCATCAGATGAACATAGAGGAGGAGAGGTTAAGTGTGTGGGAAGGTGTTTTTTTTAACTGGACATTTGAGTGTTTGGTGGCCAGCTGAGAGCTTTCAGGATCTGTTTGACCTACTTGCAAAGTGTGTGTTGGTGGTGGGAGGGGGTTTAGAGGTCAAATGGAGACTGAAGAACAAGTGTGTTGAATAAGAAACATTTCAGTTTTATCTGCTACGACAGGAAAATAAGCAATAAAACAGTTTCAGAGAAGAAATGAAGTAAAAACATGGATTTTACTGCATCGTAACTGGAGTCAGATGGGAGTTGCCGTGTGGAGAGTCTCTAATCCTGGCGGGGTTCTGGGATTTCATGTAGATGGTTTCTGAGACGACGCTAACCTGATAAATCTGACTTCCCATTTACAGTGAGAAGAAGTGAAACGGCAGTTTGGTTGTGATCCCGCTTGTTGGTTCACCTTCAGACCCTGTGTGACCAAAGAAGAGCACAGTGACGGCGGACCTTCGTCTCGTGTTTGTGCTGCTGTATCTTTGTGTGGTCCATCGAAGTGAAACCTGTTTCTGGTGGAACATTTATTCCATCTGTGAAGATGCATCGGTCCATGTACCAGATAACTAGCGGTTAGCATGCAATGCTTCTGTTGTGTTGTCTTTCCTGGTTGTATGAGGAAGCGGTGCAAACCTGGCGGTGCAAAGTGACACTGACCTCTAGAGGTCTGGAGGGCACACTGCCTGGTTTCTGGTCCTGGCTGTGTATCCCTGCATTGAGACTGTGGTTATTTTACTGTTCTGTGAAAATATTGCTTTCAAATAAAAGTTTTGTGTTTGTCATTGTCAGTGAAGAACAAGCAGCGATTAAAGAAATATGATGCTGGACGGTCCTGAGCTTGTAATAAATAGTTCCTAATCCCTCTTTAATTATCTTTACAGTCTAATTACATACATTCTTTTTCTATAATGCTTTGTCCAATTCAGAGCCACGGCGAAGCTGGAGACAATCTCTCGAATTACCAAGTGAGAGTCCAACTGGACAGGTCTCCAGTCCATAGCAGAACCAACACAGCAACAACACCTGGAGAGAATGCACACATGCTCGGGGTGTAAGGGAGATAGCTGACTACTATGGACTGTAAGGTGCCGGACGTATTCATCTCCAGTCTCAGCCCAGAGTGTTGGCCAGAACACTACTTGAGGCCAGTGCGTTTCCTTAGCTGGGTGTACATATGAATAGATGGAGGTGATAGATTTGATATGATGGGACAGGATGGGAGCTTCAAATGCTCTGAATTCTGTTCTGGGCTTTAAGGAAGGCAAATAAACAGGAGTATACATGAGTTGGGGTTTTAAACTCATAGGGAGCCGTTGCTGAATGAAAGACAGTACTTCATCTAAAGTCTAAGGTCTAAAGCCCGTTTTAGCCTTTAGCAGGCGTGAGCTACCTGCTGCGTTGTGCCAGCTCTGGAGTGAGGATACATGGTGACGTCATCTCCGCACTAGCACAGCTGCGAGGATCACGCCGAGACAAGGCACGGGACAGAACTGAACGTCCAGACTCACATAAACAACCAAAGTAAATGATTAAGTCTTTTGTACACAGATAGAAGATGCAAGCTATTCAGACCACCCTTAACTGCATTTATTTATTTAACCATAAGAACTTAGCGTGACATAAATCATACATACAGTCTCTGAGACGTTTGGCATCACTTTATGGTACAAACTTTGCTTCTAATTGTGTGGAGCACAGTGTGATTTTTCTCTTTTGTCTCCTAATGGACACCAGAAAGCAGAAGGTTACACTATAAAAATGTATTTTACATTTTGCTAAAGGGACATAAGACGTCATTATCTTCTTATCTGATGACTTTTTCATGAGCTGGGTCTTTACGGGCCGAAGCAGTTTTTTATAAAGTCAACCCTGCTCTGAGTGAACGTACCGCAGTCTGACAGCCGGGAAACTGAGCGATGTGTTTTCATCGGGAAAAGAGCAGAATTTGCAGAAGTTGGTGCTTCTTAAATTAGCAGGGGAATAATGAGATGATGAAGAAGTGGATTCATTTAGTAGAGAGTGAAGTTCCAGATGTTGGAGAGGCTATAACAGGCTCAGAGAATCTCGCTTGTGCACATTTGTGCTGCAGTTACACACTGATGATTAATTTAGTGAAGATCTGGCTCTGATGAAGAGGAGCGACGACGCCAGAACACTGATGTTACCTCCTGCTGAGGTTACAAGGAATCTTCAGTTTTAAGCTGCTGATGTCAGCTTTTCTCTACCGTGTTACCGTGACTTCGTACAGACACTTCATGGGTTCACTGATCAGTGATTCAGAGATCCACAGAGAGAAAATGACCATCAGGACTTTAACTTTGAATTATATGTCAAGATCTGTGGAAGACGTCACAAAACCCACATCTTTTTAATGTAGTTGTACTGAATCCCTGTGATACTGTTTGTTACCATAGCTACAGCATCGCTTCCGCTGGCGTGTGGTTCATGCACGAGTCGGCTCTATGACACAGTTCTTTGAAGTGAATCAGAAGAACCAGTTTCTGTCCAACAAAACTGAATCTTTAGGAGGCGCAGGACTTTTTTTTTGTTTATGTGTACACCATATGACTAGTTCTGTATGTGGAAAGAAAAGGATCATGTATGATACTCATCTCATCATGTACTCCTACTGCATGTATGACAATCATCTGTAAAGAAGAGATGAAGTGAAGTGGTTCAGACCAGAGAGAGCTGGAAGCCAGATTTAGGAGAAAAATGTTCAGACGTTCTCTTTATTCACCATATTTGCTTTGTGTGTTTCTGTGTTCAGTTTTCATTTAAAAGATTCATTAAATTATTTTAATAACAAAATCTACAAAAATAGAGGAAAAAGAAGAAAAATTGTTTCATAACAAATGACTCATAATGAGTGAAACTTAAAAGCGTGCTATGATGGTATTTAGAGTTTTCTGAGCTTTCTACAGTGTTACAGTGTTGAATCCTCATCAGACATGTGAACGACACTGTTTTTTATCACCTAAACACATGTTTGAGTTTGAGTTTGAGTTCCAGCACGCTCTCCGTTCGGTTTCCATGGCGACGAAAAACGCATCGTTTTAGAGAGTTTTTTCTACTTGGAAATCCTTGTGACGTCCCGGGGGATAAGGTTGGGTGATTGGTTACCTTCTACTGGTTAACAAGGGCATGTACAAATACATCAGGCGGGTGGAAAAAGTGGGATAAAGTTATTTCCAACGATGGCTGGTGAGTTTACCAAAGAGAGACATCCTGCTGCATTCGTTGCTGTGGGTTGCTGTTTTCCACTTCGTTTTCAGGCTCTGATTCAGGTTCCAACATGTAGGGCTGGATGCTATGTGTTGACGTTGTATTTTGTTTTTTTATTGAGTTCATATGAGCCTAATCCTTCTGTTTATGAGACGTTACAATGACGGTGAAAGCAGGTGCGGTGCGCGCTCCCGATGTAGTGCAGTGGCGGGAGGCGGGGCTTAATGCGGAAGAGTCTCAATCCACTCGTTTTGCCCGCAGGCTGATCTGACAGCCTACGGAGAGGGTCGGTCTGAAGTAAATAAAGCCATTTGTGACAATAACTCGATCAATCCCAGCCCTTCTGGGCTCAGAAATAAAAATAAATTAGCCTGAAATGCACATAATAGTTCCACTTTAATGAAGAGCCATTTGAGTCATAAGATCCGACTCAGAGAACCAAGTCATAAGAGCCAACTCTTCTAAAAGAGCTGAACTTCCCATCACTCATGCCTTCATAGTGTATCTGAAAGAAAAGACTGTCTGGATTCTAAGAAAGACTTTGAATAAGAGAAGCAGTGTGTGAGCACAGACCAGTGTGTACAGATCAATTTAAAATGCTTTGAAGACCTTTCCAGTTGTTCGGCGAGGCCACCCGTGTAGATGTAAACACGTTGTATGTTTACATGTGATGGTATTGTGTAGAAAGAAGGCACATGTACTCTTCTATGTGTGGACGCGGTTCACACAAGCTACGGCTGAAGGGAAGCCTTTGTATATGTGTCAGTACTGTGACAAACACACCTGAACGTGCAGCAACATATTCTAAAGTGCAACAAATTGTCCTCAAGGCTGAAAACAGCCGCCTTGGGGACAGATGAGGATGAAGTCTGCTGCATGAAGTCTGAAGTTTCCTGACATTTCCACCCGTTGCAACCCTGGTTAAGATAGATCAGGTGATCTGCAACACCAGTTTGCTGTGTGTAACCAGCCTCCATCCTGCACATGTCTCTGTAATAAAAACATCTCACAAAGCATTCAGTACATCTGAAATGAGAAGCTGGAATACAAACCAAATCTTCCTTTATGAGTCTGAACATTCATTTTAGAAGTGCAGCTGCTCATGTTTCCTCCAAAAACCCCAGAACCTATCGACTCTGGAAGCTACTCAGTCCTGTATGGATGAAAACACAACACAAAGTCACAAACACACAGAGTGTTTCCAGTCAGTTCCATGTGAGAGTCCACAGACTCCCGTAACGGAGCTGCCGTGGAGAGAAAATCAGCTCAGTGTGCAGTGCTGGAAGTAAATTGTGTACAAGATTTTCTGCATAAATGCTTGCAAATGTGTGTTCAGACACACACCAAGCAAATATAAACACAAAATAAATTAACACACACATTTAAACCCTACCTTCAGAATAAATGTGACACAAATGTGATCCGTTTTCCACCGTTTAGTCCAGTTAAAGGTCACAAGGAAGCTGGAGTATCCCAGCAATCACTGGGGCAGGTACACCTGGACTGGTCACCAGTCCGTCAACACAGCCTCAGTTTCATGCTACGTGGTGCGTTCAAGTGCTGCTGGAAAGCTGGGTCATCTGACATTTGATAGAATCACCTTCTTTCTATCATTATTTTCAGATAGACAGACAGACAGACAGACAGATAGATAGATAGATAGATAGATAGATAGACAGACAGACAGACAGACAGACAGACAGATAGATAGATAGATAGATAGATAGATAGACAGACAGACCAACAGATAGATAGACAGACAGACAGACAGACATACAGACAGATAGATAGATAGATAGACAGACAGACAGACAGACAGACAGACAGATAGATAGATAGATAGATAGATAGATAGATAGACAGACAGACCAACAGATAGATAGACAGACAGACAGACAGACATACAGACAGACAGACAGATAGATAGATAGATAGATAGATAGATAGATAGATAGATAGATAGATAGATAGATAGATAGACAGACAGACCAACAGATAGATAGACAGACAGACAGACAGACAGACATACAGACAGATAGATAGATAGATAGATAGATAGATAGATAGATAGATAGATAGACAGACAGACAGACAGACAGACAGACAGACAGACAGACAGACAGACAGACAGACAGATAGATAGATAGATAGATAGATAGATAGATAGATAGATAGATAGATAGATAGATAGACAGACAGACCAACAGATAGATAGATAGACAGATAGATAGATAGACAGACAGACAGACAGACAGATAGATAGATAGATAGACAGATAGACAGATAGATAGACTAATAGATAGACAGAAGTTGTAAAAGTGGGAGTGGTTTAGTAGGGATGTCATTATGACATCACGCATAATGAAATGATGTGAGGAAGTTTTGTGATGTGTGTGAAATGTTTCCTGTATAACATCTTTTACTTTACATCTGTAACGGCTTCATTATGACCTGTGTGCATTTGGACACATTTACAGTCACACAGTTGACTGATGATGCATCACACACACACACACACCTGCTGAGTCTTTCTCTCCGTACGTTGTGATGATTCATTTCTCTTCCTCTCAGACCAGGATGAGATGATGGACTCTGACGCAACACTCTTTATCTGAACCATCAGCCGCTTCGTCCCGCATCGTTGGTATAAGAAGCTCCTATTTCCTGTTCTTTCAGACACAATTTGCATTTTAACACAGTTTATTACTATTAATACACAAGTAAACAAAAACAGGAAAAACGGAAGAGACGATTGTCACCATGGTAACGACTCTGCAGTGAGAGTGATGGAAGTGTAAAAGATAAGCCCGTCCATCTTCATGTGGATATTTTCTGTTTCATCATCCCTCTCCATCAGCTCTGGACTCGTCTGCTGCGTGCTCAGGCTGCTTCCAGCTGTTTGGCCTCAGAACGTCTTGTGACTGTTGTTACTCACCTGGAAAGCTATAACTTGTCCTGCTATGGCGCGCGGAACGCCTGCTGCTATTCTGGTTGGAATCCGCGAGCGTCTACTGGCTTGTTTCACACCCGATATAGTTGGACACACGTCTACGGATGCTGCACAGGTGCTCATACTGTCACATGACAGCAGTGTGGATGACACACGCTGTCAGGACTGGTAGGTACTGCACAGTAAATCAGTTATTTACAAATATAATGTGAGATTGTATATAAATGTACGCATGAGAGGTGGGACATGAATCTAATAACTTACAGGATTTGTAATTAATCTGGATTAGTTGCATTTTAACAATATTTGCCCCAAATATATATATATATATATATATATATATATATATATATATATATATATATATATATATATATATATATATATATATATATATAAATAATATTTATATTTTTACATTTAAATGGATTTTAATGGACGACTAAATCAAATAATAGACACAGATATTTATATAATAAATTCAGGCTCTATTAGTGTTTGGGAAATTTTTTTTTTTTTTTAAAAACGGTAAGAAATTAATAAAAAAAAATCCCTGACCAACTAGGAATATTATTTTAAACACTTTAACAGATGCAGATGTTTATTAAGAGAGCAGAAGTGATCACCTCCTGCTCTGCCTGCAGCTGGAAGCTGGATGCTGCAGGAGGACCGAGCTTCAAGAGTACATTCCCATCAGGATAGTCTGCTGGACTCGGTCCGAATGGAGAGTCAGTTGTAGGGGTGTGTCCATGTGGACCAAGACTGCATTCACGCTGCAGTTTAGTCAAACGCACCAAAGCTTTCCAATAATATATCCCCATTCCCACCAGAGGGGGCGCTGCACTAGTATTTAGCAGAAGAGAGGACAAGACCGACGTGAAGAAGAAAACTCTGTTTCCTCCACCTGCCAGTTAAACATGGAGACCAAACTATGGCTGTTTTGGGTTTTTATTGTGTCTTATGCAAGTATCCTGCAGAAATCCACTGCAACAATGGACGCAGTATGAACACCAGACGAGGCAGAGGACCCTTAACACCATCGCTATGGATTTACCCACAATGCAATGCTACGCCACATGCAGGAAGAGACTTTTTTGTAGTCCACTTCCTGTATTTGGTCCACTGGAAATGGGCCGAGACCTGTGTTTGTAGGTGGACCGAGTCGGCTGCTTTGGTCTGAATAAGAATTCATTAGGCACACATTATCGCTATTATCGCTTTAGTTTTTCCAAATAAAGCGAACTTTCCGAGCCAACGGACTCAGATTCGGATCAAAAAGCTGATGTGAATGTGCCAATCATGTGTTCTTCGGACGGGGGAGGGGCTTAAGCAGCAGCCGCTGTTGCTAATGGAGATTAATCTAAGCATTATTTTAATGTTACTCACCAAGAGTCTCTTAAACCAGAAAAGTCTGTTGATATTCGCTTTTTCTTAAAGAACGCTCACTAGGAGGTCTGAAAAAAGTCTAAACATAAAGTTGTGTATTATGTTGCTGAGTTAGTAGCGGTGGTACGTGTGTGCATCGGAGTAATCATTGTGCACTGACAAACGTTCTGCGATTAAATCCATTTATTTTTAACGTGTTTTATTTTCAGTAATTAGTTAATCATAATGAAGATGTTAAAGTCCAACCTGTAGCACAGAGGCATTGTGAGGGGGGTGGACAGGGAGGGGGGCTGTAAGGCTTTAGTGCTTCATGCAGAAAGTAAGAAGGAAACATGTGAAGCTACTGAGCTGCCAGTGAGAGCTCACAGCTTTTGTTTAGCCTGCTCTCCCCACCCTACCCCCACCCCACTCACTCTGAGACACTCAGGATCCCATATCAGCATCGACGGAGGGGGGGTTCACTGGCCATTCTGAGGAGCTGTCGTCATGCCCTTTCCACAAGGGAATGATATTAAAGGATATTTACGAGCCTCTTTCCTCCAGCCATCACTGTGCAGGAGATTCACAGAGAAGACCTGAAGCTGCATCATAACATTAGAAATGGGATCTTCAGAGTTAGAGGGTCACTTTGTGCCGTGACGTCCCCCGAAGCCTCGCGCCGGCCATTAAGCTGTGCTGGATGTAAATTGACTGGGGTAAAAACCAGGATCGCTTTGACTTTTATGAAGACTCCGTCTGCGTTCTATTGTTTCAGTGTGATATTAAAACCAGAGAGAAATTAGCTTTCAAAGCATTTGATTTCATCAGACGCTCTCTGGTGGCACATGCCCCTTAGTAACGCATTTATGGCTGAGGTTTCGCTCTCAGGGAGGGGTCAGGAATTACATCCTCACTTCTGCAGAGCAAGAGGCCAAGAGTTGCAGAACTGCAAAGACAGAGATGTGGCAGCGCCTGCCGAAGGAGTGAGGAGAGAAGCTTTAGAAACAAACAAAAACAGAGCACTTGGTGGTCTTTGGCGCGTCCTTGACCTCTTCTCGGTGTTTAAGTCTCCCATGTTGGCTCAGCTGAGACCGGCGTAGAAAAGCTGCGGGGAAAGTAGGCCACCAGGGGTTGGAGGAGCTCACGCCCCACCAACCCCCGTAAAGCAGAGAGATGGCTGACAGCTCGTCCTCCCGACTCTGGGCCAAGGTGAGTCACACCACTGAGACAACCCAACTCAAGTCTGAGATCTTGGAAATGAGCGTAATCCAAAGAAGAAGCAGATGAAACGGACAGCCAGCGTTCCCGTACAGCATGTGCTTCTGCTGTCTCTCTTCCCTGGAACAGACACTCTGTTGTATAAAATATGAGACGGCTGTTTGGAATGGCATGATTTCCTTCTTCCTTCTTCTTTTGGAGCTGTCACTCCAGAGATTTGGAATTCATGACATGGATTCGCATAATGGCTTGCAAGAAACATGCAAAATGAAAGAGAGCAGGGAGAAAAAGAGACAGACAGAAGGAAAAAGTAAACTCATTTGCAAAGGGGACTGCACTTGTAATTAAATTTCAAGCTAAAAGCCATGTTCATTGTGCACTCTAATTTGCATCCCACTTAAATATGCATGAAATTATTTTGCATGAGCGGGCACAGTAGCTGCACGTGACATGTCACACCATTTGGCTGGGAGAAGACAGAGGAAGAGGAGCACATTTCCCAATTAGTTCTGATATGAACTCTGTGATTTTTCTCCTTCGTCCCGTTTCGCCGTCTTCAGATGAGCGTTTTCATCTCGCCTCTTCAGGATTTCACGTCTTCTCACAGAATCATCACGTATTGTGTGAAATAAGACTGGCCGTTATCCTGAGAGACGCTCGAACAACAAACGTCAAATGAAAGCTCTGCTTCACAACAGCTTGATCTGCCTCGCCATATATACTTATGTGTTGCCATGGCGATATCTCCACAGTGCTGCTGTGTAATTCCCGGCACCATCTTGTTCCTGACTGACTTTAATGTGCTTTATAAGATTCTCTTGCGCTGCGATTGATTCCTGCTGTGGAAGATGATCCAGGTATAAAGGAAACCGAGAAGTCGCTTTCCCTCCTGGACGTTTTGGTGTTTGGCTTGTTGGACGTCTGACTGAAATCCTCATCCAGATAAGTGTGAATCATGTGAACCAGAATCTTCTGATTGGCATGTTTCTACTCAGCAGTGTGTTGATGCCAGCCTGGCTGGTGACAGCATGCTGTCTTTTACTCTGACTTGCTCAGAAACCGTTCTGCATCCATGCAGCTTCTGCCATCTCCAAACAAGTCCATCACATGATTACCATGCAGGTCGAATCAGGGACAAAATCTTGCCTGATTTTCCACCTGTGCAAGAAAATTCTCTTATAATTCACCTGTTTTTTATCTGTTTGTCTAGGTGAGCAGATGAGCAGCGAACTGGCTGCTATGTGAGTTTATCAGCTCCGTTCCACATCACGGTGTTTAAAGTTAAAAGATGAGACAATTAAAAGTTATGAGGCAAACAAGGTTATTTTTTTAAACCAATATATGTTGAATTCTATGATTTATTGTGTGTATTACGACAGTATACTGTTTAAGTTTCATTGTAATGGAATTTAATGTGTATTACTGTATTTTTCATGCTGTCATACGGTGTCATTGATAAGAGGGTTTTGAAGATAAGTGCCCAACTTCTTCCAAAACCCCTTTTCGAACTTAAGAAGCTTATTTTATTTGTTGTTTGTTGTAACCAATATTTGTTCTTTTAAAAGTCCTTTTTTTTGTTTGAAATAAATAAATAAATGCATTTTAAAAAAGTGCATCACAGAAACAATATGAAGCCTGATTTCCAGTGAAACCAGAGAGAAAGGAAAAGCGAACACACAGCTGAGAGGAGGAGGGTATTTAACCTGCAGGTTTCAGCTGATCTGAGGCTTTCTGGGAGTTTCTTCCAGACATGTGGAGCATAGAAGCTGAAAGCAGCTTCTCCATGTCTGCTTCTGACTCTGGATCTGATGAAAGACCTGAAGAGCTCTGAGCTGGAGCGATCTCAGGGATCCACTGGAGCTGCGACATCTGCTGTGAAACATTCCTCGCATGTGTTCCTGCTCAGCGTGAGGAAACGTTTCATTAGGCTATTGCTGGAATGATTCTCGGTTGCTTTCCGTTCCTTCCTTTCCTTTAACGGCATCTCAGGCTGTTTATGTGGACTGGAGAAACACACTGTTTCTGGTTTCTTCTGGCTTGTTATGCTAATCGGGTTGTGTACGTAGAATTAAGTTGAACACGCCAGTGTGTGTGCGTATGGTAATAGATGAACTCATCAGTCAGACCAACATTATTGCTCACTGATGTGTTTTAATAGATTTTAAACAATGGATGCTCAGGCTGCTCCACGCTGGATGAATAGGATCCCATTGTGAAGCTCTGTGTTTTAATAAATCACCAAAGCAAATGCTTTGTGTTCACTAAATGGTCCACTCTCTTTCTATTAGCATCACATTTGGGGCCAGCGCTGTGAGGATGGGAGCATTTGACATGAAAGCATTCTACTGCATATTTAACACGATGGGACCTGAAGAGGAAGGATCGCGCTTTGTAAATAAGTAACAAAGACCGTGTGTGTGTGTTTGGGAAGCAGGGGTTACATGAAAGCAGGAGAGATTATCCATAGCTGGAGGTGTAACCACGCTTCTCTGTTCCAACCTCCATAATTCAGAAGCCATGGCTGTCCTCTTGTATTTTCCTCTGCTCCACTTCAGGTTGGGTCATGAAACACTTTGCTGCATTTCAACGACTGAGACATCATCGTACAGACAAAGAGACAGAGAGGGGGGGTCTGACTCCGTTTTGCACGACCCTTGTTGAAGCAAATCACAGTTCCATGTTTATGGCCCAGCAAGCGCTCTCTCGTTCCCAGTACACACTTAGCATTTTAATGAGGACCTGCCCTGCATACTAAGTGCACATTAAGCCGGCTCTATGGGGGAGAACACGGACATACATCACAGTCAAAGTGGAGGAGCACTCTTGAAATTTTAAAAGGAACAAAAGCTAAAGTTTTTCAGATCATGGGTGCGGAGGAGACTGCAGGAGAGGAGGATGGTGAGCTGATGCTGTGGTGATGGGAAAGGTTGTCTGGAGAGATCCGGCAGGTTGAAACGGCGGATGAGAGCCGACGGAGAGCGAGAATGTTTTAAAGGGATCGCAGCAGGGTGGGGACGTGGAGACGAGCTGCTTTTCACAGCGTCATGAATAGTTCTCTGTCAAGTGAAAGGTTTGGCACATAGTTATGGAGACTCAGCCATGCAGGACCCCCCATCGGTGCACACCGCTTCCTGCCTTCATGCTTTCCAGGATCTGCTCAGTGTTTCTGTTTGGAAGGAGACTTGGATGGAATCCTACCTTCTCCTCCTGTGGATGATAGACTGGGATGAAGACGTGCTCCAGTCGCCACCCTGCCCGCTGCCAGCAGCTCGTTGCAGCCTCTGCCTGTTGTGACGATGTTAAGTTTAACCCTTAACATCTTAACATAATTATCATTAAATAATCATCTCAGAAGCTGAGCTTCAAAAATCTCCAAGCCATTTATTGAAAGATACAACGTGATATTCATACAAGTTGATACAATTCAGTGTGTGTGTGTGTGTGTGTGTGTGTGTGTGTTTGCTTGGTTCAAAAGTCCAATGCATATGTCCTGATAGGTCAATGCATATGTGTGCTCTTCTTAAAGATACCATTCTGATAGGAACCCAATGTTTATCACATTTGGTCAGACCACTCTGACCGTGCACGTCACTGGAATGTCCTGCTTATCCAAACAGCACACAAAGGAAAACTTTTAACTTGTACATGAGGATTAATGAAGAACATCAATGTAAGATTAATAAAAGATTATCAAAATATGAACTGAAAATATTATAACAACTGAAATTCCCAACAGATGAGCATGCCGGCCAACAGGAGAACTTACAGAGAACGTACCTAGAACAGGATCCCGAAAGCAGACAGAAAGGTAGAGGAAGGACAGGAGCAACATGGAGAGGAAACCTGGCAAGCTTCAGTCAGGAATGTGGCATCACTGGCAAACAGCACAGACCAGCTCTGCACTGTGGGAACACTGGGAATGAAGTCTCTATGGTTACACAGAGGCCTCTCACACCGGCCGGGAACTGTTGTCGAGTTTCCCCTGAACGCCACGCAGAATAACCAGCATCTTCAGCAGGAGAAGCAGGAACACCTCGGCACTCAGAGGGTTTGGGGGAAAGTGGAGCTGCGTGGGCCAGCAGCAGACACCACCGAAGAAGAAACAAGGTCCCTCCTCCTGTCCCTGGGTCCTCCAACTACACACCAACCGGTGAAAATAAAGTTCAGACAGACTCACTGAGTCATTCATTTTCCCTGAAACACACATTTCACTGCGTTATCATGTTGCCTAGCAACCACTTTAAATTTCCTCCGGCTGTATGTGTGATGATATCCTCACATCTCACAAGACTGACCATCAACTTTCCAGGCTGTTTATATTATCTACAGCACACACACACACACACACACACACACACACACACACACACACACACACACACACACACACAGAGGAAATGTGGAGTACGGAGACGCAGATCTCCACCGAGGTGCGATCCCTCAACTTCATCTTTAAACCTGAAAGTCTGCAGTGAGCAGCAGCAGGTTGGATTGCTCCCGTGTGTTTGGAGGGGGGTCTCCATGTTCTCTGAGGTAAAACAGAGTCTGGCGACCAGACGCTGCTCCTCAGAGACTTCAGGTTTTATCTGACATGACCGTTTTAGTCCAGCAGTTCTCTGCTGGGATGTGCATGTTGCTGGGAGTGCACGTGTTTTATCCATCAGGCTCTGATTCTGTTTTATGGTAATAAAATGTCTGTTTATGTTCATCGTTTGCATCTGGAACCTGCTGTAGGTGAATAAATGTTCCCCATCCATCCGACTGCAGCTTTGCTTTGTTTTCATGTGGAATGTAGCACGTGTCAATGTGCTTTGCATGCTGTCAGAGTCTCTGATTAGAAAGAAAGAGGCGTGAAATTTCTCTTTATATTCGTAATGACGATTGGAGGGGATTTTTCACCTCGTGTGGGGAAACATATACGCAGCAAATATGTGAAAACAGCTCATTTTTTACTCTTTCTTACAAGATATTAATCAACGCGGAAGCCATCTGGTGCGTAGCGGATCACACGTATAGTTTCATTTTAATCAGAACGTAGTTGCACCTACACTGTAGCTACCTGTGAAAACGTGCAGAAGATTCCTGGAAGAACAGTCCTACAACTTTTAAAACCTTCCAACAGAAAGAAAACCTTTATGTCACCTTTACTGGAGGTGGAGGAACCTTTGCTAAATGAAAAGCTGAGAGCCAGTGGTGTGTATGCGATGGCGCTCTGAGGGGAAGGAAACCTGCACACCCTCCATGCTGCCATGTGTTTAGCCTGGAGGAATAACACACATGAATTAACCCTTGGACCCCTGAGAAGAAGGTCAGTGCCAGGGGGAGGAACTGAGTTGTGTATGTACGTGAATGTGTTAGTGTGTGTTCTTTGTGATTATGTGGAGACAACGCAACCTAATGTCTTCATGCTGCCACATCATGTGGAACTTCTTCCCCTTGGGTCAAAAAGTAAAGCAGAAGAATCTTTATTGTTCATCTGTGTATCGACAGGCAGGTTAAACACCAAGTTGGACAGCTTGGAAGGAAGCATTGTGCAGCTGTGGTCATGAGAAGCCTCACTCCTCTGATATGTGTGTGTGAGCAGGAGTGTGCATAGCATCACAGCGAGGTAACGGCTGGTTGGTACACGCGTTGCTTTAACCCTGTCCGACAGACAGACATCAGACACTGATGTTTGGAAAAGCCGAAGATGGCTGCAGGTTAAAGGGGAAACTTCAGCAGCGTGCAGGAAGGAGATATTCTTGATATACGTTGGACGTGGCAAACTGTACATTTACAGCAAAGTCAGAGGAAATGACACAAACTGAAATGACAGGCAGGTTAAAAGCAGCATGAAGTCGTCGTTTCATGTCGTTTTGCACAGATGTTGATGCCACTGTGTGTTTTAGTTTCTTATGCATCTATTACACGTTTCTTCTCTTCCAAACCATCCGTGTTAAATGTCAGCAGAAAGATCAGGAAACTCTGCTCTGATTCCACGTTTCTCCAGCAGGAAACAGAATTTCTGCGTCACTTTTCAAAATAAAGAAGTATTGAAGTTTGGCTCATTCATGGAGGCTTAATATACAGTTTGTCCATTTCAAACCTCACTGGCCACATATCCCCGGGCATCCTTTATGTTGGCGTGGTTGCTAGGCAACACATCCACCACATAGCAGTGCAGAGTTTGGAGTTCAACTCTGAGTTCTGTTGTCATTTCCAGACAACAACAAACATGGTGCTGCTGGAGGAGACGATGATGATGCTGCCCAACCATGAAACACATCGCGGAGTTTCTTCTTCTTCTTGGTTTCTTATGATGGTTGCACATCATCCAAACAGCTCAACTCTGACGTTGCAGTTTGTCCTGTTGCACGTGGTTGGAAGCCATTTTCCTTCCCAGGCAGCTGTGATGGATGCGCACCGCGTGGGACAGTTTGGGCTCCGACATCGTTACACGAACTGGAAATGATCCGTTTATCATCGCTGTTAGAAAGTAAAACGGCGTCTTCTACTTCATTTTCAGATCAACTTTCAGCTTATAAACCACAACATGACTTTTAGGATTCATACAACTTCCGAGGCATTTTGCATCATTTGAAGCCAATCTGATCCTGAACCAGCAGGAGAATGTCATCGTTTCCACTCGTCACATGTAAATAAACGGTAAATATCCCCCCAGAAAGTTCTGTTAAAGCTAAATAAAGGTTTCATCTGAAAAATATAAACGTTTCTTCTAGAGTCGGGATTTAAAGAGTCAAAATGTTTCCTCAGGTTTATCCACAAACATCCAGATGATGAAGATCCAGAACATCTGTAGATGCACACAGCCAGACCTGATGGTAACAGGCAGGGTCCAACAGGGACCAGCGGGGTTCAACAAGGTCCAGTAGGGTCCTGAAGGCTCCAGGAGGCTCAAAAAGGGTCCGGCAAGCTCCAGTAGAGTTCAGCAGGGTCCAGTAGGGTCCAGGAGGGTCCAGCAGTGTTAAGCAGGTTTCAGCAGGGTCCAGTAGGGTTCAGCAGGCTCCCGAGGG
This sequence comes from Telmatherina bonti, assembly GCF_933228915.1. NCBI lineage: Eukaryota > Metazoa > Chordata > Actinopteri > Atheriniformes > Telmatherinidae > Telmatherina > Telmatherina bonti. The sequence continues at coordinate 5,203,930 of NC_136610.1, forward strand.
ATTCAGTCCAGCAGGATCCAGTCAGGGTTTTGAGGTCTATACTCAGCTCATTCTGAGGTTTCTTCTTCCTGGTTTAGAACCAAAGCTTGCAAAGCTTTTCCAGTTGAAGTCTCTGGTTTTAATGCCTTGCTCGAGACCCACTGCTTTGTTAAACTTAGCTGAGTACGACTCAGTTTTTTATTGCTTTGCTGTTTCACTGCTTTTTGTTATTCTGGTTTTATGTGATTTATCTGATTTTACTGCTTTGTTCTTCTTTTTATAGTTGAATCCTGTAAAATACTGCTTTGAAATGAAATTAATTTCAGTTATTAAACTATTTACCTCATAGCTTAATGCTATATCTTCAGGAAAAACAAGGTTGTGTGCAACATCGCTGTGTGACTAGATGGGGTTCTGTCTGCCGGTCTGTTATGGTTGATGGAACATAGAGCTGCTCTTCTGGAGGGTTTGTAGTTTTCTATACTTGTATTTTAACATCTGAATTCATGGTTATTATTGTGACCATTTGCTCATGAAAAGCCCAACTGCATGAATCCTGTATAAATAAATCCCCCCCCGATTACAGAATGACTACCGTATTGGACTTAAAACGCCATCGTCTACCTGCTTTACTTCAGCATTCCTGTGTCCAGGCGCCTTCTGTCTCCTATGGATTGCTGTAAGAAGTCCTTCTAAAAGTTCCTTTGCTGGTCACAAACCACCATTTGCTCCTCTGAAACAGTTTGAACATAACATACGTTGGCGTCCATGACCCTGTCTGAGTGGTTAGCTGTAGGACATATCAGATATTTATCCTGCTGCATTCCACATAAAAGGCTGGAAAACTGCCAGGAACTTCCCAAACAAGGGGAACAAAGAGGCTTTGTTGGGACTTGGTTTCCTGCTGTAACGAGGCACCAACATGCCCAGAATCAGCTTCTCACTAAGATGATGCCAAGTTCAGATGTTTTATACGGTCTGAGGAATTACTCAATTATTTCTGCACTAATAACAACTTCCAGTCCTTTTTGTCCATGTTACAGGCAAAGAGAAAGGCTGTTAAATCAATCAATCAATCAATCAATTTAGTTTTATTGTCCATCCATCCATCTTCTGCCGCTTATCCTGGGTCAGGTCGTGGGGGCAGCAGCCTAAGCAGGGAAGCCCAGACTTCCCTCTCCCCAGCCACATTTGCCAACTCTGCGGGGGGATCCCGAGGCGTTCCCAGGCCAGCCAAGAGATATAATCCTTCCAGCGTGTCCTGGGTCTTCCCCGGGGTCTCCTCCCAGAGGGACGTGCCTGGAACACCTCACCAGGGAGGTGTCCAGGAGGCATCCTGACCAGATGCCCGAGTCACCTCAACTGGTTCCTCTCGATGCGGAGGAGCAGCGGCTCTACTCTGATCTCCTCCTGGATGACCGAGCTCCTCACCCTATCTCTAAGGGAGAGCCCGGCCACCCTGCGGAGGAAACTCATTTCAGCCATCTGTATGTTTTATTAATACGACACTTCTCATAAATGATTATCAGTCATTTACATCATGAAAACGTTTGAATGTTGAGAATATAGAGCCACTGCACACAGACATGCACACATCTAAAACAATCCGACCCCCCACCCATGTCTTAACTTGGTCTAAACAGAACGTAACCTACCCTGATACTGCTTTGAGAAAACTGGATCTTGGGAATCCGTCCACACCGGGAGCCACCGTGATCCCACAGGCCCCAATCGGAACAGCGCCCCCCCGCCCCCAGCTACCCAAACAAAAGCCATCCCCATGGCAACAACCAAACAGGCATTTCTCTCCTTGAGTACTAAAAAATGTCAAAAGTAGAAAAATCAAATAAACCTAAAAATAAAAAGATCAAATGAGAAACAACAAGTATGAAAGTATGACGGTGTCCATACAAACGTGTCCTCATTAAATGTTACAACACGGCACTTCCAAATAAATGAGTACAGAATTAAAAACTAATGAAACTACATTAAATAAAAAAATGAAAATAAATGGACTAAAAGCAAACAACTGATCTTACACACTAAGCAAAAAACTAAAAGCAAAAAACGTGACACACATGCAGTCAGGAAGGTCATGGACCTGCAGCCCATGCTGGAGTGTGAAGGTTCTTCTTATGCAGAGTTTCTGACCAAAGCAAGCGTCCATGTCATTCTGCTTCTTCCTGCCTCCTAAACGGAGATCAAGCTCTATGCAAGCACAGTCGGTCCACTCAGTCTGCACATGCAGACAGGCCCAGTGGATTCACACGGACTGGTGCGGCAATTTGCATCGGCCAACAGGATACACAGCCTGTGTGTGTGTGTGTGTGTGTGTGTGTGTGTGTGTGTGTGAGACCAGTTTTCTGCCAGGTCCCTTCCTCTCAGACCTGCTGATAAAAAGACATAAAAAGCACAGCTTGTCATGTCAGGGAAGAGATTCCCTGCACAGGGTGGGCTGCACACACACCAACACAAAAACACACAAGTTAACCAATCACACACATACAGGTAAATCCTCATATGCACACACACACACACAAGCAGACACACACAACTGCAGTCGACATGTTCTCAGGTGGTAAAAACGTGCTGCTCCATCTCTGATGCAATATTTAAATGTTCGATTGAAGTGTTGAACCACAGAGCAAGAAGTAGACACATGTGAGTCTTAGGAACTGACAAACTGCAATAATATGACTCTGTGTGTATGTGTGTGTGTGTGTGTGTGTGTAAATAGGTCAAGATGTAAAAGTGTGTGTGTATGTGTGTGTGTGTGCGTGTCTTCTCGCCTCCCCAAACAACGTGGCCTTTCCAAGCAAACAAGCTTGGGTTGGAGGGGATGCTGTGAGATCAAGCCTCTGATCATGAGCGCGTTGCTGGTCTGGAGCATCAGGCTGCGTTTTTACTGGGAAAAGACGGAAGTAATGATCACTGTCGCTACAGTTCATCATAAAAAGTGTGTGACAGTTGAGGGAATAGCCTGAAGCCAAAATTATGCTTCAGTGTGACAGTGAAGCAGATCTGACGTTATTTTCCTCCAACCAGACCTGCTCCTAACGACCATCACGGATGGCGCCAGCCTGACTGGTCAGCATGGGGTTGCGCTGGGATGTAACATCGCTGTAGAACTGGGCTGTAATTACTGTGGCTCAGTCAGAAGAAGGGTTGTTTGTCTAGAAGGATGAAGGTTTAATCCCCAGAATGTCAACATGTGGAAGTGTCCTCAGGCCAGATAATGAACCCCCATGTTGCCCCTGATACAGTTATGTGTTGCATAACTGTTGAGAAAACAATGTTTCATACCTAATAATAAGATGAAGAAGCACTGTGTGAGTGTGTTTGGTGATGGATGAAAGACAAACAGTGTAAAGTGTTTTATGGAGCCCAGACTAGATGTGCTGAACAGGTGCAGAAGATGCGTGATGATAATATGCTTTATTCTGCCAGCAGCTTCTATATTTCTCTGCTAGTCCTTGTAAAACTCCGGCCAGCGCCATTGACATTGTCTCCTGTAGCGTCTCATCTCCGTCCTGTTGCAGATGCTGTGTAAGCGTGTTGGAAGCAGGACCAGTGGAACCACTTCTCAGCCAGTTTATATTTAATAGCCTGGCACGCCAGACTGGAGTGCTCTATGTATTCAATACAGAGCGACCCAGTCTGGAGTCCCTCACCTTCACGGAGATTCACATCGGTCTCAAAAAAAACAGCCACTCTGATTGGTTGATCGGAGGAGACTTGCCTATTGCTTTGCGTCATCATGTATTATTCAATTTATTATTATTTTCACAGCAAGAACAACACAGGTCATTTATGTCTACTGCACTGCACGCAATGTTGATTTTCTTCTCTTGCGTTCACTCTATTGAACACTTCCCGACATTGTAGGCTGCCGCTTTACTGACGTCACGTCCGCCATTTTTCTGATTGGTTTACTCCACGCTTGTTTGTCCTGTCATAGAAATCTGCTGATGCGAGTGAGTCCCAGACTCTACGCTGGTACAGCAAGAGAGTCTGGCTCGCCAGGCTGTATATTTAACACCAGCATGCCGCTTTTTGATTTGGGATAAATGAAACATTGGGGTGGCTGTCGGTCTGAGGAAGAGCAGTCATCTACAAACCTCTACACTGGATTAAGTCTGATGCCAGTGTCATCAGGCTCTGTACCCCACAATACCTCCTGATGTGTGTGTGTGTGTGTGACAGGATAAAAGTACTTAGTAAAATAACAATAAAAGCAAGTGTGTGTAAGTGTGTGTGGTCAACATAAAGAGAACCTACAGTGGTCACTAACAACAGAACAACTGCAGTTCCTTTATTGCCTCTTAAAAGCCTGATTTCCTGCAGTTATGATTACAGAAACCTTGATCTTTTACCAAATGAACACTTTCCCAAGTTCTTGAGATGCATACACAAAGACTTGACCTGGAGGTGATACCGTGGGCTTGGTGGTCGGGAGAAGGCAGTGCAAAGAGACAAATCAGGATCCAGCCATCAGCTTAACCAGCAGAGACATTTTATCCATTTTATGAAGCCTGGACTTTCTAGCAGATGTAGAAGGAGAAATGTTGGACTAATGGACTGCTTTGTTTAGTAATCCAAGGGATAAACGTGTCAATGTCCGCTTGTCTTTGCAGACCGTAAAAGCCAAATGAAAAGATGCCAGTTCAGATGAGAAAGGGATCTTCTGCCAGAAACTGAAGGGTCTGGGGAGCACCCACAGCCTGTTAGAGTTGTTTCATGAAGTTCGGTTCCAAAGAATGCTATGTTCATCAGACAAATGTTCTTGAAGCTGTCTTCTCACAACGTCATGGGTTAATCTTCCACACAAAGTTCATTGCCTCACAGGAAATGTATTCGTCTTTCTGACCCCTGAGTCGTTGTCCTGTAGCCATATAGCTGTCCTGGTCCGCAAAGTTCCAGTCCAGTTTATTATCTCCAATGCAGAGGGGTAGTTTTTTTCTTTGGTAGAATCTAACATCGTTCAATTTGGCTTTTATGGTCAAAAATGGGCAAAATGTCTTTGCTGGTAAAGCTCACTGGATAGATTCAGCTGATATATGGTTTCCGGTTTGCGCCGTCTTGTCCCCACCACCAAGGCCGTTCCAGCATCGAACGGGAGACTCTCATGGAGATGAGGTGGAACAGGAGATTCTCATGGTGATGTGGTGGAACGGGAGATTCTCATGGTGATGAGGTGGAACGGGAGATTCTCATCATGATGAGGTGGAACGAGAGATTCTCATGGTGATGAGGTGGAACGGGAGATTCTCATGGTGATGAGGTGGAACGGGAGATTCTCATGGTGATGAGGTGGAACGGGAGATTCTCATGGTGATGAGGTGGAACGGGAGATTCTCATGGTGATGAGGTGGAACGGGGGATTCTCATGGTGATGAGGTGGAACGGGGGATTCTCATGGTGATGAGGTGGAACGGGAGATTCTCATGGTGATGAGGTGGAACGGGAGATTCTCATGGTGATGAGGTGGAACGGGAGATTCTCATGGTGATGTGGTGGAACGGGAGATTCTCATGGTGATGAGGTGGAACGAGAGATTCTCATGGTGATGAGGTGGAACGGGAGATTCTCATTGTGATGAGGTGGAACGGGAGATTCTCATGGTGATGAGGTGGAACGGGAGATTCTCATGGTGATGAGCTGGAATGGGAGATTCTCATAGTAATGAGGTGGAACGGGAGATTCTCATCATGATGAGGTGGAATGAGAGATTCTCATGGTGATGAGGTGGAACGGGAGATTCTCATCATGATAAGGTGGAACGAGAGATTCTCATGGTGATGAGGTGGAACGGGAGATTCTCATGGTGATGAGGTGGAACGGGAGATTCTCATAGTAATGAGGTGGAACGGGAGATTCTCATCATGATGAGGTGGAATGAGAGATTCTCATGGTGATGAGGTGGAACGGGAGATTCTCATCATGATAAGGTGGAACGAGAGATTCTCATGGTGATGAGGTGGAACGGGAGATTCTCATGGTGATGAGGTGGAACGGGAGATTCTCATAGTAATGAGGTGGAACGGGAGATTCTCATCATGATGAGGTGGAATGAGAGATTCTCATGGTGATGAGGTGGAACGGGAGATTCTCATCATGATAAGGTGGAACGAGAGATTCTCATGGTGATGAGGTGGAACGGGAGATTCTCATGGTGATGAGGTGGAACGGGAGATTCTCATGGTGATGAGGTGGAACGGGAGATTCTCATCATGATAAGGTGGAACGGGAGATTCTCATGGTGATGAGGTGGAACGGGAGATTCTCATGGTGATGAGGTGGAACGGGAGATTCTCATTGTGATGAGGTGGAACGGGAGATTCTCATCATGATAAGGTGGAACGGGAGATTCTCATTGTGATGAGGTGGAACGGGAGATTCTCATGGTGATGAAGTGGAACGGGAGATTCTCATGGTGATGAAGTGGAACGGGATATTCTCATGGTGATGAGGTGGAATGGGAGATTCTCATGGTGATGAAGTGGAACGGGAGATTCTCATGGTGATGAGGTAGAACGGGAGATTCTCATGGTGATGAGGTGGAATGAGAGATTCTCATGGTGATGAAGTGGAACGGGATATTCTCATGGTGATGAAGTGGAACGGGAGATTCTCATGGTGATAAGGTAGAACGGGAGATTCTCATGGTGATGAAGTGGAACGGGATATTCTCATGGTGATGAGGTGGAACGGGAGATTCTCATGGTGATGAGGTGAAACGAGAGATTCTCATGGTAATGTGGTGGAACGAGGCGTTCTCATCATGATGTGCAGCAACTGTCTGTTGCTTCATCTCAACGTGGAGCAAATCTCTGAGGAATGTTTCCAACACATTGTTGAATCTATGACACCACGAATTGAGGGTTCTCTGGATGAAAAGGGATTTCCATCCCAGTATGAGAAAAGAATTTCAGCTGCCAGGAACACTGATGCCCCAAGAAGAGAGACTGAAGCTCCTCAACACAGTTGACCTGAGTTTGAATCCTGACCAGGGTCAAAACGATCTGTCTCAGCTTCAAGTGCTCGATCAGCTGAAAGGAAAGCGCGCCCACCTGCGTGCAGCTCCAGCACAGAGAGGTCAGGGCATGTTAAAAAGTAATTCTTCCTCAGGAGTGAAGAGACCCGTGAGGTTGCCCTGTTTTTCATCTGACTCAGTTACGTCTGGACTGTCTTACAAACCAACTAGATGTGAAATAACGCTGGCTTTAGGGGACATTAGATGTTGATAATGTAGTTGAGCTGAAAGTGAGGGAAGATTCTGGTGCATGTCTGACCTTGTTTCACTTCAAAATGTGACATGGAGAGGTAGGGCAAATGGACGATGAGAGATTGCATTGATATGTCCATGTTTTACTTTGTTTGCTTTATGACTTTTCAGAGTTGTTTTAACAGCCACCCTTTTTTCTATTAAAATGAACTGAAACCACCTGAACCACCAATCAGCCTTTAGAACCAAAAGGATGTAAATTCCAGCCTGCATCTGTCCTGGTCATCAATGTGACATTAAACAATCCTTATGGGGATGACTGGAAATGGACCATTGCTGGCTCAACCTCATGTCCAGTGAGATATTCTGGTACACCAGCTCTCAGTGAGAAACCTTACGGTTGTTGCAAAAGACTCTGCACTTTGGGGTAATTACTTAAAGGAAGGGAAAGGAAGAAGACATTAATAACTGTCAATGTTCGTTATATGCAGTCCACTTTTTACTGTACAATATAAGTCCCACAAGAATACTCATCAAACACAGCGTGGCAGCGCTCTCCAGACTCAGCAAAACCTGGACCATCAAGGAAAAAAGGCGCACTGAGAGATGCTACAGTTCTGTACAGCAGCGTGTTCAGAGTGTACAGACCATTCAACAAATACGCTGCAGAAGCAGCTCCCCGGCCCAGTTTCACCAGTATGGGTCAGGATCCCTCGTTTCTAAGCTGTGCTAACATGTGTGGTGTACAGGGTGACTCTTTTACAACACAGTAAATATTCAGTTTATTCATGGAAATCTGACAAATAATATTACAAGAGGAAAAGTAGAGAAAAGAACGTATGAAACAGAAAATGTAACCCAACGTAAACGGCATGGAAACCAGACGGTGTGAAACATTTTACTCCTCTGTGTTCACGTAAAGGAGCAACACCGTCTCTGGAGTTCTAGTTTCACTCCTGCTCTTCTGCAGGCTGCACGTTAAGCTCATCGTCACGATTTTTCATCCATGTTTCTGTTGTAGTGTAGGACAAACAAGGACCCAAGTGCAGATTGGATGTGGATACTAGGACAGGTTTATTGTTCTCCTGGGCAGAATGGTAGGTGGCCAGGCAGGCAGGTTGGCGGGTAGGCAGGCAAGAATCATGCACTGGTGACAGAACAGACAGTTGTGAAACAAGCAGTTTAAATTCTTAAGCAGAAATGCTGCAATGGCCGAGAGCTGTTACCACAGATGAAACAACAATCAGGCGATGACTGGTGAACTGAGCTGGCCTTTTATCTTGCTGCTGCTGATTACCCGATGAGAACCTGGTGTGGACTTGATTGCCAGGGAAACAGGCACACCCACTGCAGCACAGGTCAGAGCAGGAACCACAACAGTACCCCCCCCTCCACGGGAGCCACCGGGCGACCGAAACTTCTCCGGATGAGCACGACGAAAATCCCGGACCAGGGAGGCATCCAGAATAAATGAGCGCGGAACCCAGGCACGCTCCTCAGGACCATACCCCTCCCAGTCCACCAGAAACTGGAAGCCACGACCCCGACGCCGCACATCCAGGAGACGCCGGACAGAATAGGCATGGGGGACCCGCCACAAGCCGGGCGGGAGGAGGGGGTCTGGAAGGAGGGACGAGAGGACTAGAGGAAACAGGCTTGAGTTGGGAGACATGGAAAGAAGGGTGGACTCTCATGGAACTGGGGAGTTTCAGTTTGACCACGGTGGGATTAATGATCCGCTCAACCTCAAAAGGACCCAAAAAGCGGGGGGCCAACTTCTTGGCATCAGTACGCAATGGAATGTTCTTTGCTGATAACCAAACCTTTTGGCCAGGTGCGTAATGGGGTCCAGGAGTCCGATGACGATCCGCCATGCGGCGGGTACGTACGGAGACATGAAGGAGCGCAGTTCGAGCCTTCCTCCAAATCCGTCGGCAGCGGCGGATGTGTAGCTGGACCGACGGCACAGAAACCTCCACCTCCTGTGCTGGAAACAGGGGTGGCTGATATCCCAGGGAGCATTCGAAAGGTGATAAGCCTGAAGCAGAAGAGGTAAGGGAGTTGTGAGCATACTCTACCCAGTCCAGATGGTCACACCAGGAGGAGGGGTTGGACTCAGCCACACATCTCAGGGCAGTTTCCAGATCCTGATTAGACCTCTCAGCCTGGCCATTGGTCTGGGGATGGAAACCAGACGACAGGCTCACAGTGGCCCCGAGTGAGTGACAAAACGACTTCCATACCTGGGATGTAAATTGGGGTCCTCTGTCTGATACTATGTCTGTGGGCAGACCATGGAGCCGAAAGACATGATGAACAAGTAAGTTGGCTGTCTCCTTGGCAGTAGGAAGTTTGGGAAGGGCAATAAAGTGAACAGCTTTGGAAAAGCGATCAACAACTGTGAGGATGGTGGTGTTACCTCTTGAGGCTGGAAGACCAGTGACGAAGTCCAGAGCAATGTGCGACCAGGGTCTGCTTGGAACAGGTAATTGACGAAGAAATCCTGCAGGTGGCTGATGCGATGACTTACTGCGTGCACACGTCGTACAGGCTGCAACAAACTCCCGGACATCTTTATCCATTGTGGGCCACCAGAATCTGCGTCTCAGAAAAGAAAGTGTTCGCACAGAACCAGGGTGGCATGCTAGGTGGGAGGAATGTCCCCACTGGAGGACTTGGGAACGTACAGAATTGGGGACATAAAGGCGGTTACGGGGACCTGTGCCAGGGTCAGGCTGTTGCTGTTGGGCCTCTCTAACCCTGTCCTCCACCTCCCAGGAAACAGCGGCTACAACACAGGTTGCAGGTAAGATGGTATCAGGTGAAACTGCAGTCTTGGGTGGAAATTGGCGAGAGAGAGTCCGGTTTCTGGTTTTTGGACCCAGGTCTGTATGACAGCGTGAAGTGGAATCGATTGAAGAAAAGAGACCAACGGGCCTGTCGGGGATTCATTTGTCTAGCAGACTGTAGGTATTCCAGGTTCTTATGGTCAGTCCAGATGAGGAATGGCACTTTGGATCCCTCCAACCAATGGCGCCACTGCTCCAGGGCGAGTTTGATGGCTAAGAGTTCCCTATCACCGACATGGTAGTTCTGCTCAGCTGGTGTTAGACGTCGAGAGAAAAAGGCACAAGGATGTAACTTCTGAGAATCTGGGGATCGTTGGGACAAGACAGCTCCAACGCCGACATCTGAAGCATCAACCTCCACCACAAATTGATGGTTGAGATCAGGGTGGAGGAGGACAGGAGCAGTGGTGAATAGATCCTTTAACTTGACAAAAGCCTGAGCCGCCGGCTCAGACCAGACAAATGGGACTGTAGGCGATGTAAGTCTTGTCAGGGGAGCTGCGATGCGGCTATAATTGCGAATGAATCTGCGATAAAAATTAGCAAAACCCAAGAAACGTTGCAGCTGCTTGACAGAAGTTGGGACTGGCCATTCGGTAACAGCTTTGACCTTCTCAGGATCTGCTCGGACCTGCCCACTCTCAAAAATGTATCCGAGAAAAGAAACAGTGTTCTTATGAAAATCACACTTCTCGGCCTTAACGAATAGGCGATTCTCCAGAAGTCTCTGCAGGACTTGTCGGACATGTTGTATATGTTCGGTGAGGTTGTGGGAAAAGATGAGGATATCGTCTAAATAGACGAAAACAAAACGGTTCAGGAAGTCTCTCAGCACATCATTAACTAAGGCTTGGAAAACAGCAGGGGCATTACAAAGTCCAAAAGGCATGACTCGATACTCAAAATGGCCGAGTGGGGTCTTGAAGGCTGTCTTCCACTCATCTCCCTCTTTTATTCTGACCAGATGATATGCATTGCGGAGATCTAGCTTTGTGAAGATTGTTGAGCCATGGAGAGAGTTGAAGGCAGACTCAAGAAGTGGCAGAGGATACTTATTCTTTATGGTTATAGCATTTAATCTCCGGTAGTCAATACAAGGCCGAAGAGAACCATCCTTCTTAGAGACAAAGAAAAAACCTGCGCCAACAGGGGAAGAAGAAGGTCTAATTAAACCAGCAGCCAGCGAATCCGAAATATATTTCTCCATGGCCTCAGTCTCTGGCTTAGAAAGATTGTACAGACGACTGGCTGGCAACGAAGCCCCAGGTAACAAGTCTATGGCGCAGTCATATGGTCGGTGAGGAGGAAGAGAAAGGGCCCTCTCTTTACTGAACACCTCAGCGAGGTCATGGTAGGCTAGAGGAATGTCTGACAAATCCTTAGAAGTGGGACAATGACTGGTAGTGGTTATACCAGATGGGACGGCAGAGTGAAGACAAGTTGCATGACAATAAGAACTCCAGTTAATAATCCTCCCAGTAGTCCAATCCAGATGGGGGTTGTGTAACGATAACCAGGGGTGTCCTAAAACCAGGGGTGAATTTGGTGAGTTTACAACAAAGAAACTGATAAACTCCTGGTGATTTCCCGAAACAATTTGTTTAACCGGAACAGACTCTTGGGTGATGGAGTAAAGAATGCTACCATCCAGAGCCCGGGCAGAAACAGGAGGGAAGAGAGACTCCAGGTCTAGATTAATCCTTGCAGCCCATTCCTTGTCAATAAAGTTTGCTTCAGCTCCAGAATCCACTAAAGCCTGTACTGGATGAGAGAAACCCTTGACATATAGCACCGCTGGAATGAGTGTCTTTGTGTGGGGAATTACCTTTGGAGTGGTGGTCGTCAGTACTCCCACAGCTACTGACGACCCAGATCTTTTGGCCGTTCTGTGCAGACAGCTCTCTGGTGTCCTGGTCTTCCACAATAAAAACAAACGCCGGTGTCCCTCCTCCTCTGTCGTTCCTCTGTGGACAGATGAGCTCGGCCCAGCTGCATGGGCTCCTCGGACTGTGTTGTGCTAGGAAGGGAAGGGCGGACCGCTCCGATGGTGGAGCCGGGAAAATACAGCTCAGAACGAGTCTGCCGCTCTCTGTCTCTCTCCCGTAAGCGGTTGTCCAGCCTTATTGAGAGGGAAACCAGGTCGTCCAGGGAATCTGATGCATCACGGGTGGCAAGCTCATCCTTAAGCCGGCTGCTTAAACCATTTGTGAAGATTCCACAAAGAGCCTGATCATTCCAGCCCGAATCCGCAGCCGCAGTCCTGAAATCCACAGCAAACTCAGCAACACTCATTTTTCCTTGTCGGAGATAAATCAGCCGCTTAACGGCATCGCCCCCTCTCACTGGATGGTCAAACACCTTCTTCATCTCATCCATAAAAGCTGGATAAGACATGTGCCTGAAACCCTGCCGTTCAAACGCTGCTTCTGCCCATGACAAAGCCTTGCCCTCCAGAAGTCCGATGACGTAGGAGATCTTGGATTTGTCACTGGCATAAGTGATGGGCTTCTGGTCAAACACAAGTGAGCATTGGAGTAAGAACCCTCTACATTTACCCAGATCCCCGGCATAAGGTTTGGGGTCCGGGATGTGTGTCTCTCTTACCGGGGTGGCAGAAGCGGTAGGATGCCTGGATGAGTCAGGAACCTGTTGCTGATCGGGAGCAGGCTGTACCAGACCAGCCACATGACTGGTGAGTTGAGACAACTGCGTAAGGATGGTGTGGTAATTCTGGTCCAAAGTTAGAAGCATCTGCTCATGTCGAGCTAAGTGAGCATTCTGACCGGATAGGGCTTGCTGAAGTTGTCCGGCGGCGCCTTCTGGGTTAGAATCTGCTGGATCCATACCTGATGGCCTGATTGTTCTGTTGTAGTGTAGGACAAACAAGGACACAAGTGCAGATTGGATGTGGATACTAGGACAGGTTTATTGTTCTCCTGGGCAGAATGGTAGGTGGCCAGGCAGGCAGGTTGGCGGGCAGGCAGGCTGGTTGACGGGCAGGCAGGCAGGTTGGCGGGCAGGCAGGCAGGCAGGTTGGCGGGCAGGCAGGCAGGTTGGCGGGCAGGCAGGCAAGAATCATGCACTGGTGACAGAACAGACAGTTGTGAAACAAGCAGTTTAAATTCTTAAGCAGAAATGCTGCAATGGCCGAGAGCTGTTACCACAGATGAAACAACAATCAGGCGATGACTGGTGAACTGAGCTGGCCTTTTATCTTGCTGCTGCTGTGTAACGACGTGTGTGTAACGACGTGTGTGTAACGACGACGTGTGTGTAACGATGACGTGTGTGTAACGATGACGTGTGTGTAACAACGACGTGTGTGTAATGATGACGTGTGTGTAACAACGACGTGTGTGTAACGACGACGTGTGTGTAACGACGACGTGTGTGTAACAACGTGTGTGTAATGACGTGTGTGTAACGACGTTTGTGTGTAACGACGTGTGTGTAACGACGTGTGTGTAACGACGACGTGTGTGTAACGATGACGTGTGTGTAACGATGACGTGTGTGTAACAACGACGTGTGTGTAATGATGACGTGTGTGTAACAACGACGTGTGTGTAATGATGACGTGTGTGTAATGATGACGTGTGTGTAACGATGACGTGTGTGTAACAACGACGTGTGTGTAACAACGACGTGTGTGTAATGATGACGTGTGTGTAACAACGACGTGTGTGTAACAATGACGTGTGTGTAACAACGACGTGTGTGTAACGATGACGTGTGTGTAACGATGACGTGTGTGTAACGATGACGTGTGTGTAACAACGACGTGTGTGTGTAACGACGTGTGTGTTACAACGTGTGTGTAACGACGTGTGTGTAACGACGTGTGTGTAACGACGTGTGTGTAACGACGACGTGTGTGTAACGACGTGTGTGTAACGACGTGTGTGTAACGACGACGTGTGTGTAACGATGACGTGTGTGTAACGATGACGTGTGTGTAACAACGACGTGTGTGTGTAACGACGTGTGTGTTACAACGTGTGTGTAACGACGTGTGTGTAACGACGACGTGTGTGTAACGACGTGTGTGTAACGACGTGTGTGTAACGACGACGTGTGTGTAACGATGACGTGTGTGTAACAACGACGTGTGTGTGTAACGACGTGTGTGTAACGACGTGTGTGTAACGACGTGTGTGTAACGACGACGTGTGTGTAACGATGACGTGTGTGTAACAACGACGTGTGTAACGACGTGTGTGTAACGACGTGTGTGTAACGATGACGTGTGTGTAACGACGATGTGTGTGTAACGATGACGTGTGTGTAACAACGACGTGTGTGTAACGATGACGTGTGTGTAACAACGACGTGCGTGTAACAACGACGTGTGTGTAACGATGACGTGTGTGTAACAACGACGTGTGTGTAACAACGACGTGTGTGTAACAACGACGTGTGTGTAATGATGACGTGTGTGTAATGATGACGTGTGTGTAACGACGACGTGTGTGTAACGATGACGTGTGTGTAACAACGACGTGTGTGTAACGACGACGTGTGTGTAACGACGACGTGTGTGTAACGACGACGTGTGTGTAACGACGTGTGTGTAACGACGACGTGTGTGTAACGATGACGTGTGTGTAACAACGACGTGTGTGTAACGACGACATGTGTGTAACGACGACGTGTGTGTAACGACGACGTGTGTGTAACGATGACGTGTGTGTAACGACGACGTGTGTGTAACGATGACGTGTGTGTAACAACGACGTGTGTGTAACGACGACGTGTGTGTAACGACGACGTGTGTGTAACGACGTGTGTGTAACGACGACGTGTGTGTAACGATGACGTGTGTGTAACAACGACGTGTGTGTAACGACGACATGTGTGTAACGACGACGTGTGTGTAACGACGACGTGTGTGTAACGACGACGTGTGTGTAACGATGACGTGTGTGTAACAACGACGTGTGTGTAACGATGACGTGTGTGTAACAACGACGTGTGTGTAACAACGACGTGTGTGTGTAACGACGTGTGTGTAACGACGTGTGTGTAACGACGTGTGTGTAACGACGACGTGTGTGTAACGATGACGTGTGTGTAACAACGACGTGTGTGTAACAACGACTTGTGTGTAATGATGACGTGTGTGTAATGATGACGTGTGTGTAACGACGACGTGTGTGTAATGATGACGTGTGTGTAACGACGACGTGTGTGTAACAATGACGTGTGTGTAACAACGACGTGTGTGTAACGACGACGTGTGTGTAACGATGACGTGTGTGTAACGATGACGTGTGTGTAACAACGACGTGTGTGTAACGATGACATGTGTGTAACAACGACGTGTGTAACGACGACGTGTGTGTAACGATGACGTGTGTGTAACAACGACGTGTGTGTGTACCGATGTGTGTGTGTTGCGAGTTCCGTTCCCTCCAGTGCAGCCGGCTGAGATGTGAAAAGGAAAATGGCCGGCTGTTCATTATAAACGCGGCTCTTATCAGTCACACTGACTGACGGACAGACTGCCTTACCATCACATCTGTACATCTTGATTGTTCTGCTGTGAGATGACACGTTTTCCACGAAGCTCCAGTCTTCGGGATCGCCAGGAAGCCTCATTGAACGGTAGCTTCTCTTTCCCACAGCTGATTACACAAAATGGGGAATCTGTGTGTGGCTGTGCTCAGGTTCACGCTGAACTTTGGGGAAGAATATTCTGAATGGAAGAATTAAAACATGAGGAAGGCAGCTGTAATTAGGGGGTAACAAGGCGCTGCTGCACATGAACCAGCAGTGTGTCAGATCTGTGTGTATTCTGTGTGCATTGACTTCCTTCTTTCTGGGATTTTTACATGCCTGTTTATGATTTACGCTCTATGGAAGCTTGATTTCTCGCATTAATGTTTATGTTCGTGTGTAGGCTCTCCTCCAGAGCAGGGATTAACTAAACAGCATCTGGATGCTCACTAATTGGCTTTCCTCTCCACACAACCATGACAAAATAGCACACCTCACCTCCTTGTGTGTGTGTGTGTGTGTGTGTGTGTGCATATCTTATATGAGTGTGTATAGTATTAAGTGCAGCTTGTGCTGCTAATTGGGGAAACCATGGTAACATGGTAAGTCATGTTCACTGAGAAAAAAAACGACACTTATTGCAGTTAAATAGCACAAAATTGATAGAAAATGTCTAAAAGGTCATTTGTGGTGGCTGTGTTGTTATTGGCACCTCGCCTGTGTTTTCTTGTGTCGATTCCCCTGGCTATGCTACTGCTATTGTCTTCCAGTAATAGCACTGCCACTTAAGAATATAATGGGCCTCCTGCCACTATTATTACTCACTAGTTGCTGCCATAAAGCTCTATTAGCATGGCAGACTCCCAATAAGTCCATGAAACAAGCAAACAGAAAGATGTACAGAATCATTTGCATCAGTTTATATCCAATGTGACGAACGCAGAGCAGTGAATCTCGTCTGTCCGCTGCAGGGTGGAGACGTTTTACCGTTAATAGTGACATTAGATTATTTAGTCAGATCTTTAGCTTTGGTTTGCAGGTAGGAATGTTTTTGTAAAATGAACTTTGTGATGGAGCTTGTTGCAGGTCTAATTTAGCTGATCCTCCTCCTTCTGCTTGGAAGTGTTTGCAGTAATATTAGCAGTATGTGATCCAGATCACCACCAAGATTAAATCAGTTCTTCTTTCTCACATTTCCAACAACACCTGAAAATGTCATGATAATCCATCCATAACTTTTTGAGTTATTTTGAACACAAACAAACAGATAAAGAGAAGTAAAAAGATAACCTCCTTTGTAGATGTAATAATCCATGGTGCAACGTAAGTTTAGAATTGTAAGTTAAAATAATTTTCTATGACACGATGGGACAAGCTGACCGCTGCCCCCTGGTGGACACCGGTTGCACCACACACTACACACCATTACACACTGTAATAAACTGGACATGCTTTTCTTTGTGTGTATTTATTCACTTTTACACATTTAGCTAAAAAGTCAAACAACATCAGATTCCAGAAATGTACATTTTCCATTGTTTGCTGATGCCGATTTTTACCCTGATGCCTGAATTTATTTACAATTAGCCTATGGCTATAATCTGGCTTGTTTACATCTGCAAACTGTACATGATGTTCATTAACTGGCATTGTCCCTTTTAAATAAAAATAAATTGAATTGAATTGAATTATATAAAGACAAATAAATAATGCAAAAATTAATGAAATGAAAGAAACAAAAAGAAAAAAAGAATAAATTAAAATATTGTTAAATTTAAAAGCATTATAAATACATTCTTTTCTAAGAATGAATATGAATAAAAATGAAGTAATATGAAAATAAAATAGCAATAAAAGACTCAGAGCTGTTATTCGTCAACATTATATTTTTAATGATAAACTGTGATTATTCATCCAAACATTTTCTAATTTACTGTTCCACAGAAAAATAGTAAACCAAAAGAAAACAAATCAAGTAATGAAGGACTGGAATTAAACCATCACATCTGCTCATGATGTCAACCAAACACAGGTCTAAAGCTTCACATGCACAGTTGTTTGCCCACTCAGAGACACCGTAGCTGGCAGCTGCCATGCATGTCGACTCTCAATGACAATCTCTCTAATTCTTTACTACTGGAAACGCTGGTTCTAATTAGTTTTATATGTTCTGTTGCATTTTGCTGAACATTCCTGTAGACTTATGTTTGTCCCAAGACGAACTGACAAATATTATATGTTATTATATGTACAATAAGCCATGTTATCACCATGTTAATAGAAACACACCTAAAAGCTGGGACGGATGTTGGCAGGATCTGTGTGTAAAAGTATGAAAGGTATTAAAATATCTACCTGTCAGTTAAACACGCCATGTATTATTAACTAATATTTTATCCAGGTTTAGCAGGAAATCTGATATTATAAATCTGATATTTTCATATCAGACAAAGAAAGAATCAGATTCGGGGTGAATATCAGTAAAATACATTGTGGTGAAAATCGCACAGGTTACACAATTACTCACGATAGTGAGATGCTGGTCAGGACAGCTGATGGATTTATTGTTTTGTGAGGTTTTTGCTTCGTTGAGTGTGTGTGTGTGTGTGTGTGTGTGTGTGAGTGTGTGTGCCAGTAAATGTGAGGTTTGAGGTCCAGAGCGAGTCCAGATCCCGTGATATGGTGAAGTTTCTGTGCTGCAGCTCTCTCCAGTCAGCGGTGATTGTCATGTTGTTCTGTCAGCCTCAGCCGTATTAAACCATGTCTGCAGACCACCCCCGGCTGTGCTCCATAAAGTGATCATAAGAACCCATATCTCATTCCCACTGTGACTCCTCCTGACCCACTTAAGTCCAACAATCTATTTTGGTTTGAATCGCATGCATTCCCCTACTTTTCTTCTCTTTATTTATTTCTTTATTAATCTGTCATCCATGCGCGATCCTTTTAGGAAGAGCCTCCTCTGATTCGATTAGATGGGTTTTCATTATGGTAATGGTGGATTAAGCAGACAGATCAGAGGGATGTCCGTGCCTGGCCCTGCTGCCTCTGCTAAGCAACACAAAGGATGTGTACACTCACTGTGTGTTATCTGAGCTACAGTGTGTATATGCATGTCTTGTCCTGTAGCTAAGAGAACATCATCACTCACTAATCTCCTGCACACATGCTAGATGCAGTACTCACTTAAAATGGTATTAAAGACTCCTCTCAGCTGTGCATCCAAGACAGATGCTCCACATACAGTGTAGATATGACTCCAGGCTTCCACCAAATGTGGTCAACAGGCTGAGCAGAACCAGAACCAGAATCTTCACACAGAACCAGAACCACCTGCAGATCTTCTCCCAGGATGTAAACTGTTTGTTTACTCCTGTTCCTCCTGAAGTCAACAATCATCTTATGTTGAAGATGTGATGTTTCTACAGCAGCTCACAAACGGAGCAGTTCTCCGTACTCAGCCACCAGTTGTCCATCACTGACACTCCCACAGCTGCACAGTAACCAGAGTATTTCTACAGACGGGACTCAGAGTTGTGTTGGAAGTCTAAGGTGTGCAGTGTGAACAGAAATGGTGGGAGAACAGTTCCCTGTGGTGCTCCGGTGCTACTGACTTCCACCTTTCAGTCTGCTTGTGAGGTCATAGATCCAGGTTGGGGTGGAGCTTCCACCTGGAATTTATGGAGCTCCTCACATGACAAGAGAGATTCATTTCATCTAAAGCACTTGAGGATTAAACAACATGATCCTCAAAATGCTGCCTGATTGGTCCAGATGAGAGCGGTCTCTCTGAAGCAGTTCGATGTTGGGGTCTTCCACCCCAACATTACGATGAGCAAACAGTACTGGCTCAGAAAGGTGGTAACGTACTTATCAATATGAGCCAATCAGAGTCTCTGCAGGACTCTCATGATGTGAGACATCAGGACAACTGTCTGTAGTCATCTGGTTCAGATGGTTTGAATTTTTTAGGTCCTGGTTCAAAACAGGATGTTTTCCACAGAACAGAGACTTTTTTCTGACTCAGGCTGGTGCTCAGGTCCACCCTGGAACTGAAACATCTGGACATGCAGCCTTGTCCTCATTCACTTTCTCCATTTCTTCATGTCACCTGACAAAGATGGTGGTGGTGGAGACAGAGGATGTCTCACAACAAAGACAGGCTGGTGGTGGAGACAGAGGACGTCTCAGGAGAAAGACAGGCTAAAGGTGGAGACAGGACGTCACAGGAGACAGACAGGCTGTGGGTGGAGACAGAGGACGTCACAGGAGACAGACAGGCTAAAGGTGGAGACAGAGGATGTCTCAGGAGAAAGACAGGCTGGAGGTAGAGACAGAAGATGTCTCAGGAGACAGACAGGCTGTGGGTGGAGACAGAGGACGTCTCAGGAGAAAGACAGGCTAAAGGTGGAGACAGGACGTCACAGGAGACAGACAGGCTGTGGGTGGAGACAGAGGACGTCACAGGAGACAGACAGGCTAAAGGTGGAGACAGAGGACGTCTCAGGAGAAAGACAGGCTGGAGGTAGAGACAGAAGATGTCTCAGGAGACAGACAGGCTAAAGGTGGAGACAGAGGACGTCTTAGGAGAAAGACAGGCTGGAGGTAGAGACAGAGGACGTCTCAGGAGACAGACAGGCTGGAGGTGGAGACAGAGGATGTCTCAGGAGAAAGACAGGCTAGAGATGGAGACATAGGACGTCTCAGGAGAAAGACAGGCTGGAGGTGGAGACAGAGGATGTCTCAGGAGAAAGACAGGCTAGAGATGGAGACATAGGACGTCTCAGGAGAAAGACAGGCTAGAGGTGGAGACAGAAGATGTCTCAGGAGAAAGACAGGCTAGAGGTGGAGACAGAAGATGTCTCACGACAAAGACAGGCTGGAGGTAGAGACAGAGGACGTCTCAGGAGACAGACAGGCTAGAGGTGGAGACAGAAGATGTCTCAGGAGAAAGACAGGCTGGAGGTAGAGACAGAGGACGTCTCAGGAGACAGACAGGCTGGAGGTGGAGGCAGAGGATGTCTCAGGAGAAAGACAGGCTGGAGGTGGAGACAGAGGACATTTCAACAGACAGACACACTACGTAAACAAAATCCAGTAAACACAATCATGACTTGTTTGTTCTGACTGCTTTAATCTGCTTCCTGGCTGTTTCAGCTACACTAACATGATCTGGGATTCTAATTTCTAACAATCTGTTTATCAACCAATCAGTGTCATTGCCCCTCTTTAGGAAAATTGATTTTCTTCCGATTAAATTACTTCAATGGATAAATAGAGACGTGAACAGATGTTTAGGCAGCGGCCTAAAAAGTTCAAAAAAAGGATTTCCGTTCATTTTCTAATTGAGAATAAGGTTGGATATTTGTCTTTTAGGGTCAACAATAAAGGATTTGACCCCTTCATGTCAACAGCACATATGTTTTTGTGGTTTTATTCTCATCATTATTGTTATTAAAGCAGGAAAAACCCAACCTTTCTGCAGAGCTCATTAATATTGCTAATGGCAGGTCCATTGTCTTGATTGCATGAGCTGGTGAATAAAGACAGTCTTAGCCACACATTGACACGCACAAAACACAAAATTCAAATTCCACTGCTGCAATTATCAGAATTGCATCCCGACCTTAAAATTAAGGAATTTGTCTTTTTCATCAATTCATCAATTTAGTCAAATGGTATTCCAGGGACACGGGTTTGAGCCATGGCAGATTATGGATTAAAGTAATCCCACATGAGTTAGCGTATGTGCAGTGTGTGTGTTTGTTTCTATCTGTGGGAGAAGGGGGGCGGGGGTGGTACCAGGATGCAACATTTTAATAACAAAGAAAGAAAGAATAAACAAAAAACAAGATTATGATTTGTGCTGATGTTGGCTCTTTGGCCCGGACATAAATGGATTGCTAACCTGCTGCTGGGAAACTAATCCTTTCATATGAAATCCTTCATCCACCGCTCAGCAGAAGCCGCCCAATGTCTCAGATGTAATAGTTTGTTTTCTTTGAAACGGGGTTATGTGACAGCTTGTGGTTAGTGGAATGCTCACGGTAGCTGGGAGGGAGAAGCTTTTCTCTGCCTGAATGTATAAGTTTTATTCATTTGGGACAAATCAAGTATTTTTGGGTCTCAGTTACAAGGTCTCAGTGTGTTTTTATTTCATTTCCACTCTCTCCCTCTGTCTGTGGTGTCTCTGTGGTAACATTCAGTTCGGATGATTTATAGGAAAACTATTCATGGTATGTGGCATCTTAAGTCATTGTAAAGACACACAATAGAACTTTTGTTATTTCCCCGTCTTGTGCTGCCTGTCGACGGCTATTCCAGCATCGTTCTTGGATCCTACCTGACCTGTTAGCTCTCTCCAGCCACCACAAGATGATTTTACAATGACTCTTATATAGTCTCTTTCTCTATTTTAATGTTCTTGCTTTTCTTTGCTGAATCTGCAACGTTGTGTGTTCCAAAGAGCCAGTTCCTTATTATACCATGAAGCGAAACTTCATGTAGTGTCCTGGATGCAAAAGTTGTAAAGTGTCAGTTTGTCAGCCTCGGGACGCTGCTGGGTAGATGTCACATAGATGTCACTGTGTCATCGAACAAGTCCGAGACGGGGAGTTTTAATGTTCAAAAGTTACGGAGTATGTCTTTAAAGACAACTTTGTATTGTTTTCTTTCAGGCTACAGGTGGTTTTAGCAGAAACTGTAAGTGTCTGTGCCTTGTTTTATGACTTTTAAATGGTTTGCAAATGAGTTAAAACAGCAAAGTCACAAAACAGCCAATCAGTGGAAGTGTGTAAACACACCTGACAAGCATAAAAGTGTGTAATGAGAAGTTTCCAGTCACGACACATAAAAGGCAGCCAGATGGGACAACGATGATCAGCTGTCTGACACAAACCAAACTCCAACTAACCATCAGAGACGTGAGAAATGTGTCATTCCAAAGAACAACGGAGTAAAACTACAAAGAAAGAGGATTTTTCCTTTTGGTATGCGTGCCTCTATCAGAAAACAACGGCACCAGTCAAAACTCCTCAACTTGCCAGCAATCAGCAGGCCAGTAAATATCTCAGTCAGGTCTTTCATATTTGCAGTGTAAACACACAAGTCATGGGCCATGCTGAAGAGCCAAATGCTCACATGACACGTCGCCTCCACACAAGGGACAGATTTTCAACTTGGATTTTTCACGTGGCGGTCTGGCATGTGGAAAGCATGGAGGAAGCGAGATGTCAGCCAGTCGGAGTGGTTCAGTTTTCCTCTCTATCGGCAAGATTGCTGCTTTAAGTCCCCCGTTATAACCCATAACAACTCAGTTCAGTTCAATTCTGCTTCTTTTGTAGAGCACCTATTTACAACAGCACCATCTCAGGACACTTCAGAGACAAGTTAATTCCAGCCACTTTACTGTGATCCAACCAGTATCAATACAAGCCAATTCATAAAGAGTAATAGCCTAACTGGGAAAACCAATGGGTTGTGTCAATTCTGGACTCCAATTCAATCCCCCATCCTGAGCAGATACTGGGGCCGCAGGCGACAGTCGATATGACTGGATCTGCTCTTTTGTTCCTAACTAACGGGATTGGCTGTCCCTGCTGTAGTTCCCTTTGTTAAAGGAGACACACAGATCTCCAAAACCATCTCTGTTGGAGACTGTAGTCGAATTCACACACTAATGAAATACAGTGAAGAAACTACAATATTTCTTATGAAACTGCCTCACTCAGGTATGCCTATGTGTGTTGTAAATATATGCTTGGTATGATGATGGAGGCGATCCTAATGAGTCTGATACACTGACATGTAGACACACTAACAGTATGATGTATGGTGTGTGTGTGTGGATGTGTATGAGAGAGAGAGAGAGAGAGAGAGAGAGAGAGACAGAGAGAGAGTCTGAATGACAGCCTTATAAACCAATAAAACCATTTGGTTTACCATTAAATGCATCTGGTGCCTCTGAATCATGGTATATAACTGTATCTGGGAAGGTGTAAGCGTGATTCTTGTCTTACACACACCTGTCCTGCTCATTAGCATTGCCTCAGAGATGCAAGCTGTGTCGAAAAGTTCACACGTAGCACGATGAGCAGTTGACTGTACAGCGCACAAAGAGAGACCCACTCATTGACTCAAAGCCCAGTAAAAAAAAACAGGTTACCTGTAATTTATGCAGGAAAGAGTTAAGAGTGACAAGATGTAATTCAGAAAAAGCTGCTAAATATCTAAATAGCTGCTCAATACTGCACCGTGATGCTAATCTGGCTAATTTTAGCCTAGCCACTCGTTTGCATGGGTACCTGGTGCTACATTTACAGCCTTATCTTCTAAAAAAGGATTTGTTTTCAATTCAGTTCTACAGAAATGTTATTTTTATTCTAAACTAATGTTTGCAATCAGTTTAAAAAAGTGGGCTTTTATTGTCCCAAAATAAATACAGGATTCTAAAGAAATTATAAACTAGCGGACTTAGAAAGAGGTCAAGTAAGGATTAAACAATGAAAAGCCATGCATTACACAGTTATAATGCGCGACACACAGCAGAGTGGTGTTCCTCTGTGAAGTGCATTATAACCATCTAATGCACAGATCCAGGTTGTTTAATCCACTTATACCATGATCTTGCACGGCAAACATTTTATAACAAATTTGTATTTCTTTTCTACAACACTTGCTATACTAAAGTATAGGAACTATTTCAATTACTATAGTGACGTGCGTAGCGGAGTGATATCACATTGATTGAACTCACCAAACTACGTGTGCGTACATATGAAAATAATGCAGCCAGTCGTCATTAGAATTCTCACTGACCGTGGTATAACTAAATATAACAATACTTAAAAGTGTAACTTAAAGAGATCGAACTCAACTAAGGAAAACCGACCTGACACAAGGACACGTGAAGGTAACTTTTATAATGCTTCAGCCAAACCAAATTACTCACAGAGGGAAGACAAATGACTAACAATAATTAGACAGAACTAAAACTTAACTAAACCTGAAATCCCCTTACAATGATCCAGCAGCACGTGGTAGTGCCCGATGAGCTAGCGTCTGGTTTTAGGCTCTTCAGCCCGATGCCAAGCCTTTCATTGTCCAGGTAAGGAAGCCTTGCTGGTTCATTTGAGTCAGGTGTGTTGCAATGGGGGATAGATGTCAAACCTGCCCAGTAGTTGATATTCCCACATGCCTGAAACTTGGATGTGCATGGGCATCCAATATTATGATGATGCCAAACACACATCAAGTCTGTTCACAGAATGGATAAAGCAGGTCAACATTAGGCTTCTGGTGTGGCCTTCTAACACCCTGACAGCAAGCAGAGGAATGTTGTGGAATAAACCTTAGTGAATGTCTGTGTCATGAAAATCAATATAAAGGAACCTTCCATATCTGTCAGAATGAAGCCAAAGGCAACACTAAAGCCTGCAGTAGGATAAACCCGCTAAAGAACAAATTAAGCATCACATGGGATGTAAACATTCATTCATTCATTTTCTAAACCGCTTAATCCAATTCAGGGTGGTGGGGAAGCTGGAGCCTATCCCAGCTGGCTTTGGGTGAAAGGCAGGGTACACCCTGGACAGTTTACCAGTCCATTGCAGGACCACACAGAGAGATGAACAACCACTCATGCTCACACTCATCCCTAGGGGCAATTTAGAGTAACCAATTAACCTAACATGCATGTCTTTGGATGGAGGAAGCTGGAGTACCCGGAGAGAACCCATGCATACACAAGGAGAACATGCAAACTCCACACAGAAAGGTCATTGACCAAACCCCTCCCCAGCCAAGGATTGAACCAGTATGTCATGCTTGCCGGAACCAGACCCAAAAATGCCAGACAGAGACACAACCACAGAAGGTTACTGAGGGCAATACTTCCTTTAATTGCTCAAAAAAACAAAAATGAGCAACATCACCAAAACACTAGAGAAAAACAAAGTTTAACACAGGAGCAATGCAGGCAGCAGTCCTGGGCAGCCACACACACCCAAGAGCTGTGCACCACTGACAACCATCTGGCAAAGACTGAGAGAGGCAGCCCTCCTTAAGTACTGGAGGGAGCGATGATGAAATGCAGGTGTGCTGACACGCCCAGGGCTGCTGCACAGCCTAAAACAAAGAGGGGAAAAAAAAAGGAAAAAGAAATTACCTCAGGAGCAAATACACAAACCATAAACAAAACCCTGACAGTACCCCCCCCTTAAGAACCGCCACCTGGCGGAGCACCAGGCGCACCCGGGCGATCCCTATAAAAAGCCCTCAAAAGCCCAGGGTCCAAAATGAAACGGCGTGGGATCCAAGACCTCTCCTCCGGACCATAGCCTGCCCAGTCAACCAGGTACTGAAGGCCCCGCCCACGACGACGCACATCCAAAACCCTGTCAACAGTAAAAGCAGTGTGACCATCAACAACCCGGGGGGGTGGAGGGGGAACGGCCGGAGAGCTCAGAGGACATGAAGAAACAGGTTTCAGCAAGGATACATGAAAAGTGGGGTGCACAGACAAAGATCGGGGAAGCTTGAGACGTACAGCGGAAGGATTAACAACCCTGTCCACTTCAAAGGGACCAATATAACGGGGAGCCAGTTTACGAGACTCAACTTGGAGGGGAAGATCCTTGGATGATAACCAAACCTTCTGACCTGGCCGATACACTGGTGTGGGGGCACGATGACGGTCAGCCAAGCGTTTGTACCTGGTGTTTGTCCTTAACAGGGCATCCCATGCCTGTTGCCACACTCGCCGACAGCATTGGACGTGCTCCTAGACAGACGGAACTGCCACCTCCAGTTCTTGTGAAGGGAAAAGCGGAGGCTGGAACCCAAACATGCACATAAATGGTGACATACCAGTAGCAGAGGAGGAGAAGGAGTTGTGGGCATATTCAATCCAGGGAAGATGCTGGGACCAGGAGGTAGGATGTTGGGCACAAACACATTGAAGGGCTGTCTCAAGGCTCTGATTGGCCCGCTCTGTCTGGCCATTGGATTGAGGATGATATCCAGAAGAGAGACTGGCTGTTGCCCCCAACGCCCTACAGAATGCTCGCCAGACCTGAGATGAAAACTGGGGACCACGATCAGAGACAATATCTGTAGGGATACCATGGAGACGGAATACGTGGGTGACCAATAACTCTGCTGTTTCAAAGGCCGAAGGCAGTTTGGGTAAGGGGACGTAATGCACCCCCTTGGAAAAACGGTCAACAATGGTGAGGATTGTAGAGTTTCCTTGAGATACAGGAAGACCCGTGACAAAATCCACTGCAATGTGGGACCAAGGACGATGAGGTATAGGGAGCGGATGGAGCGGACCCGCAGGTGACTGATTGGAAGTCTTTCCTCTGGCACAGGTTGTACAAGCTGAAACAAACTCACGAGTGTCCTTACAGATGGATGGCCACCAAAAACGCTGACGGAGGAGCTCCAGAGTCCGGTGAATTCCAGGGTGACAGGCGATTTCAGAGCAATGAGCCCATTGCAGGACTTGGGATCTGAGAGGAGTTGGAACAAACAAGCGGTTATCAGGGACATTGTCAGGTGGAGGTTGTACCTGAATAGCTTCCTGAATCCTTTGTTCCACCTCCCATAGGACAGCACCCAAAACACAGGAAAGAGGAAGTATCGTCTCAGATGGGGTGCTGGTTGGTTCATCTTCTGATTGACGAGAGAGTGCATCCGGCTTCACATTTCTGGATCCAGGTCTGTAGGTAAGAGTAAAGTTGAATCTGTCAAGAAACAAGGACCACCTGGCTTGTCGGGGGTTTAACCTCTTGGCTGACCGGAGGTAAGAGAGATTCTTATGGTCAGTCCAGACGATGAATGGGTGCTCCGCTCCCTCCAGCCAGTGACGCCACTGGAACCTCTGAAGTTGCTTCCTGGACTCAGGGACTGGCCATTCCACCACGGCTCTGATCTTGGCAGGATCAGGAACCATCTCGCCCTCTTGTATAATGAAACCAAGAAAACTCACAGACTTTGAATGAAATTCGCATGTCTCCGCCTTCACAAAGAGGCCATTTTCTAGGAGGCGCTGGAGCACAAGTCTGACATGACTCTGATGTTCCTCTAGTGTTTGGGAGAAGATGAGGATGTCATCAAGATACACAAAAACAAATCTGTTCAGCATGTCCCGTAAAATGTCATTAACAAGGGCCTGGAAAACCGCAGGAGCGTTTGTCAAGCCAAATGGCATAACAAGGTATTCAAAATGACCTAGTGGGGTGTTAAAGGCAGTTTTCCACTCGTCTCCTTCTTTGATCCTGACCAGGTGGTAGGCATTTCTCAAATCCAGTTTAGTAAACTGGGAGACTTGGTGAAGAAAATGGAAGGCAGAATCAAGCAGTGGCAGGGGATATTTATTCTTGACTGTGATCTCATTTAAACCCCTGTAATCGATACATGGACGAAGAGTGCCGTCTTTCTTACCCACAAAAAAGAAACCAACACCAACAGGAGAGGAAGATGGGCGTATGATTCCAGCTGACAGGGAGTCCTTTATGTATGTCTCCATAGCCTCTCTTTCAGTACGAGAGAGGTTATAAAGTCTGCTGGAGGGTAGCTTGGCTCCAGGCAAAATATCAATCTTGCAATCGTATGGACGATGGGGGGGTAAGGATAGTGCTCGTTCCTTGCTGAAAACAGTAGCAAGGTCATGGTAAATAGCAGGCACGGAGGAGAGGTCTGGTGGATCAGGCACCTTAGGCATTAGAACACCCTGGGGAGATAAAGCAGACTTCAGACAATGTACATGGCAGAATGTACTCCAACAAATTATAGTACCCTTTGACCAGTCCAAATGGGGATTATGTGTCTTTAACCAAGGGAGACCAAGGATGAGAGGGGAGTGGGGAGAATGAATGACCAAGAATTGGTCGGTGATTACCTGAGGTTAACAGGGTTACTGGCTGGGTCTGATGAGTTACCATAGCCAGAACTCTGCCATCAGCTGGATAAATGGTTCGGGTCTCAGAGAGCTGCACTAAAGGAATGGAATGCTTTTTAACAATGGATTCATCAATGAAATTTTCATCTGCCCCAGAGTCAATAAAAGGTGAAAAAGGTATTGAAGCTTGACCAACTAATAAAACAGAGGTTAACTGGGTATGTTGACTGTAGACTAGAGGAGGATTTGAGATATGATTTGAGATATGACCCATTCGGACTCCTCTTACCTCCAGGGCTGCTGCACAGCCTAAAACAAAGAGGGGGGAAAAAAAAGGAAAAACAAATTACCTCAGGAGCAAATACACAAACCATAAACAAAACCCTGACACAGTAACCTTCTTGCTGTGAGGCCACAGTGCTAACCACTGTGCCACCATGTAGCCCTGTAGGTTGTAAACATGTAGATATTTGTTTAAACCAATATGAAGAATTTGGAACCTGTGTGATACACATAAAATCCCTAGTAAAAGCAAACTTGTGCATCAAATTCTTGTTTGAAGGAAATCATGAAACTTGCATGTAGAATAGATTCTACTTCCTGGAAAATTAACCATTCAAATAAATAATTAAAAAAAGCAAAATAATGGGACAATAAGCAAAAGCAACAGAGTGTGGCTTGAGTTTCTAGTTCCTATCAAGAAGAGCTGGTCTCTGGAGTCAGAATACTGGTTTCCAGTTGTAAACATGTTTCCCATTTATTGGGATATAAAGTCGTCAAATGAGATGAGATTGCGTGTGACATGTTGAGTTAGCTGTTAGCGTTCTGTCAATACTGCTACTTTATCATGACATCATAGGCAACACTGAGCAGCCAATCAGGGCAAAGCCCTCACTTACAACCTCAGTGGCCTCTCTGCGGGTTTAACCAGCAGATTAAAGAGAAAAACACATGAGAGACGCGTGTTCACTTCACACGTCTATGACTGTTGGTTTAGCATGTAGTCGCTCTGATTAGTGAAAATGTTTAAACCTGGCAAGATGTATTTTATTATATCTGCCATCCATCCGTCTATCCATCCATGTATTCATCCATCAATCCATCCATCCATCTATCCTTCCATCCAACCATCCATCCATCCATCCATCCATTATCCATCCATCCATCCATTATCCATCCATCCATCCATCCATCCATCCATCCATCCATCCATCCATCTATCTGTACTGCTTACAGCAAAATTACAAGTAATCCAATAACAACCAGATCTTCTCTCTTATGAGAATCAATTTTATTCTGGAATTTGTTTTCTGGCTGCCACACTCATTTATTTAATATTTTTTTCCTCCTTCCATCAAAGTACCACAGTTATCAATCAGGGGGCTGCCAAAGGCAAACTTCCCCTTCAACAGTAAACGTATGAGTAACAGACTTCAAAAACTTTGTGCAAACACACAAACTAATTTCTTTCTACACATCAGCGAAACTCTCAGGCAGCAAGTATTCAATTCAAATGCAACCCAGTGGTGACTGTCTTAAAGAGCAAACTGGTATCAAGCAAGAGAAACATTTAGTAGCAGCTGAAAGATGTTTAGAGGCTTTGAAGGCTTGGCTGAATTAAAAGAAGATAATGAATTTCAATTGGCTCTTTATTTGAAGCTGCGTTGGATGAAGGGATACAAAGCGCCACCGGGGGATTTTAAACGCCAAGCTGGAGAAATCATCTGAGTGTTTTCTGTCTGTAAGTGCTGTTAGTCGAGCAGATCCAGGGTCAGTGGGATGGAAGAGTACTCCTTCGGATCAGGTTTGGAGGCGCTCTTCTCAAAAGCAGTCTGCATAAGAGAAGTCCTTAGAGAGCAAAGCGATGCATCCTGTTCTTAGCTGCGAGGGAGTTTGTAGCTTTACATGTGCGCTCTGCAGAGACAAGAGCAGAAAGGGGATGGAAGCCCACAGAGGTTAGAAGCCAGAGTGGAACGCTACAAAACAGGAAGGCAGGGTAGAAGAAGAGCTAAAAGCAGCATCAGCTTTTGTTAAATCTATTTTAGGTTCAAGAGAGCACATATATATTTTAGAATGCATTCTTAAAATCTGGTATTTAGTTGTGGAGCTTCTTTCATGGAGAAACTTAAAAAAGTAGCAAAGTGGCTGTGATGCAGTCCTGAGAGGAGCCCAGGTTTTCCTCTTCAGCCAGCCATGCTGCTGTAGGACAGCTGGAGTTCCACGTAAAAGAGGAGGTATAAAAGTACTCGCATTCATTACTCTGGTAGATTATAAATACTGGGGTTTAAATAACCTCTGCAGGAGGTGAACTGTCAACTCATGCTTTATACTCTGGTAAAATGGTAAGTACTGATTTTAAAACTACTTCAATTATAAAAGTAAAGAAATGAAAAGATAAAAATCCCATTTAGGATAAAAGCTTAGGCTGTGGCACCGGGGCCCACAGTGCACGACCCCCACCCCCCTCCAGTAAACAGTATTCTGATTTCCATAACGACTGGGACTAAAATATTTGGAACGCCACAGGATACGTAGTATCTTGACTCTGACACGGACATGTTTGTTCAAGCTACACATGTCCGCATGTCCCGGCTGGACCCGATATGTGTCATGTCCAGGTGTGATGGATCATGCACAAACTAGCATGGTGTCAGAAGAATATATGTTTACTTTTCATCCAACCACAATCTAATTTACCTCTTCCAGATGGTGGGATGTATCTGCATCAGTTTTTCTTTTTTTTGTTTTTTGTAAACAAGCTGGAATGAGATATGAGTATCAATACTTTAAAATGTAAGAAGAAAAAACTTTTAATGGTGTAAAAATGTTGAGTAGAGGTGTAAATAATTACTGTAGTGAAGAACAGATACCCACATTCTCTACATTCTATTAGGGCTACTTGGCACCTGTGAGGGTTGTTAACAACATTGTGGCAAATTAAAAAGTGGCCAGTAAGACGTGCTGCCAGAAATGACAAGCTAAGAAAAATCACGGTGTCATGTCTTCACCACCTCTAAGTTGCACCTGGAAAGGTGCAGAATTAGGCCTGACTTTGTCCTATGCTGATGCAGACTGATTATAAATGACATTTTCAATGACATTTCTGATTACAGCCCCTCTGATGAAGATGAGTGATGGAGAGGAGCGGGCGGGAAGCTGAAGTTTTGGTAAACAAACGCTGCTATCTGTTGCTTTCATATGACAAGTCAACATGGGGACAGAGGAGACGGAGAAGTAACTTCTGTCCTTCAAAAACAAACTGGCGAGACTAGTTCAGAATGATATTTTCTTATTAATGGTTTGGTCTTGTCAGTGAAGCTGATAAAGGGAAAGTGTTGAGCCCAACTGGATGAACAGTCACCTCATGTCCACGTTCAGCTCCAGGCTGCATGTCAAACCCTGTCCCAGACCATTTCTCTCCACCAGCTGTAGACCAGTAGAGCCAATAAAACTGTTATTATTGGCTCTATGAAAGACAGTCCTAAATGGTGGCAAAGGCTAAACATTGATGTATAATAAACTGTAATACGATGTCTCACTGCGACCCGTTTAGAGATTGTTACAGAGATTGTTGCGTCATGCATTTCCTTTGTTCCTGTTGCTATTCACTGTTGTATTTCACTATATTTTAGGGTTGTTCTTTGGAAGCAACATCTCTTCTATGTTGCCTCCTTTTCGTGCAAAGCAAAAGGATGCAGCAGTTCTGCGTCACGGAAACATGTCTGGTGTTGTCATCATTCAACGCAGCCCGTTTTCTTGCCACTCACAGTAGCATGTAAAAGTTGCACACATGAAGCACCAGTCAGCATGAATAAAAGCTTAATTAAATGTTTTTGTGCTGGAACTGGAACCAACAAGTTGTGTAAATGATTTAGAAGTTTGGAGCTGCTATAACTACACCTGGCCACTAGATGGCAGTGGTAAGCTCTGTCTCAAAGCTTTGAAGCTTTGAATCCTTTCTGATGGAATCAAGAAGAGGTTTAATCAGCTTCACCTTTCATTTCCATCTCTCATAGGATGTCCGAAAACCAGAGCGGAGGTGGCGACTGGTCAGCTTCTTCAGTTGTAGCTGCTGCAGTGGGTGAAGCTGGAAAGATGGACATGTTACACCTCTAGGGCTGGGTGAATCCATCCAAATATAGATAGCATCGTTACCAAAGCTAGTATCAGTATCATCGGATACGAGAGTGATGAAACAGACATTTTCCTTGCAGAAGATTTTGGGACAAAAAGAAAAAGAATGTGAAAAATTAACGAAGTCACATTCATTATTGGGATTGGGAAATTTCAAGATAAAGTATTGATATCTTGTGTCAGCATCGGCAAAATTTGCCCTGGATTTACTGGGCATTGGATCAAAACCAAATTTTGGAATGCCCCCCCCCCTTCTCTAAACCACATCCAGCTCCAGTTTGTCTCTTTTCCGTTTGATCTGGAATTAGTTTGTTTTCACCTTAATGAGACTTAGCGTGTGACACATGTATGAACGTCTGTGGGGTGATCACATCATCAGGTCGTGTGCTTCTGGATCGTTCGAATGGAACAGAAGAGTCTGGCGTTTGCAGACCTCTTCATATTAGGAGCTGTTTCAGAAGACCAGCAGTTTCCGACTCCAACATCCTGCTTCTGTGTGGATGAAATAACCGGAATCACAAACCCGTCCCCCATAAAGCCTCAGTTACCAAAGGGATCTAGCTAGGCTAATAAGGAGTCCACCTCCAGACACTGAAACAATGACTTTCAGTCAGGTAGTGTGTCATTGTGTGTGGAATTGTGTAGATTTTATTTGGCCTTTTTATGTTGGCACACAAAACAATCAAGCATAATAATCTAAATATGTTTTCTGATTTAAATGGTAATGATGAGGATAGAAAATAGATATTTTCTCTATTGTATGAGTCAAAATAAGTCAGATCAAAACTTCACAGAAATCCTGCATTCAGTAGATTAAAAAAACAAAAACTTGAATTTTGGATAGTAAAGTTTGGTTTGTTTGGATTTTCTATCAGAACTACATAACGTCATACAGCAGCAGTCTATCTGGGCCGCTTTTATGTCCCAAACTACGTCCATATCAAACCTATAAAAACCTTTTCTTTCGTGTTTTATTGGTCAGCGTCGTTAACATGTAGAAACATACACGTCAAACTAATGAATGACATCATGCTTCTCTGTATTTTACCTGCACTTATTCTGGTTTTCTCTGAGAAAAACATCATTTTGAAGGAAAGTAAAGCTTTCTGTTGACGCATCCCTTAATATCCAGCAGCTTTGTGTCTTTCATCCTCTCTTGGTCTTTTCATTCTCTGTGTTGCTTCCCCTCTGTATCACACACACACACACACACACATTTACATAGAAAATGACTGCACACTGTGTCGCAGCTCAGACGTGCTGCACATCATTCTTCCAGCATTTGAAGTGATGCTTGCTTTTGCTGGTTTTATGTCATCTTTTATGCCTGAGCATGTAAAGGTTGTTCCTGTGTGTGTGCCCTATGTGTGTGTGCACGTGTGCTTTGCAGGAATGGAATGCCATCCCAGCTGAGCGTTGAAGGGAAACGCCGCTGCAGGAAGAGGCAGTTATGGACACTGTGTGACTTTCTCAGCAGCCCTGGCTTGCATCTGTTTATCTTTCAGGCCTCTTCTCCCTTCCCGCTCTGCCTCATCTTTCCCCTCGCAGCCTCTGATCCTGCTGGATGGAGAGTGTAGACAGTACAGACAGGGTTTGATCTCTGCCTATCCCAAGCTCTGCAGTGTTCTTGGCTTTGTTTGACATCGTCTGCTCTCCGGACAGGATGCAGCCCATGGCACCAGCTTTGGCTTTAGATGGCAGCTCAGATACTGGTGAGTGTCAGCATATCTGCCAACTTGAAAAATATAAAATCCAGCCTTTTTTCTGTTGTTTTTCTTTCTACCAGAAACTGAATTTCAGGGCCATCACTGGTGAAGTCGAAAGCTGATTTTGCAGAATGGAAGGATTTATTTCCCATAAACTCTTTGGTTCGAACCTCCACCAAAGATAAAGTTTAGAATATAAAAGGACGTTGATCCATCTGGTCTGTCTGTTTTCATTCAATGGTTTCCATATACTCCTGTTCTGTGGTTGTTCTGTGGTGTAGTACTCTGGTTCCCATGTTGTTTGAGTTGTCAGCTGGCCAAGCCACTCTAAATGAACCTAAACCAAACTCTAATGAGAACTACTAAACCAACAATATCTGAAAGCATAAGAAACCAAACTGGAGGCCCAATTTTTCGGCTCCAAACACTCAGAACTTGTTAAATCTCTTGATTTGAAGTAACATGTAAACCTTAAAGCAGTTATTTGTCCATAAGCACAAAAAAGAGTAAATTGCATCTGTAGAAAAACTTCAAGTCATTATAAGAAGCTTTAGTTTTAGCTTTAAGTTGTTCCATAACACAGCTTTAATCATTTCATTGAAAGACAATTAGTAAACTCTTTGCTTTCACACAGATGCAGATGCAGAGGTGTTGTATTTTGATCCATGATGAGAATCTCACGTTCCACCATTCAGGTACTTTTTTTGTCAGGCTGTGTTGCTTTGTGATCATTTGTTGAAGGTTTGAAAATTTTACCCACAATCGACTGCCTGTCTGCACAATGTCGTACCCGCTGGTTTGGTCATGTCCTCTGCCTTACCCTTGACCACCTGACAAGAGTCATTCTCCAGTTTGATCCACAGGCTGCTGATTGGAAACACCCACGAGGCAGACCCCGCACCTGATGGCTGGACATTACTCCAGATGACTTCTGACAACACAGAGGTACAATGGAGAATGCAGAAGCTGGCTCAAGACCCCCAACATTGGAAAAAACTGGTTCACCTGGTCAGCGCAACGCTTATGGGACGCCCCCTCCCTCGCAGAAGCTCTAGGTAGAGAGATATAGACAATCAACTGTGTCTGTTTTTATAACCTGACAATATTTACATTCCCCTTTCTTGTTTTCTTTTGTGTGTAGTTGTTTTTTACTCTGTGATTTAGTAGCTTGTCTCTGTGGTGTCTAGATTTGAACAAAGTCATTATCTCTAGGATTGTCTGTCTTTTTTGCTGTTTTTATTCCTGTTACGGCTGCCTGTATTGCTCTTCAGCCTCCTAATTCTGAATCTTCAGCTGGGATGCATGCTCAAACACAGCTCTGATTGCTGCCTCCTGGCTGGGATTGGTCCGTCATGTCACCTGCTCATCCCCACCCTGCTCATTGGATAATTGGGTCTCTGAACTCAGCTGACTCCACTAATCACCAGGACTTAAAAGACACCAGGAGTCCTTCATTCAACGGCTACCACTGGCTCAGTAGTGGTCTGCCCTCAGCTTGTGTGGTGACGCTAAACTGTTGTATGTTGGGAGGACTTTGACAGAGCTGCCTTATTTTCTGTGGTGTTGTTCATTGTCATGGTTCTGTGATATCTGTTAGTTTTTTTTTGTTTGAATAGTTAAACCAGTGTTTTTGTTCGGAAAACTGCTTTACGGTACGGGCTTGTTTTGCTCTTGGTTTGGCTATTTTGAGGCCATTCCTGGCCTGTTCTTGCTTTGTCTTCCACCATTGGACAATAAATCCGTATTGGTCCATATGTACACCTGGCCACAGGTCTTTCTTTTGTGCGGCTCAGTCGCCCTAGCAGAGTCTGGGTCGTAACAATTCCACAGAGCCTTTGTAAGTTCTGGCCAAGGACGACAAATAAAAATGAGCCCTTTGGCTAAATCTGCCAAATTTAGAAGTGTTCTTTCATTTAAACTTGCTCCGTTCCTGTCAAATACAATTTTAGACAAAAGAAAAACCTTATAAACCTTGTGGAGGTTGCCTGAGAGTCAGGCCGCACCAGAACTGTCCCCCAGTGGAGCTGGGATGTTTCGATGAAAAGGCATTTTAATCCCTTTAACCTAATAATTTCCCATCTGTGGATGTGCTTTGCTCTTTCTTACATTTGGGTTTGTTCGCAGCACATCAGGGACGACTGTTTTCTGAAGTAGGACTCTGTCTTTAAGCAGAATAAAGCTGGAGGTTCAGGTGATCCCACACTAACAGAGTCTGGGCCTCGAGTGGTTGGCAGATCTGTCTCAGGTGAGTCTGTTGTTCTGGCATCAGGAAGATGAACATCATGGCTACACTGAGTCAGAATTCAGCTTTTCTTCATGCATTTCTTCACTGAGAAACATAAATCATCCACTTGTTGAAACTTAGAAGCAAAGAAAAGCAGATCTCAGCAGATCTGCATTTACTAAAAAGGGTCTAAAACTCTGCATGTGCTTTATATGCAGATGTGTGAAGAAAGGAAGCTGTAGATACACCTTTATGCTACATCTAAATGACATGCCAAACTTTTCCGGACACATCTACCTATTTCAGCTGGAATTTGGATCAAAACGCAAGTTTTCAATAAATAAAACAATTCAATAAAACTTCAGCTTTAAGGGCTAACATGAGACCTTCTGTCTTCCCAGTCTAACAGGGAAACCAGCCACTATCTCAACATCTGACCAGTGTGCTTCCTACTCAGAAGGTTTCTGCTTCAGGGCTTTCCTGCATGAATGCATGTAGAGGAACTCTGCAGATACTCCAGCTTCCACCCACAGTTCATAAATCTGTCCATCAGGTTAATCGGTGACTCTAAATGGACCACAGGATGAGTGATTGACCGTCCAGAGTGGAGCTCACCCTTGTCTGATAGCAGAAAGGATAGCTCCCTCACTGACACCCATTAGTGGGGCAACTGTAGAGAGCAGATGATTTCATGCTTCTGACAAGGCAGTGAAGTTGGTGGTGGTGTCAGCATGTAGGAGAACGAGGTCACAACTGCATCTGCTGCTGTTAAAACACGTACCTGTGCATTTTACCCTCTACTGGAAAGTCTCCAGGAATTCAACCAATCACAAGCTTGTCCTAGTTCTGCAATGATCTAAAATATTTACTGTTCTGTGGAGCAAAGATAATCTAGAAGTCATAAATATGAGAAAGTAAATGAAAGTAATCACATTGAATTCAGAAATGGATCATATTACAGCGAAGCCCACGTTGCACCACTGACTCATTAGATCACTTTTTTATCACGTTCAGCTTCTTATAAAAGGTTCCGGTGAGACTGGCGGCTTCTGGGCACTTAGTCCTGTGCAACTTGTGTTATTACTGGTGAAAGGTCAGTGTGGGTAGTGAGTGTCTGAATAGACGGATGGGACACAGTCTGATTAAGTGAGAACGTCTCCTTTTCAGCTTTTTTGCAACCTGCTGTCTTAAAAACATCCCCTCCAGAATTATGCAGTGCACTGCTACTCGGAACCAAACACACACGTATAACGTAAGTATTAAAAAATGAAGAGCCGTGCATTACATGGTTTTAATACACGACGCAGAGTCTCGAACATCACGGCGTGCAGCAGAGTTGTTCAATCTGCTTAAACCATCCAGGTCCAAAACAGTAAACATTTTATTACAAACGTTTATTTCCTTTTACATAACATGCTAAATATGCTAAAGTATTGGAACTATTTTATTTTGGCCTCAATGGACTTTTATCAACAATAATGTCAAGCTACAGCCTGTTTCTCTCATCTACCTTTCGAAAGCCAGTTAATGCGTTGCTATGGTGACAAGAGTGATATAACTAATATATATATATATATATATATATATATATATATATAGAATATATACAGTACATAGAGTATTTGTATATAGAAATTTAGATAAAGAAATATATTTTCCAAATAAAAACTAGAAGCCAAGACAAGTGGACTTTGTTTAACTTTATTTAAAGCACATTTAACCTGTAAAGTATGACCACCCTTTGGCCACCCTTTGGCCACCCCTACAGAGAATCTCTGCAGGAACCCGTGTGTACGATAGCATGATGAACTTCATAAATTCATCTCAGCAATCAGCTCCTCAGTTGTGTCAACAAGTAGTAATCATGTAAACAAATGAAGTAAAGCTGAAACTGAGAAACAGGAGTGTGTGTGGGGCCCGTGTGGGAGTGTTGGACCTGTATCTCCATCCCTGGATGCAGACTTATTAGAAGCTGTCACTCAGAGAGTTTCCAGTATTCGCTGGTCAATGAAGGCAAAAGGAAATGCTCAAATATTAATACAGGCTATTGTGTTCAGGTTGCTGTCAGCGACTGACTGGCTCCTAAACGTGTGTGTGCGTGGAAATATGGGAATAGATTTATATGTCAGACAGTACATACACACACACATGCTGCTTGTCAACCAGAAAGATGGAGCTAGCCTTCCGAGAACCTCATGCCAGTAAGATAGATTCGGTTCAGTGGAGTTTGGTTATGATGAAGTAAACTGATCAGCTTCCGAAGAGAGCTGTGTGTGTGTGTGTGTGTGTGTGTGTGTGTAATCATAAGACATCCTCAGTATGCCCTGGAGATGATGTGTAAAGACGTCTATGATAATTCCTCCAATATAAATGAACCTCCATTTATAGATTTTAATGAAATCCTAATTGCCAGCATAATACACTCCCTAGCATCCAGACATGTAAGAAATTGGCAAGAGGACATGAAATTATTTTATTCTGATATTTATTACGCTCATTTGACTCCTTTGCAATGAGGTTTAAAATTAGATTCAGGCTGAAAATTACCTAACAAATGGTATCATTTGAATCAGCTAATTAGATGGGACAATTTCCCCTGTTTGATAGAGGAGGTTTAATTCCCATAATAAGACAAAATCTAAGAGGTGATGTCTGCTGGGAATATCTCTGCTGAGATGCAAGCAGATAGACGCAGTCGGTTCAGCAGCTGAACCAGACAAAGACTCCTTTAGGCCTC
The DNA here is from genome assembly GCF_933228915.1 of Telmatherina bonti. Classification (NCBI taxonomy): domain Eukaryota; kingdom Metazoa; phylum Chordata; class Actinopteri; order Atheriniformes; family Telmatherinidae; genus Telmatherina; species Telmatherina bonti. The sequence continues at coordinate 5,243,181 of NC_136610.1, forward strand.
TTATTCCAGTCTTTCAGATGCTGCAGCAGGATTATCAGGACAGAACAGAAGACTTGGTCTCCTTGACCGTGTAACAATAAACAGTGAACAAGCAGGGGACATGATCACCCCTGTTCAGTGTTCACGCCTTGGTTGTGCCAGATAAAATGTGTAGATCATATGGAATCACAAGAACCACACACTTACACTGAGGGTACAGTATATGTTAGTTCTTCGGTGTTATTTTACTGAGATGGCTCCGTTTTAATACTCAGAGAACTCCGACATGCAGGAATATCAGATGTTTACTGATAAACATTTGCTTCAGCTAGAAGAACCTGATCTGAAAAATGTGCTGTTTGGTTTTTGTTAATTGCTGTTTACATTGCAAAGCTCTGGAAGTGTATTGTTGCACCTTTATAATGAAATACACTCTAATAATAAAAGCAAACATTGCAGTAAATTCATAAAGCAAACAGGGTTCGTTTCAAGGCTTCCTGAGTCATTTGATTACTGTGGCATCTTTTTAAGCAGAATTAATTAATGAATCAATCAGAAAATGTTGGCAGCCTCAGCTAATGTGGAGGTTGAGGGAATAATTACTTGACATGATGAACACACACACACAAACACACCAACACAGACACACACACAGAGATGTTCAAACAAATGTACATACAAAAACATTAAAAGCAGCAGGGAAAAATGCAGCTGTAGAATTAAAAGGAAACCTGGTGCATGTGGTCTAAGTGGTTTTGTTACTTTGAGACCCGTGTTCAGAATAATTAAACTCATCTTTATCTAACTTTGATGATAAATCAGGTTAAAACTGCAACATAAACAGAAAATGATGAGAACACTATATTCAAAGCATCAATATGCCATCAGGGATGTCTGGACTTTAGCATATTAGGTCAATTAAAAAGGCCAATTAAGTGTTGCATGCAAAATTTCATCATGTTGGAAAAGCCAAACTGGCCAATCACCTCATCAAATGGGTTTTATCCGGTCAAATACAGGTTCATTGTGTCGGAATGGGACTTGCACACACTCAAGGTTCCATGGAAAACCTGCAGACTGCGTGCAAAGCTCCACAGTGGTCCACCACATGGTCTGTAATAACGTCTTCAGTCCAGACAGGCCAAGCGGCTGGGGATGGATGGTAACCGTCTCAGGGACTATACATCTCTGTCCTGATTGGCTGAAGGGTTTACTGACATGCATAAAATGCTTTTCTTCCAGATCATTTCCTATTTTGTTCATTCTTTGCTTTAAGACATGAAGCACTGTAGTTTTGATTTGCAGGAATGAATTTGCAAGAGAGGTTCACCAGTCACTGTGCAGAAAACAAGCAATGAGGTTGTTGATCAGCAAGTTAGCATATCCCAGATAGTAACCTGAATAGTGGATGGATGGATGGATGGATGGATGGATGGCTGACTGGATGGATGGATGGATGGATGGATGGATGGATGGATGGCTGACTGGATGGATGGATGGATGGCTGACTGGATGGATGGATAGATGGATGGATGGCTGACTGGAAGGATGGATGGATGGATGGCTGACTGGATGGATGGATAGATGGATGGATGGATGGATGGATGGATGGATAGATGGATGGATGGCTGACTGGATGGCTGGATGGATAGATGGATGGATGGCTGACTGGAAGGATGGATGGATGGATGGATGGATGGGTGGATGGCTGACTGGATGGATGGATGGATGGATGGCTGACTGGATGGATGAATGGATGGATGGATGGCTGACTGGATGGATGAATGGATGGATGGATGGATGGATGGATGGATGGATGGATGGATGGCTGACTGGATGGATGAATGGATGGATGGATGGATGGCTGACTGGATGGATGGATGGATGGATGGCTGACTGGGTGGATGGATGGCTGACTGGATGGATGAATGAATGAATGGATGGATGGATCGATGGATGGATGATGGATGGATGAATGAATGAATGAATGAATGAATGAATGAATGGATGGATGGATGGATGGATGGATGAATGAATGAATGAATGAATGAATGGATGGATGGATGGATGGATGGATGGATGGATGGATGGATGGATGATGGATGGATGGATGGATGGATGGATGGATGGATGGATGAATGAATGAATGAATGAATGAATGAATGAATGGATGGATGAATGAATGAATGAATGAATGAATGAATGAATGAATGAATGAATGGATGGATGGATGGATGGATGGATGCACCCGCAGCACTAATTGAATGAAGACTTGTGTGAAATTTATGTTCAGTCTTCTGTCTCAGCTGTTCATTTCAGTATAATAAATACACAAAATCTAACAAAATATGCAGAATTATATTAAAAATGCTCTTTAAAATGTATTTTAATGATATTAATGTGAATGCCAAATTGTTTGCATGAATTAAATCTTTCATTTGAAACAACTTCAAGTTAAGTTTCCATGACATTAAATCATTTGGATAAATTAAATTCTTTATTTGACAGAAAGAAAACAATTTAAATTAGTCTGATTAAAAACTGTAGCGTTGAATGAACTTGTGATAAACTTAATTCAGTTACTTGTTTAAATTGAAGTGATTAAATTAAACTGGTTCAACCATTCGGTTTTTACAGTGCACAGTGAATTAAAGCACAAATCATTATGCTCTGCTTCCACTGTGCTGGAAACCACGTTCTGAACTTCTAAGTACTTTTCACCTTCTTTGCTTAAAGTGCATTTTATTAGCTCAGATAGGCTCAGAAGGCCATGCGGGGTCAGACTGCACCCTGCTCTGCTGAGCCTGACGAGCTTCAGCGTGCCTTCGTCTCATGCAGACTGGATTACTGCAGTGCTCTTTCTCTGGCCTCACAAAAATCAATAGCAGACTCGCCTATTCAAATGCAGCAGTGGGTTTCTGTGGCAGAATTAAGAAAAATGAAGCCACCTTTCCTTTCAGAGCTTTCTGAGCTGGGATGTGATTTTAAAATGTAATAAGTTGCACATGCGGGGTTCCTGGCTGCTTCCTGGCCCAGATGAGATGATCATGTTGCCGGAGCACTTACAGTCCACCTCCCTTATCTTCCAAATCTGGGGGGAGGTTCAGGGAACTGTAAACAACATGATCATGAGAAATCATTTGGAAATGTCAGCAAGCAACAACAAACTAAAACAGTTTCCATGCTGTCTCTACGTGACACGGAAGCATCTTAAAACTGCATGAAGGACTGAATGCTCAGAAAATTCAGGGAAACCACAACAACAAAGTGCAGATTAAACTGTTTTACATCATCGTCAGGATTTAATCATGCTTAGAAATGATGATTTAATTAGAAAATGTATTTTTGTTGAAATTCTGGAAGAAAAAAAGCAGACAGCAAAGCTTTAAAATGGGCCTGGCTTCATCGTGGGGGAGGTGGAAGCAGCAGGATGAGGCTATCCCTTTGTTTTGATGTTGTTTCATGCCATGGAAACAGCAGATACAGATTATATTGATTATGCAACAGTAAATATGCAAACAAAACAAACGGTGGATGTGGTTCAAGCCAAGGCGCTGCGGCTTTGTACTGGGGCCTTCCGGACCACATCTGTCCCAGCGTTGTTGGTTGAGGCGGGGGAGGCCCCATTGAGTTGGAGACGTAAAAAATTGACTCTCAATTATTGCATTAAATTAAAAGGAGCCAGTACAGCTCTTCCTTCGGCTTCTCTGCTTGCGGATTGCTGGGAATTTGTAGGGGGGAGAGGGAGACTTAATCATAGTAGCCTTGTCCTGTCAGTTAAAAGTCTTTTAGGAGATCTCGCGTTGGAAACAGCAGGGATAGCGCCCCCTGTCTGTTGGCCTTCAGTCCCACAGTGGCTCTGGCCGGAGGCAGAGGTTGATCTATCTGTCAATAAGGCAATGAATGATGGCTCAGCAGTTAATTATTCTGTTTATGTGGAGGAGCATCTTGTGAATAGGTGGGGTGATTTCACTCAAATTTATACAGATGGGTCGAGAGACCCAGACACAAAAAGGGTAGGATTTGGTTTCTATGTACCCCATTTACAGATGAGGCAGTGTCGTCGGCTTCCTGACAGGTTATCGGTATTCACAGCGGAGCTTGTGGGTATACTGTGGGCATTATTGTGGGCTGAATCAAGTAGGGAGGAGAGAGTCGTTATCTGCTCTGATTCTATGTCAGCCTTGATGGCGCTGGAGGGGGGGGGGGGGCGTTGGTGCTCGGCCCGACATAATATGTGAAATTATGGTCGTTTTGCATAGGATAGAACAGCGCAGTATGAGTGTAGGCTTTGTTTGGGTTCCGGCCCATGTGGGCGTCAAGGGAAACGAGGTTGTGGATGCAGTCGCTAAGGAGGCTCTAAAGCAGCTGGAGGTGGAGGTTAGGGTCTCGTTGGGGCAGTTCGAGTGTCGCAGCATAGTTAACGAGTATGTTTCTGGGAAATGGCAGGAAGAATGGGACGGGGAATTAAGAGGGAGGCACTACCACCAAATCCAGCAGAGTGTAAAATCCTGCAATCCAATCTGTGGGAAAAATCGAAGGGAGCAAGTTATCCTCACGCGATTAAGACTTGGACATTGTGGCCTGGCAAATAATCGAGCTCTAATAGGAAAACATCAAGATGGTCTTTGTGACCTCTGTAGAAAGTCAGAAACGGTTCATCACGTGCTGTTGGAATGTGAGAAATATGCGGACTTCAGAAGAGCTCTTTTTATTGATGTCATGAAGCTAGGATTCTCTTCAGTATCATTAAAAGTTCTCCTCAATCCAAATGTGAACTGTAAGGGCGTAGCGGAGGCTGTGCTCCACTTCATAACCTCTTCCGGACTTCATGATCGAATATGAGTAGATGCGAGGTGCATTTCCCTTTAAGTGGAGGGGGGCAGCAATACACCCCGTGGTGTTCAGTCTGCCGGAACCGCAAGAAGAAGAAGAAGAACAAACGGTGGACGTTAGTGGAGCAGTTCCATCTGGTGGGTTCAGTGTTGCATCTCTCTCCAGCAGCACACCTCTGACCATCCACACTTCTCGATCCCATTCCAGGAATCCCTATCGCTGAAGTAAATAATTGATCAGTGACTCCCCCCACAGTCTCTACAGGAGCTCTCTGTGTTTGTCTCCATGTCTGTCTGGCACTTTGTTTGAAAGTTTTTACTGCACACCCCCCTCCACCCACTCTGCTTTGGTTTCCCCTCTCAGCCTGTGAGAAGAAGAGCTTCTTTGCAGGAACAGTGCAGACGCCCGTCTATCCAACAGCATGCCTGTGTTTTTTTTAGCTGTTAGCCAATTATTTAGCGGTTTGTTTGTTTTTAAAAGCAAGATGAGAATTAAGAATTCTAAATGTGTTTTCATTAACAATATTGTTATGGATAATATACCCTGAAATAATGAAATCACCTCCAAACACATATAAACCCCCCATTTATAACTCCTCCAAGGAAGATGAATTTTACTCTGACTCATGCAACAAGCAGCTTCTTGCTTCTGAAACAAGCATTCTGTTGTTATGAAAAAGATTTTGGTCTGTTTCAGAAGAGTTAGATCATCAGCATCAGGCAGAGAAGACATGTAAGAAGAAGCAGAAACTACTAAAACTGGGTTAAAACTGTCCGACACATAAATGAAAACAAGAAGGATGGCTGGGAACCATCATCTTCCAGAGTCAAATGTGGTGGAAAGTTTCCTGAGTGATGGTGATCATTCATCACACAAACATTTGGTGAAACTAGATGGAAGAAAAACAACAGTAGAACTCAGGAACATGTTTGATAAAAAGTAAAAACATGAAATGGGGGGGCGCGTACCCTTTGGGGTACTTCAAGACATTCCAGGGGGTACGTGATATTTTTTAAAAACATTTATCCTTTTATGTTTCTTTGAAACATCCTTAAATAAAATAGTGTAAATATAATATTATATAAATATTTAACATATTTCAGTGATTGTAAGTGTACATTCATAAACTGAACTTACATTTAGATTTACACAATTTAATTCCTCCCAAAATCCCACATTCTGACGTGAATTTACCCCCCGTCACGAGCCTAATCATATCTGTCTGTCACTGTCGCCTTGACAACGCAAACAATGGAGTCCTGGTTAAAGCGTAGTAGAGATGGTTTTACTATAATAGACCAAACACAGATAGCAAAATGCAGTATTTCATGTGTTCTCTTAACCAAAAATACTTAGCAGAGGTAAAGGGGTACTTGGCTAAAAAGATACTTTACAAGAGGTACTGTGTTGCAAAAAGGTATGGAGAGCTGAAAAAGCAGAAAGCCTGGACTCTATAAAGGATTACTGTAAGGACTGTGAGTTGTGAACAAAAACCAGTTTATATGACGATGAGGACTGAGAGATGAGGCTAAGGGGCAGAGGATCAATCCAGGGTACTGAGCAGCTGTGAGAGTCCAGAGACAGGTTCAGGATGGAGGCAAGAGGTCAAGAGTATTATACAGCAGATGAAGTACTTAGCCAGGGCAGTAGGCGAGGGTTGGGGAGCCAAAGACAAGGCAAGGGTCTAGCTAGAGGTGTCCATCATGGGCAGAGCAAGGAGGGTAATCCAGGGACGTGAAGAGGTGGGTTGGCAACTGGAGACAATCTGTAGAACTCTGGACAACAACTAGACATTAGTCTGCTGATAATCTGGCAGAGGGGAAGAGACTTGAGAGTGTTTAAGTAGCCTGGGAGTCATGACAAAAGGGGCCGAAGACCAGGTGGACTGGATGAGACTGATGAGCACAGGGAACATGGCAGAGGGCCTGGGTGCACTGAGTTCCAGGTGATGAGTGCTGGCAACAAAAACCTGACAGACTCTGGAGCTGGAAGAAGGTCATGTGGTCTGATGAGTCCAGATAGATTCTGTTCCAGAGTGATGGGAGCATCTGGGTCAGTTTCCACTGGGTCCATGGGTGCCACATCTTACAGAGTCAATCGCAGGCCTTTTAATCACTGGTTTGGCTCACACTGGACCAACACATGGCACATGTCAGATGTGTCCCAGAAGCACCTGGTGGCAGCTCAGCGCTAAACATATGCGCCATGTCGTTTGTAGCACGCTTCCAGGACACATCAAGCTCAGCAGTTCAGAAAGAGACAGGTATGAATTCAGAGTGTAAGACATCTGGTACATAAGCCGTATAGCTGAAGCTTAACAATCTACAGAACCGTCTTTGGTTTTCTATTCGCAATGGGATTATGCAACACAAATCAGCAATGGGAACATCTAAAGTGTCCCTTGTACAATGTAATTAAAAGATCAATAAAAATGAGGTTAAAAGTAAAAATATTTCTAAGACATACAGAAACATTCCTATAAAACAATTCTACACAAATATAAAAAGGTATATTAGCATACGAAAGCAAGTAAACATAAGTCTGAATACAAAGATGCACACAGGTAGATTTTAGCATTTAGCATTAGCATTTAGCATTCTGATGGCGAGGGGTGAAAACCTCTTTAAATCCTCCTCGTAGTTTTAGTGCATCTCAAACATCTACCTGAAGTCAGACGTACAAACCCTTCACATCCAGGATATGAGACAGCAACAGCTACCTTATGTAGGTCTTAAAGGAGTAGAGAAAGTGGGAAATTATCCGTCGAGCGACCTGGATGACCCTGGAAGCTTCTTCCCACTGCGATGTGCAGCAGGAGACCAGAGCTGGAAAACAGTAAAGGTCACAGCGGTCCTGGATTTTCCTGAGTCTGTATATGGATAGACATGTCCATCATCATCATCATCAGCAGCTGATGGCTTCCTAATATGGTAACACATCCAGTAATCACCTGGAAAACGGCGAAGATTCACTTTTTACCTTCTAATGTACAACAGTTCCCCAACAGATATCACTGTATTCATTCTCAGGATTACTTTACTCTTTCCTAGGATTATTTTACTCATTCTCAGGATTACTTTACTTATTCCTAGGATTACTTTACTCATTCTCAGAATTACTTTACTCATTATTAAGGTTAATTTACTCATTCCTAGGTTTACTTTACTCACTTTCATAACTATATTAGTTATTCTCAGGATTACTTTACTTATTGCTGTATCTGGGTGATGGAAGTGAAGTGGTTGCCACATGGTCATTCTTCCGAGGGGCAGGTAATTTTTCTCAACGTGTCAGTATATTTTCTCCTTGTGTCATAATCTGGGGGATATACAGGAAAATACCAATGTGAGAAAGGTGTGGGAAAGGTGGGAAAAAAACAAGAGGTCCCTGGCCAAATTGGGATACTTGGCAGGTATGGTGAAACCCAGAAGACATCAGCCCAATTCTTCCTGAAGTATTCCTAAGAATACATAATCTCACATCTTCAGCTTTCTTTCTAGACCAAGATTACACACACAGTACTTGTGGTTGGGAAGATATCCTTTATTTATTTAGTGTTTGTGGTCTCAGAGAAAGAGACCTTGTGAGGATGAGCTTAAGCACATCTTTCAACACCATGTTGCCGGTTGTTGATTGGTTCCTTCCTTGACAGTTGTCAGTAGGTGGACATGGACATGTGGCGTAAACATTATTCACTTCATCCTGAAGAGTAATCATCATGTTCTGACACACTGATGAAAGGACTGAGGTGTGAGTGTGCCACAGTGACATCTGACTAACAGTTATTTGTGTACATTTGTGGAATATGTGAAGATATGATATGTTCAGGGATCTGAATGTGTGTGAGACATGCTGTGGAGGGAATGACGGCACAAAAAAGAAATACAACTGTTTAACTTTAGGTCAAATCACAGAAAAGTCATCTCTTAGTTCTTAGACAGAATCCAATTCAAGGCAGCTCACTTTGATCCAGTTTAAACTAATGGAAAAGGAAAAACCCAGTGGCAGCATATTTCAGGGAGTGGGGCCATCTGCCTAACTGGCTGGGTTGAAGAAACACTGCAAGCTGTAGCCAGAGAAAACTGCAGGGAGAAGAAGCAATACAGGTTAATGAGTCCAGATAAATAGACAGATAGACAGATAGATAGATAGATAGATAGATAGATAGATAGATAGACAGATAGATAGACAGATAGATAGATAGATAGATAGATAGATAGACAGATAGATAGACAGATAGACAGATAGACAGATAGACAGATAGATAGACAGATAGACAGATAGACAGATAGATAGATAGATAGATAGATAGATAGATAGATAGATAGATAGACAGATAGATAGATAGATAGATAGATAGATAGATAGATAGACAGATAGATAGATAGATAGATAGACAGATAGATAGACAGATAGACAGATAGATAGACAGATAGACAGATAGATAGATAGATAGATAGATAGATAGATAGATAGATAGATAGATAGACAGATAGATAGATAGATAGATAGATAGATAGATAGATAGATAGATAGATAGATAGATAGATAGATAGACAGATAGATAGATAGATAGACAGATAGATAGACAGATAGACAGATAGATAGATAGACAGATAGATAGATAGATAGATAGATAGATAGATAGATAGATAGATAGATAGATAGACAGATAGATAGACAGATAGATAGATAGATAGATAGACAGATAGATAGATAGATAGATAGACAGATAGATAGATAGATAGATAGATAGATAGATAGATAGACAGATAGATAGATAGATAGATAGATAGATAGATAGATAGATAGATAGATAGATAGATAGATAGACAGATAGATAGATAGATAGATAGATAGATAGATAGATAGACAGATAGATAGATAGATAGATAGACAGATAGATAGATAGATAGACAGATAGATAGATAGATAGATAGATAGATAGATAGATAGATAGATAGACAGATAGATAGATAGATAGATAGATAGATAGATAGATAGATAGATAGATAGACAGATAGATAGACAGATAGATAGATAGATAGATAGATAGATAGACAGATAGATAGATAGATAGATAGACAGATAGATAGATAGATAGATAGATAGATAGATAGACAGATAGATAGACAGATAGATAGATAGATAGATAGATAGATAGATAGATAGATAGATAGATAGATAGATAGCATTCATTAGAATAGTGTTTTTTAACCACACTGGTGTGCCTTGAGAGATTGTCAGTTGTGCCATGGGAAATGATTTTATTTAAGATATTTTCACAAGAACAACTTCATGTTGGTAATATAGGCGAGAGAGTTTCATATTTCGACATTTTCGGTGTGTGGTGTGTCCTGTGATCTTTTCAATGAAAATAATGTACTTTGGCTTAGAAAAGGTTTAAAAACACTGCATTAGAAGATACATTTTAAACATTCTGACTGGTGTTTATAAAGTCATAAAATATTAAATATACAGACACAAACACAGAAGAAGAGAGATATATGTTTGCAGAACTGATGTGAGTTCCAGCTCTCTGCTTGCAAGTCATGCTGAGCTTCCCGCATCAGCATCAACGTGGAAACAGGATTGTTTCTCTGGGGTTTATCTAAGTATTGTCTTTACAGTACAGTTTATGAAACACTCTCCTCTCTCCCAAGTCCAAGGTTATTTGGATCCTTAGAGCACAACAACGATGAAGATCACAGCTCTGCATGTTCAAGATGAACAGGCGGGTTTTCTTAAGGCAACAGCTTCTATAGATGACAAACACACTGTAGTAGAAACTGTAATTACTAAATTGACCAACCGTTGCATGTTTTGTTCATTTTTAAAAGGCTTTTGGTTCTGCTAATGGACCGTGCAGTTTAGCTCCTTCGAACAGAAATTAATGGAAAGTTTTCTTCGGCCATTCAGTCCATCTCTAAAGCACCTGCCCCCTGAGTCAAGGTAAATTAATATTGTACTGAGTGGTTCCAAACACCCTCGGAAGTGAGGCAAGGTGACTGTTATCCCCAACTCTGTTTGCTGTTTTATGAATGATTCATTCAGTATGGGAAAGAAAGCAGCTCTGTGTGTGTGTGTGTGTGTGTGAGTAATAACAAACTTAAATTCATAAAAGTTGATGAAGTCATCATTTGGACATGTGTCCTCAGTGTTGGCAGATTCTGCTTGTAGAGTTGTGGGAAATGCTGGGAAAACGGAGCCTCTAGAATATATGGTGTATGCTACATATACGCAGTTGTTCATGTGTTTGTCCAATCCAGATCACTCTTCTGGAGTTTGGGGATTTAGACACTTTAATTAAAGTATAAATGTGCAAAAAAAGGGCAATAAGTTACTTCCTATTGTAGGTGTTGATCAATTTGTTCCCATAACTGCTGTTAATGGTGACATGGCAGGTTTGGTGGAAGGTAAATCTGGTAAATCTATGGACCCAACAGATGACTGACTGGCAAGCAGGATTTTTATGTGATAGATGATCAGGATTAACTGGAAGCCAATGAAGTAAGTTCAGACTGGGAAAATGTGATCTCCACTGCTAGGTTTGGATCATCTGGAGATTTTTCAGAGCAGCTCAATGATATGACCTCTGATCATCCTCAACATGAAACATCACAGTGAACTGTCACACCAGAAATCCTTAATCCTGGTCCTGGAGGGCTTGTTTGAGGTGTTTCTCTCCACCATGTCCAACTCAAATCAAATGGTAATTGACAGACTAATAGAGAGCTTGCCATCAAGCTTTTAGAGATTCATTTAACCTAAATCAGGTGCAGTGCAGCAGAAAAACCTCTAACACCTGCAGGATACCTGCCCTAAAACTCACTACCTCTTATTGCAGGCCCAAACCTTTAAAATGACATTTAAACTTCATAATTTGACCTCTGATGAGTTTGTGACAAAACTCCAGCTCATCTGAGCCATTCCCAGCTTTGGTGTGACTGCCACTGACAGCTTTTTGGGCTATATTTGGAAACTAAGTGGTGTAATTAATGCAGAAGTGCTGAGAGGCATTAACCACAGCCAAGAGCATTTCCATCTCTGGCAGCTGAACCAGAATTGGTGACTCAATCAGTCTTTTGCCTCATTTTACAGCCAAACGGTACCAGACAAAGATACTGGCAGGACGCATATGGGAGATAATAAGTAAATAGCATCCTCATGTAAAAGCCAAACACTACTGTCATATCCTCATCCAGAAATCATGGATCAGATGAAACTCTACTTAGCCAGTGTTGTATTAGAGGACCACAGATAAAAATAGAATAAAATGGGTTCAATGACACAACTTGGCACCTTTTCATGAGGGATGGATTGACAGATGGATGGATAGATGATGTTTGGTTAGATGGATGGATGGATGGTTGGTTGGATGAATGGTTGGATGGTTGGATGAATGGTTGGATGGATGGATGGATGGATGGTGGATGGATGGATGGATAGATTATGTTTGGTTAAATGGATGGATGGTTGGTTGGATGAATGGTTGGATGGAAGGATGGATGGATGATGGTTGGTTGGTTGGATGGATGATGCATGGATTGATGATGAATGGATGGATGATCATTGGTTAGATGGATGGATGGATGGATGAATGGAGGATGGATGGATGGATGGATGACTATTCTGCAGTTGTAAGTATAGTCCATTTTGGCTGACATGACAAAAGCAAACAATTTGAAAATGAAACCACAGAGAATTGTATTTAAGCAAAAGTGAAAGCTTTTACGATTTGATCGGTGCGATGAGAAAAGCTGCTCTGATGTGCAGAAAGAATAACTGTTGAGGAGTTTGAACTAATAGTTATGAAAGTGTGAATTATGTTGTGAGAAAAGCAGCAAAGCAGAAAAACTGTAAAACCCAAAAGACCCTCTGGCCAAGCCCAAAAGATCCAGTTGGGAGATGAGAAGATGTCCTAAATGGCGGCCATGACTGCAGTACTCCACTGGTTCAGGCAGAAGGACCATGATGGAAGCTCCTCCTCAGAGAGCTACGATCTGTGCTCTGATGACACATTAAACTGTTTGGTCTCAATTACAAAAGGTCATGCCTGCAGGAAACACAGCAACTCTCATTACTCGGGTAATAATGTTGCTACCTCACAGGGAGAAAATCTAGGAATTATTAACCATCGCCTCACCTGATTCCTAGGAACAACTTTGAGCTGATTTATCCATCATCAGCTGCAACTGGTAGAGTAGTCGCGATACGAATGGTAAACAAGTGTTTCCCTCATTCCTAGTTTCTGCATCGTGTTCTAGATGTAAAATAACTCCTTGGTGATTAACCAAACTTTACGCGTTGATGTCTTCAGACAGAAGCTGCGAGTCTGTCTTCCTATGATCATTATTTAGCTGTAAGTAGAATGTATTTGTAGAAAAGCTCTTTCAACGGAACGTAACTGTACACTCATAGATGCCCAGAAAAGCCTGCAAAGGCAGAACTTTTTATCTGGAGTAGACTGGGACCTGTCGGATGGCTGGAAAACCCAAAGCAATAAACAACATATAATCTGAAAGCGTTTTGGGGGCAAGAAATACACTGAATTTCTCAACCCTTCTTTCTCCTGCGTCTAATAAATTAAGGAATAAGGGAGGGGGGTTAGGGAAGCCATATCACAAAGTGCATTAGATCTGATTATTGTCTTTGCTTCAGATGCTGCATTATTGCTGTGGAATCCCCAGAGAAGGACTCTCTCCACCAGAGGTGGAACTCAGAAAATCAGGAAACTAAAGGCAGCCATGAGGAAGCAGGCAGAGGAGGGTGAGGTGAAGGTAGATGGGGGGGTGGGGGGTCGGTGGTACCGAGGGCTAGGAGGAGTTCAGCTTTAATAAGAAAGACTAGTTTTGTAAAGATTGAGGGACTGGAGAGGAGCTGGTTGGGAAATCTGTAGGAATGAGCAGAAAATGTTCTGATATATAATATTAACTCAGATTGTTCCTGAGTCAAAAGGGAAATAAAGCAACTCAGATATTCCTCACCTGCAGCCGCAGCTCATCAGCAAACTGATAAAACAGCACAGTCTGAATCCCAATCGATCATAATATGATGCCCAGGAGCTGCAGCCTCTTAGTGGTCCCAGTAAGGCTGGCGGGCCGGAGCGGCAGCCGGAGGAGGCTCTCGCTCCCGCAGAGCCGGGTGTCTGACGAGAAGCTGGGAGTCTCTTTAACACTATCACCATTGATTTTGTCAGTTAAACTTTCATCATACGGTAATGTGTAGCTAATCTGTATACAGTAAGCTTTATCAATATCATGTCACTTCCAGGAAGCTGAGCAGGTGAGGAAAGTATCCGTCAAGAATCCTTTTAAACACATTATGACAAAGAGATGAAAGGTCGCGGCGGTTTCATTTCACATTTCACCACTTAGCTTCCAGCTTTTTTCCTCATTACACGTCTGGCCATAAGTTTACTCACACTCTCCAAAAGTCCTGTAGATCCAGCAGCCTCAGCTCCAACATTTCTGTTGTCTACAGTTTCCACTGGGAGCAGTGTGATGTATGGATGATCCTCCAGATCTACAGAAGCTCTCCAGCCATTTCTATCCAGTCCAGCAGCTTTACTATCCAGCTGCAAAATGCTGTGTTTATCACTAAAATGACTACTGTTGCTAAGAAACCTCTATTTTCACCTGGACATGATGATGAAGACGCTTCCTGTCAGACTTTCCACCAATCAGAGAGCTTAAACTGATGGTAACGTCCAATCAGGAGCAGCCAAACATCAACAAGTGATGAGAAAAGCATTGAAATAATGATCCTCTATGGCTGGAATAAAGCCAAGAAGACGTTTGGGATGCAGCTGAGGTGGAGGGGCTGCAGTGAGGACAGCAGGTAGCAGGAAGACAATATGTCATCTCTACAAACTGTTTTCTCTTCTGCTTGCTCTTCATGCTGCTTTATCTATCAATACATTCATTTTCCATCATTTTCCATATTTCAGCCTTATAATCTGACAGCTGAGGCTTTCTGGAAAAAGTGGATGTCTGAATGCTGTCTGGGATTAAAAGGATCAGGCTTTTACATTTATCTTTTCATTAAATAAAATCTCAGCATGTTGGGAACGTGTTGAAGGCATCATCTTAAAAATGAAGGAATATTTGCCAATAAAGCCAACAATATTTATCAGTTTAAACACTAAACATGTTGTCTTTGTTGTGTGTTCGGGTAAATATGGGTAAGAAAAGGTTTGTAAATCCCTGTATTGTGTTTTTGTTGACATTTCGCACACCTCCAGCTTCATTAGAATTGGGCTTGCAGGTTGCTCGTGTGGCCTCTGCAGACAGAATGTGACATGAAATGTTCTCTCTGCTGGATTCAGAACGCTGTGGGGAAGTTTCTGAATAAAAAGAAAAACAGGTTGAGTTTTCAAAACTTCAAGCTTGTCACTTTGTTGTCGGCAAGCTGGGAGCGTCTCGTTTGTGTGCAGCATGTGACAGCAGCGGAGAAAATGCATCTTTCCTCTGCAAGCACGAGTCATGCAAGTCAGATGAAGAGGGACTCAAACGTTGCATCGCACAGCAGAGCTGGGCTGTGCTCCCAGAACGCCGTCCAATCAGGACAAGAGGAATCAACGCATAAATAAACACTCATGTCACAACTGTCGCCTTCTGCAGCTGCTGGGACTCGGTGCTGCTTGTGTCCGGCTTCAAACTGCTCTCCGTTTTATTCGCTACAAAAAATGTCTGCTTCAGTTCTGCAGTGGTAAAAAGGCGAAAAGCTAAATATGAAAGCATTTCATTTTAAAAGTCAGCTTGTCCTAAATGGGAGTATAGCTCCGATGACACTGGTAAACCCGGAAATGAGATGAGGTGAGAGCACAGGTGTTTAACCTTCCAGAAGTATGAGGCTCGTATGAATGTTTAAAACAAGACTCGGCTTTGAAGGAAAATAAAGCATGAACTTCAAACAGAAACATTGAGTCTGAATTATTATCGCTAAATATTTCTATGGAAACTGAAAAAACGGATGAAGTCTTTAAAAACTTGCACTGAAATATTCAGTCATTCATTCATTTTCCTAACTGCTTAATTCAATTTAGGGTTGTGGGGAAGCTGGAGCCTATCCCAGCAGTCCCTGGGTGAAAGGGCCAGCTGTACATCCTGGACAGCTCGCCAGTCCATCGCAGGACAACACAGAGACAAACAACCACTCACTCCTAGGGGCAATTTAGAGTAACCCATCAACCTAACATGCATGTCTTTGGATGGTGGGAGGAAGCCGGAGAACCCGGAAAGAACCCACGCATACACAGGGGGAACATGTAAACTCCACACAGAAAGGCCACTGACCAAACGTTGCCCAAGCCAAGGATCAAACCAGTGAGGCCACAGTGCTAACCACTATGCCACCGTGCAGCCTGCACTGAAATATTAAAACGGAGAAATACAGTTTTTCTGTTTTAATAGTGTTTATGCTAACGGCGTTTCTGGATGCTAACGGTGTTTCTTGATGCTGACAGCGTTTCTCGAGGCTGACGGCGTTTTTGGATGCTAACGGCGTTTCTGGATGCTGATGGCGTTTTTGGATGCTAATGGCGTTTCTGGATGCTGACGGCGTTTCTGGATGCTGACGGCGTTTTTGGATGCTGACGGCGTTTTTGGATGCTAACGGCGTTTCTGGATGCTGACGGCGTTTTTGGATGCTGATGGCGTTTTTGGATGCTAACGGCGTTTCTGGATGCTGACGGCGTTTCTGGATGCTGACGGCGTTTCTGGATGCTGACGGCGTTTCTGGATGCTGATGGCGTTTTTGGATGCTAACTGCGTTTCTGGATGCTGACGGCGTTTCTGGATGCTGACGGCGTTTCTGGATGCTGACGGCGTTTTTGGATGCTGACGGCGTTTTTGGATGCTAACGGCGTTTCTGGATGCTGATGGCGTTTTTGGATGCTGATGGCGTTTTTGGATGCTAACGGCGTTTCTGGATGCTGACGGCGTTTCTGGATGCTGACGGCGTTTCTGGATGCTGACGGCGTTTCTGGATGCTGATGGCGTTTTTGGATGCTGATAGCGTTTTTGGATGCTAACGGCGTTTCTGGATGCTGACGGCGTTTCTGGATGCTGACGGCGTTTCTGGATGCTGATGGCGTTTTTGGATGCTAACTGCATTTCTGGATGCTAACGGCGTTTCTGGATGCTGATGGCGTTTTTGGATGCTAACGGCGTTTCTGGATGCTGACGGCGTTTTTGGATGCTAACGGCGTTTCTGCATGCTGACGGCGTTTCTGGATGCTGACGGCGTGTTTGGATGCTAACGGCGTTTCTGGATGCTGATGGCGTTTCTGGATGCTGACGGCGTTTCTGGATGCTAACGGCGTTTCTGGATGCTGACGGCGTTTCTGGATGCTGATGGCGTTTCTGGATGCTGATGGCGTTTCTGGATGCTGACGGCGTTTCTGGATGCTAACGGCGTTTCTTGATGCTGACGGCGTTTCTGGATGCTAACGGCGTTTCTGGATGCTAACGGCGTTTCTCGATGCTGACGGCGTTTCTTGATGCTAACGGCGTTTCTGGATGCTAACGGCGTTTCTGGATGCTGACGGCGTTTCTTGATGCTAATGGCGTTTCTGGATGCTCACGGCGTTTCTGGATGCTAACGGCGTTTCTCGATGCTGACGGTGTTTCTGGATGCTGACGGTGTTTGCTGAAGAGTTGCAGCCTTTTGATGCTGCTGTGTCCAGCTGTTACCCAATGCATGGGTAACATGTGACACATCTGCTAACACCTAGACATACCCACTGACAAACATGTCCGGAATAATCATGTTACATCCAGAAGGGACTGAATTTGAACTGGCAATCAGAATGTATAGGTTCTGTTTGCAGGACAGGCTGTGGAGAGCGCGCTAAAAGGTTTTCGGGATTTTCTTTCATTACTACCCAGAACTGTGTGATGTCTGAGGGGTTGTGGGACAGAAACTCAGGTGACTGGTCTGGATGGCAGAGGCCATGGTGGAACTGGTGGAGAGGTGGGGGGTTGGGGGGGGGTGGGGTTGTGGAAAGAGAGAGGGTGTAAGTTTAGGGAGGGAGAAGATGAGACAAGTCAGGAACAATGTTTATCAGAGAGCGAAAGCCTCATGAGTTCCATGTCTAACTGCTTCAGACTGAAAAGTTTAAAAATGAAAAAACAAACAAGATTAACTAGAAAAAATGATGAAAAATAAAATCATATAAATCAGTAAACTGTGAGACAGTGGAAGTATTTAACATGAAGCGTCTCCTCTTCTAACATCTGTCTGTAAACATCTGGGAGGTGAGGAGAGCTGCTGCTGGAGTTTCAGGATGTTCCCATCCTGGTCCTGATGCAGGATTCCAGCTGTTCTACTGGTCTGATGCAGGATTCCAGCTGTTCTACTGGTCCTGATGCAGGATTCCAGCTGGTTCCATGATGCTCCAGATGTTTTGTACTGGTGAAACTGGACTGCAGCAGACCAATTCTCCTGTTCCACCATCAGGATGTGGTCCAGCATGGTCCTGTTGGACCAGTACTCTTGTTCCACCATCAGGATGTGGTCCAGCATGGTGGAACCTGCAAGGTCTTCCCTGAAAGAGACGTTGTCTGGATGGGAGCAGATGTTTCAGCATTGATGGAGCTTCCCAGATGTGGAAGCTGCCCACGCCATCGGCACTAATGCAACCCCATCCCATCAGAGATGCAGGCTGATAACAAGCTGGATGCTCCCTCTCCTCTTTAGTCTGCAGGACACGCCGTCCATGCTGTCCACAAACTATTCCACATCTTCATCCAGGTTTCCACTCAGAACATTTTAAATGAGCTTTGGTCCAGAGAAGACGGCGTGTTTCTGGATCCTCTTCACATATGATGGAGCTTTAACCTGCATGTGTGGATTTCAGTCTGAACTGGGTTCACACTGGTTTCTGGAAGCTTCCTGAGTCCATGCACTGGTTTCCAGTAGAGAATCATGTCTGCTGTTAATGCAGATAACCAGCATCCAGCCTATTCCCATCCATACAGAGATTCCTCCTGAATGTGTTGATGGTGTTAAACACTGTAAATGGTGAAATCGTCACTATTTCCTTCGAGGAACAATTTATTTTATTGTTCTGTTATTTTCAGACCCAGTTTGTCTCAGACTGTTGAAGTTCTGTCCATCTTTCCATTTGAGAGATTTTGCCTCTCTGAAATGTTCCTTTTATACCTGGTTAAGTTATTGACCTGCAGCCAGTTAACCTGATTAGCTGTCCAGTTGTCTTTCAATTGATACCATATTGATACTTTTGCAGCCTGTTCAGCTCATATTTTCCATCAAAAATAATAAAAGTCTCAGTTTCAGTGCCTGATATGTTGTTTATCTTCTACGAGGAATAAAATCTGGACTCATGACATTACAAAATAACTGAATCCTGTTTTTATTTACAGTTTACACATTAGACAACATCTTTTGGGATGTCATGTTAATAATAGAGCTGACAACAATATGATTATTTTGCCATGAAATGCAGCTTAATTTGAGGCAGGAAGAACTGTCATTAATCTGATGGAGAAACACAGACGTGCTTCTGCAGACGCAAACCACAGCAGAGGTGTTGTTTCCGGATGATGTACAGAAATTAATTCCAACATTACAGCTGATCAATAAGCTGTTTGTGGCTCAGCCAGACCTCATTATCCCAGACTCGCTGAGAACAACAGCTAATGTTCCTGGTTATGAAGGTTATTTTAGGATAATTATGAATAAATAAACAAATTGATTAAGAAGTCAACCTGATATGATCAGTGACACTCGGACGAAGGCTGTCCGTCATGTCGTCCACGGCTGCGGCAGCAAGTGTGCATCAATTAAAACAGCTAAATGGTTTGTTCAGACAGAATAAAACACTTATTTCTCATTCAAAGCGGATTAAAGAAAAACACTGACTGCAGGAAAACAAACACACACACACACACACACACACACACACACACAAACAAACAGAGGAGAATAAAATGATTTAAAATAGAATTATTTCTGGTCCGGTACACTAAGTAAAAATCAATTGCCCATTATAGAAATAGGATACAGAAAGGAATTAAAACTTAATGAGGTTTTCCAGCTAGAGTCCACCCACTTCTCAGCTCCGCTGCAGGCAGGCAGCGCTGTGCGGCGCCGTGCACTGCTGCTCATAAGCCGTGTGCACACCTGGTGACAAGATGACAGTAATGCCCCTATATCCTTCAAAGCTTTGCTTTTCTCACAGGTATTCAAACTAATTTCTCTCTCTCATGCACACACTCACACACACACACACACACACACACACACACACACACACACACTGTTGGCATTATTGATCCGTAGCTGATCCATGATGACAACAGACAAAGCTTTTTATGTGACAGGCAATTAGATGTCCTGCAGTGTCCAGCTCCAGCTCAGGATGGGTAAACACAACCAGTAAGAGTCGAACACTTTACAGAGGTGGAGTATTGCAAGGAAATCCGGGGAAATAACATCCACCGAAGCCGGCCTTCACATGCTTCCCTCAGCTATCCGGGCTTCTAGCAGCTCTGTCTGCTTACAGCACATATCGATGTTGGTATTATTAGCTTTCATAAGATATTAGACAGGTGTCTCCCACGGCTCAGCCAATCAATCCATCCATCCATCATCTGACTGCTCATTACCTTTACCGCCCTGGTCCAAGCACAAGCATTCAAGCAAAGACGTTGCTGCAAACACAACTGGAGACAGGAAACAGCTGTATTTATTTGTCAGTGTGTGTTTGTGGCAGGGAGAAGTGGCTGAAGAAAGGTTGAGAGTTTGAGTCCGCTTTGCACCAAACATGGTGCTTCTTGGCTTTATTATGAGATCTGGTGGGAAAATGTTAACAGTTAAATGAACAAGACCAACAACACGCTGGAGGGACTGCATCTCTTGGCTGATCTGGGAACATCTTGAGAAGGAAATCTGGGCTTGCTGCTTCAGCTGCTGCCTCCATCACCTGGCTTCAGATAAGCAGGAGCAAACAGATAGACCGAATGCCTCTGACCTGTTCTGATAGCACACTGGTACTCATTATGTACATTCCTGGAGCATTGCTGCCCTGCAGCCTCCTGAAGTGGAAAAAACCGACTTTACAGCTTTAGTTGTCCAGCCTGGGGCATCATGTGACAGCTACTTTTTATTTAGCATCTGGATATCAACTCGCTGGTTATTTTAGATGCAAAACATGGGTAGTTCATCAGAGAAATTAAACACAACACCAGAAGAAAAGTGACACAGCAACGTTATGCTTTCTTTTACTGGCTGGAGAGAGCTCAGAGAAAAGACAGGGTGAAGAGAAATGCTGAGTCAGCTGACAGTCAATGGTAACAAAGTCAGAAAATCTGTTTATTACGTTGGTTCATGACCAATTTGGCCCAATACCAGTTAATTTGGGGACTGAACACTGATTTGAAAGGTCACCCTCATCCCTTTCTGGTTTCTAGAATGCAAAACTCATGTTGGGATGAAGGGTTGGTGGGAAAAGAAGGAGATTACTCAACATAATGACAAAAATTTCCTTATTAAGAGAAAGGCTTGGTGAGTGGTTATTGACTGGTGAGATTGACCTAAGTCCTCAAAGACGAATACTTTAGTCATGGCTGCTTTCAGCATCCATAACAGCAAAAAAGAAAAGTGGAAAATTTTGAGTCACATTTAGTTCTGTGGGACGTTTTATTAGTTTAGTTCATTGCTGCCAACACTCCCAACATAACCCCAACAGAAAACACTGTCAGAAGTGGAAAAGCCAACTTCCACTGGGTCCGTGTGTACCAGGTTGGTAGTACCGCGGCCTCTAGAGCTTTTTGTCAAGAACGTGGCTCACACCGGCATGCGGCATTGCGTCCCAGAACTACCTCGTCATGGCTCTATGCTAAACATACATGCCATGCCTATTTTTCACGGAACTCCCAGAACATGTCAAGTTCAGTAGTTCAGAACCAGACAGGACATCAGATATGGGAGCAGTGTAAAACATCCGGCAGGTTTGCATCACTCAACCATGTAAATGTTACGTCTTCACTGGACACCAGGTTAGGAACCAAGGGGTCGCAGGGATTTTTCCATCATGAACGATAAGGCATTTATCATGGAAGTGGAGAATCACAAGATTTTATGTAACACCACAGATCCTTTTTACAAGAACAACAGCAGAAAGAAGAAGGTATAAAACTGAGATGTTGGCTGTTTGGATGGTGAGTTTAACATACTTATTAACATATAAACATGTTCTTTTCTAGGATTCAACCTAGAAGATGAGACATACTTGTTAAACTAATGTATGATTTCATGATCTCAAGGATGCAGTTATGCAGACTGTAGTCGCTGTTGCTCCAGAGTCTGACATGCTCCCAGTGTGAACTGGTGCACCACAGAGGTTAGAACAAAACCACAGCACAGGTAGACCTCAGCGCACATGGACCACTTAGAACCAATTGGTTCTAAGTGGTCTCTCACTGTGTAGCGATCTTGGCCTCCCAGGATTAAAAACATTCAACTGGATTAAACAATAGTTGTTATTTCTTTCTCTGCAGTAAGACTGATCCACACAGGACGAAGAGAGAGTGACCATTTGACCCAAGAGGAGGGGTGACACCCCGAGATTTACACCTTTACTCCCTACAGAATGCAGCTGTGTCAACACGAAGGATTAAAGCACATCTAACAATTTATGGTCGCAGGTCGGGGAAATGCCGAGAGTCGCATCTGACCAAACCCTGGTTCTTGTCAGAAATGACACTTCTAAGCCAAAAAGACGAGACTCCAGGGCACCAGAACAACCCCTCCCCTGACGGAGAAGGAGACAGAAGGAATCCAAACTTCTTTCCCCAATTGAAGGAACTGATCTAACTTAGTCTAAAAGACTGTGGTTAATTGTTTTGGTTGAATCTCTTATTTTCAATTATTTTATCTTGATATGTAATGTAATTCTTTGAACTGATCACACACACACATTAATCATGAACACTGCAGTAAATAATTGTTGAGTATGTTTTCCAAGCTTCAGACTTCTCTTAAGCTACTAATATGAATTAATAAAATGTGAGTTTTCTTTTTTTAGGATCACCCAATGAGGACGAGTCATGACAATTAATTAATCCACCTTTAATAAAAATTACATGTAGCCAATCTTTTCATGTGTGAAAGTAATACTATAAAATGCTTTCCTTCGCCAGCAAACGAGGAATCTGCATAACTCTGAAAGAATGTGATTTGATGTGTATTGCGGCAGACAAATCAAGGAGTTGAAAGTATCCTGTTCACATTAATGAGATGCAGAGGGAAGGAACTAGAGCTTACCTGATTGGATAAGGTTGGTCAGTTTCTGACAGAAGCAACTCATGATTGGCTGGAAGTTCGAAAGGCGGGTCTGTTTAAATTAGACTGGCAGACCAACTTCCTGAGCTTTTTCTCCTCCTGAGTTTTCTTTACTTTTTCGTCTCCTCTTAAAGTTTCTGCTTTTCTTTTGTCCTCTGTTTAATTCCTTAGCCTTTCGTCTTCTTTTTCTTTTTGTTATTTCATTATAAGTTTTTACCTCTCCGTTCTTCCGAACGGGAGAAAGTACAACAAGTGTTTATTTGTAACCAGTATTTTTCCCGAGATCAGTAATTAACTAGAACCGTAGCTCCAACTTTTTCCATTACGTCTTTACACGTAAAATCTGGAACTATCTATTTTTGGGACAATCTGGATCATCATCACACCGCTCTGGAACTCCGCTGAACGGATCCAGAAGGCCAGAGTAGCTGCGTAGACCTACATCTTCTGACGCTCCAGGGATCCAATTCCCCCGGAAACGCGCCGAATAGGGGACCAACCACCCGCTTCGACCCACACTCCGGATTCAGCGTTCAAAGTAGGATCTGATAGCGCTCTGACATTTGTGATGTCCCAAACCAGTACATCAAATTCTAATTAAATAATTAAATTCGAATTCTTATCCAAATTTAGAATTATTGAACACGTTCTTGTCAAAGATTTAAGTAAGATAATCATCCCGATTTATTTGCTTAATTCCAACCAGTTTCTTCCTGCCTCCATCTCATTTAATTAATCTCAGCGTTCTTTATTAATGTTATAAATGAAATTCCATGTTGACAAATTCATCATACCATCTCACCAATAACATCTCTCCATCATTGCTCATTTTCACTGCTGTATGTTTACCATCATTGTAAATAAATATGTATAATCAATTCATCCGTTATTGTCATAATTTCTGAATGCACGATTTCTGGTTCATTCGTTCTTAGGATTTACTCCTTGGAAGTGAGACTGTTTATTGAATTGAGTTTATTTCAGGTGTCTCATCCGCCTGAATTTTAAGTTAATTAAAGGTGATGAGTGGTGCTCCGAGGTAATTAATAAATTCATAATTTGTAGAGGCTATTCCGCTACAACTGTCACAGTTTAAATTGTGTGACAGTTCGGGCAGTTCTCCCGGTCCAATAGCACCACAAGAGACAAAATGTTCTAAAGTGTACAATTTATTATTCCACAAAAGAATTGAGAAATATATATGTTTTAAAAATATATATTGTTAATAATAACAATAAAAACCAACATAAAATCTTGAACAGTGTGTAAGCGGTGTCGTGTCCAGAGCCTTGGCTGCACATCCCTGGTCAAGTCCGGTGACTACAGAGCACCGCCGCAGTTTTTCCAAGTTGTTTCATAGCAGTGTCATTTTACAAAGCAGGTCAACCAAACATACTGACAAGAAACCATGCAGAAAAACAAAACAAACCAAACCAGCAAAATTTCAAATGAAGAAACATTCTTTCCCATGGAGCATTCCAGTGTAAGCCCCTCCTCTCCCGCTGCCTTTCACTCACCTCCATGGCAATCACTTTTCCTCAACAGTTTCACTTAGCATCATCAATCACTCCGTCTGAAACATGGCTTTCAGCTTTGATCACCTCCAGGCAGCTTCTGTATTTCGCTCATGAGAGCTGCCTGGAGGTGATACCTCCCTCGCTTCTCTCTCCCGTCTGTCGTCCTGATCTGAAAAAAGCAAACACCAGCATCCGACTGAACCACTCGCCAATCAATACCAGCCACCTCAGGTGTGATCAGTTGTCTAATCAGTCCTCAGCCAGCCTCACAGGTACACACACATGCACTAATGCCACTATTATGAAGGGGCGGGGAAGACAAGAATCAACATCAGGCTGATCTTTATTGTCTGGAGGGAGCGCGGAGAAGAGACAGGATGCAAGAAAGACACTAAATTATGAGAGAAAAATCTCAGAAATACTTTTTTAAAGTGTACTGCCTATGTGGGAACACGGACAAATCCTGCAACTGATCTACATGTTGGACTGGTTGGGAATCCATCTCCAGGTTCTCCACAGCCAACCAGGAACGTTGACATCCAGCAGGTTTAATAATGAAAACCCAGATGCACACAAATTGTTGCCAAATCATGATTCTCTAATACATGGAATTAACAGGATGATTAACAAGATATAATGGTAAAAAAGAAATCCTCCCGGCAATCATTTCGTTTTCTTATCCTAACGAGTCGCTTGATAAAGTTGAGTAGCAATATCACAACCACTCTTATCGTAAGACGTCAATGACGGATTCTCTACACTGGTAGCTATAAATAGATTTTTATTATCCCACTCAAACTTGTCAGGCAAGAACACAAGAGATGTGGACACAAATCCTACATCCTAAGCTGTTTTTATTATTTATTCATTTATTTCCCCCCCAAGAGGAGAATGTGCAGCAAAGTGGACTTTAGATTTACGGTATTGATTAAAAGATAGTACACCAAATAAATGTGGCTGTAAACAAATTATTGTGGTGTCACTTGGAGTTATGGTACCCTGCATCAGATTATTTAAACCACTAAAAGGTTGGAATGGTGAATATGATAAATCATGTTTAGCGGGATAGATAATCTATTCTTAATTATGATGAAATTGAATATGTTTGGGAGGCATTACATGCTGGCCTGTGGCCTTATAAGACGCTATTAACGGAGGGAGAGGGAGTGAATGAGAGGGTTTTGTTTTGTCTGGAAACAGGTTGACAGCCTTTCAAACATTGTTAGAAATGATGGGCCATGATCCGCCAAGAGCAGCTCCTGCTCATAGCTGATAAATAGAAATGCTGAGGATTAGTTGTGTCCCTGTGGGCAATGCCATCCAGTTCGATCATACGTGCATGTGTGTGGGATAATTGTCATGCAGTGAGAGTGTTGCAAGCAAACATCCCACCAGTGCCAACCAGTAAAATGCTCCTCCTGTGCCCAAACTACATTATTCCACTTTACAACGTTAATCTGAGGATGAGAGATCACAAGCAGCAGAGTAGAAAGTTCTCATGCTGCTTTTAACACCACAGTCTGGTTCGGTTACTGTCTGCATCCATCCATCCATCCATCCATCCATTATCCATCCATCCATCCATCCATCCATCCATCCATTATCCATCCATCCATCCATCCATCCATTATCCATCCGTCCATCCATCCATCATCCATCTACCATCCATCCAGTATCCATTTATCATCCATCCATCCATCCATCCATCCATCCATCCATTATCCATCCATCCATCCATCCATCCATTATCCATCCGTCCATCCATCCATCATCCATCTACCATCCATCCATTATCCATCCATCCATTATCCATCCATCCATCCATTATCCATCCATCCATCCATCCATTATCCATCCATCCATCCATCCATCCATTATCCATCCATCCATCCATTATCCATCCATCCATCCATCCATCCATCCATCCATCCATTATCCATCCATCCATCCATCCATCCATCCATCCATCCATCCATCCATCCATGAATCTATCCATCCATCCATCCATCCATCCATCCTTTTATCCATCCATCCATCCATCATCCATCTACCATCCATCCAGTATCCATTTATCATCCATCCATCCATCCATCCATCCATTTATCCATCCATCCATCCATCCATCTATCATCTATCTATCCATTCATCCATCCATCCATTGATCTATCATCCATCCATTTATCAACCATCCATTCATCCTTCCTCCCAATCTATCCATCCATCCATCCATCATCCATCCATCCATCCATCTATCCATCCATCCATCCATCATCCATCTATCATCCATCCATCCATCCATCCATCTATCCATCCATCCATCCATCATCCATCTATCATCCATCCATCCATCCATCCATCATCTATCAAACCATCTATCATCCATCCATCCATTCATCTATCCATCCATTCATCATCCATCTATCATCCATCCAGTATCCATTCATCATCCATCCATCCATCCATCCATTTATCCATACATCCATCCATCTATCATCCATCCATCTATCCATCCATCCATCCATCCATCATCCATCTACCCATCCATCCATTCTTTCATCCATCCATTTATCCATCCATCCATCCATCCATCATCCATCTATCCATTATCCATCTATCCATCATCCATTAATCCATCCATCCATCTATCATCTATTCATCCATCTATCTATCATAAAATCCATCCATCATCCATCTATCATCCAAAACCTCCAGTCTACAACATGTTACAGTATTTTTACCTTTCTACCTTTCTAAATGTATCCATACACACTAATATCTGCCAGTAAAGCAAGACGGACCAACCAGTGTGAAAGGTTTGACATATTGCAAAACGTTGCGCCAAAGTTCCTACATTGTTAGCTGAGGACTACGGTGTAGACTAGTCCAATCCATATACCAGGAAATTGAACACTAACTAACATTCATTCATTCATTCATTCATTTTCCAAACCGCTTATTCCAATTCAGGGTCGCGGGGAAGCTGGAGCCTATCCCAGCCGGCTTTGGGCGACACGCAGGGTACACCCTGGACAGCTCGCCAGTCCATCGCAGGGCCAACTAACTAACATATATACATATAAATATATATATATATATATATATATATATATATATATATATATATATATATATATATATATATATATATATATATATATAAATAAATGAATATGACCATGCTTTTGTAAATAATAGCAGGATTATTCTTAGTCTGACCGTATAGCTTGTTCAGTCATGGAGATGTTACTACAACCATCCACTTAGAGTGAGTAGAAGTAGAGTAAAGGGCAGAAGGCTTTGAAGATTTAATCTAGCTCTGCAGCACTTGAAAGTTGGTGATCCTCTGTGCAGTATGCACCTCAGCATCCGCTGACCTGCTCTGTCATGTTACATGGCAACCACTTCATGTGTGCTTCAAACCGCTGTGGAGGATTTAGCAGCGAGGAAAATTCACCCCTGGGCGAGTTGCACGGGTAAGCAGCCTGTCACAGCAGCAGAGGCAGTGCTGCATTTCATACACCTGTAGCGTCTGAGATGACCGGAACACCTGAGTTAACTGGATGGTAGGTGAGAATATTCTGCAATATTTCTGTGAATGTCTTTGCTTAGATTTCACTTTATTGGTTGATAATAACAAGCTTCAACAGAACTTCAGGTCTGCAGGGATAATCTTGGGTTTTATTCTTGGAGACGCTCCTCAATGTTTGATCCATTGATTATCCAAGTTCATCCAAAGTTCATGCACACTTATTGCTGGTGCAACTCCAGCCTTCTGCTTCTTCCCCCTATAACCAAAGCTTGTAAAATAATTGTCATTTTCTTACTGAAAATAAAAATAAGCTTCTTCCATAAGTTTTAAACTTTTTATTTATTGTCTCTTTATCTTTAAACCTATTGAGGAAATACTAGTACTATGTACTATAACTGTTTATTTTATGCTCAATAGATTATAAAGCATTTTATGTAAATGTTAACCCTTGTGGGTAACATTGGCCCCCTCTGCTGACCTACCCGGCCAAACTGACCATGCCCAAAAGAATCCTTTAAAAAAATCAAAAATATAGTTTTTTTCTGCAAGATTTTTATATTTATATAAATATAAATTCATGTGATTGCATTTTCAGTTGTGTACATTTGCGATAATTTACATTTTAGCTGACTTTGATGAAAAATAGTTATTTATTTTCACCATATCTTTGGTCAGATGCATAAATGTTGACAGAATATCACTGACGGATGATGTCAACGGTTAGTATGGATGAACGCTTCTGCTCAATATTTTGTACTCCGCTGTGCTTTCTGAGGTTTGTTACAATCTGAAAGCCGTCGAAGCGCCGTTTTGATTTATGCCCTCAGCCTTGTGTTAAAACGCTTTTCTTCTGTCCGCATATTGGCTGAATGTGTTGCAGAAAAAATGGAAACTGATTTCAATGAGAAAACTTGTGTCTGTAGGTCAAAGCTGCACTTGTTTTTAATGTTTCTTTTTTCTTTTTGTCTCTTATTTGTGTTTTATCTCAGTCATTTCTGTTGGAATTGCACCTGCAGATCTGGGCCTGCACTTCACCAGAAAACATGTTTCTAATCTCAGCAGGATTTTTCTGGGTAAATTAAACTTAAATTAAATATGATGTCAGTAGTTTAGTGTGTCTGATTGTCCACTTTTCTTTTAGCTGGATAACAGTACAATTCATAGTGATTATCGGTGACATCTTGCCTGCACTTGAGAAAAACTGAATACATCCTGATCTCTGTGTGACACCTGACCAGGACTCATATTTGTATGTATTTTCTTGTGTGTATGCAAACACACAGAGAATGAACAAGCACTTACATAAAACATGAAACAATTTGAGATCAACATCAAAGCGAGACTTCGCTTTTCTTATCTGTTGCCTGCAGGCCTCTAATTATACATGCATGTCTTCTTGCACCAAGCAGCAATGTTGGGAATTTAATTTTCCCTTGCAGAATAAAAGACATACCCAGTGAGATGAGGACGATGTGTTTCAGATAAAAACCCGGAAAAATAAAGAAAACTTTTTTGCTCTAGTTTGTGAAAATGCTCAGAACTCAGTGTGAAGCTCTGGGTTCCCTGGATGCTGACAGATAACGTGAAAATAATCTGACCAGCTGATTTAAACATCATCAGTGGGGCCTGCCTCTGGGCTGTTTTTATGTATTTTTTAATAAAAACCTTGTACAATCTGTTAGACGTTTCATATTTCAGTACTACTGCACATAACGGACCTGCCGGCTCTGTTATGCACAGTCGTATTGAAATATGCTATTACTGATGTACTATAGTATCA
Source organism: Telmatherina bonti (assembly GCF_933228915.1). Lineage (NCBI taxonomy): Eukaryota > Metazoa > Chordata > Actinopteri > Atheriniformes > Telmatherinidae > Telmatherina > Telmatherina bonti. Next base: position 5,273,131 of record NC_136610.1, read on the forward strand.
ATGAGGTACCAATTCTTTTCTGATATAATAATATTTATTAGTTGTATCGGTTTATTATCCACAAGGACTGAGAGAGACCACCCTTTTTGACAAAAAAAAAACAAAAAAACACTTTAACGGCGGGGCCGTTAAAGCGGGGCTGCTTAAGGGGTTAAAAACGTTTGCACCACTTTCATGTGTTTCCTTTAATTCACTAAAATTAGCAAATTTCCACAAATGGGTTCAGATAGCTGGACTGGGTCTCCGACCTGTGTGCAGGAACACTCTACTGGTTGAGCACAAAGCGTCCAAACAGAAGCTGAAAATAACAACTTCTCCAAACTTTGTATACAACGGACAATATTGTACTCTTTACAAGCTGTACAGTCTCATGTTTTAGGTTTTTTCTTCATATTCAAGTTCATCCATTAAATTTTTTCATAATAATTTTCATAATATTCTTTTATATTCCTTTAAAGCTAAGCTGTGATCACACAATGAAAAACATACAAACTGCAGCAGCAAAAGGACAGTGAAAAAAGTCAAACATGGCATAAACAGTAATGGCAACAACAATTATTTACATAATAATTGTCTTACAAAATGGATTTTATATGTAAAAAACAAAAATTCATGAGAAATAAATGTGGAAATGAAATGACAATGAAATTATTATTATTATTATTATTAGTAGTAGTAATTTAAGTAGTATTTTGTTAGAAATGAATAATGATAAAAACTCTAAATTAAAGCAGCTCCACTGAACTTGTTATATTTTCAGACTTTGGCGTCGTAACAAAGACTAAATCACCTTCAGGTGTTTGTCGATTGGCTGAGGAAAATATTGAACCCACATCATGGCCACAAGACATGTCAACATCTGACTGACTTTTACTGGCTAGAGAGCGCCCAGAGAGGAGACAGGATGAAGATAGACGCTGGATTAGGCATTGTTAGGGGGTGCCATGAGAAAATCTGTCAAAGTTCATTGATGTTGCTTATCACATCTTTTAGTTTGCCTTAATACTAATAACTCATCTGAAGCTCACCTTCATCACTTCCTGAGCAATAGAAAACTTGCTCTCTTGTGAAAACAAACCACTTACAGCAAGTGGCAGATAACAAAAGGCCAATTTCTCAAGACACCAACTAATATTAACTCATAATCATCGATTAAACACAATGATAGTGAGAACTAAAGATAAAATGCCTTTTAGACAATGTTGAGTCCACCTGGGATCTCTGGTTAGTCAGGCTTCAGTGTCCTCCTTCTTCCATGCTGACAAACATTCAGTTCTTAAGCACTTACTGTGAAACAAGGCCTAATAATAAGATTCTTCTGTTTTTTTTTTTGCAGAAAACCATGAAAATGAAGACAAACTCAAACTTCCTTCAGCAGACGGCTGTGTAGGATAAAACTGGCTTTTTAACCAACATATGATAAGTCTTATTACAACTTTTACTGAAGTCTCTGACTTGTTGTTTGTCCTTCATCTTTGCCTGAAGACAGATACACACACTTATCCCAACTCTCACAAACTGACAGAGACATTTTTGTCTCAGTAAGTCACTTGATTTCCTCACTAATGACCATGCCGATATATCTCTTAAAGCATTTGAGAAAGTTAATGAAGCCCAGAACACTTCTTCACCCTTCAAATCCTGCCATAGAAAATCCATGGACCCTGATAAGAGCAAGGACTTCCACCATTCCTGTCTTTTATTTGTGTCTTCCACCATTTTAATACAACAACTCCCATCCACTGCATATGTTTGTAATTCATTATGGGAAAAAGGGACATAAGGATCTTCAACTCCAATTTCTTTTACTTGTTTTGATAAAAAATAGCACATTTTTCAAGTTGTTGTTGAGATGATGCTAAACTGAGGCCACTAGCAGCCTCACTGATTTGACCAACATGATTTTATCAGCTATTATTTGAAATATAACATCCACATCACTGGATGGACCACTGTCCTTAAGTATCAAACAAAAGATAATACTAACCTTTACATGTGAAGGAAATGGCTAAAATGTCATGTCTCTCATGGCAAATGTCATCCTGAAACCTCAGGGAAGAACATCTCCCTGTTCTTTCTGAATGTTTATGTTGCGTTTCTTTCTTTAATGGCACAGCAATGACCTTGTCGGGGGATTTAAAAATATATTTAATTGCTTTGTCTAACTAAACAGCGAAGCATGAGCAGAGCTGCTGGTGAGTCCTCTGAGGGGAACCTGTTTCATATGCAACGCAGGAGGGGCAACTATCTGTAGCTCAATGATAGAAGAAATTACCTCGGAGTGTGGGGAAAATATATACTCTGTATATTATAATTCATATTCCATGGATACTGAAATACATTTCATTACAAAGAAAAAAGCTTTCCATTACTTCAAAACATCACCTGGAGAAAACTGCTGTGGAAGATGAGATCACATGAGCAGCAACGTCCTATCAGGCGAAACTTTTACTCAGTGTCTCATATCTCACGAGATCTTCTGTAATTATGTTATCAGGATTCTGTTTGTTGACTTTCTGCTGTCAATATTACCTTCTCATCTGATGGTAATAAGTTCATGATCCCACATTGTTGCTTTAACAGCTCAGAAAAACTGAAGAGCGTGATACCTAAAGCAGAAAGTAAATGCAATTCTTCAGACTTCATCATTCAATAAATCCCCCCAAACTAGACTCAACAGCTTTTTGGGCAAATTTTTCATGGACTCAAACATACTTTATTTATTTCAATAGGAAACCATCAGGCATTACTCAGGAAAAAGGGGGTTTTATCAGGTTCCTGCAGAAACAAAGACAGACACACAACTCGTCTTTAATGGCAGAACAATCACACTTTTCTACAGACGGAGAAACCAGTGGTTGCAGAAAACTGGACTGGCCTCATCAGTGACCGTGCAGTAACTCTCCACCCATGTGAGAGATTTTAAACAGTCCTGGTGATGATGTCGTCCCGATGTGGAATCACATTCCAGTCAGCAAATAAAAGAAAGATCTTTGGCCTTAGCAGCTCCTGCGGTAGAAGTTGGTTTGATCCTGACAACTTCAGATCTACTTCCTCTGGATGAGGAGGACTTATTCCAGATCAAAGTGGTGCTGGGGCAGAGCTAGGCTAACCAGGATGGAAGTGGTCAACATATAAAACAACTACTTCCTTTCTGTAAGGCTGTTAACCTGACGTTAGCATGAAACTCTGTAGCAGTGCTAATCTAGTAATGTGCTAGCACTGAACCACGTCTTATTTTAGTTTTCCTTAAAAGTGTTCAGGGAATACATAAACTCAGTCCATCAAGATACACAAAAAAGATATAGATGCTCAAAAAGTATGTCCACAACGTCATTGGTCAACACTCACAAAGCTAGCGCTACATGATTCGGGCTGTGTCTCAATCAGCGCACTAACACTACTTCGCGCACTATGTTTCAGTGCGTAGTGCGTTTACACTGACTTTTGTGCAAAAAACTCAGTGCACTGAAAGTACCCGGATGCTGCCCTAAACCCGCCCATAAATGCAGTGTGGAACGATGGACACTTCGCGCACTAAATGGACGCCATTTTGCTGACGTAGCGGAAGAGGATGGACTTTCCATCAGTTTACCAGGTAAATAATGGCGGAGTTTAACGCCGGTCCAGGCGGGGATTCATTTGTATAAATGTAAGTATTAAATTATTCCGTTATGATTGTGATACTGCAGCCTGCTAATCTATCCCTGACGACAGTTATGGATCTGACCATTTGTCAGACTCGGTAGTTAGCACCGAAGGTTAGCACACTGTTAGCAGTTTTTATCCGCTATAGTGGACGTATACAGGTTATATGTGTTATAAATGATGAATGTTACAGGTTCTGTATGTTCATTCATACTTGTTGAACGTCCAGATGAAGCATTGTAGTGTTTATACCATAAACCACTAATACTGATATAGCGCCAGTTTTTAGAGAGCAGTCCGTTACTATGGTTACCACCGATGCCATAAATCTGCATCGTATCATCAGATCTGAACTGCTGAGACTGAACGAGAAAATATAGATATAAAATAAACATAGTAGTGAATTTAGTTGGTATGATTATTAGAGTGCAAAGTGTGAAGTGTGTAACTTTCTTCTGCATGAAAGACGGACCTCCACCTGGTCTCTAGGATCCTGAAAGACGGACCTCCACCTGGTCTCTAGGATCCTGAAAGACGGACCTCCACCTGGTCTCTAGGATCCTGAAAGACGGACCTCCACCTGGTCTCTAGGATCCTGAAAGACGGACCTCCACCTGGTCTCTAGGATCCTGAAAGACGGACCTCCACCTGGTCTCTGGGATCCTGAAAGACGGACCTCCACCTGGTCTCTAGGATCCTGAAAGACGGACCTCCACCTGGTCTCTAGGGTCCTGAAAGACGGACCTCCACCTGGTCTCTAGGATCCTGAAAGACGGACCTCCACCTGGTCTCTAGGATCCTGAAAGACGGACCTCCACCTGGTCTCTAGGATCCTGAAAGACGGACCTCCACCTGGTCTCTAGGATCCTGAAAGACGGACCTCCACCTGGTCTCTAGGGTCCTGAAAGACGGACCTCCACCTGGTCTCTAGGATCCTGAAAGACCTCTCCACACACACCTGGCTTCTGACAGGCAGCAGGTGAAGCGAGCTTGCAGGTGGATTCAGACAGGCTGCCTGAGGAGCGTCATGAGGAAGATGGACCGCTACAAGCAGGAGGAGATTCAATAAAGGATTCAATAAAATGTTTCTAGAACAACTTTGCCGCATCTCTGTGTCTGAGCATCTTCTTTACAGCATTACATTCCCTACATTATCATTTGTAAATTTACTGTTGCCTAATGTGCACAGCATCAGAGTAAAGACCAGTTAAAACAGATGTGTTTAATGTAAAGGACATTTTTTCCAATGAAAATATCTTTGCATATTTAAAAGCTGTTTTATTAGTGTTTTGATTTGCACTTTATTATACTAATAAGCCTGAAGGAGACATGCAGAGACACATGACAGTCTCATGTTGATTTGTACAGTTAACAACTGAGATAGATCACGATAGTGTAGGCCATAATATATGATGATATGATACATAAAGTTATGTTTGCTGGATTTGTTCATTTCTTTTTTACAACTTCCTAAAAAGAATTTAGAGGGACGAACCGTCTCTGAAAGGATGAGCCAATAATGAAGCGAGGCTGGCAACAGGTACGCACTCTGGGTACGTATGCAGGCGGGTCATACACGTTAAAAATAAAAAAATATACGTACCAACTCATGTTCAGCCAATCGGAGGAGGATCCTTCGTCACCTTTAATGCGATGGAGTTTCATGAAAGAAGCAAATTCATTCTCGTAATTTAGCGCTTTGTTTTACTTTTGGCGGCAGAATAATTGTGGTCAAATGTGAGTTTGTTACTACCGGTTAGTGCACTACGTCCATGTTCCATTTGGGACAGTACTAACCCACCGTAGTGCCCATTACAGAGAAAAGTGCGTAGTGCGCACTGTGCACTAACGAATTGAGACACAGCCTAGGTTTCTTTTAAACAGGCTACTAGCAAGGCTGCTAGCTGCCTTTAAAGTAGCTACAGCATGAAAATGTGGAGTAAAATGTCTTGTAACCTGTTTGTTTCTGTAAAGAATATGGGGATTAAGAGAAACTGAGATATTTATGACTTTTTAGTAAAGGGGAAGGACACAGGTCAGGTTGAGACAGACTACAGACTCATTATTAGCAGCCTGACGGCTCCCAGCATGAAGCTAACCACATCTGGATCTACCACCACCAGATATTGGATCTGATCCCCCTTATAGCTGCACATACTGACTCCAAACAACAAATGTCTTTATTTGAATAGCTTTTTGAACTTCTAAGACATATTTTTTTGGTCCAGATTATTAATGTAAAGATGTTTTATTTATGATCTGGCCAAAGTTATCACAGCAGTGTTACAGAAAGAAACTAAATCATTTCCTTTATAAGAATACATGACCCCCCCCTGATAAAGTCCTTCCCGCCTTGACTCTCCATGTATAAAAGTGTAGCCAGGCAGTGATGTCATAAACCTCCCTCATGCTGTGGTTTCTGCTTCATCATGATTAGATAAAAACATTTCTCCCCATCTCCTTTAAACCATCGGTTTTCATCTTCTGATCGCTGGAGTCCATACCAAGGATCATTAAGGTTTAAGGAAAATTCCTAAAGCTTTGAAATTTACATCACCTGCTGGTTTTCAATAATCCTGAAGTACCCAGGGTTTCAGGCTTTTCTATTTGCATCTACTTTATCTTTAATGTTACGCTTTCTTCTTCCCATCATCTACTCACAGCATCATGCATGATGACAAAGGCTGCCCAAACGTTTGCTTATTGTGATGTATAACTCGGTTTCCGTGCTGTTAAAGCAGCTTGAGGCTCTTTGGAAGATGTGCTGTATCTGAATGAAGATGAGGTAAATATCGAGCTGGAAACAGACCTCTCTATGTGTGTGAATACGTGTCTTCCTACCATCTGTTGACAGAGACGCTACCTTCCATACCAATCACTTTCCTCATAATCACCTCATCAGTCACACTTCCTCAGCACAAAACACACACACACACACGAATGTGTGCAGGCACGCAAAATCTACAATGAGAGATGAGAATAATGAACCTAGAGATATGTTCATGAGTCATCTCGGTCCCTTGACAGCTTTTACTTAACAGTCAGTCACTGCCAGTACACCTTACTGGCACATTAGCAGGTTTATCAACACTGCAGGGCTTAATACCCACAGCAATAATGTGTTACACATCTTCGATTGAATGAGTCTGTCTTCCTTTGTAAGAGAAATGTGAAACTCAGCGAGTTATTTAAGCAAACTAGACTACTTTTTATCTCATATTTCTAATCGACTCATCCCATCCCTGCTAGCAAAATAGCCAACAAATGTCTGTAATGTCAATATCTGAAACCCAGAAAAGAGCTAATGTTCCCTTTGTTTTACGCAATGGTGTGTTAAATATTGCTTTAACAGAAAACCTTTCCCAGTTTGCCAGACTGCAACAAAGACATGTTTTCACTAATAACATCGCAGCAACGTCGTTTCCCTTCAGGGATGAATTAACAATGTTTTTCTTCCACACTGAAATGCTGTATATGTGAATGAAGACACGTTGGCCATCTCACTAACGAAAGCGGAGGTTTTCACCAACAGATGCAGCTTGCCAAGATCTACGATCCAAAGCTAAACTGGGGAAAAAAAACAATGCTAAATTCAGACTGAAGCTTCTTTTTAAATGCTGAACTTACTCGTGCAAATGGTAAAAAAATGAAAAAAGGAGATTTAACAGGTTTCCATCATGGCGTCATTTCTGTATCCTTTTCCTGGACAACAGCAATGAGCAGGGATGTCTGAACCCCCGAGAAATGGAAAATATGTTCTACATTTTACACACTAAATGTCTGAACAGGCTGCTTTGTGTTGGATTTGTGTTCTTAGTTTTTTTCCCTGTCTATTCCTGTGACATAAATGGAATTGGACTCATCCCTCATATTGAGTCATGCATCTTTCCTCTGAGTTCTCTAAACGTTCAGAGATTATGTGTCCTTCAACATGTTTTTTTGGACATCTGGATATTTTTCATGGCTGGCAGACGTATGTTGGTGGTTTTTCCCATTCCCTTTGCAGAGCTTTCTTTCCAAGCTCCAGAGCTGTTTCCATATCCCACCTCGATGTCAGGAATCTCTCGACTCAACTGGAGGACGTCTGAGCCTCAGATCTGTCATTCATTCTCATGAAGTGAAAATGAAGGAGGAGCCAAAGTTTATATCATTAACCTGCTCAAACTGGACTTTTAATTTCACGTCTTCTAATGATTGGAACAGTTTCACTGCTGTCTGATCTGTTGAAGTAATCAGATTTAAAAATGCAAACACTGTGTTGCTAGCTACATGCTAACGCATGTCTTAGCAATGTGTCCTGCACACGGTAAATGAGTTTACGTAACCTGTCACCATCATATGCCACCATCACCCTTCTTGTTGGTCCAAAGCTTACATAAAGGGAGGTCATTGGTATAATACGGTTGTTTCAGTGCCACAGTGTGAAGCAACCAGCTGGAAAGCTTTCAAGACTAAAACAAACAAATAAAATTAGGTATTAACCTACATAAAGAGTGTAAATCAAAACATTAACTGGAAAAAGTTGACGCTTTTATTCAGATTTACTCACACGATGAAGCTGAGGCAATGTGTCAGTATGAACTGCCTCGGTTTTCAACTCAGCAGGAATTTTTGAGTGAAAAAACATAAAGACCCGAACATCTGACGTGGTCAGGTGTTGTGTGGTTTACGTTTTCCTGGGTTTGACTTTAAAAACATTTTTCAACTGCTCTCTTTTCATTTTTTCACTTTCTGTGTTCCTTATTCCTTTTTTTTTCATGGAACCCCAAGCTGTGGCTCATGTACGCAGGGGTCCAAGGACCCCACTAAGATGAACAACCTTGCAGCGTCCAACGACGTTCATCACTTTCCATCTTTTCCAGCGTAGCAGACCTCACACCCACACTGGCCCTAAAGCACTCTCCCTTATCCGAAAACCCAGAGCACCCCTTTGCCCTCCCTCCAGCCTGTCTGTTTCTAAGATCCAGGTAAATGGATCCTTTGAGTCTGAATCAGAACAAGGCCACTGATGTCACTGGTGTCAGCCCTGCAACCCTGAGCTGAAAACCAAATATACTGGTCTTGGTCTTCATCATGTTCCAGTGATGTTGAAGTGATGAAGACGTCCATCCTTTTTCAGGTGCCTCAGTAAATGGCATCCATACAACTAGAGACCAGATGCTGAAACATCCAGCGGTATGGATGTCCTGGAGAGAGTATTATTGATCCATCTGACCCCTGCAGTTTGATGCCCTGCTGTTTCAGACCAGGATGCTAAAATCTACCTGCTCCAGTAGCCAGGAGGCCCTGCGTGGATCACAGTGTGCTTTTAAATAATCATTTAAGTACAAAAACAGTCTCTTCCAAAACTGTTTGCAAAGACAAAGTTTATGGTTGTCGTGGAATCAGCCGAATCGTTGGAGGTTTGAGGCTGCTGTAACTGCTGCTGACCACTAGATGTCACTGGTGAGGACTGTCTTTGATTTGAAGCTTCACTTCCTGTTTTGAAACAGTTGGAAAGAAGCTTCACAAGGCTTCTTCTGTAAAGATGAACCCCAGCTCAGGTGCGTTGAAGCAGGAAATCAATGAAAACCTGCAGGAGTTTGCCAATTTATGGCTAAATTACATTTTTTAAGTCAAAACAGATATTAATGTGCCGTGGTCTGAAATGTGACAGGTTCAAGGAAAGCTTTCTAGTTTCTGATGTAGCCTCTCCTGGATTTTCTTACAGCTGCATGTAATGTGCATTTCATTGTTCAATAAGGGTGCACATGCAGCTGACTGATGCACAGTACGCCTGACACCTACCTGGTCACAAAGCGGGCTTTTAAACATATGCACATATACTTTTCTCCTGCAGCTTTGCAGACAAAATTGAATTTCCATAAAATTTGAAAGGGAACATTTCATCTAACCATGGTGATATATTGAACCTCTTATTTAATTTGAAAGTCTTTTTAGGATTGCTGAACGGAAATAAATGTATGGTGACCATGAAACATGAATTACCACAAGTCAGAGACAAAGCCAGAAGCAGAGCAATGAGAGAAAGGACACATTTCAATATACTGCATAAAATGGAACCATTTCCTTTTAAAACAGCGTTTCTGTTTCTGGCAGAATGACAGCCCCATCATAAGCTCAGCATATTCAATTTCTGTCAAATAAATTTGAACAGTGGCAGAGGAAAATATTAAGAGCAAATGTTTGAAGCTGCAGAGTTCTAGTTAAATTGTTTGCTCTGCGGTGGAAGTACCAGTCTGTGTTTGCGCAGAGACGTCTCCATATCCTCTCTCTTGCCTTGTCGGAGAGTAATAAGAAGGTGAAAGTGCTACCATCAGTAGAAGACGCTCTATCTTCCTCATCTCTGTATCAGGGATGATAAAGGCTTTCTCATTCTCGCCCCGAGCCCTGCCGCCTACTCTCATCCTGAGCAACTCCTCACTCTTCCACTGAGCCTAATGAGAAAAAAGGAGATTAATGATGAGCAATTATGAAGAGGTGAGTTGGGGTTGTGGAAGACAGACACCATGTCTGCTGTTTGACAATGAAAAAAGATTGCCACCGGCCTTCTTTAAAAGCACTTCTTCACACTTGACTTGCAGAATTCTCCACTGAAGCAGGACTCATTAGACCGGACTGCGAACTCCAGCCAACACGTTGCATTCTAATGGGAAGAAAACCGTACTTTGAAGAGAAATAGAAATGTAAACACAGACTAGCAGCTCAGTAGGTGGAAGCAACGCTGTGGGAGGCACTGTGTTGTGGCTCTGTGGGGGGGGAACTTTGACTGACTTTGTGCCACAGAGAGCTGTTGGCAACGTATGAGGTGGAGCGTGAAAGCCACGGCTGATGCTCATGAATGACTTTCTTACGGGAGTACTGGCTAGAACAACACTGTAGAGCAGCGGTCTGCAACTCCGGTCCTCATTGGCTACCATCCAGCAGATTTTACTGTTTCCCTGCTACAACACACTTGATTCAAATGGAAAGGTTCATCCAACAACTTGTCTGCACCTGCCTGTTAATGAGCCATTGATTTGTGTCAGGTGTGTCACAGCAGGAAAACACTAAAACCTGCATGATGGCTGCTTACAAGGACCGGAGTCGGACACCCCTGACGTAGAGAGTCGGAGAACCCTGACGGATCTATGGATCATCCTGCTTTGTAACATGATGTTATGTTTGTTATGACGCCCACAGAAGTCTAGCATAAAAGTCACTGAACATCTTTCGCTCCCTGTAAGTGACCAAACCATCATATGCTGAGAGAAAAAATCTAAAACTAATCATTATAATGATGCTGACGTAGTGGAACGTGGATTTAACCGTCTTTTGCTGCTAATATTTTCATTTCTATTTATTTAAATGAATATTGTGCAGGATCTTTGCAGGCAGCACATGTTTAAAACCCAGCAGCTCAATGTTCAGTTAAACACAAGAGGTTGGATGACTGATGGAGTCATTATAAAATAGGTTATAATTCTGAGAGTCAGACCTTCAGTATGTCTAGTGATAAAATCGGAATTTTATTTTTGTTTAATTTATTTATCTTGTTTTCGGTAATTTGGAAACAAGTGATGAAATAACCGCAGATTAATTATCCTCATCCATCTTGTTTCTGCTTCGTCTTTTCCATGATCTTTAATAGCGCATTATGTGCCAAAGCTGCTTTTCTGCTGTTTTTCTGTCTCATCCGTCTCCCGTCTCTCGGGGGAAGATGAAAACAGGACACAAAGTTTCTCCTCCAGGGATTCAGCCCCCTCACACACTCCAGGCTGTCACACTTTTTTAGCACAGGTGAATGAAGAGCCAATCCATATTTAATAGAGTCTGCCACTGAAAACACTTTCAACATTGTAGTTTGCACATGCATGTGTGTGTGTGTGTGTGTGTGTGTGTGTGTGTGTGTGTTGGAGCACTTGAACATTATGATTGTGCTGTTGTTGTGCAGCGCCTTGCAGGAGTATGAAGCCCCGCCCACAACAAAATAACTTTTTTAATGCCAGCTGTCTTTTTAACCCTTTGAAGCCTCTGAATGGAAAACTGTTTCCCTACAGAGAAACCGAGCAGTCCGAGCGCAGAACTGCACCAAACTGAAGGATTTCGTCATCTCTTTTGTCAGTGATCGTGTGACATGATGGTTAGCTGGCTTCGTTAACCCAAACTTTATGGTAAACTTGGGTTTTAAAATGGTTGAGTTAGACAAGTTAATAAAGAGACATGCTGTGAGCTCAGCCTAGTGTGTGTGTGTGTGTGTGTGTGAAAGGAAGCCTGATTATATCTGTCAGAACCACATTAATAAAACAACAAGCAGATCCGTTTCAGCATGTTTTTATTTCATTCGCTGTCTGGCAGCTTCCCCATTGGCTGCTTCGTCACCTGACTGGAGACGCACGTCGTTCCACAGCGTCATCCTTCACTGGCAGCTGTTCATGTCGGTCTGTGTCTCCATGGATGTCTTTCCTCTGTCTTCAGTTCTAGGTTTCCATTTCCAGACCACCTATCCGATCAGCTGCTGGAGTTGGACCTTATGGAGATCCTTTGGAATCATCTGGACCTGGGTCTGATGATGTACCCCGCAGGATGCCCCCCCATTATCTGTTGGTCCCAGTTGATGTTCATTGCAAACCCATTTTCTTGTTGGCTGTGAAATTATTTTCACTTGGACACATGTACGCTACATCTGATAATATAATATAATTAGTAATATAATATAAGTAATATATAATATATAACATAAGTAGACAGTATGGAGCTAAATTAAGCTTCTAAGTAAAATCAGACAATGTTTCGCTACCGTCTAGAAACTGAATGAGGGGGTTCATCATCAGGTTGGTTCAGCAATCCTTCATATTATGAATTTACTTAAAAACAGGCATCTTTATGCCTTTTCTTGAAATGATAGAAATGAAGAGCTCGGCCACGCAGCTTGCCTGAAAAGGATTACAATAATTTTATCTTCTCCTGCTGTTGATGGATGTTTGTTTGCTTTTAAAACTCAATAACATAGAGATCAGTAAAACGCAATTCTCTTTGTGGTCATTACTTTATGTCTGCTTAAATAGCATTGTGGATTACTTTGCTGTAGAAACATGAAGTCCAGCCTTCATAACTAACCTATGAATCTCTCAGGCATCAAGCATCACAGTTTATGTTGCAAAAAATACCACTGGGATTTGTGGCCATCAAAAGATGAACACATGCATGGAGTTTCATACATTTGTGTAAAATGAGCATTGTAGCTCACAAAGCTCTGTAGATCTTCCTGTTGGAACAAAGGACCATCACTGGGACTGTAACGGTACAGCAGAATTACGGCTGTGTCTATACGGTCACAGTTCGGTTCTTTTTCAGGACATTTAGGTGACAAATGCAAAGCATAAAACTGCATAACTTTAAAAAGGAACATGTTTAATGACATTTAACATGAAACCAAAAACATACAATTTCTCGTAAATAAATAATGTTTTTTAAAAGATCAAAATAAAGCATAAACAGAAATATGTGTCTCTGTTTTAATGGACAGTATCTGTACATTCAATAAAGATAAATTAAGGATAATTCATTCAAACTTATTTAATTTAATCCACAGTTCAAAGTTTTCTTTAAAAGGTATTACTTATCATGCATGTAATGTATAAAACATAACGTAACAAGGCTGTGACGCGTTTGTCTAATAAAACATTGTTTGAACGACACATTTTCAGATAAAGTTTGTATTCGAAGTAAAAACTCTTAAAGTACTTTGGTGTTTTATTTACTTTGAAAAAACTTTGTGCTCCATCGCCTAAAAAGGCTTCTTGCTTTCTATGTTGATTCAGGGTTGAGCAATTTATCTGGAATGAGTTTGCAGTAAGAGGTCCATACGCAGGTGTGACTCTTGAGACCGGCCCTCTAGCATTGGTGCAACAATCCCAACATCTGTCACTGAATTCCCTTAAACTGCTTTAATGGCTTGTTTGGCACATACTGTACCAATATTTCAGCATTATATCATTCCCCTGCAAATGAGGCTCATTAAATTAAAATAATTCCTTGCATTCATGTTTTTGCACCACTTTAGGTCAGAGAGTCAGCATTTGCAGACTGCAGACCAGTAAGTGGGACGTTGGGAAGGGGTTGTTCTGGTAGCACACCAGGCAGTCTTTGCATTGCTGGTTTGTACGTCATTCTGATCCATTTTAATTACAGTAGTAGAGGGACAAGTTAAGTTTTCACCCTTTTATATGTGGGGCAAATGTTGATAATGCTACTGGTGCGGCTGCAATGAGGCCCAGACGCTATGAGGGGTCCACAAAGGAAGAAAAAAAGCAGCTGTGTGTTGGGTTTAGAAAAGGGTAAAAATACGTCTTCAAGAGTCTTAGTTGCATTTACCTCATCAGCACCGCTTTTCTTTTTCTTATCTGAAAAAAATCTGGTGTTGTCTGATGTGTTGCAATTGGCTCATATGCACATGGAGGTGCCATTGGTCAATTTCCACAGGCCTGGAGTCGGTCAGAGAGGTGACACTCAGTAGCAAGTCTGGGAGGAGGGAAAGAATCAGTACACAAGGAGGGAGCAAGATGAAGCTAAAAGGACCAAATCAGACAAGTATTTACTCAGTGTCTGGCAACCCAAGCTAAAACTAGCCTCCTGTCAGAAACTAGCTAGTTTTCCTTTGACCAAATTACTTCACCAAATCAGAGATGCAAAACAGAGATGATGTGCTGCTGTCTAACCAATGAGAGAGTTGGTTACATTCGAGGGGCAGCTGTGATTGGTTCAAGTAAGTTTTTGCCACTCAAGTCCCCAAAGAATCATGCAAAAGCTAAATGGAGGGAAAACCATCCACAACATGCAAAAAGGATTTGGACAAGCAGGGGGGATAGAAAATCGAAATGGGAATTACCTTTTTAATAAAGAAATAATAAGAAACTTCTTACCAAATACAGGAATTGTGTTGTTTAACTTAATCTAAAAATACACTTTAAAAATCTGTATTTAATAATGCATTCAAACTTTAAACTGCAAATGCTTTTTAATCTTTCCATTTAAAATGTGTCATTTAAAAACTCTGCAAACTGATCTCTTTATTTTGTGATTATTTGTTGAATTTGAAATTGAAATTTGAAATAACTTCTTATGGAAATACTGCACTGCTTTTCTAAAGACCCTCCTGGTCTCCACTTGTATCAACAGATGAGCAGATTCAGCTTGTATGAGGAACAAGGCAACTTCCAGATTGAAAGATAAGTTTCATTATGTAACATGTAGCAGTTGTAGTTGTTATGGTCACTATGCATCATTACAGAGTGTTAAACAATGATAAAACCATATGTAAGAATCAACAGAGAGGAAAGATATGAAGGAGTAGAGGAGAAATCCATGGTGGCTGATGTGGGGATTGAGGTACGTGTGGGCCATGCTAATGACAGAACATTTATCACCATTAGAGCAATGATGGACGCTGGCACAACTGTCCCTCCCCATGGATGAAAAAGTCCACTACAAGGTCTGTAATGAATGAGAGAGGTGGATGTGTTTTAAAATTCTGCCCTTTCACCAGCAACACTTGCATTTTTACATCCCGAGCCACACAGTGAGGTGCAGCTGTCCTCATGAAACAAGGCCGATAAAAGGTGGCGGAAAAGACACAGATTTCAATCGAAAGTGGAGCTCTAATGCATGCAGCGATGAAAGGAGCGATGAGGGGCGAGCGGCGCGTGGACAGTCTCATCAAATCATTCATTTGGCATTTCACAGTGTCTGCAGTCGTTTCCAGGTGCTGACATCTTACCGCCATTTCCATGCCTGGCACTTTTCTTCCTGTTTGGGCATCTGGAGACAGTTTATGCAACAATTCATCACACCTCTGCAAACACTGGATGCTGTGAGTCCAGAAATCACAAACTTGTTTGACCCCCTCCCCCAACAGAACATTACATTTTCATTTCAGTTTTTGTCGTGATGACAGGAGAGTCAGATCTCCAGCCCATCCCAAAGGTTCTCCATGGGGTTCTGGTCTCCATGGCGATGT
This sequence comes from Telmatherina bonti, assembly GCF_933228915.1. Lineage (NCBI taxonomy): Eukaryota > Metazoa > Chordata > Actinopteri > Atheriniformes > Telmatherinidae > Telmatherina > Telmatherina bonti. The sequence continues at coordinate 5,288,777 of NC_136610.1, forward strand.
GAGAATGATGTCTCCTGTTCCCTGAACCACTCTTTCCCAATCTGAGCTCCACGAATCCCGGTGCTGTCATCGTGGAACATGTCCATGCCGCTCGGGAAGATACACCAGCCTACTTATTCCAATTCCAACTGCATCAACGTTCATGTTTCACTGTTAAACGTTTCTCTGAGTTCTCCTGGTGTTTTTCTTCAATTCCATTTCACCAAACACAGTCCAGAAGACTGTTTCACCCCCAACTGAGCCGAGCCCCAGTCGGGCTGAGTCCCAGTCGGCCCGAACTTAGCGGACTATTCACCCTTAAACTGCTGAGCTTCTGCAGCTCTCTGGGAGTTTGTTCCTGGACCTGAACGCTGCCTCTCCATGTGCAGCTCTGACTCTGGGAACAGGAAGTAGACGTCACCCTGATGACCTGACGGCTGCTTTGTGTGCAGCGAACCAGGAGATCCTGAGTGGATTTTCACCCTAAAACCTTCAGATCTTTATAAACCAACAGCAATGACTGTTGGTATTTTGTTTACAACATTTGCAGCATTTCAACAATGTTTACAAGATGCGTTTCATTAAAGCAGCTCTGAAAACTTTTTGTAGGAAAAGAGAGGAGAAAAATAATAAATGGTTCATCAAAGGAAATAAGATGTATAAATGGTGTTTTCTTTACCTTTGGATGATGGTTGGTGAGTAATAAAATGTCAGAGCGTGTAAAAAGCAGCTGTAAACATACAGGTCAGTGTTATTCAGGTTCATCTACATTCTTGTGTTGCTCTGTCCTTCTCAAGTGAAGCCAACGTTCTTCACAATTCCTCTTTTCCAATATCTGTCTCCATCTCACAAAGCTTTAATAATGTTTTGAAATATATGTTGGCCAAGAAAAGGGAGACACATTTGTGCAATAGCTGCTTTGAGAAATGGAAGTGAGATGTATTATTCACAGCCTCTCCTATAGGTTTTAAGATATTGCAGTTTATCTTCATATCAGCTCTGCTCGACTTCATTACCCCGCTGCCTTCAGATGCGATTCCTTCTGGCATCTTGTAGGAAAACATTTGTCTCCGCACAAAAAGTGCCATCTTTTTATTTCCACACACATTGAGTGATGCATCCCACGGAGAGGCTTTAGAGATCCTCCGTTTGTCTACAATGTTATGAATGATGAAACTCCATTTCAGAGGTTTAACTGTCTCTTTTAACAGGTGAAATGACTCTTTTTTTTGTCTGTAACATGTAAAATGCTGCTCTCTTTGCATGGACTCTTTGGACTCCATAAGCGTGGTGGTGGGAGGGAAGAAGGGAGAGGTTTGGAGTCTTGGGTTGGGGGGGTAGGGGGTATGTTATGCATACTCACAGCCTCATGTTATAACACCAGAGCAGCACAAGATGATGTAGTTTGCACTTAAGATGTGGAGCGAGTGCCCTTGATTTGGTTAATCCATGCCCTCATCTTCTTAATTTTGTGCAAACTAATTAAGCGACTGAACTAATTAATACGCCTGAAAATTAATAAAAGTATGCACACATTATAAAGACTTAGTCTGCTCCTGCAGGCGGTTATTTATGCACATGATTGTGCTAATTATTTTTTTTTCTGTTTCATTTAAAGAAGCACTTGGCAGATTTTCCAGCTGAGGCGCCTCTAACAACAACTATTCATCACATGTTCCTCATATGAAAAGATCAACATCACTACTATGTTGCTAAGAGACGCCTATAAAACCACTTCCAGTTGTCTTCCTGTCAAACTTTCCACCAATAAGAGAGCTGGAATTGACAATGTCCAATCAGGAGCAGCCAAAGATCAACAAGTGAGCAGGAAGTTGTGTGTGTGTCTATGTGCACGTTGGGTAGTGGTCAGCGCTGCAGCCTCACAACCAGAAGGTTACTGGTTCGAGCTTTGGCTGGGGAAGGGTTTAATGGTGACCTTTCTGTGTGGATTTTGCATGTCCTTCCTGTGTGTGTGTGTGTGTGGGTGGGGGGGGGGGTTCTCTTGGGATTACCTCATCACTTATCACATGGAAATTCCTTTGAATAAAAGCATCAACCAAATGACAATCACATAGAAGGAGAAATTAAAGATTTTTGATGCACAATGGAGCCAAAGAACAGCTGAGATGGTTTAGTGAGGATAGAAGGTAAACAGTGGCAGACATATGTGTAAATGAGGAAAAAGTGTAAATATGTAAATAGTGTGTTTCAGACGTGAAGGAATGATGTGCGGATGAGAAAAGGCTTGGTCACTGCAGTGTTATTTCTACAAACTTCTGTTTTCTTCTTCTGGTTGCTCTTGATGCTGCTTTATTTAGTCATACATTTATTTTACATCATTTTAGCCTCAGAATTTGACAGCTTAGGCTGAAACATCGCATCTGCACGAATTCATGTCTCCATGGAAACATCACATCTGCACAAAAACACGTCTGCATGGAAACATCACGTCTGCATGTAAAAGTCACGTCTGCATGGAAACATCACGTCTGCATGGAAACATCACGTCTGCATGTAAAAGTCACGTCTGCATGTAAAAGTCACGTCTGCATGGAAACATCACGTCTGCATGTAAAAGTCACGTCTGCATGTAAAAGTCACGTCTGCATGGAAACATCACGTCTGCATGAAAAAGTCACGTCTGCATGGAAACATCACGTCTGCATGGAAACATCACGTCTTCATGAAAAAGTCACGTCTGCATGGAAACATCACGTCTGCATGGAAACATCACGTCTGCATGGAAACATCACGTCTGCATGAAAAAGTCACGTCTGCATGGAAACATCATGTCTGCATGTAAACATCATGTCTGCATGTAAACATCACGTCTGCATGTAAAAGTCACGTCTGCATGGAAACATCACGTCTGCATGGAAACATCACGTCTGCATGGAAAAGTCACGTCTGCATGGAAACATCACGTCTGCATGTAAAAGTCACATCTGCATGTAAAAGTCACGTCTGCATGGAAACATCACGTCTGCATGGAAACATCACGTCTGCATGGAAACATCACGTCTGCATGTAAAAGTCACGTCTGCATGTAAAAGTCACGTCTGCATGGAAACATCACGTCTGCATGGAAACATCACGTCTTCATGAAAAAGTCACGTCTGCATGGAAACATCACGTCTGCATGGAAACATCACGTCTGCATGAAAAAGTCACGTCTGCATGGAAACATCATGTCTGCATGGAAACATCATGTCTGCATGGAAACATCATGTCTGCATGTAAACATCACGTCTGCATGTAAAAGTCACGTCTGCATGTAAAAGTCACGTCTGCATGGAAACATCACGTCTGCATGGAAACATCACGTCTGCATGGAAACATCACGTCTGCATGGAAACATCACGTCTGCATGTAAAAGTCACGTCTGCATGTAAAAGTCACGTCTGCATGGAAACATCACGTCTGCATGGAAACGTCACGTCTGCATGGAAACATCACGTCTGCATGTAAAAGTCACGTCTGCATGGAAACATCACGTCTGCATGGAAACATCACGTCTGCATGGAAACATCACGTCTGCATGGAAACATCACGTCTGCATGTAAAAGTCACGTCTGCATGTAAAAGTCACGTCTGCATGGAAACATCACTGGAATGTTAACTTGAATTCTTACTTTTAAAAATATGGACTGATACTATCAAACATTGTTTTTAAGTTTAAGGGTTTACTAAACTCGTATGAGCACATGTACATCTGCTACTGCTGTTCCTTAACAAGATCATAATGCCCCCCATCCACAAAAAGAACGAATGGCAATGACAACTTGCATGTAAACAGTCCTCTTCATCATACTCTTCACAATGGACCAAAACATCACCGTGCACACAATAAAGTTAGTGGGACACCTATATTATTATTTTGTGGCAGATGTATCCACAGTGCCAGTTATTGTTTTAATAAATTGATTGAGATAAAGTAATTGTCATCTGACCCTGCGTGCATGATGCAATGGCAGCGTAATGTCTTTACACTCCCTGTAAATTTCACCCCATAGCTGAACATCCCCATCTCCTTCTGAGGACGTAGGCTTGGTTTTACTGTGACTCTGGAAACAGCTAAGAAGGGCTGGATTTTGGAAACAGAAACCTGCTTTGCATTGTTCAGTCTTTTTGTACATCGACAGGAACATTCATGTCAATATGTTGTTGATGTTTGTCTCTGCATTCCCACAGTTCCATCCCGAACTAAACATCAGCGTAGCATCTGTTGGTGTAGCAGCAGATAACAGCTGGCACTCAGACACAAATACAATCCCCTGTTAAGCAATAAGTGTGAAAGAGATTCACCACAATGACTCAAACTAAAACTGAAAGAGATGCTTGAGAATGAGGACAATAAGCAGTACAAAGTAGGTCTGAGTTTAGACTGAACTAGCAGATACAGTGCTGACATCACTTTTATGGAGCAAACTGTGATTTTATAGCCTGCTGAGGCGTGCATGAGGCAACAGCCACCTTTGGTCTTCAAAGACTTTTCATTTGGAAGCAGGAGAGCTGATGCAACCAGTAGTAAAAGATAAGTGACTTTTACTGAACACTCCTGTCAGGTTATCAGGGGATTCTGGTCACTACAATCAGCTTTATAAATGATTAAATGTCATTTTTGGAATAATCACAATAATGTAAATGCATAAGAAGTCTGGACACTACTAAATTAATAAACTTCTCGACATTAACTGGCCTGTTACATTGGTCAGTGTTGGCCAATACGAGCCCAGTGAATAATGAGACCCAATCACAGCTTAGTCATATCACTGTGACTAAAAAGTAAGTTTTCAGTGAACATTTGCAGAACCAAATATAAGCACACCTTTGCAACTTGTGTGTTCGCTTTAGTTACTTCATTATTTCTTTTTCTTTTTTTTTTTTTTTAACTAAAAGGACTTTTAAAAGAACAAATATTGGTTACAACAAACAAACTCACCTTGTTCAAAATAATGACATCACAATAATCATCTGGTTGCCTTGTTCTGCTGACGGTAGTATAGTGGTTAGCACTGTGGCCTCACAGCAAGAAAGTTGCTGGTTCAATTGTTGGTTGAGGTGAGGCTTGGACAGTGGCCTTTCTGTGTGGAGTTTGCATGTTCTCCCCATGTATGTGTCCTAAGACATGCATGTTAGGTTAATTGGTTACTCTAAATTGCCCATAAGAGTGAGTGTTTGTGGTTGTTTGTCTCTGTGTGGCCCTGTGATGGACTGGCGAGCTGTCCAGGGTGTACCCTGTCTTTCACCCAAACACTGCTGGGATAGGCTCCAGCTTCCCCGCGACCCTTCATTGGATTAAGCGGTTAGGATAATGAATGAATTTTCTAGTTATTATTGCAGTCCTGCGATGGATGGGCCAACTTTCCAGGGTGTACCTGTCTCCTGCCCAGTGATTGCTGGTCCAGTTTCCCTGAAACTCTTAACTGAACTAAGTGGTTCAGAAAATGACTGGCTGACTGCTGAGTTGCATTTAATACTGGATATGACAGAAGAAACAAATGAAGGTCGAGTGTGAGGAGAAAAAGGGGGAAAACTTGCTTTTTACAAACCTGCCGAGCCCCCATGCATTTCCTTCACCACTGCTAGTTTTGATTAAAGCAACTGAAATGAAGATTTCCAAGCTCCCCGTTGAAACAGTTGGCATATCAGAACTCTTCTGCAACATTAACAGACAGGGCAGTCGTTGCAGTGAAAGCTGGGTGTGATGCTCTTCTGTCCTTGAATTTATGTGTTTTCTAAGATTCAGATTATTCTGTATCAAATAAGAAAAGAATTTACATATCAATACTCATCATCAATGAACCTTGTGTGCAGTTTGAAGTGCTTTGAGCATGCAGTGCATCAGAAGAGGGTAATCAGTTTTTCTCTCCCGTGACAGGATGTGCAGCCTGGTGTACAATCACCCCTTATTTACAAAAGGTTGTTGTTAATTTAACATTGTGTATGTAGACAGAAAGAATCTGCTTGGAGAGGTTTGGTTCAGATTCAGAAATCAGACCTGGTGAAGGTAATTGATGGTCTCAGAAAACAGGCTGTCTGTCTGTCCTGGTCCTGCTTGATCTCAGTGCTGCATTAACACCACTGATCACAGCTTTCTGATGCAGAGGCTGGAACACCTTACTGGGATTAAAGGAATTGCATCAGCCATGGTGTAAATCATATTAATCTGACAGATTTCCAGTTGTTCATGATGAGTCTTCACCACATGCCCTAGCAGAGGGAGTCATGGAGTTCCTCCGGGTTTGGTACTGTGACCAATACTTTCTATATTGTACATCCTTCCTTTAAGTAATAGTAAATGGACTTGTACTTCTATAGCACTTTTCTAGTCATACAGACCACTCAAAACGCTTTACACTACTTGTCACATTCACCCATACACTCATTCTACACACTCATAGGGCAGTTTGGGGTTCAGTGTCTTGCCCTAGGACACTTCGGCATTTCAGGGGAAGCCTGGAATTGACCCTCCCAATTTACCAGTTGAAGGACAACTGCTCTTCCTCCTGAGCTACAGCCGCCCCAGCAAACATATTAGCAAACAGAACATACTTCTCCATTACACCTGATCAAACCAGTCACTTTTTTTCAGATCAAAGATGTAGAAGACTGAAGTTTAAAGTCAGACTGAAGTTCTTGTCTTAGGATGCAAGACTTTCAGGAAGACACTGTTTAGGTACAGGATTACTCTGGAACGTATTACTTTGTCTGGCAGTGCTACTTTGAGGCAGCTTGGACTTGTGTTGGACCAGGATCTTACATGTAGTTCAGATACAAAACAGGGTTTTTTTTAAAAATATAACTTTCAGCCACAGAATGCTTTTGCTTGGAGTGTTGACTGAGTTTAATTTTCATCAGCTCCCAGAGAGATCCCAGAAAGAGCTTCACATTCTTTTGCTCATATATAAAAACTCTTAAATCCAGATCTGATAAGGGTAATTAAATGTGTGAAGACTTATTGCACACAATAAAACAAAGTGCAAAATGATTTACTAACAGCACACTGACAGAAGGTACAAAATATCTGCATCCAGTTAGTACATCTGCCACAATGAATATGCAATATGAGGCGTTCACACACTATTCTGTGTTGGGAGGAGAATATGTAAATGTAGTGATCTATCAGACCTGAGATCAATGATGCTGATAGAAACTGTATATATTTCACACATTTCTGAAGGACGTGGAAACAGTCTGTTTGTGTAGATCACACACATGGCAGCAGTTATTGTCACGAGAAGGAGTCATGGAAACAAAGCAAGAAGACGCAGAGAACACCTTTTCTTTACGCTTGTATGAATTATTGAAGAATTTTGATCTTTTTGGGTGAACGAGGAAACAATTATCAGAACATATGGTTGATCCAGCATTTAGAGCTGTTGGAGGAACTCGGGATGGCTTTGGAGAGGAGTCATGCATACCTGCAAAAGGACACAACTGCTTATAAGTCTGCACTTTTCTGCATCTGGGTCATTCCAGGGTGGGGTAACGGTCACAGCTGGGATCCCCCAGATGTGCTGTCCATGTCCTACGGGCCAAGTGTCGCCGGATGGCTGGTTATGTGCAGCAGGTTTCCAAGTACTCTGCAGTGTGCGTGGAAACCTGCTGGTAACAAGACATTCAGGTGGGTTGGACAACGGTTCTGTCTAAAATGCAGGTGTCAAACTCCAGTCCTGGAGGCCCGCTATTCTGCAGGTTTTTGTTGTCTCCATGCCCTGACCCACCTGACTGAAATTCAAAAATTGGTTGACAAGAAGCTGCTGGATCCATTTGATTTGAATCAGCTGTGTTGGTTGAGGGAAACAACAAAAACTTGCCGGATACCGGCCCTCCAGGACTGGAGTTTGACACCCCTGGTCTAAAAGATGCAGGATGGTCTCAGGAACCGAACTTGTTGCACTTCTGTTCTAATGGAGGTTTTTTTTCTGAATATAAAATGTTCCACTATGCCGTCGTCAGAACGGAGTCGAGCAGCAGATGTGACGCAGTCAGATCGTCTCCTTAGCTGGCTTTTTTCCATGTTTCAGCCAATCAAAAGAACCTTTGTTGTGTATTGTCTTCTTGTGTTTACTTTGCTGACTTACCAGCTTTCGTTACGTTTCTTTTTACATTTTAAGGTGGATTTTCTTTTTTTTTTTTAGTCAGTTTTTAGCTCAGTCATGAGCCTGCGTTGCCACGGTTGTCTCCAGATGTGGCCTTACATTCAGAGTTACATCTAACACACATTTTCCCTCTATTTCTGACTTTTAGAAACATGTTTTGATCTTCATACTTTGCTGTTGCTTGTGAGGATTCATGATGTAAAAAGCAGAACCTGTCTCCGATCAGGACACATCCCGCAGAGACATGTGGACCTCCACACTGAGTCAGGGGACAGTTTTAACAAACTGCTAAGGTGAAGATGGTAGCGACTGTAAAACATTGTTTCTTATATTAATACATCACACAACCTCCAGTTAACTGAAGAGGTGTTTGTTTTCCATGTGTTAATGAAATCTATGCAGCCTCATATATAATTTATCATGAATAAATGTGGAACTGCACTTCCGTTCTCGTTATGTTGAGCTTTAATCAAAGTGTCATTAACAAGCACCGATGCGCTACTGGCTCAAAATGTTGCCCAAATGTGGCTTTTAATGCAGAGTGTTTGGAGTGATTTGAAGTGGCTGAGGATTTCATTACCTTTCCCATTATGGGAAATCAAAGCTCTTTTTTCTCCATCCAGTCTGACTTCATGTGAAGTGATTTCTGATTACTTCTCTCCTCGTAGCAAAAAGCCTCTTCGTCAGAGAGGTCTCTTGACCATTACTGATCCTTTCTGGCCACAACTCATCAGCTGCAGAGTGCCAGATTGAGTCTTTCACACTTTCATATTGCACACATCACACACAGTGCTGACACACACTGGTATCATGAAGTGACCTTTTGGGTTCATCGTGTCTTGCTTGACTTACTGAATGCCAGCTCCTCCCACCGAATCTACCCACATGAGTCATTTAGTGACAGCCTGAAAGTCCGTCCTGCTGTGACTAACACACTTCTCTCGTGTTTCTGATCAGACATTTGACATTTTACACAACTTAAAATTTCAATGAGTGAAAATAATTCTTGTTAACTGAAAGCTGTGGACGAGTGGACGGATGTCATGATGCTGGCGCCCGTCCGGCGTCATGGACAGGTCAGACTTCCCCTCTCTCACCATGATGATGCCGTGAGAGAGGAAGCCTCTTCCAAAGCAGTGTTTACAAAGCTGCTTAATGGATATTATTTTGGTTTGACCTGGAGGCATTTGACATTTCTTGTTTGAAATTCACACATTCTGTAATAAGAAAATTGGTATTATTCCATCAAACTCCTTTGCCATGTGATCTTTTCTTTTGAATCGGCTTTTTGTTGTTTTATAAAAATGTAAGCAGAAGTAATAATGATTAAACTAGCTATACTGTACACATTTACGCTGAAAGAAAAATTTTAGGGATTTTTGTTCATGTCATGGTGTGAAGATGTGGACCCACATGCACGATCAAGCAATCTGGAGAATGTCAAAATAGTTTATTTGGTGAACTGAGGGGATGGTTCCAGAAAGACCCGAAGGCGGGGTTTTCTGCAAAGATAGATTTATGAGTAATGGAAATGATGGAATTCTCAGGGAAGTGAAGGTGTCCTACTTGTTTCAGAGTTGCCGTGAATTCGGGTGGTGTCAGGAGGTCCGAGAGGATGGATGTTGGCAGTGGGTGCCAGTGAGGGTCCTTTCGGTGGAGGGCGGATAGGCAGCGACAAGCTGATCGGATCCGGAGGATAGCCAGTGAAGAGAATGCCAGGTTATTGGTAGGGAGTGGTTGCTGGTGATGATTGGCTGCTGGGAGGGAAATCACAGGTAGCTCGGGAGAGTCCACAAAGGAGTGTCTCTGGGAAAAAACAAGAATTTGTAAAGTTTCTCAAACTTTAGAGGATACAGGCATTCGCTGGAGGGCTTAGGTTTTACCACAGAGGCTCAACGCTCAAGCGACAAAGGACTGGCAATCAGCTGCAGATATAGTGCTGGTAGATGATCTCTAATTCTCCACAGGTGTGCAGGTCTGCACACCTGTGGTGAAAACACCCTCCAGAAAATGGTTCCTCTGGCTCCCTCTGGTGGAACCTGAAAAATGTCCAAAAGAACCCACATCCCCTGACAGTTCATTTGCTGCTTTACAGTGACAAAGTGCTGCAAACAGAGATGCTTCCAGCAGTGTGGTTTGATGGCAGGAACATGTTTATCCCATTATTCAGGGTCAGCAGGTATCTGGAAAATGAAATCCATCAGTGGAACATCCAATGGCACAACACCAATGTGCAATTGACGTGGAAGTGACGACAGCTGAAAATGACCCCAAAGCAATTTGCCTGTGAAGATTAACTGTTCTTCTGCAGCAACGTTACTGCAACAAGAACACTTCCCTTCAACTTAGTACTGGGAATAGTAAGTTGCTGACATGCTTACATAAGCAAAGGTCCATTAAAACCACTGGTAAACACAAGTCTTGTCCACAAACAGACAGAATGAAATTTACCCCCAAAGCCGTTACAGATAGGATCCAAATGTGGCATTGTTGTTTATTTCATCATAACTGTAAGAAGTGGCTATGACTGTTTCTTCATTTCTTCATCCACCACGTCGACGCAACTCAACGTTGTTTTTATTTGCAGAATGAAATGGGAATCAACTCAGTGTTCATGGAAAACACCGGATCCCCAGGCGCTGCACCTGTGTCTGCTCACTGCTCCGGCTGACTGTACAATGTCTTCATTGTGTGTGTTTAATTGCTCATTGCTCCTGGTGTTTACAGCCAACAGATGGGTGAAATACAGAGGTAAAGTTCCTGTGTGTGTATGAAAACACACTCCAGTTATTTCAGGATGGTTTTCTTTCTTCTTCATGAATATATTGCAGAGATGTGATGGGCCGTGCACTCTCTGGCCAGAACGTAAATACTTTCATTACAGGATGGAAGAAAAATGTAAATCTTAAAAACAAAGGTCCATTCACACTGGTGCTGTTTGGTTCCATCCACAGATAGTCCGGTTCATTTGGAGCAGTGTGAACGTTCATCCACACTCTGGTGTGGACCAAGGCACCAAACTGATCTGCTTGAACAAAGGGAGTCTTGGCCTCTCTGCAAGTGAACCCTGGTTCAGTTCACTTGCAGTGTGAAAGCATACAGAGCCTCCAGGGAGCCAGAGACGGGAAGTGATGTGGAGCCGCATGCTGGGCCTCTCCTGCTGCTCAAACTGGACAGATTCTGGTGAAAACCTCATCAGGGATGAACACCGATGTAAAGACAGAAACCCAACTGCGGAAATGTACTCACAATGATTACTTTATTTTGGGTTACTGAGACATTTTCAGTTTAGACCAATCAGCAAGCTGGATTTTCTTCTTCCTTCACCAATAGCTGTGGTAACAGCAGAACGTTGTCCCGGTGGTTTGACCCCCCCCCCCCCGAGTTCAAACCACCTCAAAGGAAGGTCTGAAGTCTTTCAGGTCTTTCGAACTGAATTCTCTGGATCTGGTCTGAAAAATCAACAGCTGCATAATCTGCAGGTTGACGGAGGCTCAACGTGCACGTCTTCCAGACCTGATGTACACACCTATGTGAGGCAGTTATATCAAAGCACTCCCATGTGATTGGTCGGTTTATGATGACGTGTTTCCATGTTTCTGGAGCTTCCCTCTGAGTTTGTGTAGAAAACACGGAACGCGACGCGTCGCCTTACACTTGCATGCAAAAGCCCATTTCACCAGCGTCAGTGAGACCGCAGACACCAACGGGAGAACAAGTCCAGCTGAAGACCTCCAGACCTCATCACCCTGCTGTCGTTCAGTCAGGAATGGCGCTTTGCAGCAATGTAAGAACAACATGGAGAAATGATGCAGGACATGCTGAGCAGCAATAACCACACAAGCAAGGAGCAGTTCAACTTTAGAATATGGCGTGATCATAGGACAGTATGTAGGGAACAGCGCGGACATCCGCACACAGGCATGTGTTTAGGTGAGACATGAAGGTCTGGTTTTTCTGGGACACCTCTGATCACTGGCTGAACCTTCTGGGACGTCCTCTCCTGCAGAGATTTCTGTGAATAGTTTAAGTTGAGGATAATACGCATGTGGAGGGGCTCACACTCACTGAGCATCGTTTGATTTGCAGCGTTGTGCTGCCAACTGCCAGTAGCAGCTAAATAATTTCATCAGTCCTGACTTGTGTTGGCAGACTCTTCCTCATCTGATGAGTTTTACTGTACATCACGGATCCAACATGCATCGAGGAACCCCCCCCCACCTGCATAACTTGGGTTTGAGTTCCTTCTCTTTAGCACAGATAAAACACCTCGAGGCAACCCCTTAATTACAGACACACTTCCCGCATGGCTCTGAAAAACAGGCAGATGCTGTGAGAGGTGAAGGAGAAAAAGAGGAGGGGGGTTGAACTGAGATGGAGGAAACAGCATCCCAGCGTGGGACCCATCAAACCTTGCTTCAGGTGTTTTCAGCTCAAATTTCCATCTGAACTCTTCTCTCTGGAAGTTGCGGTGGCTAAAGACCTCAGAACCAATTAAATGTGCTGATTTATTCCAGAGAAACTGAAACCTGGATGAAGTTACTCCATAATAATGATTAATCAGTTATGCTCGCCGGGTTCATGAGGGGTCCAGTCAAGTCTCTCTGTGCGACTCGCTCATTCGCACCTTCCTCTCCTCAGATGACTTTCAGATCTTTTCCACTACATAGTTCTGACATGTTTCATTTCTACACACAAGACCGTTAAATAGGAAATAAATCATCTTTCCACAACACTTTTCAGTCTTTTTGTCCACTCAAAGACCCAGTCAGACACACTGACAGCACTTCTTTCTAGAGCTTCATCATCATCATCATCATCATCATCATCATTATCATCATCATCGTCGTCATCATCCACCCACTCTCCCTCTGACTGACACATCAGAGGCAGCGTGGGCTTCAGCGTGTTGCAAGAGGATACTTTGATATGTTCACTGGGAAAGCTGGGAATCAATCCACCGAATCCTTCTGCTGGAGGAGAAACAGACACACACACACACACACACACCCACAGAGAGACAGACAGATAGATAGATAGATAGATAGATAGATAGATAGATAGATAGATAGATAGATAGATAGATAGATAGATAGATAGATAGATAGATAGATAGATAGATACTACTATTTTTCTTTCTTCTGTTGTTTTCAAACATTTATTTGTTAGTAAAATCTATATAAGGGTTACGTTGTAAAAATGCAATATATATATATATATATATATATATATATATATATATATATATATATATATATATATATATGTGTGTGTGTGTGTGTGTGTGTGTGTGTGTGTTTGTATGTATGTGTGTATAGGTGTGTGTTCAAATGAGCCTCCAGACTTGAAACCTCAGTGAGACGTCGTGCTATGACTCCTACAATGATGTAAACCAATTAAATAACAATAAAATAATAAATGATGAAGTTATTATTGAGCAGCAAAATTCTGATTTTTTTCATGCAGCAACATTTAAACTCCAGCAGATGCAGTCGGATTCTCACCCTGGATGCTTCAGTGTATTTCAATGAAATTAAAATGTGGGATTTATTTATTTATTGTCGGATGACTGAACGTTGGCGCTCTCCTTCTGATTGGTGCTGCTTTTTATTCATATGCCACAGAGAAAACCTCCCGACCTCTTCCAGGCACGCTGGGGATTGTTGGAAAGAGGAGACAATGCCAAGGCTGCAGGAGGGACACGGAGGCATTCACTTTTATTAGCTCAGCTATTGATCACTTCTCCAACAAGACAGAGCAGAAGAAAGAGAAGGAAATGTGATACATGCTGCTGTAGTCTGAGTTTCCACAGCCCTGTTGCAGCACTTCATAATTCTGACTATTCTTATTCTTCTATTCATCTACATTTCATATGATGCACATGATCAAAGGTTTGCGGATGACGTTAATATATTTCCTAAATAAGGCTGTTTGAGCCTCATCCTGACCGAACACACCTCTGTTCTAGGATCTTTCAGCAGGAAATTCATGTTAGATTAAAATGTGAAGTCAGTTTGAACGGAGTTGTTTAGCAAGGTGTTTAATGGCCTCATGTTGCAGGTGGACTGAAGAAGGCTGGAGCTTGTGCCAAAGCTCGCCTGAAATTACTGCAAATTGCAAATCTTGAAGTGTCTAAACGGTGATGAGCTTCTTGATCCCTCCTCTCCTTCTTGGTCCAGGGTCAGCGGACCAGCTGCTCCTGCAGGTACCGAGGTCTTACAGGAGGAGGTTCAGAGGGTACGGGATCTCCTCTGAGTCTCTGTGGAACAACCTACCTTGACACATCACAGAGGCCCTTCGCCGTCCACTTTTCATCTCCTCTTTAAACCTTTATTCCATATTTTAACCAACAAACAAAGTTAAATGTTTGAACGAAGATGAAAACATAAAATCAGGGAGATGATTTCCTCAGTATCAGTTTTATTTCAGCATTACACAATGTGGTGTACATGTCAAATTAATTAAATCGGCATGATTCAGCTTATTTACTGACGTTTGATCCAGTTGAACTGGGTTTAATTGCTTTGGAGTAAAAATGTTTTGGTCCAGACTCAAACATTCTAACTACTGTACTATATTTGGTCCCAATTTAATTTACTTGAGTTGATCCAACAAATTAAATAATAATATAATGACTTTTAGAACATTTGATTAATCCAGCTTCTGTTAATTAAGTTAATCCAACAAAACTGCTTCAAGCAACATTACTGGAAGCTTTTCATGATTTCTGTCTTCATTTAATTCAATTCAATTCAACTTTATTTATATAGGCAATGCCATCTCAAGACGCTTTCCAGACAGAGAGGAAAACATAATGAAGGCCAATTCATAACAGCCTATATAAGGAAACCAACAGATTGAGTTGAGTCCAACTCAATCCCCCATCCTGAGCAAGCACACTGGCAACAGTGGGAAGGAAAAAACTCCCTTTTAACAGGAAGGAAACCTCCGGCAGAACCCGGCTCAGGACAGGCAGCCATCTGCCTCTGCTGTGTGGGGGGGAAGAGGACAGAAAGACAACAGACAACAGGAACTGCTACTCCCGGCCAGGGAGACCTGCTGAGACAGGAGACATACATGTTAATGATGCAACACTGTTATGGGGGGGGGGTAAAAGAAAGAGATAAAGAGAAAAATAAAGAAGCTCAGTGTATCAGGAAATGTCCCTCAGCAGTCTAAACCTATAGCAGCATAACTAAGGGATGCTAACCATCCCTAGCTAAAGGACTTATCAAAAAGATAAGTCTTCAGCCTAGTCTTAAAGGTGGGGAGGGTGTCTGCTTCCCTAACACTAACTGGGAGCTTATTCCATAAGAGAGGGGCCTGATAACCAAAGGCTCTGCCTCCTGCTCGGCTCTTTGAGACTCTAGGAACCACAAGTAAGCCTGCAGTCTGTGAACGAAGTACTCTGCTTGGTATATAAGGAACTATGAGGTCTTTGATATATAGTGGTGCCTGGTTGTGGAGGGCTTTATATGTAAGGAGAAGGATTTTAAATTCTATTCTAGATTCAACAGGCAGCCAATGAAGAGAGGCTAAAACTGGAGAAATATGCTGGTTCTGGTCAGGACTCTGGCTGCAGAATTCTGGATCAGCTGAAGGGTTTTCAGGGCATATTTAGGACAGCCCAGTAATAGAGAGTTACAGTAATCTAGTCTCGAAGTAACAAAAGCGTGAACCAGTTTCAAACGTTTCATGACTGGTTGCTGCTGAACGATGGGCTTGTAGGTGGAGGTGAGAAGAACCAGATTATGGTCAGATCTTCCTAAAGGAGGCAGGGCAGAACAACAGTATCCATTATTCATATTTGCATAAAATAAGTCCAAGATCTTATTTTCTCTGGTGGAGCAGCTGACAAACTGCTGGAATGTTGGTAGAGTTGCAGAGAGGGAGACGTTGTTGAAGTCTCCGGAGATCGCCATGAATGAGTTTGGATGCTGTGTTTGTAGCCGAGCAACGACGGAGATGTCTCGGTGAAGCACATAATACTGCACTCTCTGTATTCTTTCTGAGACCTTGTTAGAATCTCAAGCTCATCCGTTTTGTTAGCTAGCGATCTCACATTACCCATGACAACAGTCGGGAGAAATGGTTTAAATCTCCATCGCTTTCTTCGCTCTCTGACTCCTGCTCTGCATCCTCTTCTCTTTCTTTTCAACTCCATCGGGATTTGATGTGTTGTTTCGCTGATAATCCTGATTTGGGAGAGGTTAATCAGTTTATCCCGATTGGAAGTCTTTCGTTGCCATGGAGACTCATCATAACAAGCCTTAAAAGAGGAAAAATATGCAGAAAAATCTTCCTTGCAGCACACCCTCCGAACCGGCATGAAATCCTCAGAAAAAAAAGACCTATTTTGAGCTAATATCTATGTGAGAAGAGTTTGTACTTTAAAAAAAAATAAAGATATCAAGTCAGAGCTATCACAATTTGCTGCCATCAGATGGTGCAATATAGAATGGAATGTATGTTTAGAATATATTATGTTTAGAATCAGCAACTAAAATTCACAGCAGCTGCTTCATGTAGCCTGCTGACCTGTCAGACAGCGGTATATCTCTGAAGGAAAAAAACAGAAACGCTGAGAAGCAGCGGATCAGCGGTGGAATCACCGGGAATTCAACCAGAGTCCACGTCATCTGCTGAGTCATCGCTACACTTCTCCTTTTCTGCTTTCTCCAGGTTTGCTGGTTATGGTGGTAAATTGTGCAGTGTTACTATGGGAACAGGAGGCAGCACAGTGGATTGAAAAGGGGATGGGGGGGGGCTAATCAGTGGGTTAGGTGTGGATGAAGGTGAGAGCTCCTGAAAGATTATACAGAATACAAAGGATAGACTGCGTCACGCTGTCAGTCAGGGGAGATCGAGGTTGTTTTCTGTCTACATGATCTGATGTCGCTGTGTGTGTCCCACTGACATCAGGCTGGTGAGAAGCAGGTTGCCGTGTTGCAGCGGATGATAACTGCTGTTTGCTGTCAAAGATGTGACATAGAAAGTCTTTTCATTACTGACAGGCAGCAGAAAGGTTGTTTTGATTTTCAGTTTTATTAAAACAAGGACCATTTACATCAGATTTGTAAGGCTTTATTTGATAATAATCCATCATTTTCATGTGAAATGATTAACTGAGTCAAGCATGAAACTGGAGGAAGAAGTGCAGTACTTTGTTGATGCTATTTAATTACTGGTTTATTTCTAAAGGAACCCTGAATGCTCAGAGGGCAGAGACCTTCACCAAGCCATTGTCATTTTGTTGTGTAAGATAATCAAAACAGTTGTGATTGTAATAACAGTCATACTAATAAGAGGATGGATATGACATTACCAGTTAATGCACTGGTGTAAAAATGGCTCCTAGGCTGCATTCACACTGGTCCTGTTTTGTGTGTAGTTAATTGAACCCTGGTCAACTTCCAGTGATAGTACAGCTGGAATTGTGTGGGGTGGTAAGAATGTGCATTCTCGTTTTGTATTGGCCCAAAGACGGGACCTCTGGTCCTAAAAACCAACCAGGATCTGGGTTCACTTGCAAGTGAACCCTGGTTCAGTTCGGTTCCAGTGTGAAAACAAAGGGAACTTCCAGATCCACCTCTCCTGCTGCTCATACTGGAGAGATTCTGGTGTAAACCAGCATAGATTTAAACACCACAGCAGAACCAGAACCCAGACTGCATAGATTTGTTATTGATCCATTGTTTAGTTGCAGTGAAAGAGCCAATCAATAAGCTGAATTTTCTGGTTTTCTTCTCAGTAAGTGGTCGTTTCAGGATGCATCACCCCTGAGGAGGTAGTTTGATCCACTTGAGTAAAAAGCAATGTGAACGTGACAAAGTAGTCTTATCATGGACCCCGCTGAGCCCATACACCCACAAACAGGTGTTTGTGGGTGTATGGGCTCGTTATACTAGTTGTTTAAAGGTTAAAGGTAAGAAAGTAATATAGTGAGTGATTGATGCTTACTGAGCTCAGTTTAGCTCTGAATGAGAGAATGATTGTTTTCTGTGGTCTGCCCAGCAACTAGGAGGAGTTAGGCATGGTTTATAATCAGGTGTTACTTCAGCATCTGCAGAGAGTTCTCTCTCCAAGCTCCAGCGTGTGCTTGTATTAGTTTATAATAAATACTCATTGTAAGAAGACAGTTGACTCTTAGATGTATTACAACTTCTCAAGACCAGAGTATTTTCCATCACAGTTTAAAATACTAACATGCGGAAATGACGTCACCATCACAGGAACAAGCAAGTACGCATCAAATTGTTTAGAATTGTAATTATTAATTCTTGTATTTAGGTTACTGTGATAATAAATTGTTTTTTTCTGTATTTAAATTTGTAGTGTGGACATAAGAGAAGCCTGTAAAAAACTGGTTTATGTGTGGAAACTGGGAGTATCCTGTATGAGGGGAGGGGCTCATTCAGAAACAAGGTTCTGGTTCTGGTTCTGCTGGAGGCTTTATCTCCGTTTTAAAAGGGAGTTTTCTCCTGTCCAGTTGCCCTTCACACCGTGCAGCTCAGGATGGGGGAATTGACTGGAATAGAAGATTCAGTTTGGTGGTCTCATGAAGGAAAGTGTTTTTTGTTTTTTTTTTCTAAAGTTGCTTGTATGAACACGGTAACAAAGTGGACCAATGTGGATCCTGTTCAATTTACATGACTGAGATAACTTGTGTTGTGAAGCTGAATTGGGTTACCATATGAACTAATCAGGTAGGATAATGAATGAATGAATGAATGAATGAATGAATGAATGAACTGTGTTACCAGAATGAGATGTGCTGAGTCTGCAGACCAACAGGAAGGAGATGACCACTGCTGTATCACAACAGACCATTTGGTGTAAAGACGAAGACGAAGATGAAGCCTTTAAACATCTCCTGAAGTCAACCTCACCCATCCATCATCAAACACACACCCCTTTCTCACCAGCCTTTACACACATTTGACCTAGATGAAAGTGTTGCTCAGGGGCCCCTGGTCACCAGCAGTGGAGTTTCTCACCTGCAGCAGATCTGTTCTCCACTGATCCAGCTGCCGCTCTGACCTTCCTGTGCACCAAACGGAGCGTTTCTGGCATTGATGAGGATGACTGATGTCCCTCCGGTACCGGTGTACTTCACACACCACTGCAGCCCTCACAAATCCACTTTAATTACACTTCCACTGTTTAACTTCACATGTACAGGTTTGCGCCTGAGAGTTCTCACGCATCATTCAGATGGAATCAGGATTACGTTTTGGTGTCTCTGCTGGTCCGGCCTCCTCTAATATGAAGAATTAAATGCAACAACTGCTTTGATTTCATATTTGTTGAATCTTTGATCAATACCACTCTGGGTGTATAATCAACAAACGCTAATCATAAGGAGACATTTTCTTGCTATCAGTGTCGTGTCAAGCTGTTTCAAACACGTGCATGATGAATTCACATTGAAGCTATTTTAATTCTTTTCCATCTTTCACTGTTTTAATACTGTAATTTTACTGCTGGTGGAACAAGGTCTTCATTTAAACGCAATCTCCAGCGGATCCCAACGCTATCGCTTGTACTGACAGTAACAGTAGTGTGACACTCTGTAGGGTAAACTGGGATAGATATGTGACCCTTCAGCTGATCTATGGAGGTTTTCCAGCATTTCCATCCCATCCAGGAGGTTTACAATCCAGCCTCAACATGTAGTGTTTATTAGGAGACTCTACATGGTAAATTCACCATCATGTATACGTGACTGTCTGTGACAGATAATGATAATGAGTGTTTTTAAATTGCTATGATGTTTACTTTTATGTGTGCACAAATTGCTTTGTTCATGTAAAGCACTTTGTGTTGCCTTTGGCAGAAAAACACTTTTATAAATAAAGCTTCATTTGAGTTGTTGCATGACAACACCATTATTTATCATGTTGTCAGTAGGAAAAAGATCACTATCACTGCTATGTTGCTAAGAGAACTCCATTTTCACCTGGACATGATGATGAAGTCACTTCCTGTCAAACTTTTCACCAATCAGAGAGCTTAGAGTGACAGTAATGTCCAATCAGGAGCAGCCAAAGATCAACAAGTGATCAGAAAAGAAGGAACAAAATGGTAATCTATAATAAAACCAAGAAGACGTTTCTGATGCAGCTGAGCTGGTGAAAAGGTAAATATTACCATGTAAATAGTTTCAGTTGTGTGTATGTTTGCAGATGAAAGGCTTTGTCTGTGTGTTAATCAGACAACGGAGGCTGTCCTGAAAACTTCATGTTGACGGGGATTAAAAAGGCTCCGCTTCTACATGCGGGCCCCTCGTCCAATTACTGCTGGGATAGGCTCCAGCTTCCCCATGACGCTTAAATGGACAAGTGGTTAAGAAACTGACTGACTAGATACGTTTCTATGTGAGATGTTCTTCTTTAGAGAACATGTTAGAAAACCAAGTCAGAAGTTACTGCGATCCTTTTCAGACTGAAGGGCCACACTCAGCAAGAAGCCAGAATCTTCTTCTGTTTCTGGAGGCCGCAAAAACAAAAATGATGTACTTTTTTTCTTGTGGACGTGGTCGAGGACATTTTGCGACTTGTTCTTGTCAGATTAGCAAAGCAGAACTTTTTCCTTTGGGGTTCCAAGAAGTATTTTGTGATTGGTCGGATGTTTGAGGTGGGTGTGGTTAATGCAGACCGCATGAAATAGAAAGTAATTTTATTCTGCACCGGATGTTTACAGCAAGCGGCTGACAAATATGGACTCAGCTGTACACACACACACACACACACACACACACACACACACACACACACACACACACACACACACACACACACTAATCTCATCACAGATAAAGCTTTGCTTGACCAGAGCAAAACTAGAAGAATGTTCCCGCTTTGCACTGAGTTTAACAACGATGTCTTTTCTCCTCATTGGCCTTACACCTTGTTAAATGTACATGCTGAATTGAGGAACAAAACAAACCTCGAGTATCCATGGAGACGCTGGTCACACTGCCATTCTTTGCCTTGAAACGCCGTCCATCCCTTGGAGTGGAGGTTAAGATCCAGCCATTGGCCTGTTCAGTGAGTGGCAGCCAGTGGTTGGTTGTTGTCACAGACACATAGGACTTGGCTCGTGAAGTCAGATTGTCCAAGCAGATGCAGTGAACACAGACAGCAGGATTTACTGCTCTGTTAGTCTACTGCCTCCTCCGTCCATAGCTTTGTCTCTTCCTTTAAAACATCATAGCGCAATGAGGAGCTTCCAAAACATGTTGAACTAACAGCTGCTCTATTTAACCACGTGGTATAAAAGAGGAGATCTTTTAAGCTTTAAATCAAGGAGATTTATATTCAGAGTTTACGGGACAGCTTCTCTTAAGGGATGAAAAATTGTGTCATAGCTGTGTCATGAATTGGTTTGGCCTGCTCTATTGTTATTTCCTCATAACTTAATGAAGCCATCCAAAAGCAAAAAAATTCCATCAGCGAGATAACTGAAGCATCAGGAGATGCAGAGTCAGCAGTTTTACATATTCTGGGACAAAGCACTCATAAAGTCAGCTGCACAGGAAGGCCTGAACTGTCAAACTGTGAGACATGCAGACATACAGACATACATTCAGGTGGTACAGTGGTTGTCCTCCAACATAAAGGTTTTTGGTTTGATTAATAAAAAATATTGCTGGTCTGATGAGTCTCCAGTTCAGCTCCACATTCACATGGTAGGATCAGAATCTACTGGAAACATCATGACAACATGGATCCATCCCGCTTCAGGCTGCTGCTGGTGGAATGGTGGGGGGAGGTTTTCTGGTCCCACTTTGGTCCACTTAGTACCAACATGTCCTGGTTTAACCTCCACAGCCTACCTGAGTGTTGCTGCTGACTGCCCACCGTGACAATGAGTTCACTGTCCTCCACCAACCTCCACAGTCGGCAGATCTACATCCTGAATCCTGCATGGAATGGGAGATTCTCATCATGATGAGGTGGAACGGGAGATTCTCATCATGATGTGGTGGAACGGGAAATTCTCATCATGATGAGGTGGAACGGGAGATTCTCATGGTGATGAGGTGGAACGGGAGATTCTCATGGTGATGAGGTGGAACGGGAGATTCTCATGGTGATGAGGTGGAACGGGAGATTCTCATCATGATGAGGTGGAACGGGAGATTCTCATCATGATGAGGTGGAATGGGAGATTCTCATGGTGATGAGGTGGAACAGGAGATTCTGATCATGATGAGGTGGAATGGGAAATTCTCATCATGATGTAGTGGAACGGGAGATTCTCATCATGATGAGGTGGAACGGGAGATTCTCATGGTGATGAGGTGGAACGGGAGATTCTCATGGTGATGAGGTGGAACGGGAGATTCTCATCATGATGAGGTGGAATGGGAGATTCTCATGGTGATGAGGTGGAACGGGAGATTCTCATCATGATGAGGTGGAACGGGAGATTCTCATCATGATGAGGTGGAATGGGAGATTCTCATGGTGATGAGGTGGAACGGGAGATTCTGATCATGATGAGGTGGAATGGGAGATTCTCATCATGATGTAGTGGAACGGGAGATTCTCATCATGATGAGGTGGAACGGGAGATTCTCATCATGATGAGGTGGAACGGGAGATTCTCATGGTGATGAGGTGGAACGGGAGATTCTCATGGTGATGAGGTGGAACGGGAGATTCTCATCATGATGAGGTGGAACGGGAGATTCTCATGGTGATGAGGTGGAACGGGAGATTCTCATGGTGATGAGGTGGAACGGGAGATTCTCATCATGATGTGGTGGACCAGGAGATTCTCATGGTGATGAGGTGGAACGGGAGATTCCCATCATAATGAGGTGGAACGGGAGATTCTCATCATGATGAGGTGGAACGGGAGATTCTCATCATGATGAGGTGGAATGGGAAATTCTCATCGTGATGAGGTGGAACGGGAGATTCTCATCATGATGAGGTGGAACGGGAGATTCTCATCGTAATGTGGTGGACCGGGAGATTCTCATGGTGATGTGGTGGAACGGGAAATTCTCATCATGATGAGGTGGAACGGGAGATTCTCATGGTGATGAGGTGGAACGGGAGATTCTCATGGTGATGAGGTGGAACGGGAGATTCTCATGGTGATGAGGTGGAACGGGAGATTCTCATCATGATGAGGTGGAACGGGAGATTCTCATGATGAGGTGGAACCGGATTTTCTCATCATGATGAGATGGAACGGGAGATTCTCATGGTGACGAGGTGGAACGGGAGATTCTCATCATGATGAGGTGGAACGGGAGATTCTCATGATGAGGTGGAACCGGATTTTCTCATCATGATGAGATGGAACGGGAGATTCTCATGGTGTTGTGGTGGAACGGGAGATTCTCATCATTATGAGGTGGAACGGGAGATTCTCATCATGATGAGGTGGAACGGGAGATTCTCATCATGATGAGGTGGAACGGGAGATTCTCATCATGATGAGGTGGAACGGGAGATTCTCATGGTGATGAGGTGGAACGGGAGATTCTCATCATGATGAGGTGGAACGGGAGATTCTCATCATGATGAGGTGGAATGGGAGATTCGCATGGTGATGAGGTGGAACGGGAGATTCTCATCATGATGAGGTGGAACGGGAGATTCTCATCATGATGAGGTGGAATGGGAGATTCTCATGGTGATGAGGTGGAACGGGAGATTCTGATCATGATGAGGTGGAATGGGAGATTCTCATCATGATGTAGTGGAACGGGAGATTCTCATCATGATGAGGTGGAACGGGAGATTCTCATCATGATGAGGTGGAACGGGAGATTCTCATGGTGATGAGGTGGAACGGGAGATTCTCATCATGATGAGGTGGAATGGGAGATTCTCATGGTGATGAGGTGGAACGGGAGATTCTCATGGTGATGAGGTGGAACGGGAGATTCTCATGGTGATGAGGTGGAACGGGAGATTCCCATCATAATGAGGTGGAACGGGAGATTCTCATCATGATGAGGTGGAACGGGAGATTCTCATCATGATGAGGTGGAATGGGAAATTCTCATCGTGATGAGGTGGAACGGGAGATTCTCATCATGATGAGGTGGAACGGGAGATTCTCATCGTAATGTGGTGGACCGGGAGATTCTCATGGTGATGTGGTGGAACGGGAAATTCTCATCATGATGAGGTGGAACGGGAGATTCTCATGGTGATGAGGTGGAACGGGAGATTCTCATGGTGATGAGGTGGAACGGGAGATTCTCATGGTGATGAGGTGGAACGGGAGATTCTCATCATGATGAGGTGGAACGGGAGATTCTCATCATGATGAGGTGGAACGGGAGATTCTCATGATGAGGTGGAACCAGATTTTCTCATCATGATGAGATGGAACGGGAGATTCTCATGGTGATGAGGTGGAACGGGAGATTCTCATCATGATGAGGTGGAACGGGAGATTCTCATGATGAGGTGGAACCGGATTTTCTCATCATGATGAGATGGAACGGGAGATTCTCATGGTGTTGTGGTGGAACGGGAGATTCTCATCATTATGAGGTGGAACGGGAGATTCTCATGGTGATGAGGTGGAACGGGAGATTCTCATCATGATGAGGTGGAACGGGAGATTCTCATGGTGATGAAGTGGAACGGGAGATTCTCATGATGATGAGGTGGAACGGAAGATTCTCATCATGATGAGGTGGAACGGAAGATTCTCATCATGATGAGGTGGAACGGGAGATTCTCATCTTGATGAGGTGGAACGGAAGATTCTCATCATGATGAGGTGGAACGGGAGATTCTCATCTTGATGAGGTGGAACGGGAGATTCTCATCTTGATGAGGTGGAACGGGAGATTCTCATCTTGATGAGGTGGAACGAGAGATTCCCTTTTATATTACCCTCTGCTGTTATTTACATTTTGTACAACACAATTTCCTTTTTAACACTGAAGCTTTGTTTTTCCTAAAAGCTTTGGTTAGAGTTGAGTACAGTTCAATTATACCCACTGACTTTGTTTTTTCAGTCGGTTAAAGTTTGTGTTTGACAGGCAGAGATAGTTTATCCTTTCATCTGCCATCTGCAGGTACTTTTCTGAAGGGGTTAAGCCAATGCTTTAAGCCACTGGAATGTTAGAATCGGAAAGTTTGCTGACTCACTATACCTGATGTGGATGATGTTGATGAATTGTCCAGACGCTGTAGTTGCAGTTTAAAAGCAGATTTATTTCCTATTTCGAACTCCAATATGTCCACAGTAAAAAAAACCAACGGCATTCTGCGCGTACAGCGTGTTCTCGGCAAAGCGGTCAAAACCGAATTTCTTTTCCGGCCTAACACACACCTTACACACACAATTTCCTGTCTTATATAGACTTTCATTAATTGGCCCCCTCCATTTTCATTTTCGAAAGAGTTTCCATTGATGACTGAAATTCAAAAACCCTCTAATGCATGATGTTAGAGGGCAACAGCTTTTTATACCAGATATGAAAAGAACAATTAAACTGAGAATAGAGTTCTGAGAAATGTCAAGGTCACTGTGGAACAGTGAAGCTGAAATCATGTAAGTGAAAGCAAAGTTTCTTTGACTGCTTCTGTTTCGTTCGGATCTAATACCATCTTCGAACTTTAAACTTTGATAAATGTAAACACAGTTAATTCACTGGATGACTCATTGGAAATCATTTCTGTTGCTTCTCTCTGGTAATTCACTTTTTTTTTTTTAATTTAATCAAGTCCTCTCACAGAAGACATCTTTTTCTTTTTTATGAACCTCCATTTGTAAAAGATTAACCAGTGCTGGTCCTCGTGCCAGTCCTTAGCTGGTTGGAAGTTGTGTATCCAAAGAACTGGTGTAACCGGAACCTCAATATGACTTCCGGTGGACCAGATCTAGGTTCGTGAGGTAGTATAACACTTGGGAATAACTGGCGGGAGACAAGCGATGTGAAGAGAATGCAGTGTATTAACAAGAAGAATGACAATTACAGGACAATTCAAAAACCTTATTCATGACAACCATAGCCGGCAAAACTCCTCGTACTTTTTACTTTGTCCTTAATTGTCCCAAAGTCAAGTAAATTGTCCAAACGTCTCAAGTCCAAATGAAAAGAGAACCAATGTCCCTAGTAGCTTGCCTTCAGGCAAGAAAAAAAAGAGGAAAATCTCGTGTGCACCCTTAGTTCAGTGTTTGTTAGATCCAAGGAGGTCCTACCACACCATGGGTCTCTGGAGAAGGATGAGGTCTTTCTCTTCTCGGTAGATGAATTTTAGAATCCAGGATGGCTCGCCATCTCCTCAACGAGGAGAGAATCCAGAACCATGAAGTCCCCTCAGGTCAGCAGTGTGGGGGGGGTGTTAAGTCCTGAGTTTCAGATGAAAGAAACTCAGGACTTAACAGCCTCAGGTTGTCTTACTCATTGCTCTTTCTCCTCCTGAAGCAAAAGCTTGGTTAAATAACTTTCTGTTTCCGTCTGGAAAACTTCCTTCTCCACCGCTAGCAGGTGCCTGCTCCTCTCACTCAAAGTGAGCTAGCGTGTCCGAGTAAGAAGGAGGGATTTACTTCCCTCACCCAATCAGGTGCACACATACGTGACTTTAACCAATAGAGCAAAAGAATGGAAAAACATACTTGACAGGCATGTATATAAGCCAATTAAGGTAAAAGAAAATCTGCAGCACATGACAAATAAACATTAATTATATAAAAATAAATTCCTTAAAAAAAACAAACATAATTTAGGGAGCTTAGCTCCTCTGGGCCACACTGGTCTGTTTTCCACAGACACAGAGCCAAGTCAGTGCTTCCTCATTACGCCATCTAAAACGTTGTAACACAACTGAATATGGCTACTCTGAGAAGGAGTGTCAGTGTTTCCATTACACCTAAAACTGCGCAAAAACTAAATATCGTAATAAAAAATGATAATGGATACACCTACATTTAAAAAGAAAAAAACAAATAAACAAAACTCAAATATCACTAAAAATGTTTACGCTCTGATGGGGGAGTTTTTCAGACATTTTAATATGAAATACATTGCAAAAGTGTAATGGAAACACTTTTTATGCATTTTGTGTCCCTGGACGTGACGTGAGGGTCGTGACCTGTTCATTTCTGGTAACGATGGCGTGGTATGGGACAAACAACAATGAGTTTCAGAGTTTTAGAAAAGAAAATGCGAGAGAAAAGCTTTGAAAAGCTGTAGCAAATTCTCCACAGCAAGTAGAAAATGCAAAAATAACGCTACGTGGCTACGCTGCAACGCTGCAACGCTGCAACACTGCAACACTGCAAAGGCCACAATTGAGGCTTATGTCCTAAACACTGTTTAATGGAAACACCTGCAAGTTGCAATTTTTGTTTGTCAAAAAAAACTTTGAATTATCGCTTTTATTTAGCAAAATAATATATTGGAAACACAGCTATTGTTAAGATGGAGGAGTTACTGGTGTTAGTCCTTCCAAACTTGCTAAGACTTCCACAGATGGAAGTCATCTGTTAATCCCTTAACCATCGGCGGCCCGCCCGTTTTTCGTTTTTCTTTTTATATCATGCTCGTACAATATCTTATACATTTCCTATTTCAATAAAACTGATGCAGGCTCTCCCCTTCTGATTGACCCCATTTTTGACCAACTGGATTGATCCATGGTCGTTCCATAGCCAATAATAGTCAATGAGTGGTCTGACCATCACATACGTGATAGTCAATGAGTCAAGCAGAGGAAGCCTTTTTTGTCCGCTTTTTCTCTGTATGAACTTTTGCAAAACACGCCAAAAAGTGGAAATACACCCGCAAGGAGGTGGTGGAGTTGTTTACACGGAGGGACAGGGATTTTTACAGAGGAAGACGTCTCTGACTGCAGAAGAAGATGTGGTTCCTGAAGGAGAAGAGCATGAAAAGTAAGCACAAAGCTCTATATGCAGCTACAGTGTCTTTATAAGCTGTTTAGATGAGTAACTCTGTTGTTTATGGGGCTGGAGGAGGGGGGGCTTGTTTACTTTGTGCGTCGGGATGGGGGAGGAGGGATGAGGGCGCCCGCGGTGTTTTCTTTCCGATGTTTCTTACTGTTGGCGTATTTCCAGTGGTTCTGTTCGGTCTGCTAAAGACGTGGGATCTGGTTTGTTGGAAAACTTGGGGTCTCGGCTCTAAAACGTCAGACCCCGGACCGGGGGAACCGTTCATGAAGGTGTCGTTCAGTCCGAGTGTGCGTGAAGCAAAAAGAGCAGCGATGAAAGAGACGAAGTGGTTCAACACCTCTATGTCCATCCAGTTATAAACACTTGTTCATAAATACAAAATCATAGAAAGAAAAAAAAAAAAAGCTGCTGCTGATTTATCTGCGTGTGTGTGGACCGCTTTCATAAGCTGTGTGCGCATGCGTGCAGCGATGCGTGTCTGTTAGAACATGTATAAAAATGATGACTGTAAAACTTATTCTGACTCTTTTATTATAATGCACATTAGAAAAAAATAAGCTTTTAGGGTGTTTATCCACCACCTGGTAAATTTTAATAATACTGATAGTAAATATGAATATACAACAAGATTCCTCTTGATACCACCTTTCATTAGAGTCTCGTTGATGACTGTATGTTGAAGTGTTCTGGAGTTATAGCTTATTGAAGTTGGAGACTCCAAATGGCCACTTTGGGGAGCGCATGAACATACTTACAGTAAAACTCTCATAGAACAATAATTGTGGCTGCTATTGTCACCAAATTTTAACTGGTCATAGGAAAGGCTTCATGCTACGACTACATCTGATTTTCCAGTCCATATCTCCATTTCTCCATATGCAGCATGTTGACGAAGTAGAAGAGAAATTCAGACGAGGGAAAAAAACTGAAATTTCCCGGTGTTCCAACTCCAATAACTTTATGCTGCTTACAGTTACAATAAATTTGAAAGCTCAGGGTAAAACTTTAGAGTGTTTTCTTTAAAGAGAGACCATGCTTTTGAATGTCCTCCAAAGGGTTCAAGAACAGCGGCTATTTTAATTTGGGTATGTCTTTTTCAGGCGCATTTGGCGTTTTGGGGGGTGACTGTTAAGGGGTTAATGGATGTCCAAGTGCAGAGACCACGTTTAAGGTGGACGGTAATTATTTAAAGACAGTTTCCAATGTTTTTATCTGTAGCTGTTAGTTCAACCAATGTCCAGGGTCATTGATTTTTAAAAACAAAAACAAGAATGATAGTTTGGATCCACCCCACAGTTGTACCGACCTAGTGTAAAGGGAAAGAACGTTTCATTATTGAAGGGAAAGACAAGTCACATGATACCTTTCTGTGGCTGCTGTAGGTAGCTAGTAGTGGGTTAGCATGGACAACAAGGTGATCTAAACTCTATGTTGATGTCAGTTAGATGTAATCCTGTCATGTTTTGCCTCCTTTATCTATCTCTCTGTTACTGGGTAGATGTTTTTTTTTTTGTTTGTTTGTTTTTTGAGAATGAGTCGGATGGACAAGAATTACATCAAATTTGTGGAGCGATTTTAAAAGAATTAATGATAAAGGAATTTTTAAAAGGATTCTTAACAAGATGAGTTGAAATGAGCTGCTTAGAGGTGGTCTGCACTAATAGATGTACTACGTGGTCAATGGTTACTTCGTAGTCTGCTGCTGCAGCATGTCCCTATGTAGGTCTCTGAGACCAGGCTGTATCTGATTGGTCCTCTCAAGGTCAAGTTGAATTTCAGAGGATGAACTCAATGCAAGGGAACACTGGACCAACCTGTCTGGATTTTACATCCTACAGCTTCACAGTTTCATCGCTTCTCTGTGGGCCACTGTGAGGGAGCAGAAAGGCAACAAGGACCCAAAAAGTAATTTCTTAAGCTGTCTTTTCTTGACCCAAAATCCCAAAATTCATCCATCCATCCATCCATTTTCTTCATCGCTTAGTCTAATTCAGGGTTGCTGAAGTCTATCCCTGCAGTCATTGGGTGAAAGGCAAGGTACAGCTGGGCCACCAGTCCATCACTAGACCCAAAATTAATACAGAATCCAAAGAAACAAATAAGCTAGCCAGCCTTTAAAATGGGTCAAATAATTTAAATCCTACTCAAAGTGCAGCTTAAACAAACAAACCAAATTCAGGTGAGTAAACCTACCAACAAGTCTAAGTTTGTTTAGTGATTTGGCCCAACCAAATAACACACACAGGGGAAAACGAAAAGTCTAACAACAGCTAGACAAAGACTCACCAATAATCCAGCAGTCTAATGAGCTGGCACCAGGACTCTGGACTCCTCAAACTTTGTCACACCTTTCCTCAGCCATGCAAGGAAGCATTGTGGGGCTTTAGCCATCACAGCCAGTATCCCTGCCATTAAACACTGATGCAACCAATTTAAAGCAGTTCTTCACTGGCTCCAAACCAGTACTGGATTCAGCCTGGTGGAAAAAGGGTTTGATTCACCTCAGTACATGCCATTGCTACCACTATGGCTTCCAGGTTTCCATGGTGATAAGAAACCCTGGAGGCCTCGTGGAGCACAGTAGGTATCGATCTGCTGAAATTACATATAAAGCTCTGGTTCTTGGCCTTAATTTAGAGGTCATTGTTTGAGTGACTGAAAAAGTGAGAAAAACAATGTAAGGGCTGGCGAGCAGTAAAAGAAGATATGTGTCCGAGAGTGTTTGTGGACGGGTGAGGCTGGCCATCTGGGAGCTAGAAAAATAAGAAGAAAGAGGGAAAGAAAGGAGTAGATGAAAAATCTATGTTTTTATTCAGCTTTTCTGCCTTCATGTCTGGCTAAGCAATCTGCAGCTTCTCCCTTTCACATCCATCATTGTTACAGCCAGTGAAAAGTGTCTGACTCAGGGTTGCTTCACATGTGAGACCATCAGTATCTGAGTGCATCCCTGTGTGTGGCAGCATGCACCATTGTTCACACACACACTTCTTTCCACCTTAGTACACAAGAGCAGAGGCTATATATCTCCTGCATTTACAGTCACTGGTTTCTCCAAGTCCCCCCAAAACTATCGAGTCCAGTAGCAGGCATTGTTCCTTCATCACATTTCCAGCCGAGCATCGCTCACTTTGCACCATTATGATGGTGGGAAACACGGACTCAAAGTGAAGCGTGAAAATGAAAAGTAATGTTTCATTGGAGCAAAGAAGGGCTTTGCAGCATCACACCAACCTTAGATGGGTAAAAAAAATAAATAAATTAAAAAAAAAAAGAGCCATGAATGAAATGTTTTTAACCTTTATAACTCCAGGTTTTTACTGTTTTTGGGTCCTACTTTATGTTTCGTAAAGATGCGTGTAGAAGCTCAGCCCTTTTAATAAGGTATCTCTCCAAAGTGCATGTACTGCTACTCGGTATTCATGTAAGTGTTCCAATACTACGGAACCAGAACCAGAACTGTGAAATGAACCGGGATGTCAAAATTAACACACAAATACATTAAGATTATTTAACTATTTTTATAATCAATCGTCCAGAAACCATCTTTTGCAGGTTCTACGTGAAAAGTCACATTTCAGCAGGAGCTGATTTCTGGCATATCTGTGCCTTTTCACGTCTGTGGACATTTTCCACTAAAAACCACTTCATCCTTCGTTTTTCAGCCTTATGTTTACAAGATGGCCACAGGATGCCCCATCTGGTGTATCACATGATAAAGATGTCAGTTTCTGGCACTTTTCCATCTATATATCAATACTTCTCACCCACTGAAGGAAAATCTGTATATTAGTATCTTTATTGCAAAGACTTTATGGAATCTAAATAAAACCTGAGAACAGCAGTACCTGAAAGAAATGCTTTTAAAGCAATAATACATTATAATGATGAGGGAAAAATGATGATAAAAGCATTAAAATTTAACACATATTGTATTATAGTAACATGATACACAATAACCTGCATCAAACTAGTAAAATACTTTTTTTAAAAATCCTCATCCTCTGTGAAAACGCTGTCATAATTTCTGATAAGCTGCCAGAGGAATTTACTGTTGCTGAGCTTCAAATTCAGTTTTACTGCCTAAAACATATAAAAGCAATAAAATAAAAACAAATGGCATCTTAGGTATCAACATATCACATCCCCGTCCTCCAAAAAGTATTGAATCCAATATTTTACGTGCTGACATAGAAAAATCGTCTCCAGAGTATTAATATCCGTCCATGGCCAAAAGTAAGTACTAGTACTTGTTGTGGTATCACTACTTTTAACTACAGTCAATGTCAAGACTTGGCTGTTTTTTCAGAACATCGTCAGTCGGCAGGTTATGACACTAAAACAAGTAAAATGAACTTATTAGTAAAATATAAAAGCAGCACCAAGAAGACCAAACAATAAACACACAATCTATTTCCATGTTTCCACACGTCTTCCTGCTACATCTACCTGCTCTCCTCACTGCAGCCCCTCCACCTCAGCTGCATCCCAAACGTCTTCCTGGCTTTATTCCAGCCATAGAGGATCATTATTTTCCTGCTTTTCTCATCACTTGTTGATCTTTGGCTGCTCCTGATTGGACGTTACCGTCAGTTTAAGCTCTCTGATTGGTGGAAAGTCTGACAGGAAGTGTCTTCATCATCATGTCCAGGTGAAAATAGAGGTCTCTTAGCAACATGGTAGTGATGGTGATGAAGATGTGATAAATAATGGTGGATTTACCATCTAGAGTCTCTGAATAAACACTACATGTTGTGTCTGGATTGTGAACCTCCTGGACGGGTGAGAAATTCCTGCAAAACCTCCGTAGATCACCATCAAATTCACCTCACAGTTACGCAATACCGTTCCTGAGAAACTGGTGACGACAGAAGCCAAAGCAGAGTTTTATGGGTTAAACTGGACACGTTCTAATCAAAGCTTAAACTGGCTGATCAAACAGGCCGGCTCCCAAATCAAACTTTATTCTACTCTGAAACGAAAATGTGATTTCATCTGAAGTAAAGAAAAGCACAGAAACATGTTAAAGGCAGACGATGAGCGTATCCTCTGAGCCTCCTTTAAGAGGCAGAATATAGATTTATGAAAGAAGAGCAAACATTCTGATCATCGAATCATCTCATTTCCACAAGAAGCCCCGCCGGCCAGGAGCTGTGAAATGAAGACATCAGAAAGTGGAAGCAAGACGTCTGTGATGGACAAACAGGGAGATGTCAGGAGTCAGCTGCAGCCAGAAGGTGACCTTTACTGGACAAACTAAATGCTAGAAGAAGAAGAATCGCAGAGTGAAATCCCAACAGCCTGCGCCCGTTCAGCAGCGACGATCTCGCTGGGATTGCTGGGATTGTGTGCTGTCCTGGTCAGCTATCAATATGGAGAAGTTTGGGTTTGAAATGATAACAGAGGCTTTGGAGGTAGTAAAAGATGACAAGTCTGACATGCAGGCGTTTGATGTCTCTTTCCCCTGGATGAGCGGGTGTGTGTGTGTGTGTGTGTGTGTGTGATGCTTGTTGCTGCTGGGATTTCTGCTGGAACAATGGTGTCACCTTCACATCCAGCAAACATGAAAGAGCCTTTTAATCTCCTTCTCATGGTAAGATTTTAGTTTCTGTGTTCGCTTTATGTCTGCAGATTCATCGCAGATGAACAATTTCAGTTTAAGAGTTTTTAAGGATCATTCCAGGACCTCGGTGCATGGTAGCCACCATCTATCCATTCTATTAACCATTTTATCCAATCCGGGGTTGCAGGAAGCTGGAATCTTTCCTAGCAATCACTGGGTGAGAGGCAGGTTCACCTGGACAGGTCACCAGTCCATCACAGGACCTGTCTGGTGACCAGGAGAGACAGAAACACTCACACTCACTACTAGGGACAGTTTAGAGCAACCAGGTAACCTAACATCATGTGTTTGGATGGTGGGAGGAAGCCGCAGAACCCAGAGAGAACCCGCACATACACGGGGAGAACATGCAAACTTCACACAGAAAGACCACTGATCAACCCCCCCAGCCAGGTCTCAAACCAGCGACCTTCCTGCTGCGAGGCCACAGTGCTAACCACTGTGCCACTGTGCAGCGGGTGGTAGCCATGGCAACTATATTTCAAAACAAATCTTCTGAACACCGAGAATATTCAAACAAAACAAATACATCAAATAGATTTAAGAAAAGGAACAATACCAACGTTTTCCTGTCAATACCATCAATTTATGATACTTTCCCATCAATACTGATATCAATATGAATTCTTTCTGCCCCTTAAAGGAAAATCATGCCTGCTCAGTGCGCATTAATGAATTTATGGCAAAAGCAATATGCAACATAAATAAAACTCTAGAACAGCAGTACTTTAAAGAAGACTTTTAAAACTTTAATGAATTTACCGTGTAAATAAAGAACAGTAAAATTAAATACATCCTTTTAACATGATAAAATAATTAGAGTACAAATTAAAGGGAAAATAAGTAAAAAAAAAATTATCTGTAAAAATTTTAAAGATTCTCATTTGTTGCACGGCAGGACAGAAGGAACATCTCTGTCAAGCTTTTCTCCAAAACGACACTGACGGGACAGAATAACTTTGGTGGAAATCCTTCCTACTTCCTGGTTCTTTAACCAATCATATGTGACTCCCCAAGGTTGCTAAGCAACAGCGCAGCTTTAGGGAAAAGCGCTGCAACTTGCAGGTATGGAAGTTTGGAAAAGAAGCGGAACAGAAAT
Organism: Telmatherina bonti; assembly: GCF_933228915.1. Taxonomy (NCBI): domain Eukaryota; kingdom Metazoa; phylum Chordata; class Actinopteri; order Atheriniformes; family Telmatherinidae; genus Telmatherina; species Telmatherina bonti. Next base: position 5,323,479 of record NC_136610.1, read on the forward strand.
GGTTTCAGCTTGGAGAGAAATCAGAACATTTTCCTTCGTTTACAAAGTTTCGTCTTCTTTCATCTCAGCAATAATTACATTAATTTCTGCAACTTTATGATGGATTAGTTCAGTAAACTGGTTAATAATTATATCATGTATTTAGTAAGTGGGACTAAAGGAAAACAGCTGCTACTAGACATATGTTGACTAATGTAGCTTCTGTTTTCATTCTGTCTGATACTGACGTAAACTCCCACCCTGACGACGGCCCCGCCGATCCTCGACGACTCAGCAGTGCGATCGGTGGGAGGTGTTCGCCGTTTCACCGCTGCGACACACTAATGAGGCCTGTGGACGCCAGCTGAACCATGAACCTTTGCCGTTGCTGTCAGGAGCAGGTTGGTGGCCATGTTTGGATCGGTGCGTCTGTCCATGTGTGTCCAAGCTAAAACTCTGCCTATTCAACAGTAATAAGCCCTCTGTAACCCATTCATCATGTAGGGCTGCTTTATTTTGGCGGGTCAGCCTCCTGTGCTGCAGCAGCTTTGTGATGCTACATTGAGCTATGTTTTTTACAACGTGATCTTATGTGTGAGTTGTGTTATGTCACCGTTAGAATTGTTAGTTGGATGTGTAGTTGCTACCTAATGCCACGTTGTAACAGAGCCAACGGGAGGCTGAAGGCGCTAAATGCTCACTGACGCCATCGACCACCTGCCTGTTCACCCTAGACGTATTCTCAACGGTGAGTTGTTGAACTCTCTGCACGTTATTAACCTTTTGTTTGTGGCATTGCTTCTGTGTACAAACACATTTATTTGTCCTTGAGTGTTAAGTAAAAACCTGCTCTATGAGTTTATCTCTTAGAAATATTATTGCACACTAAAGTGGATCTGTGCTTTTATTTCTTTCTTTCTATTTATGTGCTCATCTTGCACATTTGAGGATTTGGATAAAGCTGTTGATTTTTTCCTCTTCTTCTTGAGCTCTTTAGGTCATGTTTTTAGGTCAGGTGTTCTTCTTACTTATTTTATCTATATTTTGTCAGGACTGTTCCACATTGAGTCTCCTGCACCTTCCCATTCAACTGAAGGTGATGAGCTAAAACCAGATCTGCCTCTGAAGTAGGACTGTTTAGAAACAAACCTTCATCTCAACCGTGGAGTTTTATTCTGAAAAGTCTTCTTTATTCCTGGAACGTGGACAATGTTCCAGGCCAACTCTGGGTTTTGTGTTGTATTTATTCACATTTTTGGCTCCATAAAGAACCGATTTCTTGCTAAACTGCATTTCATCTTCCTGGTCCAAAAATGTAAATTAAAAGTGTTACACCTGCTTCAGCCATGAGACAACCTAACCAGGTTCTGGAAGGTTTAAACTAAAAGGCATCACTAACAGGAGCATCATCATCATGACATCAGGACATCTGATAGGCTGCCGTGATCATGTGACCGAGTGAACCCACTGTTTCTGCATTTCGCACATCATTTTATTGCCTAAAACTCCCAGAAGTGAAGATTTTCACATCAGCACATTAGTGTCTCCATATCTAAACAAAGTATCAAATCCAATATTTCGACTGATGTCGACGTATCGACTCCATAGTATCGACACTCCCATCAATATCCAGCAATATATCAAAATAAAGCATATGAAAAAAAACAGGTCAGAATCAAAACTTCATGAAAATAGAAACCAATAAATGGCAAGAAAACAATGGTTTACCAAAGTCAGGGAAACATTTAGTACTATCTACTTAGAGATGCACAAAAAACATTTTTATTTTATTTTGAAAAATTTATTTCCTTTTTATTTTTATAAATACATTTATTCAACTTTTTCTGCTTTTATTAATTATATTTGATATATTTATTCAACATTACTGACTCCGTTTATCTTCTATTTTTTTCTTTGTATTTCAGATATTTTTCTTGTATATGTTTGTATTTATATAACAACTGAACCCAGGTGGTGAGAGGACACATCGTAGTTCAACACAAAATGTACTTTTCACTCATTTCAGTCCAACAACTGTGTTATAAACGTGTAAAAGCAGTTTGCGTGCAGATGAAGGAGGAGCGGCTGCAGATGTATGCAGCATGAAATATACAGCAGCGCGACTCGACCACCCAGACGGTTGATGGATGTTGTTTGGAGAATGAGGAAGATGACGTGATGCAGCTTCAGCTGACTGCCGGCTGACATCTCACTTTCACATGAAGGAGCTGATTCAGACCCTCGCAGGACGTCTGAGGAGTTCTCTGCTTGTCAGTTTTCTGTCTTTATTAATGCTCCTGTTCTACTCTACTCTACTCTACTCTACTCTCAGGGTCTCCATCAGACCTCTAAATAAAAGTTTTTTACCAGAGTTGCTGAAATGAAACCATTAATGCAGAGATAAATATGTGAAATAATGTTAATTATAAAGACATTTATCACACAAAGAACGTTTGTACGTCGCATTAAGGCTCTGAATGTGGCATCATCTCCGTGATTCAAGCTGATTTTAGATCCACGTCACAACGGAGAACCGCATCCACCAGAGGTAACTTTATTCTCTGTATTTATGTAGATTCTGACAGTTTTCCAGCGTTTACTGATGGAGGGCGACCCGTCTCTTCATTCATCATCTGTAGCGCTCAGCTGGATCTCAGCCAGCAAGTAGACCGGCGGGACGAGGGACACCCTGGACAGGTCCAGTCCATCCCAGTCCATTTGATATGTCACACACTCACTCAGTCGTCTCGTGGGGGTGGGGGTTGCAAACACTGCTTTACAGTTTTGTTGGAGGTCTTTAGGAGTGGAAAAAAGAAAAAGTTTATCATTTACTTTGAGTAAAAGTTACTAAGTAACTTTTGATTACTTGATGTAAACAAACAAGTCAAAAATCCCAAAAAAAACGCTGTTTTTAATAAACTATAAAACTGTTTATTAGTGACAATTCCACCTACAAAACCCACATATTTTCCTTTCAGGTGGTGTTAAATGTGACCGAAGTAGATCAGCGGCTGAGATGGACAATCCATGACGTTCAGCAGGACGCCTGTTCAGGCTGATGTTTTTTCCTGGAATGTTTCCAGCATAGTAAAGTAAAATACATGTCAAAATTTACTTGTATAAAAGTAAAATTACCCTAAAAACCACTAAAAAATGACCAATAACAAAAGCTTCTCAATCGCTGTAACGAAAAGTAAATTTAGTTGATTATTTTCCTCCTCTGAGGGTCAAAAGTTTGACATCCAGATTCAGTTCCTGCTGATGTGGTCAGATGGGTCATAGGTGAGATTCTGCCACTGAAGGCTTAAGACAAGACTGTAAGAGACAGCTGAGACACATTTAACCTGGAAAAAAGGAACTTTTACAACAACGGCATGTTATTATTATGGAAAGCGATGCTGGTTGGTTCCTCATAAGTAGACCAGTTCTGGCCCAGACATAACTCACCATAGTCCAGGTTCCAGCCAACAGCTGACATCTGGACCACATGTGGCTCACAAGACACCTGCAAGCGCTGCAACTAGGTACCAGATTAGCCCAAATTTAACCCTGATGTGTCTGCTGTCTGGGAAGAAGGACAGACGTTCAGTCCTCCAACAAGCCCACAGAGCTCGATGTGGGACCGACGGAGAGTCGAGCTGGGAGGTCCATCAGCAACCGCTTCCATAGCAAACAGCACAAAGCTTCAGAGATGCCGCCCTCCTCAGCGTCTCAACAACATCTGACACAAATACGCTCTGGGTACATGAAGTGTTTTAGTTTGGATTTAATAATGTGGAATTAAATAATTCCAAATGAACATTTTTCCATTACAAGTTTACATGAAAATAATGAATCCGAATGGATGTTTACATGGAAACCCATCCTTAATTCCTCTTTAGAGCAGTGGGTTGGGAAATGTTCTGATTGGACAGAGGGCGGCATGATGTACTTACATCTACAGAAATAAACTCAGTTCACTTCCTGCTTCTCATCTTCTCGGTCGTAATTTGGAAAACTACATAATAAGAACCAGTTTCGCTGCTTTTTAATTATAATTTTGAAGAATCAGCTTGACGTGAGCACATACTTCACTTTTTTCAGCAGCTGGAGAAGGAAGATAGACTACCAACCAAGATAGACTAAACAATGCGCGGAGCGCTTGCGTCATTGGGACGGAGGAGGTAGGGAGCATGCTCAGAACGATCACAATTAACTTAGAGCAGAACGAAGGTTTATTTGACAGAGAAATTAATCAGTTCGGATTTAAAATGCGAATAAACCAGCCACTTACCTCAGCATTAAGTTTATTTCCAAATTCGCTTCTACATTAGGAGTTAGGTGTTTACATGGTCATTTTTCAGCAGTTTAAATCGGATTTAACTTTTATTTGGCGTTACAGAAGGATTAGAGCTCCCATGTAAACGTGGCCATTTTAATTGCTTGCTTTTCCAAAGTGGCCGTTCTCCATGAACACGAGGAAGATCTTTCTGAGTCGTCCACGTGAAACTGCAGTTCACTGCTCTTGGCTGATCTCTGGAAGGAGGTGGAGTTATTTTAGTCCTTAAGTAGACTCCATCATGTCTTGTTGTAGCATCTGAGGCCCTGTTTCTACTGAACAAAGGAACAATGAGACAAAGAAGCCTCAGAGATTCTCAGAATATTATGTGTTAACATGAGACATTACTGCGAAAGGTGAAACTGATATTAATAGCAAAGTTTCTGCTTTTCTTATCTGCAACATTACACTGCAGGCTGCTCCTCAAGCCTCCACTTCAGCTTAACAAGGTCTGCTGTTGGCGCCATTGTGTTTAAAGGTCAGGAAGATTTCACGTCCATATTGCAGAGCTGCAAGTCGGACCGCCGGTGTAGATGTAGGATTTAGACCAAATGTCAGTGTGGCGTCCAGCTAGTGCGATAAAAGCTAACATCATGCTACAAACAATGGAAAAAACAACCAAACAACTGGGAAAGTTTGTTGTTCCAGACGGCACTGATGTTTGCAGGCGTCCTTTTCCTTTCATCTCTCCAGCACCGACTGAAAGTGTGGACTCATCGGCAACGTTGTGTTTGTTTGGGCGGGGACATTTTCTGTCCACTAATCAATGGATCTCGTATACAGGCGGCTGAAATGAGTTTCCTCCGCAGGGTGGCCGGGCTCTCCCTTTGAGATAGGGTGAGGAGCTCGGTCATCTGGGAGGAGATCAGACTAGAGCCGCTGCTCCTCCGCATTGAGAGGAACCAGTTGAGGTGGCTCGGGCATCTGGTCAGGATGCCTCCTGGACCTCCCTGGTGAGGTGTTCCAAGCACGTCCCTCTGGGAGGAGACCCCGGGGAAGACCCAGGACACGCTGGAGGGATTATATCTCTCGGCTGGCCTGGGAACGCCTCGGGATCCCCCCCGCAGAGTTGGCAAATGTGGCTGGGGAGAGGGAAGTCTGGGCTTCCCTGCTTAGGCTGCTGCCCCCGCGACCCGACCCCGGATAAGCGGCAGAAGATGGATGGATGGATAATATGTGGATAGTATCATGTGATTCCAGTAGCTTTACTGAGCTGTAGCACATGGATTTACAGCAGAAGGGAGCCCAGAAAAGGTGCAGTTTGGTTCGGTTGTATGCGTCGGCTTTATGTGTACCCGCCCGAACCAAACCGAACCGAACTAAGCCATTCAGTGGAATCGCTGCAGTGCGGCATTGTGCTGTTCCATCAGAAGCTTTGATGTTCAATGTGAAAACGATTCCGTTTTCTAAAGGAAACTCCTAAAATGTTTCCATAGTTCTTTATGAAGAAACGTGCACGCAGTCAGCACAGCCCTGCAGAGCCTTTGGTCCTGTAGCTGACCTCCCTGGATGACCTGTAGGGTCAAAGCGGTGCGTTTGCAGAGCTTCATGTTGTAAGAGACACATCGCCTCGCTGGAGGAGAGATAACAAAGTCCGATCCTTCCATTTAAGGCTAAAGCGCACGTTGGCATCCCTGCACTGACCTCAGCAGCGGGATGTGCGCTTCTCTGCTTTCTGTCACGGACACTGTGTACACATGAGGGTTCATGCCACACACACATTCTCATGTTTAGGTTTCTATCCCCCCCCCCCCCCCCCCCCCCCCCCCCCCCCCTCCCCCCAAACATTCTGGATATTATGACAGATCAGTAAACAGCTCAGACATGTTGTTGCCTGTGTGTGTGTGTGTGTGTGTGTGTGTGTTCATACATGGATCTTTCTATGTATGGAGAAACTATTTCAGGTTTTATCTCCTGTGCTTTGCTCTCCTTATGGGTTCTTGCAGATAAATTTACAAGACCAGCTGAAAGTTTGGACACACCTTCCCAGTGGAAATTAATTTTTTAATGGGAAAGTGTGTGACTGGTAGTGTATATGGATACTTCTTAAAATTGATTTTTTTTTTTTTCTTGTGATTGTCAACTGTAAAGATGTTTTTCCAAGAGAAACAATCATATTCAGCTTTGCTTCTCACACCATCGCAGGTATGATTGGATTTCTGGTGTTCTGCTCTGAGGGTATCCAGCTCCTCACATCAGCTTATTGAAGAAGCCCGTCGTGTTCATGTAGCAATAAACGTTATGGGCATTATTTCACATGAACTGGCAACAGCTGCGGTGGTTCAGATGTGGAGCAGTCGTGCTTGCCTACGTCTTGGTGGCCGGTGTTCAGCTCTGAAGGCTGCAGGAACAATGTGAGGCAGCTCAGCTCACAGAGATGATCCAGACCATGTGGACAGGTTTGTAGAGCAGTTAAAACACGGTGCAAATACTGGAAACGTGAAAAGATGCATATTTAGCATAAAATGTCCCAACTTGGTGTGAGAAGAAAAAGTGAGTGGTGGAATTTTCTTTGTTGTAAGAAAAGCTGCTTGGAAACAAACTTCACACTGCTGCAAAGTTTCTTTTTTCCTTTTAAATGGAGCAACGATTGGAAAGAAAATGCATTTGTTGAGGAGCTGCAGCGTTGAGTATGTGGGTGGTGCTCATTAAAAAGCAGCTGTGGCCCAGCATCAGGTGCATTCAGTCAGAAATAATCCATCTAACACTACTCTCCCTGAATTCTGATGAATATTCAGTGGAAAGTGACCGTTACCTGGATAAACGTGATGCAGTGACGTCATTCTACGTGAAGCTCAGCGGAGGACCGAAACCACCAGAGTTAAAGACAGATGCACAAAGATAAAGTTCCAATAAATTACAAATAATAAATTCTGAAAGTGTTTTTTTCACTTTGTACTTTATAACATTAGACATAAATTGACATATTTTTTGTAAGTTTCAGTTGTTAACTAAATTTTTTATATAACTCGACTTCATTTAATTTTCAGTTGTATGTGTTCATTTATTAGTTTTTATTTGTTTATGCATTTTCTTTCTGTTTCCAAAATGATTCAGTATTTTGTTTTTTCATATAAGTTTGTTTGCAACTTTATGCAAAAACTACTGCAGGAATATTCATGATGTGTTGCTGAGAATGTGTCTTGGTCTAACTTAAGACTCTGTTAAGTGTTTGAAATAATCCGGATCAGCATCTGGATACAGAAATGTTGTGAAGGATTCTTCCTCACTGTGAAATAGAACCATTTTCAGTATATCTGCATATAACTTAACAATAAAAAGGGAGAAAATCCAGAAGCTCCCAACAGGTTTTCCAAGATATCAAAGATAGATGTGGATCCCAGAAACAATCTGGATACTACCATCCAGAACAGGAACATTTCATCACTGCAAGAGAACAACCACAATATAACCAAAACACTGTGGATCTATTATCAACATATCTGTAAGCTAAGAGTGGATCCATATAAGATGGATGTAGGACCAGAACAGGATGGAGACCAGTAGATGGTAAAAGAAAGCAGTCGTGCCCAGGCAGGCTAATGGCTAGCAGCGGCCTGGTTTCCTCACAAAGCTGCATTCTCATTACGTTTCGCCAGAGCAGATAAAGCTGCTGCACTTCTTCTGCATGGACGGCTGGTGTTGTGTCTGTACAACCTCATTCAACGGCTGTCTTGTTTTGTATTCTGACCATCTCTCTCTCACCTCTGCAGGGTCCTTGATTGCTCATTTTTTTCTTCCATTCAGCAGTTTTTGTTCCATTTAAGATGAAACCGGCAGATAAAACAGACTTAATTTTCCCTGCTCCACTGATAAGTCTCAGTTCATTCAGTGAAACAGCCGTTCTTCTGTACTCCTGCTTGCATTAAGACGTTTCTTGCAAATGAGACTCTGATGTGCAAATGGCAAACCATGACTAAAAATGTGAGTGGAAATCATAAGACGTCTGAACAAGTAAACACGAGCCACTTTGCCTTGCATTGGAAATGAAGAGATTAATGCATCAGGTCACCAGTGAGGATGAATCCAGAGATGACTGGTCTTTATCCACCTGTCATGTAAAAGAAAAAGAAATGGAGGAGGGTGGTTTTAAGAACAGGGAGATTAGTCATGCTTACACAGGCAGCTACAGAAAATCAATTGAATCAGACTTCCTTTCTAATTTTCATTAAAAAAAAATCAAGTCCCAACTGGTTGCCAATAGCAACGTTTAGGCGCCAGTCTCAGATGTAACATTGCAAAGAACATGCCGTCATTGTTTCCCGTCATGTGAAGCGATCTTTCTGTGGGCAGAGTGAATGATCAATGCCCTGGAGGAAGTATACATCTGATACATCCCAAAACAGCCCATGTAGTTGCATGAGTAGCTAGCTAGATTGACTACAATATCATTAGATGTGTTGTGTGGAACATTTCAGCAGTGTGTGTACTTTACAGTAAGCCTAGCTACTTTGTCGTACACTGTAAAAAATAACTTGAATTTTTCTTTGCATGCAAGAGCAATAAAAAAAATCTGTAAAATAAAAGGGAAAAAATGCATTGATAAAAATTTCCTTTCTATTTCTATGGGACTTTTTTATTAAGCCTTTTTAATGTTTAATGCAATCTGTTAGCATTAGTGGTGTAACAGTATGTACGGTAATGTGAAGCTGATGGTCTGGTTCTTCCTCTGTAAACTTTGGTGTAACAGGAACATGTTAAATGACATTTAAAATCAAACCAAAAACATAAATCAGCTTGTAGTAATTTTCTCCTAAATAATTCAGAATATGGCACAAATTGAGATATGTCTCCTCTATTTTAATGGACAGTATCTGTACATATTATAAAGGCACAAGGAATGTTTCAGTGGAAAAATAAAGGTAATTTAATCAAACTTGTACTTTGGGTTATGGGGTTAACAACAGAGGAGACACAAGCTCTTGTTTTACCTTGAAACTGTGGCTAGCCATCACATCCACTAACCAGAGGCGGTGCTGCTCTGTTTACGAAGGAAGTTACTTCTCCATGTGGGAACTCAGCATGGCTCTAATCCATACAGAAAAAGAAATTTATACGGATACATGTGCTATTTTACCAAAGCTACAACCACCAGCAAAGAAAAGTGAAGTCTGGGCAGAAGTGCCAGAAATTGCAGTTCATCTCTAAACCCCTAGGGGCTCAAAAAGAGAGAGCTATCAGGTACCTCTTTGCTACAGTTAGCTAAGAGCTAAGAGTCAGAGCAGGTCAGGAGTTTAATAGATGTCCATCATTCACCCCCATGCTCACAGTCCCCTCTCAGCTTTACCTCTTTGCCCATTTTTGTCATTTCCGGGAGAGGTGACACACATGACGCTGCCAAGATGGTGATGTTGGGAACCATCCAATGAGCTTCATTTTAGCTTTTCAGAAAGCTACGGGTGATGTCACGAAGACTCCTTCCATCTTTTATACAGTCTATGGTTTCACCCCAGTTAGCATGTTTGTTGCCATAACGCCAAAACTAGATGTATACATGTAAATACAAAATAAAATAGCAGCATTAAACTGGTTTATACTCTGTTTTTCAAAAATTATGTTTAGTAACATAGTAGTAACGTATCCATGTAATTATGTTATATTTAACAGAACTTTTCATTTATTTGGCTTATTATCCTTCCTTTCCCATGATTTCATTCAGTACTAGAAAACCCTGCCTCGATGTGTCACAGTTCATCATGGAGTGATTTAATGTTTTTTTAAGCTATGAAAGGTGAAAAGTACGTTTTGTTAGTTTATCTTACACATGTTGCATTAACATTGTAGATAAACTTAATCATACAAGCACACTGACATCTGCTTCTTCCTCAGGTTCAGCTTGGCTTTCAGCTCCAGCAGTACTTTCACCAACAAGCATCTGGCAGCAGATCATCATCAGATCCATTGTTTCCTGTTAACTGCTGCAGATGGTGCTAAACATCATCCTGCTGGCAGCAGTTACGGCACATATCACCGTGCATCACTGTTAATTGCGAGCATACTTGACTGTTAAAACTGTAAGGTGTGATAAAAGTGTAACAGCGTTTAGAAGAACTCCGCTTGATGTCGAAACAAATGCTGCTTCAAATTATGTTAGATCACACTGCAGTGTGCTTGATTACATTGAACATTCATTTGCAATGAATGTGGTTGTTGGAGATGTGGGAATTATGTTATAGAGATGTTAAAAATGCCTCAGAGGTGCAGATGAATGTCTCCAGTGTTTGCGCCACAGGGCCGGGTTAACAAACATGATTTTTCATAAGAAAAATCCTGCATCCATTCATAAAATACTCAGATTGGTTTTTAATAGACGCTATCTTTACCACAGTCTTGCAAGACTGGTTTCATAAAACTAGTCTCACAATGCTGAGCAATCAGATTCATGCGGTGTCTGGAGGAGGCTGACCACAAAGAGAATGAATGCATTAAAGAAGTTCAGATAGCAGCCCCGTCGAGCCTGAAGGCAAATGTGTGTCAGACATTTTAACAAAAGCAAAGTTGAGTGCAAAATCTGTCAAGCAGGGCTAAAAAGCTGCCTAAATACAACTCCTCTGAAACGCTGAAACAGGCGTCACATAGAAACACACCACACACCGCAGGACGTTTGTCTACTGATACCATGGACACTCCCCAATGCAATATTAAAAAGTCTTCCAGGAAGAAGTGTGGTGGGAAAACATCCTGAATGATGGTGAACATCGTAGCGTTTGGTGAAACCAGATGGAAGAAAAACAGCAGTAGAACTCAGGACCATGTTTGTTACTGAAGGAAAGAACATTTCCACATGAACAATGTGTAGGGACCAAAGGGACTGAACAGCTGTGGAGTCAGAAGAAAAGCACTGATGAGTGAAGAGAACCAGAGAAAAAGCAGAAAGACTGGACTCTGGAGCTGGAAGAGGGTCTTCTGGTCTGATGAGTCCAGACTGACCCTGTTCCAGAGTGATGGGAGCATCAGATTAAGAAGAGACAGATAAAGTGGTGCAGATATGATGCATCATGTCTCCTGTACAAACCTGTAGGGGGAGCCTATGATCTGGAGTTACTGCAGTGGTGCAGGTCTCTCACGGAGTCCAGACCTGAACCCCGTTAAGAATCTCTGGGATGTGCTGGAGAAGGCTTTGTGCAGTGGTCTGACCCTCCCATCATCCTCTGGATGGAAATAAATGTTGGCACTTTGTCAAATGTTCCACAGAAAATGTAGCTGTGATCACAGATGAAAGAGGTCCAATGAAATATCAGTGTGTGACTTCTTCATGGGCTTTCTGAGTGAAACATGATGCAACGTCATTTCAGTTCTCAGGGAGTTCAGTTCAGCTCAGCTCAGCTTATCTCATCTCATCTCATCTCATCTCATCTCAGTTCAGTTCAGTTCATCTCATCTCATCTCATCTCATCTCATCTCAGTTCAGTTCATCTCATCTCATCTCATCTCATCTCATCTCATCTCAGTTCAGTTTAGTTCATCTCATCTCATCTCATCTCATCTCAGTTCAGTTCAGTTCATCTCATCTCATCTCATCTCATCTCATCTCAGTTCAGTTTAGTTCATCTCATCTCATCTCATCTCAGTTCAGTTCAGTTCAGTTCATCTCATCTCATCTCATCTCATCTCATCTCATCTCATCTCATCTCATCTCAGTTCAGTTCAGTTCATCTCATCTCATCTCATCTCATCTCATCTCATCTCATCTCAGTTCAGTTTAGTTAATCTCATCTCATCTCATCTCAGTTCAGTTTAGTTCATCTCATCTCATCTCATCTCATCTCATCTCATCTCAGTTCAGTTTAGTTCATCTCATCTCATCTCAGTTCAGTTCAGTTCATCTCATCTCATCTCATCTCATCTCATCTCAGTTCAGTTCATCTCATCTCATCTCATCTCAGTTCAGTTCAGTTCATCTCATCTCATCTCAGTTCAGTGCAGTTCATCTCATCTCATCTCATCTCAGTTCAGTTCAGTTCAGTTCATCTCATCTCATCTCATCTCAGTTCAGTTCAGTTCATCTCATCTCATCTCAGTTCAGTGCAGTTCATCTCATCTCATCTCATCTCATCTCAGTTCAGTTTAGTTCATCTCATCTCATCTCATCTCAGTTCAGTTCATCTCATCTCATCTCATCTCATCTCATCTCAGTTCAGTTCATCTCATCTCATCTCATCTCAGTTCAGTTCAGTTCATCTCATCTCATCTCAGTTCAGTGCAGTTCATCTCATCTCATCTCATCTCAGTTCAGTTCATCTCATCTCATCTCATCTCAGTTCAGTTCAGTTCATCTCATCTCATCTCAGTTCAGTGCAGTTCATCTCATCTCATCTCATCTCAGTTCAGTTCAGTTTAGTTCATCTCATCTCATCTCAGTTCAGTTTAGTTCATCTCATCTCATCTCATCTCATCTCAGTTCAGTTTAGTTCATCTCATCTCATCTCATCTCAGTTCAGTTCAGTTCATCTCATCTCATCTCATCTCATCTCAGTTCAGTTCAGTTTAGTTCATCTCATCTCATCTCAGTTCAGTTTAGTTCATCTCATCTCATCTCATCTCAGTTCAGTTTAGTTCATCTCATCTCATCTCATCTCAGTTCAGTGCAGTTCATCTCATCTCATCTCATCTCATCTCAGTTCAGTTCAGTTTAGTTCATCTCATCTCATCTCAGTTCAGTTTAGTTCATCTCATCTCATCTCATCTCATCTCAGTTCAGTTCATCTCATCTCATCTCATCTCATCTCAGTTCAGTTCATCTCATCTCATCTCATCTCAGTTCAGTTCAGTTCATCTCATCTCATCTCAGTTCAGTGCAGTTCATCTCATCTCATCTCATCTCAGTTCAGTTCATCTCATCTCATCTCATCTCAGTTCAGTTCATCTCATCTCATCTCAGTTCAGTGCAGTTCATCTCATCTCATCTCATCTCATCTCATCTCAGTTCAGTTCAGTTCATCTCATCTCATCTCAGTTCAGTGCAGTTCATCTCATCTCATCTCATCTCATCTCATCTCAGTTCAGTTCAGTTTAGTTCATCTCATCTCATCTCAGTTCAGTTTAGTTCATCTCATCTCATCTCATCTCAGTTCAGTTTAGTTCATCTCATCTCATCTCAGTTCAGTTCAGTTCATCTCATCTCATCTCATCTCATCTCATCTCATCTCATCTCATCTCAGTTCAGTTCAGTTCAGTTCATCTCATCTCATCTCATCTCATCTCAGTTCAGTTCAGTTCAGTTCATCTCATCTCATCTCATCTCATCTCATCTCAGCTCAGTTCAGTTCATCTCATCTCATCTCATCTCATCTCATCTCATCTCAGTTCAGTTCAGTTCATCTCATCTCATCTCATCTCATCTCAGTTCAGTTCAGTTCATCTCATCTCATCTCATCTCAGTTCAGTTCAGTTCATCTCATCTCATCTCATCTCATCTCATCTCATCTCAGCTCAGTTCAGTTCAGTTCAGTTCATCTCAGCTCATCTCATCTCATCTCATCTCAGCTCAGTTCAGTTCAGTTCATCTCAGCTCATCTCATCTCATCTCATCTCAGCTCAGCTCAGCTCAGTTCAGCTCAGCTCAGTTCAGCTCAGTTCAGTTCAGGTCAGTCCAGGTTCAGTTCCAGGTTCAGTTTTTAGCATTAATCCACAACAAGGTGCTTTACAAAGACAGATAAATATAGAATCATTCATTTAGGTCCAATTTTAATACAATTCTCAAAAATCTGATGTAAAAGTGGAGAGGTAAACAGCCAGCAGAACCAGAACCAGGAAGTAAAGCCACCTGCCTGGAACAGTTTTGGGTGGAGAACACTTTGGGGTCAACAAGCGCTAAAACTCTAGACCAGAAAGAAGAAGAGGAACAGAGATGAACGACGGGGAGAAACTCAATGATCATATAGAGAAACAGGTGGAAAGAGAGAGATGGACCAAAGTGCATAATGAGAAGGTATCTGAGCAGTCTGAGCCTATAGACCACTGGAGACCCACAACAGCTGAGGGGACGACTCGGGGTCACATTCTAATCAATCAGAATCAGACAGTTTAAAGTGTGATCTGAAAGGTAAGGAGGGGCTCTGCTTCCTGACACCAAACTGGCAGCTGGCTTCACAGAGACGGCCTGATATCTGAAGGTTCTGCTTCCTGTTCTACTTTTAGAACCACTAGGAACCAGCAGTAAACCTGCAGTCTGAGAGAGAAGGGCTCTGTTGGGAAGATCTGGAAGTCGGAGATCTTTCAGATCCAACGGAGCCCGTCACTCTGAGTTTTATATGTGAAGAGAAGAATTTAAATGCTTTCTTGGATTTTATAAGGAATCAATGATATTTGAGCTGCTTTGACTTACAGCACATTGATTCAGATCTGTCAATATATCACTTCGAACTGGAGACTGAGAGCAAGACCACTGAAACCGTCCTCACAGTGAGTGATGTGACTGGACTGAAGCATCCCAGCAAGCTTATTATAAAGTCCTGGACATCAGAACAAACAATGCTGTGAGTGCAGCCTGTATGCTGATTTTTTGGACTGAATATCAGCTGTTTGCTCACATATTGAACTCTGTCAGAAGCAGCTGTTCAGCTGATGTGTTTGGTTAGTAATTCAATTCAATTCAGTTCAGTTCAACTTTATTTATATAGCGTCAAATCACGGCAATGCCATCTCAAGACACTTTACAGACAGAGAAGAAAACATAATGAAAGCAAATTCATAACAGCCTATATAAGGAAACCAACTGATTAAGTTGAGTCCAACTCAATCTCCCATCCTGAGCAAGCAGACGGTGACAGTGGGAAGGAAAAAACTCCCTTTTAACAGGAAGGAAACCTCCGGCAGAACCCGGCTCAAGGACAGGCAGCCATCTGCCTCTGCTGTGTGGGGGGAAGAGGACAGAAAGACAAGACAACAGGAACTGCTACTCCCGGCGCGGGAGACCTGCTGAGACAGGAGACATATATGTTAATGATGCAACACTGTTATTGGGGGGGGGGGTAAAAGAGAGAGATAAAGAGAAAGAAGCTCAGTGTATCAGGAAATGTCCCTCAGCAGTCTAAACCTATAGTAGCATAACTAAGGGATGCTAACCATCCCTAGCTATAGGACAGTCTTCAGCCTTGTCTTAAAGGTGGGGAGGGTGTCTGCTTCCCTAACACTAACTGGGAGGGGGAGGAGGGGAGCCGGGAGAAGAAGCTTACAAAATATAAGAAATGAACAACTTCAATTGGGTCCAAACATTTGGATTGGTCAGAGTTTTTACACATTTACAGTAAACTGAGGGGTCTAACTATATTTCTTATTGATCATGATTACAGAATGTATAGACTACTATCAGGACGAGGAACCACTTCACCCAGAGGAACATGTCTCTGAGCCAGATTACCTACTCCCAGCTTTAATGTAAACTTTTAAATTTGTGTCTGTGCTGGCTCTGCAATACACTAGCAGCCTGTCCATAGTCTACCCCGGCTCTTATCTGAAAGCAGCCAAGATTAGATCCATTATTTGAGTCAA
This sequence comes from Telmatherina bonti, assembly GCF_933228915.1. Classification (NCBI taxonomy): domain Eukaryota; kingdom Metazoa; phylum Chordata; class Actinopteri; order Atheriniformes; family Telmatherinidae; genus Telmatherina; species Telmatherina bonti. The sequence goes on from NC_136610.1 coordinate 5,339,269, forward strand.
TATTTAATTAAAGAAATTGAATTAAATTACAATTAAATTACTGTGTGAAATCAGTAGCTAGAGCCAGCCTTAGTATCCTGGCGGGTTGCTAGTGATACCCATCAATGCCCAATGAGTCCCGACCACAGTTAACTATTATTCAGGAGATTCACTGATTTACATACTATCCTTACGAAACACTCGTCCACACCATGTGCCTTGCTCAGCGGCAGTAAAAGGTGTATTACAGCCCGACACAAAGGCCTGACTATCTGTGATGGTTTGAGAATGAATGTGTTTACAATATAACAGCACAAGAAGGTAGTTATTATGACAGTTAACACCTTTTCCCTCAAAAAGTGTATGTAACACATGAACACCCTTATTATTCTTCTTTAGTTATACAACTTTACTGCGTTCATTCCTGTTGAACAGACACCATAGATCATCTGAGAGCAAATGGCAGCTGAGGAACATCTGCATTTCTTACTGCTGGATCCCAACCAGAGAAGTCTACCTGCCACCATTAGTCTGCATTCATAACAAGAGACAGAGCTCGATACACAAAGAGACAGAGTGACAGAGATCAAGCTATTTTCTGGGAAAAAGAGACAAGTATTAGTGTCAAAACTGGAGATGTATGTAGGAACCTGAGCAAGAAAGTGACAGTGAAGAGAATGAGGAGGCGGATACCACAGACATACTTAACAGGAGCAAAAGTTAAAGCAAGATGCATCTACAAAGTAACTTTTCCTCCTCAGAGGAACACAGCAGTAAGTAATAAAACTGATGCATGGCTGTCAGTGAGCCTCCAACAAACTGAGAAAAAGAAATAACCCAGCATGCAAAGCAAGCGAACATTACCTGAGCTGTACTTGTAATACCCAGAGAGCATCCACCGCCACATCACAGGACAGCATGTAGATGAGCTTTTCCAAAGAGGAATTTCCATTTTCTTTGTTAAGCTGTCACACTGCAGAGTCAACAGTGAACTTATTGGATTTCTTCTCTCAGCACACTGAAAGGAGATAAAGAGCGTGCAGGACTACAGTAATAGCTTTTAGATTAATTAATCTGATGCAGTTTGTAAATCGGAACCGTTACCTGCTGGAAAACAAAAAAAGAAAAACTATTATTTCTTATACTGAGTATAGTGGCAAGCATATTTATATTGTGTTGTGGATAAAAACATCTGCTATCATGTAATGGGTTGGTTATAACAGGCTGAAAGTAGAGCTGGAGAAAGCCTGGAAGTTGAAGGCTTTTGTCATCAATGTACACCTCCGGAGGGGGGTGACCCCCAAACATCAGAGGACCCTCAGGCTCTGGACTTGGTGGAGGACCTGAACTTGGTTTGAACATTAAAAGGTTAAGCCCAAAGCAGAGGCTGAATAGTCCTGAAAAACAGAGGCTAGCTAGTCCTGATTCAAATGGTTTGTTTGGCCCCAAAGTACTTCTTGCTTGGAGCAGTTTGCAACATGCCACCCAACTCTAACGGAGATCCCACAAGTAGGTGTAGAAACGTAGGTCTAAGGCTGCAGACCAAATTCGTGGTCCGCTTGAAAGCTGCAAAGTCGCTTGCAAATGGTGTATCCTTCAGCGACCAAAAAAATGACATCTGTCAACGAAGACGAAGGAAGTCATGCCGATTATTGATAGGGAGGAAAAACAAAGCCAACAGCACGGGTTCTGAAAACGATTTCTGCATGGGTCTGGTGTTACCAACCCAAATCCATTACAATGACCAAACCAAACCTGTTGACATTCAGATTGCGTGACGCAGATCTTATCCAACATCTTGGTTCCAGCTGTGTTCTGAATCGTAGATCACAGAACCAGTAGCAGAAACATTTTTAGCTGCACTGAGCGGAGTGGAGGCAAGTTTCCGAGCCAAAAGTGCAAGGTTTGGAAATACTCATGAAGGCCTTCACCATAAAGGCGACCAGTTTAAGGTCCAGTTTGTTTGAGTGCTAAAGCAAAGTCCTGCCAGGAGAGTGTCACGACTCAAAGTCATACCGAGTCGCAGACGCTTAGCTGTAAATGCCGAGTCCCAGGACGCCACTTGTACTTACTTCTTACTTCTTCATTCAAAAGTTGCTTCCTGTCATCTCTAATGCTGGAAAATGAGAAATATTTCCATGTCGGTGAGAATCTTGAAATGAACCTTTTATTGTGTTGGAATTTACTGTGCAGCACGCTAGGAGTGATTTTCTCAGTAAACACATATGCAGTATGAGATATTTACCTTCGCCAAGGTGGCGGTTGATTTTTCAGCATTGTTGGTTTGTCTGTCTATTAGCAGCATAACCTAAAAAGTTCTGCATGGATTGAACATTTTCAGGAAATCTCAGTAAGAGAATAAGGAACATGTCATTACATGTTGGGCATGATCTGGTCAACACCTGGATCCTAAAAGGTTTTAAAGGATTCTTCACTGTGGACAGGAAATCAGTTTCTAACTGAAAGATAATGCCCATTTTGTTATATTCATTGTAAATGGTAAATAAATGCACAAATGAAAAATGGCAATAGCCTCCATTCTTATGTTGCCGACACTGCTATCCACAGCAAATGACAGAACATGTAGTGCTTCATGTAAGGACCTGCGTCCAACTGGACAGTCCACCAGCACCTTCCTACCATGTCCTCTACTGTTTGATTTCATGCTTGTGTTGTTCTCACTCATATGTAAGTCACTTTGGATAAAAGCGCCTGCTAAATGACTGTAGAATAGAATAGAATAGAATAGAACATGGACATGGACATTTCCTCTGCCACAGTCTGATTGGTTGCTGACAAACACGTCTGTAAATGAAGAACGACGACCTGAATCTGTCTTTGTGTGACTGTAGAGCATCAGACTATGACTTCATTTTGCCTTGTTGCCCTTTTAAGTGATTCTTATGTTAGCTTTGATGTAGTTCTGCTGTTGTCAGGAAAGATCAGTTCATTAAAGGGAGGCATGAATTCACATTCAGCTCTGTGCACAGAACAAATAGCTCTGGCCTTCATGTGACTTGAAGAAAAAACCTGCATAAACAGAGAGTCAGTGAAAGAAACCTTCTTTATACATCTCTAAAAGCCGAATGATGGAAAGGCTTTAAGTGCTGCCAAATGCAGCCTGGGTTGGTGGAGAGAAGCAGCGCTGTGGAACTCGATTATTGAGCTATAACATCCCCAAAGTGCAGTTCAGTTTTAAAAAATGGTAGCAAATCAGTGGAGAGTTGAGATGTATTGGAGTTAGGATAGATCAGGGAGCAGGCCAGCAGTGGTGACTGCAGGAGGTGGATGCAAAAATATGATGCATGATAACATGGAAAAAGGCCATGGTGAAATTCTAATGGCATGACCACAAAGCCAAGCTCACGGGATTTAGCTATTGATCTGCTCCTGAAAGCCTGTCATTCACTCCCTCGACACCCACCCACTGCCCACCCCATCCGAATCCAATCTCTGCTCCTTTATGTAGATCAAAAAGTGTCAGGCATGGGAGTCACATCAAGGTGTTGCTCCTTTTGACTGTCAGAGGTGACGAAGCAGCCAAAGCTCGCCATGCAAGCCAGAACCATGGGGTTCATGCATCCTTTTGTTTTGGACGTTAAACTCTCAGCCAATCACAGAGAACCTGACAGAGCCAGAGTGTGAAACAGGGGTGGGCCAGTCTGGTCCTCGAGGCACACAGTCCTGCGGATGGGTGGAGTTTCCCTGCTACATCACACCTGATTCAAATCAATGGATAATTAGCAGACTGGTGTAGAGTTTAATGTCAGGCCCTGCACCAGTCTGCTGACTAGGTCTGATGTGTGTCATCTGTGTTGCAGCAGAGGAACTTTGAACATTTGCAGAACTGCGACCCTCGAGGATGCGAGTTGCCCACTCCTGGTACAACACGTGACTTCATGACTGTCACAGCAGTAGCACAGATTGGTCCTCCTCTCTGTGCAGGGGGCCTGAAAGGACAGGTCTCGGTTGGTGTCCTGCAGTGAGGGAACTGGTTCCCAGCATGAGATGTCTCTGTCTTCCACCTCCACTTATCCATTCACTGGATTCATGTTAATGTGGAGGGGAAAAATCCAAACATATGTAAAAATATTCCAATCAACCAACAGTTCCAGGACCCCCATGAAGACCAGTGTTTCAGTGTATTTATGCTGAGATGATCCTCAGAATGAACATTTCACCCGGAGGGAAGCACTCCAGCTCGTCAGCCTGGAGCGAGCCTGCATTGCTGCTAATGTAACACACATATTTCTCTGTGTTGAGTCTAAATTTAAATGTTAAATGTGACAACGAGTATGAGCAGCAGCATCTGTGTGACCCACAATGGATGCATGCAATGATAAGAAACAAAAGGACCAGGACACAAAGGTTAGTTAAAGGAAAAACTAATGAGACTATTATGCCCAGCTAAATCAGGCCTCTTCCTCTGGTGGGAATACGGTGAGTAATATCCTCACTACTTTATCTGCTCAGCTCAGCTTTACAACAACAACAACAACACAAAAAGAGTCTCTTTATGCCAATATGCAACAAAGCTTTCTGTGTGCTGATTGCAGGACCAAGACCAAACAGGCAGACAAAGACACACCGTGAGATGGACTGGATAAGGAGTTGCAACAGAAAGTAGGGAGCAAATGAACACCTGCTGTGCTCTTTCAACCTGTGGATGTCCATCACGGTACAATTATCCACAAAAAACAGAAAAGAGATGAGGACTTTTCTCATTTGATGTTGATAATACTGTGCAATGATTTGAAAAGCGGAAAGACAAAATAAAAGACTTCATTTAGCAGGCTATTGTCTCCAGGTTTCATTCCACAACTAAAGTAATTCACACACACATGAACAACAGAAAGCAGGAAGTGTTTTAAACCTTCAGCTCAGTTGTTAGCAGATGTCTTGGCAGCCGGAGAGTTCATATAAACTGCAAACTGTACTTCTAAAGACTAGTTTCATCATCCATGAGCCTCTTTATGAGATGTGTTTGGGATCATTTCACCTAATTTCCTGGTTTTGCAGGAGCTTTTGTGAAAAGTTGCAACAAATCTTGTGGAGGTTTTAACTGTTTTTTTTTTTTTTTTTAATGTTTTGTTTTGTTTCATGCAAAAGCCCCTAAAATTGATGTAAAATGTTATTATCTGTCCTGCGATACCCACTCATCCCAAAGCAAGGTTGGGGTCTGGACTTTATCTGAGGCACTATTATGCAAGACGCAGGACACACCTAGAGCAGGTCTACTGCCATAATATCGCTTCCAGTACTGTAAACAATAAGACACATTTATTATTTGTTTTTATTTCACACCCTTATTCTTCTGTTTGCCTCATGACTTTCAAGCCGAGGTTGATAAGCAGAATCAACTCCATCCAAGTGAGAGAAATTTGACTTTTTGTGTGGAAAAGATGAAGGAATGTTGACGGTTGCAATGCAGCTACTGCCCACTTGTTTATCTGTTGGCTCCAACATGAGGGGCCGCCATGCTGGGAAATGTCTTAAGAGGCAGCTGCTGTGTGACTGGTTGGTACATTCTGCAAACAGAATCACTGACATCCATTATAAACCAATAAAAACTGTGGATTGATCATTAAATGCATCCTGTTCCTCTGAATCACTGTATATTACTGTACCTGAGGAGGTGTGTGTGTGATTCCAATCTTACACACAACTGCCCCATGGCTGTTTGTTAGCGTTGCTATGACAACAGAGACATTGTGTACCTGCTGAGTCCCTCTGAAACGGACAGAGTCAGAGATCAGAGATGAGTAAGGGCTGAAAGAACCTTTCAAACAACCGAGCGCTGTTCGCACACGAAAAGTCGGATCAAACACATGCTTAACAATGAGCACCAGAAGGGGTTGCAGGAACGTATGGCTGTAATTTATTTTTCACAAATGTGAACTGAATTTAAAGTGGCAGGTCTGAAACACAAAGAACTAGGGGTTAAAAGTAGCCATTCTTACGCCTGTAGCAGCGTAGCTTAAAGTCCTTAACTCCCCGACACCCAAGGTTCATTTGGAAATCTAAATTTCTCCATTTTCATAGATAATTTGTGAATGCACAGAAAAACTTTGAGCATGCAACATGCTTATTTGAGCAATTTCTAGATTCTACAGAGTGTGGAAGGATATTGTGCACTTCTCTGATTTTTCCTGAAACAAACCGGTGATTGTGTCAAAACTATGGTGGCTGGGAAGTGCAAAACAAATTTAAATGTAAAAAAACACACATTTCAAAATTTGAAAACAAAATAACATTTTGAATCTTAATCATTTCATAAAAGTAATATAAGTGAAAAAACAAATTCACATTTCCGAAACAAACATAAGGCTGTAGAAATATACAAACTTTTTTCAGGCCCACAGTTTGTTATACTATATATATATATATATATATATATATATATATATATATATATATATATATATATATACATATATACATATATATATATATATATATATATATATATATATATATATATATATATATATATATATATATACAGTGACTCTTTTATTGTCTCTTTCTTTCCTTTAGGACACATTCACATCAGTCTTTTTGACCTAAATCTGAGTCTGTTTGCTCGAAAAGTCCGCTTCGTTTGGGGAAATGGGGGAAATGGGAATGCACCAAACAAATTCTGATTCGGACCAAAGAGGTAGACTGGGTCGCATTACAAGAGCCACCAAATTTGTATGTTTTTTCCACCACACAGACTACAACAATAGTCTTCCTGCGTTTGACGTTGCATTGCATTGTGGGTAAGCACATAGTGATGGCATTAAGGGTCCCCTGGCTCTTCTGGTGTTCATTGTTGCAGTGTATTTCTGCAGGATACTTGCATAAGACACAACAAAAACCCAAAACAGCCATAGTTTTGTCTCCATGTATAACTCGAAACACGGGCCTGTCCTCACTTTTGCTAAATACCACTGCCGCACCACCTCTGGTAGGAATGGGGATATATTGTTATAAAGGTTTGGCTTATTTTACCAAAATGCAGTGTAAATGCAATCTCGATCTGAATGGATACATCCCCCCTTCAACTGAGCCGTGTCCCCCATCGGACCGAGTCTAGCGGACTATCCTGATGTGAATGCACCCTTAGTCTTCTTGTGTTTCTTTTTTGAATCAGTGACGTTGCGTGATCATAACAGCAAAATCCTGATTTTACCGCAAAGGCAAACTGGTACCACATCATGGTGTCCCGGATGTAAAAGTAGTATAGTGTCGGTTTCTCAGCCTCTGGACGCTGTTGGGCAGAAGCATCTCCAGAAATACAAATGATAGATGTCACTCTGTCATCTAGCAAGTCTGGGACGCAGAGTTTTAATGTCAGAATGTTGCTTAATGTGTCTTTAACATACTGTGAAATAAGTTAAAGCAAATTTGTATAAAAAATTGGATGTGGGTATCCACTTTGGACTAAAATGTTAATGTTTAAGGACTTCAAAAGAACATTTGATTAAATAAAAGAAAAAAAAAGATTCATAGTTGCTTTATTGATTCCCAAAGGGCCGTTCACTAGTAGACCACCCACATGACATCACAGTCTGTCACCCAATCTTGATTTTTTGTATGAATCTGTACTGCTGGTGTGACACGATGTAAACCAGTGATAGTGGTCCGTGATAGTGGGTTGGGTTTCTTTTACAGGAACATTTTGTTTCCACCCTTTTGCCTATGACTACATAATGAATCCCAGTCTGGACTAATGGTTTCATTTTGCTGAACAAAGGAGTTTAATCTGGTCTGTTGGAGCTGAGGCAGTGTTTGGTGCTTTTGACTGTTGACCGTGAACCAGCTGCAGGTGGAGACAGAAACTATTAAAGAACAACAGGAAAGAGCTGATGTTGCAGGACTTCTAGTCCACAGGGAGAAAAGAAGGTTTAATTGGAAGAATTAGTGGAACACGGGGAACTGGGAAAATGAATCAAAGCAATGCAAAGATCATTGGTATAAAGTCTACTGCACAGTGTTCACCAGCAAAGGCTATCTGTCTTCTGTCATTTAGCTACATGTGTCTCCAAAGGCCTGTCGTTACCTGCAGCTGCTGTGTTTCTACAGGAAATTAACATTTTTACTACTACCGGTATCCACACAAATACTTTAAATGGAAACTTTTAGCATTACACAAGACTTAGACTCCTGGTAAATAGAATTTGGTTTATTATTACGCACAAACTGTATTTGGCATGTTTTAACTCTGGTTTCATGTTTGAGTCGTGCACACAAGCCCATCCATCCATCCATCCATCTTCTGCCGCTTATCCGGTGTCGGGTCGCGGGGGCAGCAGCCTAAGCAGGGAAGCCCAGACTTCCCTCTCCCCAGCCACATTTGCCAACTCTGCGGGGGGGATCCCGAGGCGTTCCCAGGCCAGCCGAGAGATATAATCCCTCCAGCGTGTCCTGGGTCTTCCCCGGGGTCTCCTCCCAGAGGGACGTGCCTGGAACACCTCACCAGGGAGGTCCAGGAGGCATCCTGACCAGATGTCCGAGCCACCTCAACTGGCTCCTCTCGATGCGGAGGAGCAGCGGCTCTACTCTGATCTCCTCCCGGATGACCGAGCTCCTCACCCTATCTCTAAGGGAGAGCCCGGCCACCCTGCGGAGGAAACTCATTTCAGCCACCTGTATACGAGATCTCCTTCTTTCGGTCACGACCCACAGCTCATGACCATAGGTGAGGGTAGGAACGTAGATCGACTGGTAAATCGAGAGCTTCGCCTTCTGGCTCAGCTCCTTCTTCACCACGACAGACCGGCGCAGACTCCACATTACTGCAGACGCCGCACCGATCCGTCTGTCAATCTCGCGCTCCATCCTTCCCTCACTCGTGAACAAGACCCCGAGATATTTAAACTCCTCCACTTGAGGCAGGACCTGACTCCCGACCCGGAGAGGGCAATCCACCCTATTCCGGCAGATTTGGAGGTGCTGATTCTCATCCCAGCCGCTTCACACTCGGCCGCGAATCGCTGAAGTGAGAGCTGGAGATCACGACCAGATGAAGCCAACAGGACCACGTCATCCGCAAAAAGCAGGGACCCAATCCTGAGGCCACCAAGTCGGATCCCCTCAACACCTCGGCTGCGCCTAGAAATTCTGTCCATATAAGTTATGAACAGAATCGGTGATAAAGGGCAGCCTTGGTGCACACAAGCCATGCATGTAAATGAGATGTGACTGATGGCTTTTCAACCAACTAATGTGCATAACAAAATCAAGTCAAAGACAAGCACCAGGCCCCATCTCCAGAATTTAAACCCTTTACCACTTTCAGCCACTAGATGGCAGGCTCAAAAGTCTTCAGTGTGACTCAACTGGTATGCAAGAGAAGCCTCCACCCTTGGTGGGCTGGCTCATGTGGTATTACCCTGACACTGGTAGTACACTTTAGCTGGGTTAGTATAGAACAGCCAGTTTATTGTCCTGGCTTCCATTTGTCCTGTGCGTCTCCTCAATGGAGCAGTCAATGCTTGGAGAACTCTTTCTTTATGGCCACGCAAAGCCGACTCAACACGTCCTCAATTAATCAGTTAAATGCGCTTTGCCTGGTCCAAGACTGAGAACTTGCATTTATTTTTAGAACTGGGGTGAAGAAGCCATAGGCCTGTAAGGTATGTTATTAACTAGCACCAAGATTACCTGGTAACCAGTAGAGCCATTTCTGTGTAATAGCCATAAATAAGGGTATCAGTCTGGTGCATGACATGGTTTAAACCACTATGCTGGGTCTAGAACTCCGCAACGCACAGCTGGGTGGTGCTTCCCTGCAAAGTTTGGTTTATTAAAGAAAGAAAAATACACCATTGAATTTTTCCTCTGGGTTTAGGAAAGTGCTTTTTCATAGTTCACAATAAAATATATTTCAAAGAAATAAAGTTAAAGAAGGAGGGAACCGTAAAGAAACGCCTGTCTGAGCTGAGCCAGATAAAGTAGCAGTAAAGTGTCCTCTGGTGTCAGCAGGCTGGCCTGCCAGGCTTTTCTACAATGGGAAGGAACATCAAGAGGGTAATTAAGAAGTACAATTTCTGATTTGACCGTGAAGCTCTATCAGTCTATGACCTGAGCTTCTGCTCCATCCACCATTCAACATGTAGCAGCCAGATATCAGATTAAGTCAGACCCCCACTCAGCGAGAAGGAGGCAGGGAGAAAAGAAAAGGTCTGTGGAAGACAGGCTTAAAAAGAGATGCCCCAAAGCTTAGTGGAGACGGTATTAGTAAGTGCTGCTTAATTATGATAGCAAACCTTTGCGGATGGCCTCCAGATATTCATTTTAGGAATTAATTTAGATAAAAAGAAATCATCCAATCTTAACAACCCCATGGCGTAGGAGGTTTTACACACACAGCAGACAGATATTAGACTGCAGTTTTCATTTTTACCATTTTTAGGGGTTGATATTCTACCAGATGCTACAGAAGTAGGTTTATTTGATGCAATTTCTCTTTTCAATCAATGTTATTCAATGGACACAAACAAACAAATCTATTTAAAATGATTGTCACAGCGGGCAGTGGAGATGGTGAAGGAGTGGACCCAAACGCGGAGACAAGGGAGGGATGCAGGTTCAAGACTAATTTATTTTAACCCAGGAGACTAAGAACAAACAAAGTAAGTAACTAAGTAAGTAACAAACACAGAAAACCTAACGAAATGATCCAGCAACAAGACAAAAAAAACTGAGGGATATAAATACACAGAACAAAACGAGACACAGGTGAAACAAACCAACTAAATGAACCCAGGTGAACTAAATCAATAGGAAATCTATGAAGCTAAACAAGAACCAAGGGAACTAAACAGGAAAAACTACAAAATAAAACAGGAAGCACGAAAACAAAGCAAAGGGAAAAACCCAAATCATGACAATGAGTGTCTCCACTGAAACCTGGCAGTTTTTTGCCATAACAGCTTCCAGTTCTTTTTTACAACAACTACATCAAAATGGAATTTAAAGGATTTGCTAAATTACGGTTGGATATGTCCTGTGTGTGATGTTTAGCTACATCTGTGTGTGTGTTTGATTCAAGCGGCAACATGGTGGTTAAAAGTAAAGCCAACTTCACAGCAGAAATAAAAATGTTTACAGCCTTGTACAACAACCGTTTTCGATGTAATAATTAGGTTTACTTAGGTGGTGGACAACTGTAGGTGGAGTAAATTTTTATTCCCAAATCTCAAAATTCTGCATTTTTAGAGATGTGTCCTTTTGCTTGACAGGTATCCAACATCCTGCTGCAAGAAGGCAAAATGTGGAACAACTGCAGATTTTAGCCAGCTAACAGCATGATTTTACTTTAGCCCACCTTGCTCTGTAAGCTAGTTAGCTCCCGTTAGCTCTGGATTAGCACAGTTAGTTAAGGGCTAAGAGTTAGCTAGAGTCAGAGCAGGTCAGGAGTTTGACAGATGTCCATCAGCCGCCCCCACACTCACAGCCTTCCTCTCAGCACCACCTCTTTGCCCATTTGTGTATATTTTGGGAGAGACAACACATGATGTCACCAAGATGGCGACAGTGGAAACCATACAATTAGCTTCAATTCAGCTCTTCAGAATCGTACGGGTGACGTCAGGGAGCCTCCGTCATCTTTTACATACAGTCTACGGTCTTATTGTATGTATCATATTGTGTTTATTTCTTCTGTTTGTCGTGGACTTTAGTGAACATTCATTTTCATTTTTCTACCTTATAACTAAACGGTCTGAATCAGTTGTTCACCACTAATGTTTCCATCACAGATGCCTGTTTCACAAAACTTAAGTGGTTATGACTGGTTAAGCTAGGATTTCCTGCTAATCCTGGTTGAACTCATCCTTGATTCAGTTTCACAAAAGCAGCTACACATCTGTTTCCATGAGGATTTTTGTGTGTAGCTAGCCTGCCACCCAGGCTTAGTTCATGCTGGAGTTGTTTACTAGTGAGGAGTAACTCACGACAGCAATTACTTTTATTTTAGTTTTTAAATGATTTCATTCACATTTTTTATCCTATCTGATATTCTTTGCTCTTCATGTGTTCCGTAGAAATAAAATTAAATGATGAGGCTCACAAATGACCATTTAGTAATATATTTAACTTTGATCTTTAATAATTAAGACAGAAATGCAGAAGTGATTCAGTGTGTTGTCCATTAAAATTATTAACTTCTATTTCCAGTTCCTGGATGTCCAGATCCAGTTTCTTCCTTTTATTCCAATAGTAAGATCAACATCCTGCAGGTGAACGAGTTGAACTATCTGGTTTCAGTCGTTTCCACTACAACTACAGCGCCCTCTGTGTGGGTGGGTTTGCTGTAGCAAGGCGGCTTGTAAGTATAGTGACGTCCTTCGTTTTCTACTCACACGGCACAGCAGTGGGGGACATGGAGCTGATGTGTCACCTGCTGCTCGGTCTGAGGCTTGTAACCAGGAACAGATTCATCAACAGAACCAGAGAAGGTTGCTGGTGGAAAAGCTGTTGTGTTGCTGATACAACCCAACGTCACTCTCACAACACATCCTGCCACATCAAAGTCTGGCCAATTGTGGACTGCAAACTGTACATGTCACATTTTCAGCCCAACCCCGCAACATCAGAATCCCAATGGAGTAGGTGTTAAAAATGTGTCAGACTGGAAAATGCCTATAAACCAGGAGAAGAAGAAGCGGGCTGGACTCAGTAACTATTGGTGGGAAAAGGACCATTACTGGCTTGGTCTTCATTAAACTAGTTACCTCTTCATTACTGCAAGGTATCCAGTAGTGAACCTCTAAACCATGATGCTTTGATTAGTCTGGGGAAGCTTTGCTTTCCTCTCATACCCCAACTTGCTCCTGGTGTTTACCAGAGTTGCATCTTTGCAAGCAAGATTTTAGTGGATAAATAACACACCACCAGTGTGTAAGGCCATCTGTCCTCCAGTTGCAAACACAACTCTGACTGTTTCTTGCTCAAGTCCTTTGTTAGCTACTAAAACCATGTTGTTTTGTCACAGAAGGAGCTATTATATTTGCAGGAGGAATAACTTAAAGTTAATGAAGCAAAATGTCCAGAAATGTAAAGAATCCTTCCTCATTTTGAGATAGAACCATTTTCCATATATCTACTTATAAATCTACAATAAATGGTGAGAAAATCCAGAGGAAGTTGCCAAAAGGGTTTCCATGATATCAAAGATAGATGTGCATCCCGGCAACATTCTGAATACTGCAATCCTTAACAGGAACAACATTCTGGATACTCCCATCCATAACAGGAACAACGTTCTGGATACTACCATCCTTAACAGGAACAACATTCTGGATACTACCATCCATAACAGGAACAACATTCTGGATACTACCATCCATAACAGGAACAACATTCTGGATACTACCATCCATAACAGGAAAAACATTCTGGATACTACCATCCATAACAGGAACAACATTCTGGATACTACCATCCATAAATGGAACAACATTCTGGATACTACCATCCATAACAGGAACAACATTCTGGATACTACCATCCAGAACAGGAACAACATTCTGGATACTACCATCCAGAACAGGAACAACATTCTGGATGCAACCATCCATAACAGGAACAACATTCTGGATACTACCATCAGGAACAGGAACAACATCCTGGAGTCTGCTATCCAGAACAGGAACAACATTCTGGATACTACCATCCATAACAGGAACAACATTCTGGATACTACCATCCAGAACAGGAACAACGTTCTGGATACTACTATCCTTAACAGGAAATACATTCTGGATACTACCACCCTTAACAGGAACAACATTCTGGATACTACCATCCATAACAGGAACAACATTCTGGATACTACCATCCAGAACAGGAACAACATTCTGGATACTACCATCCAGAACAGGAACAACATTCTGGATACTACCATCCAGAACAGGAACAACATTCTGGATACAACCATCCATAACAGGAACAACATTCTGGATACTACCATCAGGAACAGGAACAACATCCTGGAGTCTGCTATCCAGAACAGGAACAACATTCTGGATACTACCATCCATAACAGGAACAACATTCTGGATACTACCATCCAGAACAGGAACAACGTTCTGGATACTACCATCCTTAACAGGAACAACATTCTGGATACTACCACCCTTAACAGGAACAACATTCTGGATACTACCATCCAGAACAGGAACAACATTCTGGATACTACCATCCAGAACAGGAACAACATTCTGGATACTACCATCCATAACAGGAACAACATTCTGGATACTACCATCCAGAACAGGAACAACGTTCTGGATACTACCATCCTTAACAGGAACAACATTCTGGATACTACCACCCTTAACAGGAACAACATTCTGGATACTACCATCCATAACAGGAACAACATTCTGGATACTACCATCCAGAACAGGAACAACATTCTGGATACTACCATCCATAACAGGAACAACATTCTGGATACAACCATCCATAACAGGAACAACATTCTGGATACTACCATCAGGAACAGGAACAACATCCTGGAGTCTGCTATCCAGAACAGGAACAACATTCTGGATACTACCATCCATAAGAGGAACAACATTCTGGATACTACCATCCAGAACAGGAACAACGTTCTGGATACTACCATCCTTAACAGGAACAACATTCTGGATACTACCACCCTTAACAGGAACAACATTCTGGATACTACCATCCAGAACAGGAACAACATTCTGGATACTACCATCAGGAACAGGAACAACATCCTGGATACTACCCTCCATAACAGGAACAACATTCTGGATACTACCATCAGGAACAGGAACAACATCCTGGAGTCTGCTATCCAGAACAGGAACAACATTCTGGATACTACCATCCATAACAGGAACAACATTCTGGATACTCCCATCCATAACAGGAACAACATTCTGGATATTACCATCCATAACAGGAACAACATTCTGGATACAACCATCCATAACAGGAACAACATTCTGGATACTACCATCCATAACAGGAACAACATTCTGGATACTACCATCCAGAACAGGAACAACGTTCTGGATACTACCATCCTTAACAGGAACAACATTCTGGATACTACCACCCTTAACAGGAACAACATTCTGGATACTACCATCCAGAACAGGAACAACGTTCTGGATACTACCATCCTTAACAGGAACAACATTCTGGATACTACCACCCTTAACAGGAACAACATTCTGGATGCTACCATCCATAACAGGAACAACATTCTGGATACTACCATCCAGAACAGGAACAACATTCTGGATACTACCATCCATAACAGGAACAACATTCTGGATACTACCATCAGGAACAGGAACAACATCCTGGAGTCTGCTATCCAGAACAGGAACAACATCCTGTAGTCTGCAATCCAGAACAGGAACAACATTCTGGATACTCCCATCCAGAACAGGAACAACGTTCTGGATACTACCATCCATAACAGGAACAACATTCTGGATACTACCACCCTTAACAGGAACAACATTCTGGATACTACCATCCATAACAGGAACAACATTCTGGATACTACCATCCAGAACAGGAACAACATTCTGGATACTACCATCCATAACAGGAACAACATTCTGGATACTACCATCAGGAACAGGAACAACATCCTGGAGTCTGCTATCCAGAACAGGAACAACATCCTGTAGTCTGCAATCCAGAACAGGAACAACATTCTGGATACTCCCATCCAGAACAGGAACAACGTTCTGGATACAACCATCCATAACAGGAACAACATTCTGGATACTACCATCAGGAACAGGAACAACATCCTGGAGTCTGCTATCCAGAACAGGAACAACATTCTGGATACTACCATCCATAAGAGGAACAACATTCTGGATACTACCATCCAGAACAGGAACAACGTTCTGGATACTACCATCCTTAACAGGAACAACATTCTGGATACTACCACCCTTAACAGGAACAACATTCTGGATACTACCATCCAGAACAGGAACAACATTCTGGATACTACCATCCAGAACAGGAACAACATTCTGGATACTACCATCCAGAACAGGAACAACATTCTGGATACTACCATCCATAACAGGAACAACATTCTGGATACTACCATCAGGAACAGGAACAACATCCTGGAGTCTGCTATCCAGAACAGGAACAACATTCTGGATACTACCATCCATAACAGGAACAACATTCTGGATACTCCCATCCATAACAGGAACAACATTCTGGATATTACCATCCATAACAGGAACAACATTCTGGATACTACCATCCAGAACAGGAACAACATTCTGGATACTACCATCCATAACAGGAACAACATTCTGGATACAACCATCCATAACAGGAACAACATTCTGGATACTACCATCCATAACAGGAACAATATTCTGGATACTACCATCCAGAACAGGAACAACGTTCTGGATACTACCATCCTTAACAGGAACAACATTCTGGATACTACCACCCTTAACAGGAACAACATTCTGGATACTACCATCCAGAACAGGAACAACATTCTGGATACTACCATCCATAACAGGAACAACATTCTGGATACTACCATCCATAACAGGAACAATATTCTGGATACTACCATCAGGAACAGGAACAACATCCTGGAGTCTGCTATCCAGAACAGGAACAACATTCTGGATACTACCATCCATAACAGGAACAACATTCTGGATACTACCATCCATAACAGGAACAACATCCTGTAGTCTGCTATCCATAACAGGAACAACATTCTGGATACTCCCATCCATAACAGGAACAACATTCTGGATACTACCATCCATAACAGGAACAACATTCTGGATACTACCATCCATAACAGGAACAACATTCTGGATACTACCATCCATAACAGGAACAACATTCTGGATACTACCATCCATAAGAGGAACAACATTCTGGATACTACCATCCAGAACAGGAACAACGTTCTGGATACTACCATCCTTAACAGGAACAACATTCTGGATACTACCACCCTTAACAGGAACAACATTCTGGATACTACCATCCAGAACAGGAACAACATTCTGGATACTACCATCCAGAACAGGAACAACATTCTGGATACTACCATCCAGAACAGGAACAACATTCTGGATACTACCATCCATAACAGGAACAACATTCTGGATACTACCATCAGGAACAGGAACAACATCCTGGAGTCTGCTATCCAGAACAGGAACAACATTCTGGATACTACCATCCATAACAGGAACAACATTCTGGATACTCCCATCCATAACAGGAACAACATTCTGGATATTACCATCCATAACAGGAACAACATTCTGGATACTACCATCCAGAACAGGAACAACATTCTGGATACTACCATCCATAACAGGAACAACATTCTGGATACAACCATCCATAACAGGAACAACATTCTGGATACTACCATCCATAACAGGAACAACATTCTGGATACTACCATCCAGAACAGGAACAACGTTCTGGATACTACCATCCTTAACAGGAACAACATTCTGGATACTACCACCCTTAACAGGAACAACATTCTGGATACTACCATCCATAACAGGAACAACATTCTGGATACTACCATCCAGAACAGGAACAACATTCTGGATACTACCATCCATAACAGGAACAACATTCTGGATACTACCATCCATAACAGGAACAACATTCTGGATACTACCATCAGGAACAGGAACAACATCCTGGAGTCTGCTATCCAGAACAGGAACAACATTCTGGATACTACCATCCATAACAGGAACAACATTCTGGATACTACCATCCATAACAGGAACAACATCCTGTAGTCTGCTATCCATAACAGGAACAACATTCTGGATACTCCCATCCATAACAGGAACAACATTCTGGATACTACCATCCATAACAGGAACAACATTCTGGATACTACCATCCATAACAGGAACAACATTCTGGATACTACCGTCCATAACAGGAACAACATTCTGGATACTACCATCCATAACAGGAACAACATTCTGGATACTACCATCCAGAACAGGAACAACGTTCTGGATACTACCATCCTTAACAGGAACAACATTCTGGATACTACCACCCTTAACAGGAACAACATTCTGGATACTACCATCCATAACAGGAACAACATTCTGGATACTACCATCCAGAACAGGAACAACATTCTGGATACTACCATCCATAACAGGAACAACATTCTGGATACTACCATCAGGAACAGGAACAACATCCTGGAGTCCGCTATCCAGAACAGGAACAACATCCTGTAGTCTGCAATCCATAACAGGAACAACATTCTGGATACTCCCATCCAGAACAGGAACAACATTCTGGATACTTCCATCCTTAACAGGAACAACATTCTGGATACTCCCATCCAGAACAGGAACAACATTCTGGATATTACCATCCATAACAGGAAAAACATCATGGACACTACCATCCAGAACAGGAACAACATTCTGGATGCTACCATCCAGAACAGGAACAACATTTTATCACTGCAAGAGAACAAACTTGCAACAAACACCATAATGTAGCCAGAATGCTGTGGATTCATTATCTGTGGATCTGGAATGTGAAAGTTGATCCATGTAAGATGGATGTAGGACCAGAACAGGGTGGAAATCGCTGTTTGATTGAAATGAGCTGCTTGGTGGAGGTCTGACATCTCTGGGTGCTTTTCTAGTTCCAATATGTTTCACACATCAGCGTTTAGCTTAGGCTGGTTTCTCAGATACCAGAGAAGCTGCCCAGTACGCCCACTGTCCAGTCAGAAATAAGTTTTAATGTTCAAAGACATAAAGTCCTGATGATCTGCAAACTCTGAATATCTTCTCACTTCACTTTCCCTGCAGTCTGCTTGCTTCATGCCGCTGAAGTGAAAGGGATGTGACGGTGTTTGGTGAATTATTCAGAGCTGAAATGTGAGGGAGCTCACCATTCCTCGTCCTTTGACTGGATCCCCTGTGGGATATGCTGAAACCAGCATGAACCTTTCCACTGCTTTACACTGCCTGTGTGATGCACTGCAGCTTTCTGACAGTTTAGCTTCTGAATAAGCCACTACTCAGCTTACTACGTTTGTATTTCAATTACATTCCCATTTATGTTACATTGCATACTTCAGTCACTGAGCTTCATGTTGATAACCAAGAGTAACTGTAGTAACAGGACTGGTCTTGTCTGACCACTTTGGCCACTTTAACACTTCCGCCCTCAACAGGATTTTTTTTTTTTTTTTCATTTTTCTCAACATTTTCTTTTCCTTTTATAAAATTTTGCAATAATTTTGGTTGTGTTGCAGCTACAGGCATAAATCTTTGCAATAAATCTTTTTTTTTTCTTTCTTGCGTCTTTCATATTCTGTCGGTGCACTTTGCTTCAACTTTGTGGCAAGAATTACCCACACGCACAAAAACTGTTATAAAAATATTAAAACATTACTATTTCTCTCTGCTTTTGTATATTTAATCACCTAAACATCATTATACCTTCTCGAAACATTCATTTTTAAGACTTTAACCCTTTAAATACCAGTCTGCGTATTTGAATTGTTGCAATATTTATTACAAAAACACAATATTTGATCAAGACGGCTGTTTTATATTCTATAAATATCACAGTGGTGGACTGTTGGTGGTGATTAGTCTTAAACATGGCAACAATTCGCAATTAAATTTCCTTCATTGGCATGTGTATGTTGTATGTAGTGTCAGATATTTGCTCTGTGTGTTGACTGGACAGTTTGGAGCTGATCTGAACCTGTTCAGGGAACTTTAAGAGAAACGATGCATGATGCTTCGCTGTTATCTGTGCATGTTCAGAAGATTAGTCAGCAACGTCATAAAAGCACATGGACGGCACTGAACTTAGTTTTCTGTAAGTCTCTTCTGCAGCCTGATGAGTTTAAGGTGCTGCAGGAACACCTCAGCAGGGTGGTGTGAATAAAACTAAAAGTTTTATGTAAGTCCGTTGTCGAGTCAGCAAAGAAAGTTTTCAACTTAAACTGTCTTCTGTTGAAGCAGAGTGAAAGCAGAACACAAACTACTCTGCTGGGGGCGTTTACCTGATAAACTGAGTCCGTGTCAAGCTGGGAGAGATAAACGGATTCCTCCTGCTGGACTCCACATCTTATCTTCATCGTCAGGACTGTTGTGTTGCACGAACTCTGAAGGCTCCTTTCGTTAAAAAAGAACACCTGAAAAAAGGGACTGTCTTAAAAAAAACAAAATTCAATGTTGTGGGAGGCAAAACTGATTTAAAAAAGTGATTTATTAACAGTAAAGTGCTTGTGAAATTTTATTGATGCATGTTATTACTGCATCATTATTATAACATAATTAGCATTTCTCTCTTACAATCCTTCTCATTAGAGAGCACTTTATTCTGTATTATTTATTGTTCCACTGTGTTTACCTGCCAAGGGACTAAAGTCTTGCATTTCTACATTTTATATGTTCATTAAAATGCATTTCCCATTTTTAAAGATAAAAAATAAACTCAAAGTGAACATAATTTAAAATCTTATCCAGTGAGTGTTTTGGCTGAAGGAGAAGACGGTCTAGGCCTGATTAGTTTTTCTGACTACATTTATGTTGATTTATCTTTTTTAGAATTTAAAACAGAATTATGTGGGGTTTCCGACGCTGGTACAAAGGGATTTTCTGCTGAAAGGCAGAATACTTAGGGGCATCCGTGTCCTGGTATGTGGGGCTACATTCCAAAAAGGATGAGCTGAAAGTGTGTGAGTGTGTCTGACGTGCACATCTGTATGTTATTGCTGAAGAACAGTTTGTTTCTGAAATATATCCAGTTCCTTCAAATCGCATTATATTGCTGTTTCCGGATGGTGTGTGTGTGTGTGTGTGTGTGTGTGTGTGTGTGTGTGTGTGTGTGTGTGTGTGTGTGTGTTTGATTAAAGCAACAACTTCTGGTTTTAAAAAGTGGATAAAACCTGCAGTTCCCCCTTCATCCACTAGGGGCTCCAAAACAGAGAGAATCCCCATAAACTCCCATGTTAAAAAGACCAACTTCACAGCAGAAATAAACATGTTTACAGCAGTAATAAACATGTTTACAGCAGAAATAAACATGTTTACAACACAAATAAATGCATATTTTGGGGTGTGTCCTTTTGATTGACAGGTACCTGATCTCCTGCTTCTGTTAGCTGTTAGCACGGTTAGCTCTAAGCAACAGGGAGGTCAGAGTTTGCTAGATGTCAATCATCCACCCTGACCTTCACAGCCCCCCCTTACAGCTCCACCTCTTTGTCCACTTTTGTATTTTCCAGGAGACGCGACACGTTGACGCTGCTAAGATGGCGATGGTGGGAATGAGCTTCAATTCAGCTCTTCAGAAACCTACAGCTGACGTCGCAGAGGCGCCGCCCATCTTTTATATACAGTCTTTGGTTTGACTCCAATGTTACACAACTGTGCCTGCTTGTAAGCGTTGCTATGACAACAGATCCATTAGGTGATCGGGATTTCTGGCTCAGTCAACCCCTCAAACAACCAGTTGCTCTTCTCTAACAAAAAGTCAGTGAACCTTGGGGTCCGCCTGAGGAGGGTCTACCGAACACACTGCTGTGTGATTCTGTCATCTTCTGTGTAGTTTTTATCGCGTGTTAAAAAGCCCTTGTGGGGTCACCGTGCGCTCTGAAGGGAGTTCAGAGAAAACTGAAAGATTTATCACATTGATGGTAAGACTGGAGAAAATTGCTGACATCTTGACAGGTAATTTGTGTGTGTCCATGGAAAATAAAAGAAGTTTATCTGGGAAAACTTTGGAGCGGGTGACATCACACCTCGGGGCGCCGGCTCTGTAGAAGATTTCGGAATTTTAATAAAAATTGCTTCAAAAGCATAAAACTGCCTTTTCAGACAGTAAAAGTTTTATCTTGCATGACCTGCTTAAACTTTGAATGAAGTTTGGGCCTCCTGCATGTGTCTTTCCTCCCTTTCCAACGGAGGTCCCATTCATTGTCAACGGGACAAAAATGGTGTTTTAGACAGTGAGACAGTGAAAGTCACAGCTCTCTTCCCCCTCAAGACGCTCGCTTTGATGTCATCTTTGATGGCGCTGACTCGAGGCTGCACAACAAATTCAAGATGGACACAGAATCTTAATATTGTGATGATATTATGTGTATGTCGACACCCACGGCAGAAGTTTCAGGCTGCTTCCACTCACACAGTTGTGTGTTATTTGCTTTTATCCTGCGCTTGTTGTTTTTCCGTGGCAAACAGCTTGTTGCCTTCCTGTCACCTTGACGACGGGGGGTTTTGGGAGCCTCTCTCCTCAGTGTCAGTGTGTGTTTATGACAGAAATGAAGTATAATGGTGTGTTTAGGATCGGACTGATGTGTGTGACGTGATGAAAGCAGTGACAGAACGCTCCATGTGTGACGGCACCGACACCTCGCGCCGACTGCCAAGCAGGTTGTGAAGGTGTGTTAATTAGAGCCTGTTTTGCACCGACTGCAGCTGCCACAGAAAGATGGCATTATGGGGTTTTTCTCTCTCTCACATGATTTTGTAGTATTTGTCATTTTCAGCCTCATGTGAGTGAATTCTCTCCCAACGCCATGGTTGTCCTCGTTGGTGTGTTTTTGTGCGTGTCGTCGGAGCGGTGCGTCTTTGATGGGCAGTTTCTGGTGCCGACATGTTCGCTGTTTGTCCTGGAAAGGTTCTTCCCCTTTCTGCTAACTTCTGTCCCCCCTTCCTGTACTCCCCCATCATCCCTCTGTTGTTTGTTGGCTCATCACCAAGCAGGACCGCTGTCGTCTCCATCCAGGCTAAAGTGGACAAAGTAGAGCCGGAGTTACTTTTACTGAAGTATTGCACTTTTACTTTCTTTTACATGTTCCAACTTCACCCTGCAGGCCAGATTGGACCCTCTGGCATCCAGTTTTTGCCCCCAGGCTGTACATTTGGTCCAAAATCCTCTGCATATATCCTCTGGTGTTTCATTCCTCCATTTCTTTGCCCTTATCCATGAAAGTCTTCCCGCTTCTGGTTTCCTGACGAGTTGACAACAAGGTCATGTCATGTTATTAAACTCCAACACTATTAATGACCTCTGGGCTAGAAGAGATTCAGGTTAAAGCACTCTGGACTCCAGCAAGCAGTTCAGCTGGCATGTTATCTGTTCCTTTGTCTGCTTCCTGCTTCGTTCCTGCCTTGTACAGGCCCGTGAAGCTGCATATGAGACCCCGCTGTGCACCGCAGAGCAAAATTCATGGCTTAAATAAATTACAGTCAGCCTCCCACAGAAGTCAGATGTGATAAAAGGCCGTATTGATCCTATTTTCCCATGACAGTGAGATCTTTCTGTTCTTTGAAGAGCTTCAATTCGTATTTTTCTATAATTTTTTAATTCTGCCACTGTGGCGTGACACCCAGCAGTTGTCTACAGTCATGTAATTAACGCTTCCATCCCGCTATAACGCAGTTAAAACCTTCAGATTTCATTCAGCACGTTGCTTGGCTGGCAATCGGCATGTTCAGAAAACAGACCAGTTTGCAGTTCTAAAGAAAGTAACGCATGAACTGGTCTGCCCCGCAGCTTTATCGTCCCCTCCTCACTCGCCTCCACCAAGCACAATTACAAACTTGCTCAATTTGCATGATCCAAATTGGAAGCAACATATCAGGAGAAATTTGTTTCCTTCTGCATATTTCACCTCCTTTTCCTTCGTAGTTCCCGCTCCCTTTCTGCAACTCCTCCTGCACGCGTTTCTCCTCCATACGTTTGCAGAAAAGCTGCAGGCGTGTTTCTCCCGCAGCAGAACAGCGAGCTGCAGTGCTTCGTTTGTCTTAGGAAAGCTGACAACAATGGAAAGACCAACATTTAAAAGATAAATAAAAACTCCTGTAGAGTCGTGACTTAGACGAGCCTCCCTGTAGCCATGGTTACCGATGCACCAGCAGGAACCAGAACCCGTCCACTATGGACTGGGAGATGTAGCGTGGATCGTCCTACGTCCTTCTGTTTGTCTGTAGCTCGAGAATAAAGCAAAATATGTCTTTCTTTGGCCTTTGCTGTTGATTAGATGTTGTCAGTGGTTAATGTTGGGAAGAAGGGGGTGAGGTAGAGGTTTGGAGTCTGGCAGCCCCCTTGTCTGGACGGCTGAATCCAAAGGGAGGAATTTTCTTTGGCATCTATCAGTTCTGCCTCCTCTCTGTTATCTCTGGAGCATCTCTCAGTTTGGATGAATAGCTCACAGGGTTCATCACTTTTTCTCTAATCAACGTTAAAATCTGCAACAGTTTATTAATGACATTGTCCTTAAACCTCTTCATCAAGGCCAGACGGGTCATAATTCAGAAGACTTATCAGCTATGAAACAAATAAACCGTAACACACTGCGGAGCTCAGTCTGGATTAACACCCAGTCCGTCCCCTGTTGCCATTCCCTGTGTTCATAGATAGATAGATAGATAGATAGATAGATAGATAGATAGATAGATAGATAGATAGATAGATAGATAGATAGATAGATAGATAGATAGATAGACAGATAGATAGATAGATAGAGATGGTCTCAGTGTGTGGCAGCATTCACATCACCAAGCTCCTCAGCAGAAGGTACGCTGTCTCCGTCCTCGTCCCAGTGTCTTCCAGAGACCAGGTTATCTGCGAGCTTCTCTGGTCAGCTGATCTTGGAATCACATCATTTAAGCTCTCTGATGAGTCTTCGTACCCGTCTCATCTCTGTTTGACCTGTCATCATGGCTCTCCTTTGCAGTATGTCTTTGTTGAACCTCATCAGTCTCTGTTTATTTATTGTTTGGTTCATTTTATGTGAATAATACAGTAAAAGAATGTAATGAAAATTGTTGCATTTAATGTCGGCCTCCTTGCTGTGGCGTGACGTTGTTGTCCCTGTTAGACCTATAAACACACATTGGACAGGACGAAAACACAAACTTAAAAAATGTTCCAGTCTGGTCTTTTTCTTTTCCTTTCGCTGAACTCTTCCAGATCTGTGGCGCTTTAAAAGTCAGAGAAGATTGTCCGTCAGTGTTTTGCTCCCTGCTGAGTTCCCGTCTCCATGCGCTGCGACTCTAATGACTCATGAACATCAATGTTTCAAGATCATTTGACTAACAGGTTCAGGAATAATGGAAATCTTCTTTTTGACATTTTCCCAGAAATTATGATTTAAATTATTGAACAAATTATTAATTAACCTTTATTGTCTCTCAACGTTTGTTTGTGAGAAGATTTGGGCTGAGAGGGATGCTGTTCGGCTGCTTCATTTTCATTCATATTCTGGAGTGAAAATTGTGAAAATCTTGCTGCTCCTGTTGCCAAAACCTTTATCTCTGTCTGAGTCCATGGATTTGAATAACCAGGGGCGTTTCCTGGACCTGGGAGCAATGGGGGCCAAACCCACATCTTCATCGAGGAATCTCTGTTTTTATTTAAGCTTTCTAGTCTGTCCTGTCTTCTCTGTCCTGCTCCTCTTTAAGATTTGTTTTTATCATAATTAATGACACCAAAAGCTCATCTTAAAAGGGAACTGACCTTTACAACATAGGCTCAATAATCCAGTTTAATTATAAAATATGCTACTTAACGGTTCAAATGTATTAAATCTATCCTTTCTGGATAGTTAGACGTTATGCCTGCATGCAAATATTTGTGTATGTGATAAATCTAGAATGCAAACAAAATTAAAAAAAATGTTATTCTTAGAGTAAATCTTGGAATCACAAAGCGACGGGACAGTTCACTCAGTTAGTTAAGCATTCAAAGTAAATAAAATTATTTAATTAAATTTTGAACATTTCTATCAGGAAGCCTCATCTTAATCAACAAAAAGAAGAATCCTCCTGCACTGCAAGGCAGGACCTGTGTCCAACTGGACTCCAGCAGTCTGACCAGCACTCATCCACGCCGGACCCTCCTGTCTGATTTACTGCTTGTGTTATTCATGTCATGTCTGCTATTCTATTCTATTCTATTCTATTCTATTCTATTCTATTCTATTCTACAGTCATTTACCAGATGCTTTTATCCAAAGTCACTTACATATGAGAGTAAGAACAACAAAAGCACAAAATCAAACAGTAGAGGACATCATAAGAAGGTGCTGGTAGACTGTGTGTGTTCCTGGAGCAACACACACATACAAGACCACCATCCTCATTAATACATAAACATCCAACAGCTGAGATCATGATAAGTGGCTTTTTATTCCAAATATATTGTAAAGCAACATAAAATGTTAAATCTGCCTTCAACAGCTGGAATTGACCTGCTGAACAACCAGAGACCTGCAGGTAAACAGAAAATATTAAATAATTCCTGAAGCCAGGAAATTACAAAACTACCTTTTTATTTAATGTCACACAGCAGCTCAGTTAATGTAAACTTATTACTTCTCAGCTGAAAGTTCAGTCGGGACTTGATGAGAAATGTTCAGGGCTCGAGCCGGGAATGCCCAGGCCAGGCGACGCCCATGTTAATAACCCAAACAAATAAAAACATTTCAGTGTTTCACCGTAGGCTACCTGTTGGCCCGCTGAGGAGGTGGGATTAAAAACACATGATAATATGTTAAACTATTCCTTTTATCAGAAACATTCATAAACATCCAGAACACATGAACCGATGAGGAGTTACCAAGCAGAGACTGAAACTGGAACAACCCAACGTCTCCTGACGTATGAGGACAAGTCCCAGTTCCCAATGCACCGATTCCCATAGCAACCGGTGTGTTTAGCTAGTACGTTCATGCACGGTGAAATCTGCGGTCATTAGCTGTTGCTTTCCTGAGCCGCTCTGCGTCGTTACAACAACTAAACAACATCATGAATCCCAACCGCTTCCTCTCCTATTTATCTGATTCAGGCCATTTTGCAACAAACATAAAGACATGTTGGAGCTGTTGGAGAAACTCAGGATGGATGTGGAGAGGAGTCACACACGCCTGCAGATGACAGATAATGCATGTCACAGCTGGGATCCTCCAGATGTGCTGTCCAGGTCCTAGATGACGTGTCGCTGGATGGTCACAGTAATCAGGTTTTCACACACTCTGCAGTCATTAACTGAGACCAAACAGTTTTTATTCAGTAGCTGGATTTATTAGAGAAATCAGAGCAAATGATTGCATCCAAGTGCAAAACATCTCAGGTCAGTGCGTGATGCTTTTATTTTGAAAAACAGTTTTCTTTTCTCCAAGCTGTGAACTGCTGAGTTTTCAGACGGCGGGTCAGTTTATGACATCCTTAGTGAAAATAAATGAGGCCTTTATTAGAAACAACAGACATATTTATTCATGTTTTCTCTAGTCTAAAGTGACAGTACACACACCAGGAAGGATCAACACAGAGTGTGTGATGTCTCGCTATACTGCAGATTAAATTGCACCTCTAGTTTCTCACATAATTGCCAGAAATTCAATCCCTTAAATCCAGAAATGATGAATTTCTGCGTATGGTCCCTTTAAATAAGCTCCTAAACTTTTCTGGAAACACACTTTCGTTCCTGCGTTTTACCTTTCCCCGTGCAAACTTTGATTGCATTGAGCTGCTTTACATCGCCGACATCGTGTTCTGTCTCTACGAGTTTTTCACTGAAGTGACAGCCTCGTTCACATCAACCATTCCTCTCTTCCACAAACACATTCACTCTTCCCACTCTAACTCTGGGAGCCTGACACTCTGGAGGTTATCGAACAGCCTGTCATAACAAGTCAGGATCAAGCTCACCTTACTGATGAAAACAGTAATCAGGAATAGCATGTGGCTGGAGAGCTGTTTGGTTTTTGCTCAGTTTGTGAGGAGTGTTAGTAGACGACGTTCCCTCAGATAAGCTCAGATAACATGCAGCCACACATATTAATGAGGAACAGCTGGCTTTCTGACACACTTAGCTTTGTGACACTGTAGCATGTTGGGAAATGGTGCAACGGTTTGATGATACTCTGAGATCTGAAATGCATAAACAGATGTTTAAAATGGAGTTGGCATCTCCTGCTGTTTTCCTAACCTCAGCCTCCCCCTCCCCTCGTACCTCCTCTGCCTCCTCCTACATCTATCTTCCTCTGTTTTTAATCCATCCCTCTCTCTCTCTCTCCCTCTCCTGCTCTCTCTTTATTAACTTTCTTCTCCCTTTGACATGAAAAAGAGGAGCTCTTATCTCGGCACCAATGCAAGAACACCCCCTCCCCCAACCTCCCGCCACCCCTCCATCAACCATTTCCCCCAGGCCTTGTTATAGTGCGACACACGCCAATGACAGATAACAACTGAGCTAATGAATTTCTAGACTAATCTATATTTGTACACAGTTCACAAGGGGCCAAACAGACAGTCGAGAGGGAGAAGGAAGAAGCAGGAAGGGGGGGGGGGGGGGGACAGACAGCCATGAAAGATGGACGGATGAGGCCATGCATGCCAGCTGATACTTTTAGGCTGAGCTAAATAAGCTAATCCTCATTTTGTGTATGGTGAGGTGTGCGACTCGCAGCAGCTAAAGTGTGTCTAAGTGATTGTTATGGTCGCATTAAAACCAGCGATGAAGCGTGGCCAAACCTCTCCATTGGAGCTGCTGACACATGAAAGACTTGTGTGTGGCTTTTGTTCAACCCCTCAAAGAGCTATTTCAGACTGGTTCTGGCACGTTTCTCCCAAATGTTCTCCAGATAACTTAATGAATTGGTTCCTGTCTTGTAAAATGGGTAAAAACACAAACGTTTTTACTGTGGTTTTTAGCCACCGGCAGCCACAGTTACCATCACTGTGGACAAACAGAGAACTCTGCTTATACACCCTGAAGTCCAGGCCCACTCAGTTCCCACATGGCCCATGTTTAACCATCATGGACCCCACATGGACATGCAGGACTGGTTTCACGGGTTTCAGATCCGCCATCAAATCACAGGTTTTAATCCGTTTGTTAAACAGCTGCATGGAAGGTGTAGGAACGTCCACCAAACACCAGGTAAACGCCAAAGTCTGTGACCGACACATTGCAGGGAACCCTGAACATGTCAGCAGACTGAAATGGTTTTTAATTTTGCATGGCGTCGACTCTTTGCTTGTCTAGTGAAAGTTCATGAAAGTTTCTTTTCAGCGCATTTAAACATGTTTTTAACACACTTTACTAGTTAGAAACCTGAAAGTGTTGGTGTGGGCAAACCACCCCAAAATGCCAGACTAAGCTGGGATGACATCATGTGAGTTGCTGTAAATCAGACTTTGAACTGAAGGAATTGTGGGGGGTGTAGTCCTCGGACTGGCAGCCATGTTGTTGTTATGGGTGGCAGCATCTCTCCTCTTCCTCCCTTCTGGAGATGTATAGTAACATTTATCTCACCATCTGCTGCAATAATCCACTGTTACTTTATTCTTTCCACAGTTCCAGTCGGGAGAAAACGTGCAGGACGTCATGAGCATGAAACATGACAATGAAATCGCACCGTTTCTTCACAGATGGAAATTTTAGAAACAGAAAACATCATATACGCTTGCGGTTGTTATCTGACAGATAAAACAGGAAAACAAGAAGCTGCTGACTGTTTACTGTTTGAGTCCCATTCCTCCGGCACTGTCTCGGCCCTTTTTACACCATCGCTATGCACAGGAACGATGCTTTCATGTCCTGCCCTCGCCCTTGACCAAGGCAGCAGCCCAAGAAGCAGTTCTGGTCCCCAGGCACATGAGACGAGCACCCCACTCACCCTTTACTGCCAGGGTGAAAATGTTTGGGTCAAATAAGAAGGACAAGTGTCCTCACAGGGATAAATATACCAAACTTTCTGAGGGCCATGTCCTTTCTGCCCCAACTGCCTGGTCACTTCCAACCCAGCCACAAGCAAGGACACCATGTGGCAAACACAAATGTTTTTGAATATTTTTTCCAAGACTGAGGCAATCTTTTTTCCTCCATGATTCCCCAATGTCCAAGAATTTCTTCTTCTTATTATTATTATCATAGCTACATTTGCTTCAAGGTGGCTTATGCATAACTGTATATTAACACATTTATTGTGGTAGAAATGTAAATGTAAAAATGTGGGTCTTGCTAATGGATACTCGGGCGCCGTTTTCTGCCATGCAGCATGTCACGGTCTGTACCTGAGCTCTGTTTCTGCTGGTGAGACATTCTTCCTACACTGTGACGGCGCCAGATTCCGTCTTTAAGCAGTCTACCCTCCTGTCACGCCTGGCATCAGAAAATGAATTATGTCATTTTGATTGCACTTTGCTTGGCTTCAGCCGTGACACTGGATTCCAGCAGAAGCTGTTTCCTGCAGAAAATTATCAACAGGGACTCAAAAGTTCTGAAAGCACATTGACATTCTGCTCTGATATAATATTGTGCTGTGTCTCAGTATTCATGGTGTTGTAATTATGGTTTTAAATAATATCTGGGGTGTCCAGCTCTGGTCGTTGAGGGCCCTAATCCTGCCGGTTCCCGATGTATCCCTGCTCAACCTGATCAAATTAATGAGTCATTGTGCTGAAGTTTATAGGCCGTTGGATACATTTAAGATGTGTTGAAGCTGGAATACATCATGAACCTGCAGGACAGCAGTCCGTGAAAACCAACTTTGGACACCTCTTGGCATCAATCAATGTTTCATTCAAGGTGTGCTGATAAAAGCTGCCGCTCCACGTACATCGCTCTAGTTGCTAACTGGAGAAACTTGGATGTGATCAGTTAGAGAAGAGGGAACAGCTGGAAAAATCATCTATCCTCTGCATTGCTGCTTTACAGACATACAGCAGCTGCTAGGATTGGTTTGTCTCTTGTTTCTTTCTGCTGTGATTGGCTAACCCTGCTGTCACTCACTCAGTTGAAAGAGCTAGCGCTTCTGGCTAACAGCGGCAGAGAGAGGGGCTGAAAAGAAAGATGGATTTCAGAAGATATTACAGAATAAAGCTCAACTGATGCTGGACACAGAAGACGGATACGTAGATGGACAGGTCCGTCAAGCTGTCTGTCTCCTGTGTTGGTTTTGTATGTCATCTGGTCTCTTGTCATCCGTCATGATGTGGAAATGTCAGGCAGTGCTGAGTTATGTAGCTGACACACAACCACCATAAGGAACAAACCAACAAAGAAGAGAGAAGAAAGGAAGAAAACACAGAAACCATCAAATAAAAAGCACCAGAAGAAGATGACACTGATGAACATTAACAACATGGAAGACAATGACAGCCACAAAGCGGTGTGAAAAACACACAGTGAACCCTAAACTCACCGCTGCCCACTAGTGGATGAAGTGACTCAACATGGTAACGTAAAAAAAAAAAAAAACATAAAAGTTTGAAGGTAACGACGTATGACAATGTTTGAGTTGGACGTCCTCGTTTCCATTCAGCAGAGAGCAGAATGGGCGTGAAGCTAAAGGTTTAAGCGACAACGAAATGATTTTCCAGCTGCGATTGAGTTGTAAATAATGGTGATAATGGTCATTAAGGAAACAAAACTTTGCATGAATCAATGAGTAATGTCAGGTGATTAAAGCTGCCAGGAGGTTCTGAGAGAGGAGGAGATGCCGAGGCAGGAGGAGAGCCGGTCTGATACAATCAATTAAAACGTAATCAAAGCTGAAATATACATTACTGAAAGTAATTACCTGACTTTCACATAATATTGAGCAGACTTCAAAATGCATATGGACCATAATCATGTTTCGAAACTGAAATGAGAATGATAACGTTATAAAGATGAACGTTTTCTCTGACATCATACATTATTCCATTACAAAGTGACCACATTGACTTTTCTGAGCTGATTACAGCAATGTTCTTATTAATGCTGCTTGTGATTCAGTCTGTCATCTCTGTCATATATCCCAGGAGAAGTGAAAGATTTCTTGTTCTTCATGCCACGAAAATGTCATGTAAAGCAGAGCTTTCTTCTCAAAGTGTTGTGTGATTGGTCAGGCCTTTGAGGTGGGCGTGGCTAACATGGAAACGTGTGAAGCGTACAGTTTCTCTGCATTTATGCTGTTTTAATGAAACAGCTGATCAAGGAGGTGAGAAAGTACAAACAATTTTACGACATGCGGCATTAAAACACATGGATGCAGCCTCGTGCACAGGTGCACGAAGTTTCTAGTTAAGTATTAAATAACCGAAGTTATTGCACATAAAAGCCCGGACAGAACCCCCCCAAGTTCTCACTTCTCATAGAGGATATAGCAGACTTCAGAGGTCATTTTTCCTTCTTGGTTTTATTAAGTTGTGGGACGACAACAACGATGATGAATGCACCGTAGTGCAATCTGTTTTCCCGTCTGGAGAACATTGATATGAAACAGATGCCATTAGATGTTCAACTGAAAAAGTAATCTTGCATAAACTTTAGTCAAAAAATGAAACACTCTTATTGTCCTTGATTAGATTATTTGGTTTTTCTGATTCTCCAGATGTGCTGTTCACTCAACATGACTCTGCAAATATCGTAAGTTCAACAAAACACTCGGCCACCTTCAGGTTGACAAACAAACCAAATCGAAGTAGAGCTACATTTTCTTCAGCCACATGGAGCAACTCTGAGCTCCATGATCAAGAATCTTCCCAAACATTCAAAACATTCATTATATATGTGTTGACTTTGAGCCCTTTTGTTTTTCTTTTTTTATTTAAATTTAGTTTTAACAATGAAATGCTGAGTAATAAAAGTGTTACTGCGCATGGTGCTGCATGGTGTTAAGGTACGTCCAAGTGGATTTCTGAATAGAAAAACTTAGAATTTTTGCCATTTAATTGAGTCCAGGTTTGGAGTTAACTTTGCTTTTAAGTTAACCATCCCAGAGATTAGCCACCATTATTTATTTATATATTTGTTACTGTTGCTAGTTGTCATCAGTAAACTGGTTGTCTGTTGGAACGCAACGACATGCTGCTCGTTCAGAGGAACGTCTGACATTTTCTCTGTGGGTCAAGTTTCAGCTCCGACAGATCAAAGATCATCTGATGACCTCTCAACCACCATTTTTCTCTCTATCCAAGACTTTTTCACTTAATTCTCTGTCTGCTTCTGACTTTCAGACGTTTCAGTGACTGAAGTGGAAGAACGTTTTCATACATAGCAAACTAAACATGGAAACTTGCAAACATAAAATATTCATGCATGCACACGAGATGACTGCTCACATATTTTACTAAATAAATCCTTATAATTCGGTGTTATTTCCTTTTCTCACCGCTGTTGCTTTAATTTTTATTACAAAAATATCTAATAACCAAAAACTATCAGCTCTGAGGAAGTTATGTTTCTTGTATTCCAGCTGAATTCACAGCACTCGGCTGTGTGTAGAAATGTGTGTTACTGTGTAGTATTGAGCCTTTTATGTGCTCTTAAAAGCTTTTGGGTGGCAGTGGAAGGCAGGAAGAGCAGAGACATTTCAGACTGAACAGCAGCTGAAAAAGAAACTTGACGTAAATGTGAAGCTGGTTGCTGGATGGGCTTGGAGGCTTGATGAGCTATGACATCTTTATTGGATTTTAAACAGATTCAGTAAGTGAAGAATCTACAAGTTTTGTGAGTTCCTGCAGAGGGTAAGCTAAAGAAATTAAATCAAGCCAGGTTTCAGATAGCACATTAGCATAACTGTACCACTCAGCTAAGTGATCCTGGCATTAATTTGTGGGTCCACTCTGCATAAACGTGAATTATGAGCCGAGCTCTGGTAAAATGTCAGCAGGGACCGAGATGGAAGGGGAGGCTACGCATGCTAACAGTGAATGGATGGTGAGTTGAGGGCTTGGATGGAGGCAATCATGAGGCTTAAAACTGTTTGTCTGAACAGACTTCAAAGTAATCAGCCTTATAAAAACGTGGCTTTATTCTCTGGTTGACCTTTGTTCCACCGACAGGACATGGACAGGAGGCTAGAGTGGACATCCAGCAGATCAGAGCATGTCAGCAAGGATACAGGAGAGAAAGTGGTTTGGTTCGATGCATGAAAGAGATGAGTTATTTCATTCTAATGGGGAAAGAGGGGACTTCATTAGCTAGGCCTTGACTGATGTGCTCATCAAACAGAGCGGCTGATGCATGATAAAAAGGAAAAGCAGTGATGGAGGAATATGGAAGAGGTGGGAGTGAAACGGAATGAGAGAAGGAGAGAGAGAGAGATGAAGGGAAAGATAGATGAAAAGGTGGTAGGGCAGTGAAAAACAGGCAGAATGACAGAGTAGGAAAGAAACAGAGAAGGAGTGACATTAAACGTGGCGGGTTGAAAAGAAGGACCTGGTTCAGAGCGAGCTCTCGTGTCAGAAGGCATCGTCAGAAGCTGCAGGGACACCAGTCAGTTTAGAGGAACTATGTATGATCTGAGCTCAGTCTGAGGACTTTCCTGTCAACGACTTAACTTTCATGTGTGGCTCCGGGGTCCTGAAGGACTGACAGAACCGCGATGATTCAGCTGCACCTCGTAGGACGAAGTCCCGCCTGGATAGTCCAGAGGACTGAGAATTAAACCAAGTCCAACCAACATTTGGCTGCTTTACACTTCACTCCACCCACCTGAACGATGTCAGAGGCGAGAATGAGGGCGAAGTCCCTGAACGACCATGGACCAGCAGGAAGGAACGAGTTTATCCAGCTCATTGATTGGCCAGGACCAAACTGGCTCATTCTCTGCAAAGCAGACCATCTTATACCAGCTGACTGAGGAAACTGGGACACTGAAATTAATATCTTCTGTTTGTCATCGCGCAGATTGTTTACCACAAACTGAACTTTTCTTTTTTTAGGGACTGAACAGAGGCACAGTGGTTAGCACTGTGGCCTCACAGCAAGAAGGTCACTGGTTCAGTCCTTGGCTGGGGAGGGGTTTGGTCAGTGGCCTTTCTGTGTGGGGTTTGCATGTTCTCCCTGTGTTTGCGTGGGTTCTCTCCGGGAACTCTGGCTTCCTCCCACCATCGAAAGACATTTATGTTAGGTTGATTGGTTACTCTATATTGCCCATTGGTGTGAGTGTGAGTGTTTGTTTGTCTCTGTGTGGCCCTGCGATGGACTGGCGAGCTGTCCAGGGTGTACCCTGCCTTTCTCCCAAAGCCAGCTGGGATAGGCTCCAGCTTCCCTACAACCCTGAATTGGATAAAGCGGTTTAGAAAATAAATGAACTTTTTTTTGTTCTTCAGTAAAAAGAGTTTTCTAGTAAATATATTTCTCGTCATAAGTCAAACATCATCGTTTCTTATTGTTTTGTATGAAAAGGGATGGATAACTGAGTGATTAAGAAACCAACTTTTTCTTTTTTTTCTTTTTTTTTTTTTTAAGTTAGGTCATTTCTGCCTTTCAGTATCTAAAAACATCTCAATTTTTCCACACATAGTGAAACTGTGCCAAACTGTGCTGAACTGTGCCAAACTGTGCTGAACTGTGCCAAACTGAAAACCATCAGGTCACCTCTTTACTAAAATCCTTGTAACTTTGTTGTGCGTTGCTTCAGCTCCATGAAACGTTACACAGATACTGTCTTTATGTTGAGGCATGGTTTTCTGGGTAGTTTTGTCGAAAGTAGCTATTTTTAAAGCTTTTATTTATCATGAAATGCAAAAAATATTCAGTCGAGGAAAGGGTATGAACATTTTGTCATGTTCCATCTGCAGATACTTAAAATGGTAACAGTGATGATTTCACTTCAAACAAAACATCAGAAGTATTAGCTTTAATTCAATACCAAGATGGTTTTAGAAGGTATAATCACAGAGAAATCCTATTTGTGTTTGTCATTTACAAGCCAAAACCTTAAAAACAGGGTACAAGAGGTTTTAAATCATTAGTGCTGAAAAAACACTGACTGACTTTGCTGATCAGTTCAGACTTTGTGTCAGATTTTGCCCTAAAGTGGTTAAAAGTTCACTCAGCTTAACACTTAATGCTTTTCCATAATAGAGAATGGGACCATACCACTGGCTCTGTGGCAGATTTTGATTGGGATTTGAGTTATTACAGCCAATAAACTGTTAATAACTTTATATAAAAAACTAACTGTTCCCTTAAGATTTGGGGCCATTTTTCACCCTTTAGCAAATTTGTACCCCCACTTGGCCACACCACTGTTGGAGAGATCGTCCCAGTTTGGCTGAAACACACAGTGTGAGTGCTTGGAGTCTGGTAAAAGCAGCCAGCTCAGAGCAGAAGATCATCTACTTTGTTTTCTGTTTGGGAGTTTAACTACAGATTCGACTCTGCTGCTCCTCTCTGATGGACCTGACAGCTACCTCTGAGCTTTATCTGCAAGATAAACATTAATAATCAATAATGACTGAGAACAATAATCTTGGCTGGAAAGGTGAACAAGACACGTGGACTTTCAGGAGAGAAGGAACAAATTGAATCCATTTTCTCTCCTGGAGGAATGCAGACACCTGGATGCTCAGTTGGACAGTGAATGCAGCTGGAAACAGATCAATCAGACTGAACAGACTCAAGTGAGAAGAGAACAGTTCCAACGAGACGCTGCATTTTCACCGTGGAACATCTGCATGGGCGGGAAACAACAACGTGTCTGGTGACAATATGTTTTTATAAAATCAGTATTTTTGTTGTAAATAATGAACCTGTGAGGAGAAATTCTTTCCTATCCATCCTCTGCCCCATGTGGTGCCTCCTCCTTTAGGCAATCCATGATCCAAACTGCAGGTTTTCAGATGATTAACCTCCGTAAATAAAATCAGGATTATTACAATCCCAAAGTTTGAGAGGAATCAAGGAGAATAACTCCCCTAACTGCAGCACCAAGGTTCTGGGTTTGGTCGGGTTTGGCTGGGTTTAGCCTGGTTTGGCCTGGTTTGGCTGGGTTTAGCTAGGTTTGGGCTGGTTTGACTGGGTTTAGCCTGGTTTGGCCAGGTTTGGCCTGGTTTGGCCTGGTTTGGCCAGGTTTGGCCTGGTTTGGCTGGGCTTCTTATATCCGTAAGATGCATCAAACACTGAAAGAAATAGCATCTCTCCTTAACACTGTTTTCAGACAGAGGTTCTAACCGGACCATGGCCTGCGGAGCGTTTCCCTCCTGCAGCAGATCAGCTAACAGCAGATAAGACTCCTGTTTTATCGTAGATCCAAACCTCCGCTTCAAATGAAGCCGGTGGCCATAAACAACATGCAAATCAGATGTGAGCCGGTGCCAGCCAGTCGGAGCATATTCATAAGGTCTCCTTCAAGGCGACTTGCATTATGAATATGAGCTCAGATCATGCTGCCCCCCCCCCCCCCCCCCCCCCCCCCACTCACCGCCGTCCATTTCAGTGAACAGTCACTTTCCCACCATGATTCATCATCATGTTTCCTTTAGACATTGCTGCTGCTTGGAATGTGTGAGTTCCTTTACGACGGCAGAGTTATGTTTTGTGTGAACAGTCAGAGCCAAAAAGTCCTACAAGTTTCACTGTGAGTTGATTAAAAAGTAGAATCTGTGTTTCTACCCTTTAAATCACAGGTGTCAGACTCCGGGCCAGTATCCTGCTGGTTCACGTTGTCTCCATGCTCCAACACACCTGAATTACATGAATGAACAGGTTGACAAGAAACTGTTGGATCCATTTGGTTTGAATCATGTTTGTTGGAGCAAGGAAACAATAAAAACCTGCCGGATACCTGCTGTCCTCCAGGACTGGAGTTTGACACTCTGGCAATGATCAGAATTGCAGATCAGCAATTGCTCTAAACTGGTTTGCAATTCAGACCACAATGAAGAGGCTCCAAACAAGCATTTAGTGAACAATACCAGAATATAAACAATAAGAACTGGACCATTTAAAGCCCGGTCTCGCTGTAAACAATGAGAACTGGACCAAATAAAACCCGGTCTCGCTGTAAACAATCAGAACTGGACCAAATAAAACCCGGTCTCGCTGTAAACAATGAGAACTGGACCAAATAAAACCCGGTCTCGCTGTAAACAATAAGAACTGGACCAAATAAAACCCGGTCTCGCTGTAAACAATGAGAACTGGACCAAATAAAACCCGGTCTCGCTGTAAACAATGAGACCTGGACCAAATAAAACCCGGTCTCGCTGTAAACAATAGGAACTGGACCAAATAAAACCCGGTCTCGCTGTAAACAATAAGAACTGGACCAAATAAAACCCGGTCTCGCTGTAAACAATGAGAACTGGACCAAATAAAACCCGGTCTCGCTGTAAACAATAAGAACTGGACCAAATAAAACCCGGTCTCGCTGTAAACAATGAGAACTGGACCAAATAAAACCCGGTCTCGCTGTAAACAATGAGAACTGGACCAAATAAAACCCGGTCTCGCTGTAAACAATGAGAACTGGACCAAATAAAACCCGGTCTCGCTGTAAACAATAAGAACTGGACCAAATAAAACCCGGTCTCGCTGTAAACAATAAGAACTGGACCAAATGAAACCCGGTCTCGCTGTAAACAATAAGAACTGGACCATTTAAAGCCCGGTCCATCAAATGTTTCTGAAAAAGAACTTTTTTACTTTGCCTTTTAATAAAATTTAATGAAACATTTGACAAATGTTTTTGGCATGTTTATGAACATTTTCACACAGATTTACAGATTTATTTAGATAAAAGTCTTTTCAGCCGCGGAACGACTGTAGACTGACAGAAACGTAGATGTTCTCAGGCATCAACTTCTTTTCTAGCCTTGTTGGGTTTTCACTGCAGCAGCAGCCTTTTGTTCTGTACACACACTGTACACACACTGTACACACACTGTACACACTGTCACACACTGTCACACACTGTACATACACTGTACACACACTGTACACACTGTCACACACTGTACACACACTGTACACACACTGTACACATTGTACACACACTGTACACACACTGTACATACACTGTCACACACAGTCACACACTGTACATACACTGTACACACACTGTACACACTGTCACACACTGTACACACACTGTACACACACTGTACACACACTGTACACACTGTCACACACTGTCACACACTGTACATACACTGTACACACACTGTACACACACTGTACACACACTGTACACATTGTACACACACTGTACACACTGTCACACACTATTACACACTGTACACACTGTACAAACTGTACACACACTGTACACACTGTACACACTGTACACACTGTACACACATTGTACACACACTGTACACACTGTACACACTGTACACACACTGTACACACACTGTACACACTGTACACACTGTACACACACTGTACACACTGTACACACTGTACACACTGTACACACACTGTACACACACTGTACACACTGTCACACACTGTACACACACTGTACACATTGTACACACACTGTACACACACTGTACACACTGTCACACACTATTACACACTGTACACACTGTACACACTGTACACACACTGTACACACTGTACACACTGTACACACTGTCACACACTGTACACACACTGTACACACTGTACACACTGTCACACACTGTACACACTGTCACACACTGTACACACACTGTACACACACTGTCACACACTGTACACATTGTACACACACTGTACACACACTGTACACACTGTACACACTGTCACACACTGTACACACTGTCACACACTGTACACACACTGTACACAAACTGTACACACACTGTACACACTGTACACACACTGTACACACACTGTACACACTGTCACACACTGTACACGCACTGTACACGCACTGTACACACTGTCACACACTGTACACACACTGTACACACACTGTACACGCACTGTACACACTGTACACACACTGTACACACTGTCACACACTGTACACACTGTACACACTGTCACACACTGTACACACTGTCACACACTGTAAACACACTGTACACACACTGTACACGCACTGTACACACTGTACACACACTGTACACACACTGTACACACACTGTACACACTGTACACACTGTCACACACTGTCACACACTGTACACACACTGTACACACTGTCACACACTGTACACACACTGTACACACACTGTACACACTGTCACACACTGTACACACACTGTACACACTGTACACACACTGTACACACTGTCACATACTGTACACACACTGTACACACACTGTACACACACTGTACACGCACTGTACACACTGTACACACACTGTACACACACAGTACACACTGTCACACACTGTCACACACTGTACACACACTGTACACACTGTACACACTGTCACACACTGTACACACACTGTACACACTGTCACACACTGTACACACTGTCACACACTGTACACACACTGTACACACACTGTACACACTGTCACACACTGTACACACACTGTACACACACTGTACACACTGTCACACACTGTACACACACTGTACACACTGTACACACACTGTACACACTGTCACATACTGTACACACACTGTACACACACTGTACACACACTGTACACGCACTGTACACACTGTACACACACTGTACACACTGTCACACACTGTCACACACTGTACACACACTGTACACACTGTACACACTGTCACACACTGTACACACACTGTACACACTGTCACACACTGTACACACTGTCACACACTGTACACACACTGTCACACACTGTACACACACTGTACACACTGTCACACACTGTACACACACTGTACACACTGTCACACACTGTACACACTGTACACACTGTACACACACTGTACACACACCGTCACACACTGTACACACACTGTACACACTGTCACACACTGTACACACACTGTACACACACTGTACACACACTGTCACACACTTTACACACTGTCACACACCGTACACACACTGTACACACACTGTCACACACTGTCACACACTGTACACACTGTCACACACTGTACACACACTGTACACACACTGTGCACACACTGTACACACTGTCACACACTGTACACACACTGTACACACACTGTCACACACTGTACACACTGTCACACACTGTACACACACTGTACACACACTGTGCACACACTGTACACACTGTCACACACTGTACACACACTGTCACACACTGTAGACACACTGTACACACACTGTCACACACTGTACACACACTGTACACACTGTCACACACTGTACACACACTGTCACACACTGTACACACACTGTACACACTGTACACACTGTCACTCACTGTACACACACTGTCACACACTGCCACACACTGTCACACACTGTACACACACTGTACACACACTGTACACACTGTCACACACTGTACACACACTGTACACACTGTCACACACTATTACACACTGTACACACTGTACAAACTGTACACACACTGTACACACTGTACACACTGTACACACTGTACACACATTGTACACACACTGTACACACTGTACACACTGTACACACACTGTACACACACTGTACACACTGTACACACTGTACACACACTGTACACACACTGTACACACTGTACACACTGTACACACACTGTACACACTGTACACACTGTACACACTGTACACACACTGTACACACACTGTACACACTGTCACACACTGTACACACACTGTACACATTGTACACACACTGTACACACACTGTACACACTGTCACACACTATTACACACTGTACACACTGTACACACTGTACACACACTGTACAAACTGTACACACTGTCACACACTGTACACACACTGTACACACTGTACACACTGTCACACACTGTACACACTGT
This sequence comes from Telmatherina bonti, assembly GCF_933228915.1. NCBI lineage: Eukaryota > Metazoa > Chordata > Actinopteri > Atheriniformes > Telmatherinidae > Telmatherina > Telmatherina bonti. The sequence goes on from NC_136610.1 coordinate 5,380,928, forward strand.
CACACACTGTACACACACTGTACACACACTGTCACACACTGTACACATTGTACACACACTGTACACACACTGTACACACTGTACACACTGTCACACACTGTACACACTGTCACACACTGTACACACACTGTACACACTGTACACACACTGTACACACACTGTACACACTGTACACACACTGTACACACTGTCACACACTGTACACACACTGTACACGCACTGTACACGCACTGTACACACTGTCACACACTGTACACACACTGTACACACACTGTACACGCACTGTACACACTGTACACACACTGTACACACTGTCACACACTGTACACACTGTCACACACTGTACACACTGTCACACACTGTAAACACACTGTACACACACTGTACACGCACTGTACACACTGTACACACACTGTACACACACTGTACACACTGTACACACTGTCACACACTGTCACACACTGTACACACACTGTACACACTGTCACACACTGTACACACACTGTACACACACTGTACACACTGTCACACACTGTACACACACTGTACACACTGTACACACACTGTACACACTGTCACATACTGTACACACACTGTACACACACCGTACACACACTGTACACGCACTGTACACACTGTACACACACTGTACACACACTGTACACACTGTCACACACTGTCACACACTGTACACACACTGTACACACTGTACACACTGTCACACACTGTACACACACTGTACACACTGTCACACACTGTACACACTGTCACACACTGTACACACACTGTACACACACTGTCACACACTGTACACACACTGTACACACACTGTACACACTGTCACACACTGTACACACACTGTACACACTGTACACACACTGTACACACTGTCACATACTGTACACACACTGTACACACACTGTACACACACTGTACACGCACTGTACACACTGTACACACACTGTACACACACTGTACACACTGTCACACACTGTCACACACTGTACACACACTGTACACACTGTACACACTGTCACACACTGTACACACACTGTACACACTGTCACACACTGTACACACTGTCACACACTGTACACACACTGTCACACACTGTACACACACTGTACACACTGTCACACACTGTACACACACTGTACACACTGTCACACACTGTACACACTGTACACACTGTACACACACTGTACACACACTGTCACACACTGTACACACTGTCACACACTGTACACACACTGTACACACACTGTACACACACTGTCACACACTTTACTCACTGTCACACACCGTACACACACTGTACACACACTGTCACACACTGTCACACACTGTACACACTGTCACACACTGTACACACACTGTACACACACTGTGCACACACTGTACACACTGTCACACACTGTACACACACTGTACACACACTGTCACACACTGTACACACTGTCACACACTGTACACACACTGTCACACACTGTACACACACTGTACACACACTGTACACACACTGTCACACACTTTACTCACTGTCACACACCGTACACACACTGTACACACACTGTCACACACTGTCACACACTGTACACACTGTCACACACTGTACACACACTGTACACACACTGTGCACACACTGTACACACTGTCACACACTGTACACACACTGTACACACACTGTCACACACTGTACACACTGTCACACACTGTACACACACTGTACACACACTGTGCACACACTGTACACACTGTCACACACTGTACACACACTGTCACACACTGTAGACACACTGTACACACACTGTCACACACTGTACACACACTGTACACACTGTCACACACTGTACACACACTGTCACACACTGTACACACACTGTACACACTGTACACACTGTCACTCACTGTACACACACTGTCACACACTGCCACACACTGTCACACACTGTACACACACTGTACACACACTGTACACACTGTCACACACTGTACACACACTGTACACACTGTCACACACTGTACACACTGTACACACTGTACACACACTGTACACACACTGTCACACACTGTACACACTGTCACACACTGTACACACACTGTACACACACTGTACACACACTGTCACACACTTTACTCACTGTCACACACCGTACACACACTGTACACACACTGTCACACACTGTCACACACTGTACACACTGTCACACACTGTACACACACTGTACACACACTGTGCACACACTGTACACACTGTCACACACTGTACACACACTGTACACACACTGTCACACACTGTACACACTGTCACACACTGTACACACACTGTACACACACTGTGCACACACTGTACACACTGTCACACACTGTACACACACTGTCACACACTGTAGACACACTGTACACACACTGTCACACACTGTACACACACTGTACACACTGTCACACACTGTACACACACTGTCACACACTGTACACACACTGTACACACTGTACACACTGTCACTCACTGTACACACACTGTCACACACTGCCACACACTGTCACACACTGTACACACACTGTACACACACTGTACACACTGTCACACACTGTACACACACTGTCACACACTGTAGACACACTGTACACACACTGTCACACACTGTACACACACTGTACACACTGTCACACACTGTACACACACTGTACACACACTGTCACACACTGTCACACACTGTACACACACACTGTACACACTGTCACACACTGTACACACTGTCACACACTGTCACACACTGTACACACACACTGTACACACTGTCACACACTGTCACACACTGTACACACTGTACACACACTGTACACACACACTGTACACACACTGTACACACTGTCACACACTGTACACACACACTGTACACACTGTCACACACTGTCACACACTGTACACACTGTACACACACTGTACACACACACTGTACACACACTGTACACACTGTCACACACTGTACACACACTGTCACACACTGTACACACACTGTACACACACTGTACACACTGTCACACACTGTCACACACTGTACACACTGTACACACACTGTACACACACACTGTACACACACTGTACACACTGTCACACACTGTACACACACTGCCACACACTGTCACACACTGTACACACACTGTCACACACTGTACACACACTGTACACACTGTCACACACTGTACACACACTCAGAGTGCTGAGTGTGTGTACAGTGTGAACTGGTGGGTTCAGATGACTGGGGTGGGGGGCTGTAGATGTGTGGGGGTGGGGGGCTGTAGATGAGTGGGGGTGGGGGGCTGTAGATGACTGGGAGTGGGGGGCTGTCGATGACTGGCGGTGGGGGGCTGTAGATGACTGGGGGTGGGGGGCTGTAGATGACTGGGGGTGGGGTACTATAGATGACTGGGAGTGGGGGGGCTGTAGATGACTGGGGGTGGGGTACTATAGATGACTGGGAGTGGGGGGCTGTAGATGACTGGGGGTGGGGGGGCTGTAGATGACTGGGGGTGGGGTACTATAGATGACTGGGGGTGGGGGGGCTGTAGATGACTGGGGGTGGGGTACTATAGATGACTGGGAGTGGGGGGCTGTAGATGACTGGGGGTGGGGGGGCTGTAGATGACTGGGAGTGGGGGGCTGTAGATGACTGGCGGTGGGGGACTGTAGATGACTGGGAGTGGGGGGCTGTAGATGACTGGGAGTGGGGGGCTATAGATGACTGGCGGTGGGGGACTGTAGATGACTGGGGGTGGGGGGGCTGTAGATGACTGGGAGTGGGGGACTGTAGATGACTGGGAGTGGGGGGCTGTAGATGACTGGGAGTGGGGGGCTGTAGATGACTGGGGGTGGGGGGCTGTAGATGACTGGGAGTGGGGGGCTGTAGAGAACTGGGGGTGGGGGGCTGTAGATGACTGGGGGTGGGGGGCTGTAGATGACTGGTAGTGGGGGGCTGTAGAGACATTTGGAATTTCTTCGTACCAGATCACTGGGACAGTCTCTGGCTGGATAAATCTTCTCTAAAGTGGCTTCAGAATATTGAAAATTCTGCATCGTGTTTGCTGTTCGGGGACAAAGCGCGACATTAAGGACACGATGGGGCAGCAGAGCTTTAACGTACTGGCCATGACGTGAAAATGAACTCATGGATTAGTGGAAGATGTCAGAAGGGTTTGTTCGTATACAAGACCAACGTGTGTCCTTTCTGTTTAGGAAAACAACTGGTGGCTCACTCTGTTTTTTAATGCTACACATGAAAACGTTCTGTTCTTGACTTGCGTTGATATAAATTTGCATTGTGAGGGTTGTGTGAGGTTGTGATGTGTGTGTGCTACAGTGTGGTCCCCAACAACGATATTCATGCCGGACGCCACTGGATATGAGTACAGACTGTTCTCGGTGCAAATAAAACACTTCCTCTAAATAAAAAGACACATTGTTCACTTTAACAGTCTTCTGAAATCACTTTAGTAAAAACTCAATGGTAGAACTGCTTCCACTTTGTTCTTATTAAACTATAAATGTTTAATGAAAGTAACAATGAAAGCGTCTCTTCAGCTTGGCAGGAGTAGTAGGATGAAGTAGGATCGGTTTCTAACACTCGCCTTGATGAACTCGCGTCGTTCAGAGGTGGTAACACCTCATAGATTATACGCCTGGAGACTCCAGAACTGCTGCATCCAAAGTCCGATTCTCCAGCTTCATTCTCCCCACAGAGAAAAAAAATACTTGTTTCATTTTTCAAAGAACCTTTAAAGACCTGCTTGTTCTCATGGTTCCTTCCTCCACGGAGGTCTCGTTTCTGCTACAGTTTGTCTGTTTGTTAGCAACTTACCACAAAAACTATGTTCTGTTTCCAGGAGAAGTTCCCAACAGGTTTTCCAAGATACCAAAGATAGATTTGGATTCCGGTGAGATTCTGGACACTACCATCCAGAACCGGAAGAACTTTTCAGAACAAGCATGCAACAAACACCACAATGAGGCCAAGACAGTGGATTTGTTACCACTGGATCTGGAATCGGATGGTGGATCCATATTAGCTGGATGTTGGACCATTCAATAAGGAGAAACTCATTTTTATGGAAATAATCCCTGGAAGCCGTTCTAAGCCAAGCTTCGGATGGAAATAAACTCTGTTGGAGGGAATTGTGCTGAAATGTCGTCTGGTTGGTGTTGCTGCACATGATTTCACAGTGAGATCACTGTTTTGGAGTTTCCATCACCAAACGACCACAGAAACTTGCCCCCGTCCTCGCCTGATGAGTGAAGCAGTGTTATCCTGCTACACATCCTTTTGTGCAGATTAGCAGATTAGCTTAGCTTCATCACAGAGTGTCTGCCAGCAACACCAAGCAGCCTCTTTACTCCGTTCTCATGGCCGGTTTGTTCCTTTTTTACTCGCACAGGGTTAGAACACCCGTTATTGCCTTTTATATTGACCTCAGGTCCGTTTGACTGCATGTCTGCAGCAGAACTTTGCAACGTTCCAACTGATCTACAGCAGGACACGACGAGCCGAGCTGTCTGAGGCATAAATGATGTCAGCAGATCAAAGAATGAACTCAGCTGATCAGAGCGAGCTGAGAACCAGTCCATCTTAAGGTAGAGGCGTTTCTGGCCTTGTGGGGGCCCAGACTGCAGAACTACTATGGTCCATGAACATGCACAGTCTTGTGCACCTGATGGACTGAACAGGCTGCAGTCATGACGACGTCTTCGATCAAACGTCTTCCGTTCAGTAACTGCAGCACAATGATGGATAAAAAACAACAAAAACAACAACATGAGACACAGTCAGAGGTAACGGGGCGACTGGGTCAGAGAGAACTGGTCTACTGGTCTGCAGTCTGCAGGTGGAGGCGTTGCTGCTGCTTACTGGTCCGGAGCTGGGGAGTCTGCCTCACATTTTCCTGTGAGAAGGTCCTGAACTCAGCGCCGTCTCCTGCTTTCCTGGTCAGGACGTTTGGAGAGGCCGTCTGCACTGATGCCTGGAAACCCGCTGGAACTCAGGTTACCGAGCAAAACGGATGTTCCTGAATGCAGCGTCACCAATCTGAAACATTCTGATCTGGTTTAGATTTGGTGTAATGTTCATTTTCCCTTCAAGAATGTGTTCGACACGCTCACCTTCAATCTAACTTTATTTATAAACCATGTTTTATTCAGAAACAGCTCCAAGTGTTTCACATGAAAAAACTCAAACACACACACACACACACACACACACACACACACACACAAACAGTCATCATCAAAGTTCTCCGTTAACGTGGACAAACCTGACGTGTTCCCAGCATGACGAGTCTGAATGTGCTGAATGAGAATCAGAGAGAAGAAACTGAACCCAGTAGAAAACGGTCCGAGTCCTGATGGCCTGCAACGGCTGCAGAGGTCTGGGAGTTCCAGAAACACCTGATGGCAGTGAACGCCTCAGCATGAAATCAGCTGCTTCATTCTTTGTTTTTCTAAATATTCCTGATAAAACCGCAGATAAAAAAAGTCGTGTTTTTCTTTTTAGTTTTTATTCATCGTAACTTTTCTCTGTTTATTTCAGCGAAAACTGCTTCTTCCTCTGATGGGGGGTAAAAGAAATCTGAAATATGTTAGGATTTAAGTATTTTTTACACTTTAAAGGCCAGTTTCATTACATGATGTCACTCATGACAGAAAAAAAAACACACTATGTGTGTTTTCATAAAATAATATTTTTGCGTTTCTGGGACTGATTCATTTTTAAACAAGTCTTTAATGCAGTAAAACTCTCACTAAAAGTCCACATCAGACCGAAATGTGTGAAAGTCCCATATTCTTCCTGGCTCCACCTGCCGTCTCTTGGTTTGTCCTCTCTCTCCAGCTACAGCTGCACCAGATGGACACACACCTGCCCTCCATCACCATCCCTTCAAACCAGTTCAGCCCTCCAGTCACCAGTCTGCCGTCCAACTCCAGAGCCGGATTCCTCCTGACATTCTGGCTGATAAAAACCTTCCACCTTCTGCCATGTGAATCCACCTGCAGACTCCTGGCAGTTGTGTGTCTTTTTGGGGACATTGGTAGGAAACATTTAAAGTGTAAAAACAGCATAAAAATGTACATTTAATGTTTTTTAATCAGATCTGAAACATCTGAGCAGAAATCTGTGATGGTTTTAAAGCTGTTTTAGGTTCTCTGTCCTCCTGAACGTGGACTGAATCTGTCCTGTTGTCCAGCCTTGGTACCATACGGACAACACTGTCCCCTTCTAAAGAAAATAAAGTTTATTGCTTAAAACAGTGTCAAGCACCTGAATCCTGCCAGAGACAATCTGCAAACGTAGAAAACGGCGGCATCGAGCACGTCACGCTGCTCCCAACAACCAGCTCCCAGTCTGTCTGAAGTCACCAGTCTGATATCCGGCCAATCATGGACAGGTGATGGCCCAACCAATCCCCGCGGAGAACAGGACCACTGACCAATCACCTGGCTGTCAGAAAACACGCTGGTTTCCATCCTCACCGGCCGGACTGGGCTGCAGGTCCTGCTGGAAGCAGCGGAACTTCCCAGCTCCTCACATGGAGCCGCTTCATACCAGGAAGACTGTTTCACGACAAGTTCTGCACTTCCCAAGACCTTTTCTGTCTTTTTTAGAGGCTTTTAATCAGTTCTGCGACTTTAAAATCCAAAAGAGTCTCTAAACCACTGAGGTGTGTGTGTGTGTGTGTGTGTGTGTGTGTGTGTGTGTGTGTCGCTGAGTTTGCTGCTTTTAACTCGGTAGATTTACACCCCAACCCAAGAAACACTTATTGATGTGACTGCAGTCGACTCTTATTGTGAAGGACAACACATCAGCCGTACATCCTCACGCCTCCTCAGGTTGTGTGTGCCGTACCAGATTTACTCCTCCAGTGTGTGAGAATTACGGTAAACATGCAGTAAAAGTGCACGGTGCGGTGCCATCTCTCACCAAGCTGCTCAGACTTTCTCCATACTTTTCTCAGGACTTTCCGTCTGTCTGTCCGTTTGCTTTTATTTGCCAGAGTGCAGCAGTAAACCACGCTGATCAATAAGAATGAGCCATAAATCTAAATGGAAATGCAGCCGTTGCCTTTTAGTCTGTAAATGGATGTATTTTCCCAGGTCTCTAAAAGCAGTCAGGTGAATTATAGGATCCTCTGGACCGCGTTGCTCTGGAGGACCTGCCGTGCAGAAGAATAGGCGCATAAAGTGCTGCAGCCACTCTGCATATTGTCCTGCATCGCTGCTGCCAATAAGAGGACGTTTTCATCAAGAGGCAGATATGACAGCTGGACAGCAAACATTTGGCATTATTAACGAAGGCAGGGCCTCCCCAGGCAGTCGTACTTGTGCTCTGTCCAGTCTGGATCCTGGATCCTGGATCTTGGAGCCTGGAGCCTGGAGCCTGGAGCCTGGAGCTGCCACTGGGCACCCGGACAGGTTGCCAGTCCATCACAGCCAGGGCCAGTACAGAGACAAATGGGACAAATTACCCCCCCACCCGGGTGTATTTAGGACTGAACATGCATGTTCTTGGCCTGCAGGATGAAGCCAGAGAGACACGGACAGATGTTGTCAGCCATGCTGGATGCTGCGAGGTGCTAACACCACGGCGCTCTGCAGTCACATGATCAGGGCTTTATGTTCCCTGTTCAGCTGGACCAGGAGTCTGCAGGCTCACAGTCCAAAGAGCTTTTCTTTCCGGCACGCCATCGAAGTAAAACTTGTTTAAAGCCATAAATGACCTATTGAACAACAATAATGAGTAATGTTTCAGGAATAGCTATAAATCAATATTTTATTTCCATTTTATGTTTTAAAATAATAATAAAATATTTTTTTTTTTAAAATTGCAATAACAGGATAAATACATGCTCTTCTTTGGGATGTCTGCTATTTTTGAAAAATAATTTTATTAATGGAGAAAAAGCCCACAGTTTCCAACATAATGGCAAAGTTACTTGTTTATCATTATTCTGTAGAAATTCAGCAATTATTCCATAAAAATAAACAGCTAAAAACCTGCATTTATCATTTTATTTTCATTTATAAACATACTTTAGTATTTTTTTAGTCAATGTTATTAAGAGTCATTGTGGAAAATCCAAAGAGCCTCCAGTGGATCTGGAGCGGCAGGTTGCAGACACCTGATCCACTAAACACCAGGAGGAGCTGCACCTCCTGGAGGAGCTGGAGCTTGATGCTGCAGGTCTGAAAGCTTCAAAACACAAACTCATGCAAGATTTCAACAGTTTGTTGTACAAGCGGCGTTTCCACTGCAGGTTTCCACTAAAAAAGCGAAAGCTTTGCGATTTGCAGGCTGTAACTCCAGTAGAATGTGGTCCAGCGAGACTCCAGTTGGAGCAGGATGGAGATATGAAACATCTTGCAGCAGCGTGTTCTGCTGTTGCTGCCGTCCTCATCTCATCATTCAGATGCAAAGTCTGTAAAAATGGGACACCAATAAGGGATTTCTGGGAGGAGACCGTCAGCGAGGAACTGATGGAGGGATTATGGATTCAGAACATCAGAAAGACGTCTGATGAGCTGTGTGATGAACCTCTTGTGGCTCCAGACGGTTCAGGTCCTCAGGAGGTAGTTCCTACCTGGAAGCGGGCGGTTCTTTACAAACTGGAAACTTGCTCTGTGTTTTTATTTATTTATTGATGTTTTACATTTTCCATTTCCAGTTTGTTATTATTGCAGCATTTAGGAGTTGCATGATTCTGTTTTACATGTATTTACATCACACTGCAGCAAGGACAAGAAAAGTCTTACAGTAAAACCATCTGCCTTTCAGCTCATCAATCCAAACCACACACGCTATCTGAACACAGAACTGCAGATGTAGAACATGTCAGACTTACAGGACCAGCATCCAACTGGACTCCAGCAGTCCACCAGCACCTTCCCATCATGTCCTCTACTGGTTCATTCCCTGCTTGTGTTTGTCTCACATGTACGTCGCTTTGGTAAAAGCCTCTCTAATGACTGTAGAATAGAATAGAATAGAATAGAATAGAATAGAATAGAATAGAATAGAATAGAATAGAATAGAATAGAATAGAACAGAGGGTTAAACCAATGTTCAGGTCAGCTTTTTCCGCCCCACAGTGAAGACATATGAAATGAAAAGTAACTCATATGATCTCCATCCTGTTCTGGTCCTACATCCAGCTAATATAGATCCACCATCAGGTTCCAGATCCATAGATAATGAATCCACGGTGTCTCGGCTACATGGTGGTGTTTGTTGCATGTTTGTTCTCTTGCAGTGATGAAATAATGTTCCTGTTCTGGATGGTAGAATCCAGAATGCTGCCAGGATCCTCGTCTATCTCTGATATCTTGGAAAACCTGATGGGAACTTCTCCTGGATTTTCTCACCATTTATTGTGGAGTTTTATGGAGATTTACTGAAAATGGTTCTGTCTCACACTGAGGAAGAATCCTTCACAACATCCCTGCACCCAGACACTGATCCGGATCATTCCCAACATTTTAAAGGAGTCTCAGTCAGACAAAGACCCGTTCTCAGAAACTCATCATGAAGATCCCTCCAGGAGTTTTAGCGTAACGCTGCAGACAGACAGACAGACAAACCATCAGACAGACAGCTGTGGCTCAAACATGGCCTCCATCACCTCCTTGGCAGAGTTAAAAGAAAAAACTGGGAGTGTATACAGAAACCCTGGATTCTGTGTTGGGAGGGTGTGTGTGTGTGTGTGTGTGTGTGTGAGGGGGTGTATTCTGCTGCAGCTTCCCAGATGGCCGAGCATCAAGCATCCAACATGGCTGCTTATCTTGGAGAAGCGTCAACCGAACGGGAAACGAAACTCCAGAAGCCACCAGAGTCCGAGGGGCAGGAAGCTCAACTGCAAAATATGTGTGTGTGTGTGTGTGTGTGTGTGTGTGTGTGTGTGTGTGTGTGTGTTTGGAGACAGTCTCATGACTCCATATTCTCCTGAAAACGTCCAGATGAAATCTTTTAGTGAATCACTGTCAGGGATTCATAACCGTTCTCACAAGATGTTTATATCCTGGTCCAGTCATGTGACCCCCCCCCCACCCCCCCCCCCCCCTTCCCCCTCGTCTAATCTTATTGCATGAGCTCGGTAATGAATGTGACCTTTACTGTCTGCAGCAACTGGAAATGCAGAAGCCCAGTGGTGAAGCTGTGATTCCCACTTCATTGGAGCTGCTGTCATGTAATTACAGGGAAATTGGATTATTAATTTAATAACCTTATTACTGCTGGAGGAAGTGTTTCTCTTTCTTAAGGGAAAGGGGGGGGGGGGGGTCCTGGTTTGAGCCTGCTGGAAGATGAGATGGACTCCAGCCCTCCTGCATGTTGGATAAAGAACGTTTAGAGAATGGAAGGATGAGATATGCAGTCACGATAAGATTAAAATGGAAGTTTTAACATCAACAGATCATATTTCCATCAGCTGTCCATAAAAAAAAACCTGAAAGGTCGAAGCCTTTTACTGCCATCGTGGGTCCTTGTTTCTTATCCAGACATTATTTATTCCAGATGGCCCCAGATGTCAGAATACGAGGCTCAGATGAAGTAGAAGCACTCAGACCTCCGCAGAGCCACTGTCTTTTGGACGTTAGTTTTTACCATGAAGCTGTAACATCAGAACGATTCTTATCTCCTCTTGGTAAAGAATCCTGGATCCAGATCACCCTGAAAATCCAATCACTTGTCCTTCATTCCATTTCTGAGATTTCCTGAAAATGTAATCAGAATCCGTCCGTCTGTCTGTGAGCAGCAGACAGTTGTGTTGTTTCCTGACAGACAAACTGACTCTGAATGCATCACCGCCTGTCGTGGCGGGACTGCGGACTTCCTGGATGGAATCTAAATGTCTGGAAAACGTCCACAGATGATCTAAAGGTGAAACTATCTCTCACATCTTCACACCTCACGGCAGAGTTCCTGAAGCCCCGTCCACACGTAGCAAGTATCGCACAAAACGGAGGGATTTTTCTCCGATTAGACCCGTCGACCGCACCGAGACACAGATTTATGCATCTAAAACGATTCTTTTAAAAACCTCCGGCCAAAGTGAAGATGTGTGAATGTGTCTGCATGTCAGTTTTTGTGTCTGCCCGGATGGGGGGAGCTATTCAGTTCTACGTAAACCCGGCTCCGTGATAGCAGTCATAGTGCTGCAGTTCACTGGCAACCTGACTGAGTCATCTAGACTAGGGTTGTTGGGGGGGGGGGGGGGTCCTTTACCTGCTGCTACCTGGCAGGGTACACCTTAGCAGGCCTCCGGTCCATCACAGAGCCATTATGTGAGATGTGCAGAAGCATTTTTCATCTTGAACACAAACAGAACGAGCGAGTTGGAAACAGCAGACTTAACCTTCAACCCTCCTGTTAACCCTCGTTTCTCAGGAGCAGCAGTTGTTCTGGGTTCCAGATCCTGTCTAGTTACTGTATCTGATACGCCACCTGGCAAAGAGGTCCAATAAACATACTTTATATCTGATAAAGTCCTTTATTAACCATTTCAGGCAACATTTAGTTCTTTTCCTCCAACAGATCATGACTGAATGAGGATCATTTATTCTGTTTTAATAAAAATGGATGAAAAAACATTTTAATATGATGAAAAGAGCTCTGTGTAAACAACAACAGTTTTACATGATAATCATGTTTTTAGTTTAGTTTCATGCTTAGTTTTTTGCTGTTGTTGTTAAATTAGCATAAAAGCCTCTGAGTTCAGCGTCAAACTGGACGAATGATTCCTGAAGATTTCTGTCGAAAGTCAACTTCTTCTACATTCTGTTATAAAACACAGGAAACAAACATGTTGCTGTTTTCTGCACGCATCTGTCATGGTTTTAGTTCCCAGCTGTCCCTGAAGGCATCCCTCCTCAGCTCTGTCTACTGATGCCTTCCAGCTGCACCACGTTCTTTTTAACAGCAGGACTGCAGAAGTTCTCCGTCCGTCTCCAGCCTTGATCAACTGGTCACCTGTTCCCAGTGGATTCTGACCATTCCCTCCCAGTACCCAGTTCCCTGCCTGTCAGGGAACTGGGTTCAGTTCCTGGGAACAGGGAACTGGGAGCAGTTCCTGGATCCAGTTTGGATCCAGGAACTGTTTAAAGGATTCTTTAACATTGTACCTCTGGGACCTTTGGGATTTAGGAAGACCACAAATGAAGCCATAGTCACTCATTTTACAGCCAAACACTGTGGAATCTGCAGGTTGTCAGCAGATTTGTTGTATATTTAAAAGCTACAAAGTTGGATCCAGAAGAAAACCATCATTACAGGAAATGTGATTTTCATGAATAATTACAGAACTAATTATCCTCCTAATGAGAATCCAGTTCCCAGCCGGGTTTTCATGGTGAAGGCGTCAGAAAATCTGGATAAAATGAAAGTAGGATTAATATTATGCTGCACATCGCTCTAATTCCGGGTCCTACGATCCAGAATGTGAAAAATAATCATAGAAAGACAAGAAACGAAGCTATAATCACACAACAGACTCCAGTACTGTGGAATCCGAACTCTCCCAGTGGGTTTGTTATGTCTTCAGATGCTGACGACGTGTCGATAGAACAAAAGGAAACAGGATAAAAGAAGAAGGCAAATAAAGAAAGTGAAAAAAGCTCATTTGGATACAATAAAAGTTGGGCCAATATTTATCATTCATGTCACAAAATGGGGAGAACTGTGGAGTTCTGTGATCTCCGAGCTCTTTTCTACTCATCTTCAGGGAAGGATCTCTTGCATTCCACTGAGGTGCCAGCTGCCTGCTTACTGGTCTCCAGTCATCGGTGACGGAATATTCTACCTGATCCAGAGGTTTCTGGTTTCTGGGTTCCATCTTCTGAGGCGTTGCAGCGTCGGCCAATCAGAGCTTTCTCTGCGAAAAGCATCAAGTGGACAGTTTGCAGGATGAATGGACAGTTTTAATAAAACAGCTGATGGAGGGGGTGAGAAAGTATGAAAAGGTGTAAAACACACGTGCACAGTCGTGTGCACAACCTGACCTGCAGTGGACCATGTTCCTCATTTAAATATAAAATATACCGATTAATATGTTCATTGCACATAAAACAGACATCTCCCAGCACTGGAACATGACAGGAGTGTTAACACTAACAACGTTGGCCGTGCACGTTAGCAGAAGTGTGCACGGTGATGCTGTGAGGCATGCCGTCCGACTCGGAGCGTACAGGAAAAGGAGGTCCTCCAGTGTCTGCATATCTTCTCCAGATATGTCTGCAGACGTCTGCAGCATCAGAAGAAACGTTCAGAAACTAAACAAACTTTTCTGTAGATTTTTTTTATTTATATTAAACTTATTTCAGTGTTTTGTCTCTTTTCATATGAAGGCTTTGTGTTTCAGTCCTCTTTAATCTGACTCTACAGATACCTTCCAACATCCTCCTGGGTTTTATATGAGTATGATGGGATTAAATGGAAAAGTTGTGTGTGTGTGTGTGTGTGTGTGCTGCATGTTCACATGCAGCTGCAGAAACATGAAGGCAAATCAAAATCCATCTGTAGAGGCAGAATGGGATCAAGCTCTCTGACTGCTTCCTGCCTTAAGCTTGATGACAACACTAAGCACAACTTCTTTCAGCCTTATCCTCTTAGCTGCTCGCACCTCGCCTGCAAAACCTTCAATCCGAGTCGTACCTGCAGGCGAAGCGGCGACGGAAAACATGCTAATGTCAGTCAACAGCGGCTTCCTAGCAAACCTCTAAGTAGCATTTCTCTACCTGTGGCTGTCATGAGAATGAGCCTGGACTCAGATGAGCATAAGTGTGTGTGTGTGTGTGTCATTGTTGTTGCAAGTACGGTGTGTGTGTGTAACAGATCCAGTAATGAAGTGTGACGTTCTTTGAACTTATGTGCATAAATCCGTTTTTAAGCTGGAACACATTAGTCAAGTTCAGATAATGATTTTTCTTTGATTTGTCCTTCATAGTGGTGTGTGTGTGTGTGTGTGGGTGGGTGTGTGTGTGTGTGTGTGTGTGTGTGGGTGGGTGGGGGGGGGGCTGCTGTCAGAGCCTGCCAGAGTCCAACTCTTCATACTGGAGGGTTTGTCCTGGATGTCTGCCACTGAGATGGCCGCTGGTTCTTCTGGTCAGCTCTCAGGTCATCGCCGCATCTTTATCGTGGATTTTTATCCCTCAGAAACCGCGAAGCGTCGCTCACAACGCGCTCACTTCACAGGAAAACGCTGTCAGGAGCCGAGCCAGAAGGTGGGAATGCAGCTTGGTCTCCGAGGCCACGCTGACCGGTCAGGAGGCGACACAGTTGCCGTGTCCTGATGATGATGATGATGATGATGATGAGGGGTGACATGGCTGTTCTACCGGTAACGGATCATCTGCAAACGTGCAAATCCCCAGTGAAGATCTGCAGCAGTGTGGTACTGACTACGTCTGCCTTCATTTTGTGGCAGGAGCCAATAAGATTCATGTTTTTTCACAGTTAATAAACAAACATAATGGTTTTACAATATTGTGTTGGTTTCGGATCTTTGCAGACATCCGAGGAAATCCTAAGTCCAGCAGGGGATGATGGATTCTGGTTCCAAAACAACAAAAGGCAGAAAAATGTCTGAAGTTTCTTTCTGTGATCATTAAACTGATTTAACTGAGTTACATCATGACAGTTTGTCTCTCCAGCAACGTCCTTTTATGTGTGGAAATCATCAGGTCATATTTCATATCCGGCCACCTCCTCACCTGGTTCCTCCGACGTGGAACCTGTGGGATTATTTCATTCATGTGATGGAAAAGATCATTTTATCCTCCTGTTATCAATCCACTGCAAATATTGGTTAGAACAGGGCAAGGCATGTTTATTTGTATAACACATGTCATGAAGAAGACAAAGACAAGTATTTTACAGTAAAACATTAAAGCAGACATGTCCAAAGTCCGGCCCCCGGGCCAATTGCGGCCCGTGGTCAAATTTTTACCGGCCCACGGCCTCTATCATAAAATCAATAATATGCGGCCCGCCAGCACTGTTGACCACAGTATAAAATACATGTGTACAAAAAAGCTATTTTACTTTTCACCAGAAGATGGCAGTAGCCCTGTGGCCGCACCCTGGCTGCCGTGACCCTTGGCCTGGCATGATCGTTTCAGCCACGTCCATTTCTAACATGGCGACTGTAAACAAAAAACGGAAAGTTGACTGCGAGGGCCGCTGCTTCCAGGACAAGTGGAAATTGGAATATTTTTTCACTGAAATACGAAACAACTGTGTCTGCCTAATTTGCCAAGAGACTGTGGCTGTTTTCAAGGAATTCAACATCAAGAGGCACTACCAGACGAAACATGCTCGCTACGACAAGCTAACTGGGAACGAACGTGGTGAAAACGTCAAGCAACTGGAAGCTGTTTTAACGGCACAGCAGCACTTTTTCACTAGAGCCCGTGACTCAAACGAAAATGCCACAAAGGCAAGCTACGAGATGGCAACGCTGATTGCAAAGCACTGAAAAACTTTCACTGAGGGTGAATTTATTAAAGACTGTGTGATGAAAATACCGCACATTTCTGATCGCTGCAGGAAATTATGACCAGTTTCCCACAGAACAATATCAGTGCTCAAATGACAAAGTATGCAGCAGACATCTCATCTCTGGTTGAGGAATTTCAGCAGCGCTTTCGGGACTTTGCAGCTATTGAAAAGGAGATCACGCTTTTTTCCTCTCCTTTCTCCGTGGACCCTGATGACGCTCCAGACCACCTGCAGCTGGAGCTCATTGAGCTGCAGTGTGACGCTGAGCATCGCAGTCGGCACCAACAGCTCCCTCTTGTCAACTTCTACCGCCGGCTGGATGAAGGTAGGTTCCAAGCAATTCAGACATTTGCTAAGAAAATGCTGAGCTTGTTTGGCTCCACATACATGTGTGAGAAGACATTCTCCGTTATGAACATTAACAAGAGCTGCATGAGGACGAGACTGAGTGACTCTCACCTGCGTGACGTCTTACGCATCAAAACCACTGCTCTTGAGCCAGACCTGGACTACATACTGCAGTCAAGATCCCAGTATCACCCTTCACATTAGTGCAGGCAAGATATTTGTTAAGTCCTCTGAGTTGAATAAATTCTTAAATCTCAGTTAATTAATTTTTTTGTGATGGTCAAAATCACAGTTTAAATATGCTGTGATCACTGTTTTGAATTTTGTTTACAGTGAGCATATAATAGTGAATAATATGTAATGTTTCACATGAACTTAGATATCCTTGATAGTTTTCTTCATTTTTTGTGGTTTGTGATTTTGGTAAAAACTTAATGGAAAAAAAAATGTAAAAGTAAAAAAATGCCATTTGCAATAAAAAAAATCCAAAGTTCATTTGTATTTAATGTTAATGGTTCAAAGAATGTCAGGCTGAATAGTCGGCCCCCACACATTTTCACCTTACCAAATCTGGCCCTCTTTGCAAAAAGTTTGGACACCCCTGCATTGAAGCCTTACAACGAGATGCAGAGGGAATTAAAAAGAAGAAATGTTAAAAGAAAAAGAAAGTGATGAAATAAAAGAGAGGGGGAAAAAAGAAAATAAAAATGACAGTGTGAGGAATGAATTATTTTGATAAAAGGGAACAAATAAAAAAGTTGTTAACCTGATTTAAAGCCACTGAGACTTTCAGCAGACCTGCAGGTTTCTGGAGGTTTCGTCCACAACTGCGGAGAATAAAAACTGAACCCTACCTCCATGTTTGGTTTTTACTCTGGGAGCAGAAAGTAGACCTGATCCTGATGAGCTGAGAGATCTGATTGGTTCATAACAAACCAGAAGATCCTGAACGTTGGTCAGAAACCATTCAGTGCTTTTTAAACTAACCGCTTCCCTGGTCTTAGTGAGGACTGGATCAGCAGCGGTCTGGAGGACCTTTGATACGGAAGTCTCCTGATTGGAATTCACCTCACCTGCTTCTTCTTCATCTTCTCTTATGGGAATTGCAGGATGAGGTGAACATGGCTGCTCTCCTCCAGCCAAACGACAGGCAAACACTCCTGCAAGGGAAATTCCACTCTCGTCCACGTAGCTGTGCACGTGGGGGCTTGTGACGCCTGATAGTTAAAAAATGTCCAACTTTTGTTGCTGTACAACAAATCATCGAGGTTTCAGCGATTATCAGGTAGAAACTGAATTTATCTGCGTCGTTTGTCACAGGAAGCCTTGAAAACATCAGAATTCCTTAAAACACCATCACCAGTCAAAGTTACTGGGGACAATGGTCTGGGAGCACAAGGCTGCTGCTGTGTTGCCTCCCGGGTGTTGGGCTTCCACCCCCATGTTTGTCCAGCCGGTGCTTTTTCTGAAAAACTGACATGAAATGAAACCTTTTAAATGTGAATGTGAGACAAACGAGGAGAAAGTTGCTTCTCAGACCAAACTGACCTGAAACTATTTGGATTATTGAATAAAAAGTTTTATCTGCAAAGATTCTCTCAGGTCTCGTTGGAACTGAAACATCAGCAGTGCATCATTTAGTCACACAAACAAACCCTGAACATGGTTTATTTATTAGTTTAAAAACTACAGTAACAGAAACAATTATTGAACCGTCCCCGTTTTCCCAGTTTTCATCTCTTCATTCATTTATTTGTTTGGGAAACGAGGGAGAATGTTTAATAATCTGCGATGTAACTACAGACTATTTGCTGACTGTAAATTCAGTTTTTCATGTCGTCTTTCAGGCTTTGACAAACTTCCAAGGTTGTGCATATTGTAATCTAAACATGACTCATTGTGGAAAAAACTACTGCAGGAAAATCGAAAGCGTTTTTATACAAAGTCCTTCATTTCAGACGGTTTCTGTCAATGAATGAGACAAAAATGTTTTCTTCCAGTAAACCAAACGAACAAGCGGAAGGGTCATCATCCGGAGACTAACATGCCAGTAGGATCACCGTACCGACCTTTGAACCCTGACTTCAGAGCCTTAACAAGCAGATCTGAAGACATGGGATGTTACAGAGCGCCTTGACCTGAGCTGTCGTGTACTAACTCTTTATGCACACAACCTGGAGCTGCTGTACAACATATTCTACAACCAAGTAACATGATTCTAAATAATAAATACTAGATCGGGATTCTGCTGATTGGCGCTGGCAGCACACAGACTTTTGCGCTGACCGGACTCAACCGTAACCAGTCTCGCCCAAACTGGTCATTTGGCCGAGGTCCCGGAGCTGGTCCGCAGAATCGACAACAACATGGAGAAGATGTCTGCTAGGATCGGTGGAAATTGACACCCCTCCCCATTCGGCTGTTTGGAGCTGCCAGCCTGAGATCAGCTAAGGACTCAAGGCCAAGGGCAAACAGTTTTCCTCGCCTGGAACCCAAACAACAATCATATCTGGATTTGGCTTCCCAGCGGCCTTGGGCCAATGCAACCCCCCCTGAGAATGGAAGCAGAGATGTTCATAGATGTGTAGCAGGAGGAACATTTTATTCCTCCTGTTGCTTCACTATAGGTCCTGTCACATTAATAGCATGAGATGGCCAGCCCTATAAAAGGGGACTGCAGCTGCAAGTTCAGCATGCAGACAACAAAGTCTCCACCTACTTCCTGGTTTTATCTCCCTTGTGCTGCAGGTAGGATCTGTTGCTGCTCTCTTTACCAGTCTCTTTTTTTTTTTTTTTTTTTTTTACTTATATGGTGCAGTATTTTATTGTGGTTTTTATTTTTATCCATTTCTGCCATACATATCCCCCAGTGAAGGCCTTACTGCTGGTATGTATGTTTACCATGATGGTAACTTACCATAAGTTGCCAGTAGTCATGTGGCATATGCTTCTAGGGAAAGCCAGGCCAAGGCCTCAAACTCTTCTGCTGCTTTGCCTGTGTTTTAGCTTCCTTTTAAATTGCTGCAATTGCATTGACTGCTGCAGAGTAGCCCCAAGCAGGACTGGGGATTGCAAGGAGCTATTTTCTTAATTGGAATTTTAATTTTTTTATTGCAGAAATTTTTACTTTAAAAGAACCATTTTATTTTAATTTATTTCTTTTATTTAGGTGTTGGAGAAGTTGGGCGGTGGTTGTTGGGCTTTGTCTGCAGTGGCATCCCCCTTTTGTGTCTGAATGCAGTGTTAACCCTTCAATTTTGGGCGTGAGTTGTTCCTTTTTGGGTGTGCGCATGAGTGACTCACGTGTGCCTTATATTGGGAATGCCACTCCCGTCCTGCCAGCCTCCCTGTCTGTAAGCTTGCCAACACCAAAGCTTGTGTTATTTTATTGGTTCTTTTTTCTTGTTAATAAACATTTTAACTTGGATCCAGTCTCCTGCCTCAAAGTGAATTGAACCTGAGTGCCACTTTCACCTCCTTCCCGACATGAGTCCACTTTCTGGCCGGGGGACCGTGGTCTTCGATGTGGAGGTCCGGATTCTCATCCCAGCTGCTTCACCTTCGGTTGCAAATCGCTCTGGTGAGAGTTGGACATCTCAACCTGATGAAGCCGATAGTCACATCAGAGACCCAATCTTGAGGCCACCGTCGACCCACAACATCCTGCATCGAGGTCAACTCCCCATCGCACACGGAGGACTGTGAACCCCCCCCCAACTGCTGCCGGGTGGTGGACCAGAATCTCCACAGAGCCGTCTGGACGGTCATTCCATGGTGCTGGCTGTCCTTACCGTGTTGTCCCTGCAGTGGACTGGTGGTCCTGCCTCTGGTCAGCAGGCGTTGGGAAGGACTTCAGCGGTTCTTCCTGCATCCCGGTAGAAAGAACGGCACTGTGTCATCGTGGCGCAGATTCATTGCGAAGCTTTGATAATCAACTGTAGCGTCTTTCTGTGCATTGGACTGGGACGATGCAGGATGGTGAGCTGCTGCAGCCAAACGGGTGCAATGCTGCCGTAGGACACCATTTCCTTTAGGTTCTGTGATCCTTCGACGTTTTGGAGAAAATAAGAGGAAGTTTGTTTAGAATAGAAAGGAATTTGAGGTTTCACTCTGAGCGATGAAACTGTTATCTTAGCTTTTTACTCATCAGAGAGCAAGATTTACAGCGCTTGAGTGGCGGTCGGTGTGGTTATGAGATGCATGCAAGGCATTATTTACAACCCTGACAAGCCATACATATTCATGTCATAAGTCCGACTGGATAAAAACTGGTCTCATTCCCAAACAAACGGTGTCCATATCCACCAGCGCTCAGCTGTGTAGACACAAAACCAACCTAGTCTGCTGTTTTTACCTCAAAGGAGAAAAATGATTTGAAAATGCCTGCAGGGGTAATTAGCAGGGATTTACTGGCACAAAGAAATTATGAACATAAACAGGTTTTCCTAAATATTATTCTTTAATTTGTAGTAATTTATTTGCTGTTAATGCAGCTGCTCTGTCATGTAGCTTGGTTGGTATGTCAGGTGTGCTCTACTCAAAGGATTCACAGCTGCATGTGCATCGCCTTTATTCTGTTAAATGGATCAGTACATTTATGGCTTTTAGGAAGATATCACCCATGTTTGCTCCATATTTAACAAGTTTGAGAAAAGCTAAAAAGGTGGATCACACCACAGACTGCTTGTCTTCACCTCCACCTACAACCTCTGCTACTCCGTGGGAACATGTGACCAAGGTGGTCACCGCTAAGCTCAAGAAGTGGCGAGCTGTGGAGGCCAGGAAGTAGAAAACACTGAAAGGAAGTGAGAAAGTATTTACCTCCTTCCTGATTTCTCACTATTTAGTGGATTTATGGCTTAAATATTTCAGATAATCACATAAATTTTCATAATAAACAAACATAACCTGAGTAAATACAAAATGCTGTTATTAAATGATCATTTCATGTATTAACCATTAAGTTAGCATGGTGGCCTCGCAACATTAAGTTCGCTGGTTTGATCCTCGGCTGGGGAGGCATGAACAGTGGCTTTCTCTTCTCCCCCATGTATACTGGGTACTCTGGCTTCTTCCCACCATCCAGAGACATGCATGCTAGGTTGGGTTTATTGGTTACTCTGTACTGTCCTTGTATTGACAATGTGACTGGCGACCAGTCCAGAATGTACATGTCTCACCAATGAATGCTGGGATACAGTGAACCTTCCCACAACCATGAACTGGGCTAAACTGTTTGGAATAAGAGAAAAGCAGTGAATCGTGATGGTAGACATGGATGGCTTGCTGTGATTGATGGAACCGTGAACTCGTCTACCAGGATGTGTTTGGTCATCAGTTCGTCACCTCCTCTGCAGCAGCAAGTGGAAAACTCTGAAACAAGCAACAATATATAGCGCATAACGTTCAATATCTGCGAATAACGTTTTCACTTTGTCAAAATTTTAGAAATACCGCCTTTATTTTGTGAAAAACTGCAATGGAAACACAGTAATAGACCTACAGGAGGCACTGGAACAAAGGACATGGCCTCCAGCCGAACGATGAAGGTGGGCTGTGTTGTCTGACATGGGAGTTTATTTGTATCACATATTTCATATTCAAGAGCATTCAAGGACTTTAATATCAAACATGGAAAGCTAAACAGCAGAAAAAATCTTACAAAGTTATAAACACACCCAAAAAAATCACATGACAAAGTTTCAACTATATAAAGATTACATGCATCAAATAAAAGTTCTAGTCTGAGAAATTAACAATTATTTTAATAAAAAGCAGCAATTATGAAAGTTTTCACTGATTTCCAGCAGCTGAGAGTTTCATCAGACCTGAAGGTTTTTGGGAGGTCCACGTTGTTCCAGAAACTAAACACTGCCTCCAGGTTTGGTTCTGACTCTGGAACAGAAAGGAGACCTGATCCTGATGACCTGAGGGGCCTGCTTGGTCCAGAACAAACCAGAAGATCCTGGATGGATTTTGGTTCAGTAATTTGTAAACCATCAGCAGACTGGGAGCCAGTGATCTGACAACAGGAGTTCTATGATCCATGTTGTTGGTCTTAGTGAGGACTGGAACAGCAGAGTTCTGGACTGATGCCGTTTGGATACGAGGACCCCCTCAATTCTTAGAGGTTATTGTTTAGTATTATTTATATCATTTCATAAACCCTCTGCGAGCCACTGGCCCCCCACTAGATTCTAGCCTTTCCCCTGTATTAGATGGACTTGCATCAGCTAACAGATGCTTTTGTTATTTTAAAGTGTCAGAAGGACCCTTAGAAATGACTCAGCACCAAAGCAGCCTAATTTTCCCTAAATCAACGTGTTTCTGACAACATGACACAGCATGTTGTCCTGCTCCTGGACACCAGACTGGTTTGATGGCAATTCTTCACGGTCTCATGCTTCTTGAACCACCTGCCATATGCTCCAAAACAAGCAAATGTCACTGTGACAAGCATTACACTTTGTAATTTTACTTCTGTGGAACTGCAAACCCATGTCAGACTGAATGGATTAAACCTCCAAACAGAAGCATCAGGTCTGATCAGGTCTCTGAAACCACCAGGCTAAGTTTGCACCAAAGAGCTCATTTTTAATTGTTAATGGGCTCAGTTGTGGCCTACTTGCAGAGATAATAGAGTTAATATTTCATGTTAATTATGGGATGTAAGTAAAACAGGTCCTCAGGTAACACCAGCGAAACAGATGTTATTTCTAAAAACCTTTAATTCCAGATGAATAATAAGCCTGAAGCCCAACTGGACTTTCTCTCTTTGTTTCTCTCTGTCGGCAAAAAATATGAACTTTCTGTAGCTTCAGTGATTTCCTTTGTTTAATAATGTGATATCTCCTGGTACGATGCTACAACCAGACCACAGCCACCCGAATCTTTATCATGCCCCTGCACTGGTAACCATAGTGATGCCGACATAACAGAGAGAAAACTCTAAAATGTAATGAACAGAGCAAATGCACATTAGGAAGTCTTTGAAGCAAATGAAGTATGTTAAAGAAGAGACAAGGATAAAACCTGCTAACAATCCAAAGTCAAAACCATCCGGCTGTGAAACAAACTTTTAAATGTGACTGATTCTTCTACGTTTGCAAGATGCAGGTTTGTAGCTGCTGCTGTCCTTCAGTATGGGTCTGCTGGAGGTTGTGCTTCTTGTTAGAGGGCAATCTTTCCTTTCCACTGTCACCTGCTACCCCATTCGTCCTCACAAAGCAAGATTTATCTAGGTTTTTTAGGTCACAGACTGTCATAAATGTATATAATTTCATGTTCATCTTTCCTGCCTGGTAATGTACAACTAAAGGTACATTAGTTTGGAAAACAAGTGCAATCTAATAATTTCCTCCATGACTGTATATACACACAGTTATACATTTGGCTATTGTAGATAATAAGATGGATTTGCTTCAGTTGGGTTATAGATGGAGTACAATGAACTGGTGCCATACAAATAAACCTGAATTTATCACATAATGAAAGCAGACAGCATGGCAACACCCAAATAGACTGTTTTAGTCGTTCACTAGCAATAAAGACTATTCACAGTGCATCAGAGATGTCTGCTTTGGTTTATTCCCAGAAGGATAATAGAAGATCATTATTTTTCTTCTGTTTAGACACAAATTAAACTTTCTTCTCACTTGTTGATCTTTGGCTGCTCCTGATTGGACATTACCATCAGTTTAAGCTCTCTGATTGGTGGAAAGTCTGACAGGAAGCATCTTCATCATCATGTCCAGGTGAAAATAGAGGTCTCTAAGCAACATGGTAGTGATGGTGATGAAGATGTGATAAATAATGATGTTATCATGGATCATTGCTGATTTACCTTGTAGAGTCTCTGAATAAACAAAACATTTATTTGTAAACCTCCTGGATGGAATACAAATGCTGGAAAACCTCCGCGGACCACCTGACATATAAGGTATAAGCGGTCGGGGACGTCAAACACCGAGCAGAGCTGTAAGAGTTACAAAAGATCAGGCACAACTATTTTACTATGAGTTAGTTCATCAGTTCAAATCTATCTGTAACCTCACAATGAAGACCAGAAAAGGTCAGAACCAAAGTTCTGAAGAGACGTAGATTAGTCTGGCTTGTTAGTTTACATCGCTATTAACTTATGGGAATGTGCAAACCTATGTAGAAAGTGTAAAACCTTAACTGAAGGATGTGGTGAGGAAGGCATAGAGAACAAAGAACTGTGAAGGAGCCATAAAACTCTGCAGCAGAGATCCAAGCATCCCTTAATTGGACCTCTTTAAAAAGTCCATAATGCTGGACTTCACGGCAGAGTGACCAGAAGAGCCAAAACTGCAGAAAAAGTACGAAAGCACATAAGAGTTTTTCTAAAAGGCATGTTGAAGACTTCCTATGCATGTGAGAGAACGTATTATGGTCCGATTAAATCGAAATTTTGATTTTCTAACTGGGCTGATAGGGTCAAAACAAAGTGGAGACCAATTCCCTCCAATATCGTGATCACAGCCAATTAAAAGTAGACTGAAGCAGGCAGAGTGTCCATGTTCACTGAGCCCTGAAGGAAAAGGATGATGGTTATGCTATAGTTGCAGTGGTAGGATGGTAAAATAGTTATGACCAACTCCAGTGCTCCCACTGCAATATAATATATCCAGAATGCTGTAATCCTGCAAATTAGACATCTTCATCGAAAACAGAGTGATGGAAACACATGGAGGCCTGAAGGGGCAACCTGGGATGTGAACGCAGCTTCATGCTTCACTTCATTCAGGAAGAGCTTCAAATGCCCTTTAAAACACCAGTTGCCACCATTATAAAACCACTTTAAAAGCAGCAGATTCCTTCCTAATCTCCTCCTCTCAGCAACGCTGTTGGTACAACCATCACTATGTATGAGACCGTCTCAGTCCAGACTGCTTTCATTTGTGCTTCCATGATGCTGGAATGGGTCAACAAAACTCTGAGGAAGTTTGGGAATTCTACAAAAAGAATGGGAAAGAATTCCACCTACAGAGCTGCAACACTTCCTCAAAAAGGATGAACAAACCATTATTTACGTTTCTCACAACGTCCCAACTGGGGTTGTGTAGGGTAGGGTAGGGTTAGGGTTAGGGGGTTAGAGAACCAAGCACTTGTGACATCTGATCTTGATTAAACATGTTCTATTCACCTTTATTTCTTCCCTGAGCCTTCAGAGTTTATGAAGCAAGGTTTTCTGATATTACACCACAAGCAGGATCAACTGAGACGAGCCTACGTGGCCCTAATTACCTCCGGCTCCAAGCCGACATGTAACAGATGTAAATGATCTCGTCAATGGTCTCTGTGAACAGATAAATGTAATGTCAAACATGCTGGCTTGGTCCTAAACACAAAGGAAATAAGCATCCGCCTTACAACTCAAACACACTACTGTGTGTGGAAACACAAGTAAGCTGACACAGTTTTGCACCATCCAGCACAAACACACTTTCTACACCCCCCACAAGCACACGCATACATAATGCTCATCTGTGCGTTGCATACATCACCACCCACACACACCCCCTGCTTCCCCCTTCCCTTTGCAGCCACTGCTGTCACATCGCATTTTCCTCTGTGTCATTTTGGCCAAACCTTCATCGCCAGCGGGGACAAAATGAAGTCTCCTTGAGAGAGCGTACCCTGCAAGGTGAGAGCACCTGTCTCTCCTCTGAAAAGTCAGGACAGGTGGAGGGGTGAAGGTAAAAAACAGCCCACTGACTCTACTCCATTTTACATTTCCTCTGTGCTCATTTTCTCAAGAGCTCTTCATCCGTTTGCCGGCGGAGTGCATTCAGAGTCTAGTTAAATAAGCCATGAGTCATCTCCTGCACTCAGCATGGAAATGATGCAATCTGTTTCAGGAGACTGAGCTGAGGTGGAAGGTGATTCTGGCTGTTGAGGCCAAAGGAATTATGACTAATGAACACACACCACAGAGGAGCACATTTACTATTTTGCTGGACCTGCTTCGGCTTTGATTCCAGATTGATTGTCTGTGGCATCGTCTCAGTGAGCTTTGGCATCCTCACAGTAATTATATTGTCCAGGGTGGCGTTTATTTTTCTCCAAGATCTTGTATCGAAGATGGAGACTCTGAGCACTGCACAAAGCCTTCTCCAGCACATCGCAGTGACTCCCATTGGGGCTCAGGTCTGGACTTTATGGTGACCAACCCATGGGCCAGGTCTACTAAGATCCCAGTTAGCCAGTAGTAATTTCTCTGTGTGGAATGCAGAATTTTGCGTGTGGGGCTGAACACGATTGTGGGTGATTTACTAAGAGTGATTGTGTTAAATGACTGTAGAATAAATGGGCAGAAGGTGCGAACATGTTGGATGATTGAGATTTAAAAGAGTGTTTTCATGGTTTACAGAATGGTGAGTTTGGAGAGAAAGAGCAAAATAAATCTGCCTGTATGAGAGGAAATTAATTAAAAAGTTCATGCTGTCAGTAAAACCATGTGAACAGGAGATGAAACAGAAAGATAAAATAAAGGCATTATGTATTTACATGAATTTGGTTTTTCAGTAAAAGCAGGGAATAGATCTCCCAGAAGTGGGCAGAGATAGCAGGCTGTTAGCTAACTCCAAAAGGTTTAGTTTATTCTTGTCATTTTAAATTAGACTTTCATGACTTTTAATCCTGTTTGCTGTCCAATCCTAAAAAATGACGATACAAAACAGGTTGTAGTCTGGTTTTTACACCATTAGTGTTTTAACTTAGCTGGAAATCAATTTCTTGTTCAGCATGTTAGCTATAATAAACATGTAGTGCATGCGTCACTTGTGATCTGGTCTGTTGTGTGGTCTGTATGTATTCTTCTGACAAATTAATAAAAAGGATCCATATGGGAAACATTTTCCAGTTAAACCTCATTGGTAAATGTGCCAAAAATGGAGAAAATGTCAGTATGAAACTAAACCTGTGTTAAACTTTATTATACTACGGTCAACGATAATTCTGCATTATTTTTGTAAATACAAAGTTTGGTGAGTTAAATCACTGTAATATCCCTCCGTTATGGGCTTTACCATAGCAACGCATTTATCAACTGATTCAGATCACCTGCTTTTAACAGGTGAATGAGAGAAACGCGCTGTAGCTTGGCAACGGTTGCTTAGCATAAAACAGTTACTATACTTTAGCATATTTACCAAGTTTTGTCATAAAGAAATAAAAATTTGTTATAAATTGTTTACTGTTCTCCTGTTCCACCATGCTGGAGTCTGGTTTACTATAAGGAACTCTTCCTCCTCATTTGGAAGGATTACAAGCTCTTCACTGCAGAATATGCAGGAATAAATGGGTAAAATGTGAGATAAGCAGGTCGGGTCAAACGGGTCCCAGGCTGAGTGTCGATTGTTTGGTGTGAAGGATTGACTGTTTCAGACGCAGAGGCTGATGTCAAAAGCTCTTTTACCCTGTTATAACAGTCATCCCTTAATTAATCAAACCAAATAACTCTGGTCTGCAGTAAGAAAATATTCATAATTTCTACTTTGTGTACATTTTTCTCAGTTCTTCCTCCAACATTTAAACTTGCATCACTCTAACATGGTTCATGTCGGTGGTATCTATCTGTAGGACTCTGTACAGATGCTCAACAGGAATGACAGACATGTGGAAAGTGTCATTCATGTATTCATCCCCAGATCTAACAAAGAGTTCATCAGCATCATATCATTAAGGAGAGAAAGGCGGCCTAGGGGGACGTCATAAGGATGCACTTGAGAATGCAGCCTCACATTGACAGCACTGTGTTAATGCAGGCTTCAGCTCACCCTCAATGAGAAGCATTCATGCATCTTTTCAATGGAAGCTTCACACTGAGCGTTGAAAAGCTCAGACGCTTTTAGTTTCATGTAGCTTCCCGCAAATCGCTCCACGAACTGCCTCTGGTTTGCATGCTTGGTTATTTTCACATTCCAGCAAACAACATCTGCTTGTGGAAGAACATGGCAACACTCCCAGTCCTAGTCCTTTAAAAATTCTTTATTAAGGTTTTATGTGATTAATAATGATTCATATTCCATATTGTTATTATTATTACTATTAAATGATATTAAATGATTTTAATGATATTAAATGATGAAATGTTTCTTTCCTTTCCACCCTCCTCTCTTCTCTCAGTGAGCTCAGGTTAAACTTGAGTGCTGGTATTTCAAGCTTGTTAACCAATTAAATGATTGATTACCACATTTAAGTCTGTTTCATTTTTAATCACTCCTCCAATGATGTGTTTAATGGTCCTGGACCAGATCGGGATGCCTGTTAAATAAGGTGGGAAGTTGGACGAAGGAAGGGGAGTCCATCTTTTCCTTAATCTCCCATTTATATTTCCCTAAAAACACACCACAATGAGAAATAAGTATTTTAATTTGTTTTTTTGTTGTTTTTTTTAAACTCTAACATTAAATGATTTGACATTTTTATATTTGGTCTTCAAATTTGTTCAATAAAACCTAAAACACCATTAAATGTAGGAATATGTAGGACAGTATGCAGCACAGCAGACAGACTTTATTCTGTTTATATCCAATATTACAGGAGTTGTTTACCGATAAACTATCATTTATATCAAAACATGTTTTTGTTTTGTTATATTTGTGGGAACCAGAAGCTGCAGACGTGTGATCTCATCTTGTCTTATATGTGATATAACAGAAAGGAAAACAAATGAAACCAATGATTAAAGCCCTTACCAGGATGTCACACTTTGAAATGCACTGTATGCAGTCAGAAATTGAAGAAGAGTTAACAAGTTTTTATTTCTGATATGTGTTGGCATCACCGTTGTTAAATGGAAAACAGTTTTCTATCTGTTTTATCAGTAAAATTATAAAACATCACATTTCATGGATCATCATGCTGTCAGGAAACCTGTGACAGTGGAGAAACTCAGTACATGTAGGCATGTAAGCGCTGAAAACGACTTGCTGGTGTTCAAACTGAGTATCACAATGCCAACAAAAATGGAGTTTTGGAAGTTTAACTTCTGCATACATACAGCTGTGTGCCACTTGCATGACTTCCGCTTGCTCATCATTGTCCTACACGCTGAAGTGCTGCCACCCACCAACGTTTTTGTCACCATCTTTTCAGAGATGAGCATTGCTGATCCACCCCTTCTCCAGCTCTCGCCTTTTCACCACCATGTTTTGCTCTCCTCCCTCCTCCGTCTCCTCTGCATCTCCCTCCTCTTCCTCCCTTTCCTGTCCCCTTCCTCCAGCTCTGAGATGTACATCCTACCACACCTCTGAATGAATAGGGAAATAAAGGGCAGCGGAGGAATGCAACATCCATCCAAGTCCTTTCACCGCTTGTACTCGCAGTCAGACATCCTTTTCTCCGGCTGAAAGTGCATGCTGCATTTTCACAAAACGACCCTCATCCACTTCAGATGAATAACCGCCGATGAATGCGTTCAGGGCTCATTGGGTGGGTGGAAAAACACAGCCATGTGGTTTTTATAAAGTCAGAAAAACATGATATGGAGCTGTTACACTTGTAATCTTCTTTACTGCCTCGTGTTCCTCTTGGTGGGATAGTTTCTCAACAAGCATAGTTTAGTTTCCCATCTCAGTGGAAATGCAGAGCAAAGGTGCACCTTTATACAGATCTCTGGGAAAATCAAAGACAAAAAAAGTCTGCAGCAAACTAAACAGTAAGACTAAGAGGAAAAACTGTCTCTCGGTCTGGACTGAGTTTTCATAACACCAATATTTCCATTTTTCTCCCCAACACATAAACATACCTCACAGAAGAGTCCAATGACACCTTAACCTTTTAATCCCACATGATCCAACATGCTCACACTCCACTCAATCCCATATAAAACCGTGGCCTCAGGGGCCTCAGACCCAATTAGCCAGCGTGAGCTGCGTATGTGGTAATGGTGGCACTGTGTCACTGTCAGCTGCGCTGGTGATGGGAACACTGCAGGCATCTCTGCATGGTGATTTTCTTGTCTGAGCCTCTCGTCCTCATTCTGGTGATGACAACACCAACGTCTCGTTCTCCTGGAGGTCTTTCTTTCTGGTGT
This sequence comes from Telmatherina bonti, assembly GCF_933228915.1. Lineage (NCBI taxonomy): Eukaryota > Metazoa > Chordata > Actinopteri > Atheriniformes > Telmatherinidae > Telmatherina > Telmatherina bonti. Next base: position 5,411,873 of record NC_136610.1, read on the forward strand.
GTCCCGCCTCCCCAGTCAGTTCCAACGATGACGATATCCATAAGAACCATATTTCACATGAGTAGTCATGTCAACAAACTGTGATGGCACTCTGACACAGGAACTGGCATGTGAGAAGGCCATATGATATTTAACTTCATGAGGACACAAACGTGTTTTATTTTCAGTGTTAAAAGCCTTTATTGGAACTTTGAAGATCAGAGCATTGATTTTATGGCAAACAGGAACTGCTGGAAACAAGGCGGCAGTCAGTGTCAGTGAGATACCAGCAGCAGCTCTGACAGGAAGACCGGGCAGAGAGACAAAAGAACTGTTCATGGTCTCACACATGTTTGGGTGGCCAGTGCTCAGCAGGGCTGCTGGGGCCCATGGTTGTCCCTGTGGGCTTCCTCACTTCCTGCTCGATGGTGGCTGCTGGCTTATCCAGGTCTTGGTGTTCTTTGTCTCATTCTGATCTTTGGAAGGGTGCAACAGTGCCTGAAGTTATAATTTCAGCAGTGTTCTCTGGAGCATTGTTCCCATAATCTTCTATGACGCTTAATTTATTTCTGTCCAGAGTTGCTTTTTTTTTTAAGATCTTGTAGTGATGATGGGAGAACTGTCCACTTCTCAGTGTTCAGGTCAGGATTCTGTGGAGGCCAGTTCATGTATGAAAACAGTTTTCTACACAACTGTTCGGTGTCCTGAGCTCCGTCACATCGTTCTTGAGGAAATGTTCTTACTTTCACTATTTCAATCTGAAAATCTTGAATGGGATGGAACAGAAGACACTGTAGTGAAATACCAATATGATTGGAAATAGGGATGCACCAATGCCAATATTGGTATTGACTTAAGACCAAGCATGTGTAATCATACCTGGTATTACTAAAAGTGCACCGATACCCTAACCTGATACCTGATATCACACTAGTCAAGCCAGTGCAGATGTGTATGATTACACGCTTTGGACATGTTTTAAAAGAAATAAATGCCTTGAGTGTTAAAATGTGACATTTTTTGATACACTAAAAGCCAGATCTTTGTTCAAAAACCACATATTTATAGTTGTATTTAGGTAAAATGCGCCAAATCAGAATAAAACTTGTTGAAATTGTCAGATCTGTAATGTTATTATCTTTGTATTGGTGAGGTAACTTCAGAAAGGATGGGTCATTTATTACAACCTAATGAAGTCTTACACAGTTATAACAGCAATAATAACCATAGTCACAACAATGTTCACATAAACAGATTTGGTATTGGCAAATTTCGGTATCGGATCGGAACTCCTGAAAAGTGGATCCCTAGCTGTAAACCTAAAAAGATAATGCAGAGAAGCTGACTGTAAGTGGAGAAAAACAAAACTTCAGATCCATAAGGAGCTGTACAAACAAGGCCTGCAACATCTTAACAATGAGCTGTGCAAGGCCAGGGAGCAGTATCTATCTCAGATGTTTAACAAGAATGTCAACAATTCCCACATTCTGTTTGCGATGATAGAAAAATGTACAAATCCTCCTAAACAGTTCAGCCCAGAGCTCCTTTCCACTGAGAAATGCTGTGAATGTGCAAACTTTTTCCGGCGAAAAACTAATTCAATTAGACAAAATATTAATGCCACACAGCGATGGACTGGTGAGCTGTCCAGGGTGTACCCTGCCTTTCGCCCAAAGACTGCTGGGATAGGCTCCAGCTCCCTGTGATCCTGAACTGGATTAAGCCGTTAGGAAAATGAATGAATGACTGAATGAGTTAATGCCATGCCGTCTGGCAACAGGAAACAGGACCAAATAAGGCATGGGTCTTGGAAACAGACTGGAAACCATTCCACCCTGTCCTGACTGCAGCTACTTGGCTGAGGTTTTAATGTCATGTGACAAAGTCATGATCTCTACAAGATTTGTGACCAGCAGAAATTTCTTTACATGTTCCATGACAGGAGGGACCACTAACCACTTGTTAGATGTGATGGAAACTTTTTTTTTTTTTGCCCCCAAGTATGCAGAATCGTGAAGAGTCGTCAAAAGTCATCAAAATGCATTTTTTAAATTGAAAAACCCCTTTTTAGCTCTTCCACAGTAGCTGTAAGTGAACCCGTAGAATAAATTAATTACAGAGAAAGTAGAAGTCTAAGTATGCAGCTGTTCAATCCATGCGTCTCTTATTTAAATGTTATACATCATTAAGCCAATATAATTAGGACCCACCATTAGTTGGAGTCTGCTACACTCTTGGTATAATATGATACTGAAAAAATAAAAATTCAGATTATTGTTCACAAAATTTTATGCATCCATCTTTCGCTGTTTTAATGACGTCGGGTCACAGGGGCAGCAGTTGAAGTCGAGAAGTCCAGACTTCCCTTTCCTTGAACACTTCTTCCAGCTCTTCCAGAGGAATACTAAGACATACCCCAGCCAGCTGAAAGATGTTGTCCCAACACTGTGTCCCAGGTCTTCCATGGGGCCTATTTTCTGTGGGACGTGCCCTCAACACCCAACAAGGAAGACATCCAGGAGGTACCCTGACCAGATGCCACCTCATCTAGCTCCTCTTGCTGTGAAGCAGCAGCTTTACTCTGAACCCCTCCTGGGAGACTAAACTTCTCACCATATCTCGAAGCACAATCCCACACACCCAGTGAAGGAAACCTTCTGGCACCTTTTATCCACAATTCGGTACCACAGCTACAAGCTGCAACAACCATAGATGCATGTTGGAACATTGACTTCTCAGCTGGGAGATGACCTTTTGGCTCAGCTCCTTTTTTTACCACGACAGACAGATTTTCCAGCCGATCTTCCTATCCATTCTTCCTGCACGGATGACCCTGAGATGCTTGAACTGCTCTATCCAAATTTCATTTGAATGACATCAGTTGAATTTCTGCACAAGTAAAGTGGAACAATCAGCACCGCAGTGGGTTGACAATCGGGCAAAGTAGCAGGTTGTGTTCGGGAAAGACTGAAAATCAACACTGGATAACTGTGCAGGTGTTAGATCAAAGTGTGTTTGTATTACACAGTCTCTTTCATAATTCAGCAAGACAAAGCAAAATGCATACTCATACATTTACAACAGGAAGCTTTCTTTCAGGTTTCATGCACACTCGATAGTCTGCTAGACCTCTCAAACGGAGACTTGGTTGAGGTGGGGTTGCAACATTCTTCTGGTCCAAATTTGCTCCTCTGTTGGAACTCGTTCATTTCCTGGTTAATGAAGGACAACTTCTGTTTCCATCAGAGCAAAACATGAAACCACATCAGAGGTCTAAGGTTGATTAGATTTATGTCAAAACTTTTATTTTGTTCTACAACATTTGACCTTGAACCGTTAATTCCCTCCTATGATCCTTTACGTGAGAATGTGTAGGTCTGGAAGAGGTGTGTGTCGGGCCTCCATAGTCCTTTGTGGAGCACATGGATGTAACCGACCTTACTTTACTCACCATGCAAGTATAAATCCAGCTTATGACAAGATGTTTTCAGGCAAAGCAAAGTTCACTTCTTAGCCCTGGGATATACTTGCTGCTGGCAACGTGTCTGCATGCATATCATGGCGCCCATACAAGTCCTCAGCATGTGTTTGGCGCATTGACATGAGATTATGCGTTATGTGCATAAGGTGCAATTTTGACTTGAACGCTAGAGGCGCTCCTGTTGACCAGAGCATGAACAGGAGATCGGACGTAAACACAATGGCAGATAGTTTTGAAGAGCACCTCTGGTCTTCTTCACAACTACCAGCATTTTTAGAATTGTTCCTCCTTGTTGCATAGTGACAAACAGCTACCGAAATACCACAGAAATACAACTGGTAGATTGACCATTTCAGAGCCCTATTGATGGGCAGTGCCCCTTACTTGGAACCTCCAGTACTAAATGTTTTGGCCGCAGCATGCTTGTGTTGTTTGTAGAAAGTAAATATACAGACAGAGCGAGTGCACACAGCTGGCATATCCCAACCCTTAGATCCACATCAGTTTGGTTGTGCATTCACACCTCCCCAAATGAACCAGACTTTCCCAGCAAACAAACTGGGTTTGGTTCAGAAGGGCTGGTTCTGGACTTACCTGCCAGCAGTACAAAACCTTTACAGACTGGAAAAAATTTGCTCGATCCAGGACTTGTGAGCAGCTGGACTCCTCTCTCAACATTCCTGAAGGTCCAACGACTGCTGTAATCAGCTCCCAGACCTTCATAGACGTTGTTAGAAGAAAGGGGGATGCTCCACAGTGGTAAACATTCCTCCTCCCATCCTTCACAGTACACCTGATTAACTCAAAGCTTCATGGGTTAACGGCATTTTTCCATTTCTGTATTTTAAATTTCTATATGTCTTTTAAATAAACATTCAGATCATGTCATTGTGCTTTGATATCCAATCCACACAAGTCTTCTCATGCAATAAATAAAAAATCTAGAGTTAAAGGTGACAACTTATCAATCCCCTGAAGACAAGCACTAGATAGTCCACTTTAAACGCCTTTTATCCTTATTTTTTGCCAAGTTACTTGAACATTTACCCGTGAAGCAGAGCATCTTCTGCCTGTGAGCTTAACCTACAGCAGAAATCCAATCCCTGCTATTCCCCATGGTGGAGCAAGCTGAGCCACATTTCCTGAGCTTTTCATTTCAGCTCTGCTTTTCCTCTTTATCGCATGCCTTCTCTCTCTTTTAAATGCCACTTTGTGACTTAGTGGAGAGTATGGTTCCTCAGCCAAAGTCACTCATAGATAAGGAAGTAAGACAAGAAACACTTGTCTCACTTGCTCTTATCTGCCAAGGCTAACATTTCTTCTGTGCAGTCCTCCTACGAACTTGGTGGACTAGACAGCGATAAGCTGCATAAACCTTGATAGATGTTGACTTCATGAGCCATAAGAGCAAACAATTTACCATGTAGGGGACAAAGAAAACAGCACCACTATCACCAGAGAAAGTACCAGTTTACAAGCTTCATCTAACATGCAGCCAAATGAGTCAGCTCAGTTTGCACTACAGTTAGAGTTGTGCATGTTTATCCAAAGAGTCAACGTACATCCCAGCTAGCATGTCCATGTCCGGCTCATAAGGGTTAAAAATGGACTGCATTTCAGAGTTCCACTTCGCTTTGTCTGCAAATCCCATGCTGGCCTTACCTGTGTTTGCCCATATGGGTTTCAAGTTCATTGTGAGTGGGTTGGAGCCGGAGCCCAAGTTGGGGCCCGTTCAACAAACCAACATGAGCTTTTAAATTTGCCCTGTTTATACACAGGTTCAGTTATATGGACCACATACGTGAAGCCCATATGGGTTGTGTGACTCCTATAAGGAATGTAGGTGAGCTGAGTGGATATATGGCAAAGGGCCAATAAATTTTAAAAAAAAAAAAAAAAAAAAGGAAAGCTACTTGCGTAGCATTACAGCTACGCAATTAGCTGCAACATAAGACTGTCACCATTTCTAAATGGGGTAATTTACTTAAAATAAACATCATCTGCCCATAGAAATATAAATACATTTAAATTTATCCAAAACTGACATTTAAATATGTCATGTTTCAAAACTATAAACAGGAAACTTCTCATCTTATAGGGTGGATGTAAAATGACTTTTGTAGCAGCAATTTACTTTATACCAGGAATAAAGTCTCAGAGCACACTAGAAAATCTTAGGATAAAGACCAAACTACTTGATGAAAGTTAACTGAACAGAAAATATCATGACAAGATGCATTTTTGGAAAATTAAACAAACAATAAACAAAAGTTGATTTTAATTTATTGGTGAAGGTGTTAAAGTATGAAACAGTTGAAGGATAGCAGACTAAAACTAAAACTACACATTCACTCATCTGAAAAATATTTTTCAGATTTTGTTATATTACTTATTCACTTCTTTGTTTTCTCATCTTTTAAAATGAATAATATTCAATCTAACATCACCTTATGATACTTCAGCTACTCCCATGCAAGCAATTTGTGTTGAGGAGAACATCAGAAAAATCAAGTCCCGTTGCCACCCAGTTCAGCCAGCTTCCCTGTGATGTAGCTGATGCATCCACCAGTTTGACAGACAGCTTATGGAGCTGTGGCTGCATGGCTGCAAGGAGGGGGATTGATGAGCAGAGGACAGGGAGAAAGTGATGGATATACCCACCATCCACCACTCCTTTTTAGACATAAGGAAAGAGTAATCTGCAGACATCTATCACCTGAGGAGAAAGAAGAAAGGGGAGAAACTGTGCACATGGGCAGGCACATCCATCCCTTCCTGGTCATTTCTTACCAGCTGGTGGGACAGAGACGGCTAAATCTAAAACACCTTATCTCCCGATTACCTTCCTGACAACATAAAGAGCTTGGAAGTCCAACAGGATGTCTTCTGCTGTCCTTCAGCCCATCAAAGAAGAAACCAGAGGTAGAATTCTATCCACATGGTGAAACACATGACAAATGAACAAAAAAAAAAAAAAAAAAAAAAGAATTGTTTAACAACCATGCAATTTAACATGATTTTCTAAAGTTCCTCAAAAGTCACCAAACACACACCCCCTTATTCTTATCTGATGTAATAGAACTACTGTCAAAATGAGCAAACTTAGAACTATACTAAACAAGTCATTTGCACTGTGACTGGTTTAATCCCACAGTTCCAGCTGATGTAAAGGTAAAACTGGTCTGCCCGGACAATTAACTCTTTAAAATACAATATGGACACAACATAATGAGTAAATGCCAGTGAAACAGAGGAAGCGTTGACTAACAGCTCTAGTGGTGGCCGAAAAGTGTCCAAGTGACAATACAAAAACAAAAACCGCACCTCTAATCAATGAGCTGCAACTATCCACAAATAGCCCCAATTTCCACAGTTAGCTGCAACATAAGACTGTTTGTAGCAATGCTACACAATTAACTGCAACATAACAGTAAACAACACTCCACACTTAGCTGCAACTCTCCACAAATAGGCATAATGTTCTGCAATTAGCTGCATCTTAACAATGTTAGCTGTAATGCTAAGCAATTAGCTGCAACATAACAGTATTAGCAACAACACTCCACAATTACCTGCAACTGTCCACAAATAGCCACAATGTTCCACAGTTAGCTGCAACGTAAGACTATTAATAGCAATGCTACACAATTAGCCACAATGCTACACATTTAAATACTACATAACAGCATTAGCAACAATGCCACACAGTTAGCTGCAACAAAACACAGTTAGCCACAATGCTACACAGTTAGCCACAATGTTCCACAATTAGCACGCAATATCACAAATAGCTGCAACTCTCCACGATTAGTTGCAACGCTATGACATTAACCAGCTTTTGTATTGTGTTGTGGTTACTCTGAGAGTGCTGTAGCTTTTATATTGCTTTGACATGGTGAAGTTTTGGTTAAATTAACTGCAGATATGTAGTTTCACACAAACAGCAGAGTGGATTCTCCTCTCACAGAGACAGATATGTCATGATTGATTTCCCAGAGACCTTCCCTAATGGGTCACAGATCCACTCCTCTTCACTTGTCTCAGCTGGAATTGGAGCTGCTCTGTTCAGCTGGAACTACACTGATCTGCCATAACATCATGACAGCCTATTTAAAGTCAGTTTTTTTCCTCAGATTGTTCAGTGTTATTACAGAAGAACTTCTCTACATTATACCTGCTTTGCTGTTTCTTTATTCACTGACTGTTCTCTTCTTTCTATTCATGATAAAAATGGCTGGTGGCTCGGTGCCTGTCTTTGGGGATTTCTGGCTGTTTTTCAGAGATGTGTCAGAACAGACACACTGACAGGTAAACGGTACACACTGACAGGCTGAAAAGAAATGTTTAAACCATTTTTATAATGATGTTTCCAGAAAGATGCCTCCCAAGTCCAGGGAAAGGTCCAGTAGCCTCTTCTCTGAGACAAATACAGTGTTGATATGAAGGATTTATTCATTCTGCACACACCAGAGAAGACTTGTCTGTTACATTATTTTGTTATTTTGGCATCAAAAGATATAAATAAATAAAACTTAAAGACCTGTAAGGTTTGTTCATGTGGTTTTACATGTTTATAATGATGTAAAAATGATTTTGCTCACAATAATCTTGATCATTTTCAACATGGCTGCTGTCCCACAAAAACTGAGTTATGGACGGCAGAAATGTAACTATGATATTAGTGTAGATGTTTTTAATGTTATATTTGGATTACTAACTTAAACATCTAGCAAGCCCTTTAAGTGTTTTCAGATCTCAGCTTTTTAGTTTTATGAAATTGTTACAGTCTACGGAGACACACATCAGGACTTTGTATTTATGACTAATTTAATTTAGAGACATTTTTCTGACTGAGGCAGAGAGAAATATCATAATATTACTGAGGGAGATTCAGACAAAGATCTTTCAACAGATGACAGTCCACAGAGCCGGACAAGAGAGAAGATGCCAGACCAGACGGACCACATCAACCAGCTGGAGTGGACCAGGATGCAGGACCAGATGGAGTGGACCAGGATGCAGAACCAGCTGGAGTGGACCAGGATGCAGGACCAGATGGAGTGGACCAGGATGCAGGACCAGATGGAGTGGACCAGGATGCAGGACCAGATGGAGTGGACCAGGATGCAGAACCAGCTGAAGTGGACCAGGATGCAGGACCAGATGGAGTGGACCAGGATGCAGGACCAGATGGAGTGGACCAGGATGCAGGACCAGCTGGAGTGGACCAAGATGCAGAACCAGCTGAAGTGGACCAGGATGCAGGACCAGATGGAGTGGACCAGGATGCAGGACCAGATGGAGTGGACCAGGATGCAGGACCAGCTGAAGTGGACCAGGATGCAGAACCAGCTGGAGTGGACCAGGATGCAGAACCAGCTGGAGTGGACCAGTATGCAGGACCAGATGGAGTGGACCAGGATGCAGGACCAGATGGAGTGGACCAGGATGCAGGACCAGATGGAGTGGACCAGGATAAAGGACCAGCTGAAGTGGACCAGGATGCAGGACCAGCTGGAGTGGACCAGGATGCAGGACCAGATGGAGTGGACCAGGATGCAGAACCAGCTGGAGTGGACCAGGATGCAGGACCAGATGGAGTGGACCAGGATGCAGGACCAGGTGGAGTGGACCAGGATGCAGGACCAGATGGAGTGGACCAGGATGCAGGACCAGATGGAGTGGACCAAGATGCAGGACCAGCTGGAGTGGACCAGTATGCAGGACCAGCTGGAGTGGACCAGGATGCAGGACCAGCTGAAGTGGACCAGGATGCAGGACCAGATGGAGTGGACCAGGATGCAGGACCAGCTGGAGTGGACCAGGATGCAGGACCAGGTGGAGTGGACCAGGATGCAGGACCAGATGGAGTGGACCAGGATGCAGAACCAGCTGGAGTGGACCAGGATGCAGGACCAGATGGAGTGGACCAGGATGCAGGACCAGGTGGAGTGGACCAGGATGCAGGACCAGCTGGAGTGGACCAGGATGCAGGACCAGCTGGAGTGGACCAGGATGCAGGACCAGGTGGAGTGGACCAGGATGCAGGACCAGATGGAGTGGACCAGGATGCAGGACCAGATGGAGTGGACCAGGATGCAGGACCAGATGGAGTGGACCAGGATGCAGGACCAGGTGGAGTGGACCAGGATGCAGGACCAGATGGAGTGGACCAGGATGCAGGACCAGCTGAAGTGGTCCAGGATGCAGAACCAGCTGGAGTGGACCAGTATGCAGGACCAGCTGGAGTGGACCAGGATGCAGGACCAGATGGAGTGGACCAGAATGCAGGACCAGCTGGAGTGGACCAGGATGCAGGACCCGATGGAGTGGACCAGGATGCAGGACCAGCTGGAGTGGACCAGGATGCAGGACCAGCTGGAGTGGACCAGGATGCAGGACCAGCTGGAGTGGACCAGGATGCAGGACCAGCTGAAGTGGACCAGGATGCAGGACCAGATGGAGTGGACCAGGATGCAGGACCAGCTGAAGTGGACCAGGATGCAGAACCAGCTGGAGTGGACCAGGATGCAGAACCAGCTGGAGTGGACCAGGATGCAGGACCAGATGGAGTGGACCAGGATGCAGGATCAGATGGAGTGGACCAGGATGCAGGACCAGCTGGAGTGGACCAGGATGCAGGACCAGCTGGAGTGGACCAGGATGCAGGACCAGATGGAGTGGACCAGGATGCAGGACCAGCTGGAGTGGACCAGGATGCAGGACCAGCTGGAGTGGACCAGGATGCAGGACCAGGTGGAGTGGACCAGGATGCAGGACCAGCTGGAGTGGACCAGGATGCAGAACCAGCTGGAGTGGACCAGTATGCAGGACCAGCTGGAGTGGACCAGGATGCAGGACCAGCTGGAGTGGACCAGGATGCAGGACCAGCTGGAGTGGACCAGGATGCAGGACCAGATGGAGTGGACCAGGATGCAGGACCAGCTGGAGTGGACCAGGATGCAGGACCAGATGGAGTGGACCAGGATGCAGGACCAGATGGAGTGGACCAGGATGCAGAACCAGCTGGAGTGGACCAGGATGTAGAACCAGCTGGAGTGGACCAGGATGCAGGACCAGCTGGAGTGGACCAGGATGCAGGACCAGCTGGAGTGGACCAGGATGCAGAACCAGCTGAAGTGGACCAGGATGCAGGACCAGCTGGAGTGGACCAGGATGCAGGACCAGCTGGAGTGGACCAGGATGCAGGACCAGGTGGAGTGGACCAGGATGCAGGACCAGATGGAGTGGACCAGGATGCAGGACCAGATGGAGTGGACCAGGATGCAGGACCAGATGGAGTGGACCAGGATGCAGGACCAGGTGGAGTGGACCAGGATGCAGGACCAGATGGAGTGGACCAGGATGCAGGACCAGCTGAAGTGGACCAGGATGCAGGACCAGCTGGAGTGGACCAGGATGCAGGACCAGATGGAGTGGACCAGGATGCAGGACCAGATGGAGTGGACCAGGATGCAGGACCAGCTGAAGTGGTCCAGGATGCAGAACCAGCTGGAGTGGACCAGTATGCAGGACCAGCTGGAGTGGACCAGGATGCAGGACCAGATGGAGTGGACCAGAATGCATGACCAGATGGAGTGGACCAGGATGCAGGACCAGATGGAGTGGACCAGGATGCATGACCAGCTGGAGTGGACCAGGATGCAGGACCAGATGGAGTGGACCAGGATGCAGGACCAGCTGGAGTGGACCAGGATGCAGGACCAGCTGGAGTGGACCAGGATGCAGGACCAGATGGAGTGGACCAGGATGCAGGACCAGCTGGAGTGGACCAGGATGCAGAACCAGCTGAAGTGGACCAGGATGCAGGACCAGCTGGAGTGGACCAGGATGCAGGACCAGCTGGAGTGGACCAGGATGCAGGACCAGGTGGAGTGGACCAGGATGCAGGACCAGATGGAGTGGACCAGGATGCAGGACCAGATGGAGTGGACCAGGATGCAGGACCAGATGGAGTGGACCAGGATGCAGGACCAGGTGGAGTGGACCAGGATGCAGGACCAGATGGAGTGGACCAGGATGCAGGACCAGCTGAAGTGGACCAGGATGCAGGACCAGCTGGAGTGGACCAGGATGCAGGACCAGATGGAGTGGACCAGGATGCAGGACCAGATGGAGTGGACCAGGATGCAGGACCAGCTGAAGTGGTCCAGGATGCAGAACCAGCTGGAGTGGACCAGTATGCAGGACCAGCTGGAGTGGACCAGGATGCAGGACCAGATGGAGTGGACCAGAATGCATGACCAGCTGGAGTGGACCAGGATGCAGGACCAGATGGAGTGGACCAGGATGCATGACCAGCTGGAGTGGACCAGGATGCAGGACCAGATGGAGTGGACCAGGATGCAGGACCAGCTGGAGTGGACCAGGATGCAGGACCAGCTGGAGTGGACCAGGATGCAGGACCAGATGGAGTGGACCAGGATGCAGGACCAGCTGGAGTGGACCAGGATGCAGGACCAGCTGGAGTGGACCAGGATGCAGGACCAGCTGGAGTGGACCAGGATGCAGGACCAGCTGGAGTGGACCAGGATGCAGGACCAGCTGGAGTGGACCAGGATGCAGGACCAGCTGGAGTGGACCAGGATGCAGGACCAGCTGGAGTGGACCAGGATGCAGGACCAGCTGGAGTGGACCAGGATGCAGGACCAGCTGAAGTGGACCAGGATGCAGGACCAGATGGAGTGGACCAGGATGCAGGACCAGCTGAAGTGGACCAGGATGCAGAACCAGCTGGAGTGGACCAGGATGCAGAACCAGCTGGAGTGGACCAGGATGCAGGACCAGATGGAGTGGACCAGGATGCAGGATCAGATGGAGTGGACCAGGATGCAGGACCAGCTGGAGTGGACCAGGATGCAGGACCAGCTGGAGTGGACCAGGATGCAGGACCAGATGGAGTGGACCAGGATGCAGGACCAGCTGGAGTGGACCAGGATGCAGGACCAGCTGGAGTGGACCAGGATGCAGGACCAGGTGGAGTGGACCAGGATGCAGGACCAGCTGGAGTGGACCAGGATGCAGAACCAGCTGGAGTGGACCAGTATGCAGGACCAGCTGGAGTGGACCAGGATGCAGGACCAGCTGGAGTGGACCAGGATGCAGGACCAGCTGGAGTGGACCAGGATGCAGGACCAGATGGAGTGGACCAGGATGCAGGACCAGCTGGAGTGGACCAGGATGCAGGACCAGATGGAGTGGACCAGGATGCAGGACCAGATGGAGTGGACCAGGATGCAGAACCAGCTGGAGTGGACCAGGATGTAGAACCAGCTGGAGTGGACCAGGATGCAGGACCAGCTGGAGTGGACCAGGATGCAGGACCAGCTGGAGTGGACCAGGATGCAGAACCAGCTGAAGTGGACCAGGATGCAGGACCAGCTGGAGTGGACCAGGATGCAGGACCAGCTGGAGTGGACCAGGATGCAGGACCAGGTGGAGTGGACCAGGATGCAGGACCAGATGGAGTGGACCAGGATGCAGGACCAGATGGAGTGGACCAGGATGCAGGACCAGATGGAGTGGACCAGGATGCAGGACCAGGTGGAGTGGACCAGGATGCAGGACCAGATGGAGTGGACCAGGATGCAGGACCAGCTGAAGTGGACCAGGATGCAGGACCAGCTGGAGTGGACCAGGATGCAGGACCAGATGGAGTGGACCAGGATGCAGGACCAGATGGAGTGGACCAGGATGCAGGACCAGCTGAAGTGGTCCAGGATGCAGAACCAGCTGGAGTGGACCAGTATGCAGGACCAGCTGGAGTGGACCAGGATGCAGGACCAGATGGAGTGGACCAGAATGCATGACCAGATGGAGTGGACCAGGATGCAGGACCAGATGGAGTGGACCAGGATGCATGACCAGCTGGAGTGGACCAGGATGCAGGACCAGATGGAGTGGACCAGGATGCAGGACCAGCTGGAGTGGACCAGGATGCAGGACCAGCTGGAGTGGACCAGGATGCAGGACCAGATGGAGTGGACCAGGATGCAGGACCAGCTGGAGTGGACCAGGATGCAGAACCAGCTGAAGTGGACCAGGATGCAGGACCAGCTGGAGTGGACCAGGATGCAGGACCAGCTGGAGTGGACCAGGATGCAGGACCAGGTGGAGTGGACCAGGATGCAGGACCAGATGGAGTGGACCAGGATGCAGGACCAGATGGAGTGGACCAGGATGCAGGACCAGATGGAGTGGACCAGGATGCAGGACCAGGTGGAGTGGACCAGGATGCAGGACCAGATGGAGTGGACCAGGATGCAGGACCAGCTGAAGTGGACCAGGATGCAGGACCAGCTGGAGTGGACCAGGATGCAGGACCAGATGGAGTGGACCAGGATGCAGGACCAGATGGAGTGGACCAGGATGCAGGACCAGCTGAAGTGGTCCAGGATGCAGAACCAGCTGGAGTGGACCAGTATGCAGGACCAGCTGGAGTGGACCAGGATGCAGGACCAGATGGAGTGGACCAGAATGCATGACCAGCTGGAGTGGACCAGGATGCAGGACCAGATGGAGTGGACCAGGATGCATGACCAGCTGGAGTGGACCAGGATGCAGGACCAGATGGAGTGGACCAGGATGCAGGACCAGCTGGAGTGGACCAGGATGCAGGACCAGCTGGAGTGGACCAGGATGCAGGACCAGATGGAGTGGACCAGGATGCAGGACCAGCTGGAGTGGACCAGGATGCAGGACCAGCTGGAGTGGACCAGGATGCAGGACCAGCTGGAGTGGACCAGGATGCAGGACCAGCTGGAGTGGACCAGGATGCAGGACCAGCTGGAGTGGACCAGGATGCAGGACCAGCTGGAGTGGACCAGGATGCAGGACCAGCTGGAGTGGACCAGGATGCAGGACCAGCTGAAGTGGACCAGGATGCAGGACCAGATGGAGTGGACCAGGATGCAGGACCAGCTGAAGTGGACCAGGATGCAGGACCAGATGGAGTGGACCAGGATGCAGGACCAGCTGAAGTGGACCAGGATGCAGAACCAGCTGGAGTGGACCAGGATGCAGAACCAGCTGAAGTGGACCAGGATGCAGTACCAGATGGAGTGGACCAGGATGCAGGACCAGCTGAAGTGGACCAGGATGCAGAACCAGCTGGAGTGGACCAGGATGCAGAACCAGCTGGAGTGGACCAGTATGCAGGACCAGCTGGAGTGGACCAGGATGCAGGACCAGATGGAGTGGACCAGGATGCAGGACCAGCTGGAGTGGACCAGGATGCAGGACCAGCTGGAGTGGACCAGGATGCAGGACCAGCTGGAGTGGACCAGGATGCAGGACCAGCTGGAGTGGACCAGGATGCAGGACCAGCTGAAGTGGACCAGGATGCAGGACCAGATGGAGTGGACCAGGATGCAGGACCAGCTGAAGTGGACCAGTATGCAGGACCAGATGGAGTGGACCAGGATGCAGGACCAGCTGAAGTGGACCAGGATGCAGAACCAGCTGGAGTGGACCAGGATGCAGGACCAGATGGAGTGGACCAGTATGCAGGACCAGATGGAGTGGACCAGGATGCAGGACCAGCTGAAGTGGACCAGGATGCAGAACCAGCTGGAGTGGACCAGGATGCAGAACCAGCTGGAGTGGACCAGGATGCAGGACCAGCTGGAGTGGACCAGGATGCAGGACCAGCTGGAGTGGACCAGGATGCAGGACCAGATGGAGTGGACCAGGATGCAGGACCAGCTGGAGTGGACCAGGATGCAGAACCAGCTGGAGTGGACCAGTATGCAGGACCAGCTGGAGTGGACCAGGATGCAGGACCAGATGGAGTGGACCAGGATGCAGGACCAGATGGAGTGGACCAGGATGCAGGACCAGATGGAGTGGACCAGGATGCAGGACCAGCTGAAGTGGTCCAGGATGCAGGACCAGCTGAAGTGGTCCAGGATGCAGGACCAGATGGAGTGGACCAGGATGCAGGACCAGATGGAGTGGACCAGGATGCAGGACCAGCTGGAGTGGACCAGGATGCAGGACCAGCTGAAGTGGACCAGGATGCAGGACCAGATGGAGTGGACCAGGATGCAGGACCAGATGGAGTGGACCAGGATGCAGGACCAGCTGAAGTGGTCCAGGATGCAGGACCAGCTGAAGTGGTCCAGGATGCAGGACCAGATGGAGTGGACCAGGATGCAGGACCAGATGGAGTGGACCAGGAGTGCACCTTGACGATTCTGCTTGGCGTGTTTCGTGTCTGAAGAACATATCAGCAGTCGCTGGTTTACATTATTCAACACTTTCATCTTCTTTGCCTCAGAACCAAGTCCTCAAACATCCAAGGTTAAGGAAGTGACTGAGGACATGTTATAATGAAACCAGCTTCTAGAAGAAAGGCACGGCTGTGTAATGATGGGAGGTGTGTGTACTGTGTGTGCTGGAGTGCACGTACATGCACTTGGGCTATGTTACTGTGCTAATGAAGCGTGTAGAAGTATTGTATGGTGATCTTATTGGCAGACAGGTAGAACGTGGAAGATTCACACAACAGAGATAATGGCTACAGACTATTAACCTTGTTCCAGACATTGGGAGATGCAGGAACTAGATCTAATTGTAGAGAAAATGATGCTGATATCTGATATGTACATACCGAAGTGGAAGTGACGTTCGCTGCTCTGATTTTCATTGATTTCAGCAGAATTCTGTGGCATTGTCTCAGTCAGCTGCTGCAGCATCTTTATACCCGCCCAGAGTTGCGTTTCTTTTTCTCCATGATCTTGTAGTGATGATGGGACAGTCAGACCTTCAGCTGGGTCCAGGTCTGGACTATGGCGTGAGATTGATGTGTCCGGTTCCCTGAACCTCTCTTTCACCAGCTGATGCCATCAATCCTGTCATCTCAGAATACATCTGTGCCATCCGGGAAGCTTAAATACCTGCTCATTCAGTTATTCAGGCATCAGTTGACCTCATTCTTTGGACACATAATGGAAGTGAACCTGCTCATTGCGTCGTTTGGGGTTAAATAACCTGCTGCAGCCGGATGGTAATCGGCCATCAAACAAATGTCCATCTATGTCTAAGTTGTGGACTGTAATGGCTGCCTTTCTGTCCTGCTCTTATAATCTGTTTTACAGATTATACAAAGTTCCCTCTGATGCTCCAAATGATCGTAGAGGCCAAGATCGTTGAGTTTGGAGCTCATCTTATAAATATTCTGCTTTTTTTTTTGTAATAATGTTTGAATTTTGCATTGACAGGTCATGGTCTGGTGTTTGTTCCAGGATGGCCGTGAAAGCTGTACCATCCTACTTCCTGCCAGCTGATGGAGCAGGTTTCCTTCAGGGAGACTGTTTCAGTGGGCATTCCTTCGCTGAGTGCATCAGTCTGTTCCTGGCTTCATTCTAAGCCGTGATGTTTGGAATTCTTTGTGTGAAACTTCAGTCAATGTGCAGAGAGTTCATTTTCATTTGTAGGAAAAGTATTAGTTACATGAGAGCAGCAGGTATTACAGGTGATGTGAATGAAAAGTCTCAGGGTTGATTTTGACATTTTTAGGAGCATGAAATTGGTCTACAGAGCCTCCAGAAGACGAGTGTTTTATTGTCACTTTATTGTGACAGATGTGTATTTGTAGAATCATATAATGGAGTGGACAGAAAATCTGAACAAGCACGTTTCTAAAGCAAAATGTTCTTTTCAGTGACTGAAGTTAAGATCTGGTCTCTTTTTCTGAATATAGGTCTGTTTCATTAAATGATTTCTGGGATTTCATGGTTTTATCTTTTCAAAAAGACAAAAACTCCTCAATTTGGATAAAGTTAGTTATGATTTGTCAGATTTCTTCACAGTAATATGCGGTACAGCTACACAAACTATTCTTGCACATCAGCTGTAAAATTTTGGTAAATAATATTTATGAATACTCCATAGACTTTGTAATGGTAGAGGAAATGTATTAATTTATCCTCATTTTAATTAAAAGACATTTATCAAAATTATCTTTTTTGCAGGGATTTGTATCAAACAAAACTGTTTTTTAGTCTCTACAGTATTATTTGAAGGTCAGTTAAACACTTCAGTGTGACATGATGGCTTCAATTAGCAGCTTAAAGCTTTCAGCCACCTAATTAAATAAAAGATTGATTCATTATAAGGAAACAATGTTTTGGCTTTTGAGATTTTTTATAACTCAATGGAAGCTGGAACATTTTTCATGTATGAATTAAATGTTTACTGGAACACAGTTTAAACACACTCCTGATCTCCTTTCTTTTCTGTGATCCTGAAGCTGTGACTGAAGACACACCACCATTAGCAGCTCACACAAACCAGTGTTAGCATGAAAGCGCTAGCCATAAGCCATAATGTGCTAGCAACAAGCGCTAGTTAGTAGCTAGCCAGAAACTGCTGGGTCTCTGAACAGGGAGTGACAGTAGGGACATCCAATCATTTACCAACATACACAAATGCAGAACCAATCAGAACAGTTTAATATGCTTATAAGGTGGGACTTAAAGCAGCTACGTGAGTATCGCTCAACCGTCCTGCGTGATGGAACGTACCGGGACATGTCCATATCGTTACTATGTGTGGATGATGTTGTGTCCTAGCTGGAGACAGGGCCGCCGTTACTCACTGCCGGGCCCCTGGGCTGAGAAGTTCTGGAGACCATCGCTTCCTCCAAACGTACCAAGTCTCATTACAGAAAATAATATCCAGGTTTAATCTGAGATTTTCTTTATTTAGTTGTATTAACATATTAACAACATGACCATAATGAATAATACTGAATACAATAATGAATGAATAAATACCAGCAGCAACAGATCAAACCAACCTGTGAAGCTTCCTGAACAGAAACAGCTGATCATCATGACTTTTCAGACACAACATGAGAAAATCTGCAGATGCGTTTACTAAACATGCACCATCCTTTTAGGAAGCGCTTCTTCTGGTCTCTTTTCCACAGAAAGTTGTGATTATGTCCTTAAAATCTACATTATAAATAATGTCAGTTATCGTAAGTGTAAGGATTACAGACAATGTTACCCAGTTTGAGGCAGAAATATGATCTACGACAGTTTCTGCTGTTTATGTGCTCCAACGCAGACATATCATTTTTATTTATGACAAGCCATCAGTCCCATTTCTGCCCAGTAAGTCCATACTGGACCAGTCTGAATAATCTTCTAGAGGCCCATTTCAATGAAAATGAATATGACTAAAATCATGATAAACTGCGTGTTTTAAGTGTCAACATGGGAAGATGGATCTGACTTGATGTAACACTAATAAATGAGGCCATTCAAAGAGCCGAGCTCCGCATTTTGAGATTGCACACAGAGGGCGGGATTTGGCGTGGTGGCAACGGTTCATGCGGATCAATCGGCACTCTCAAATGTACATAAGATGCTGATTGACAGCAGAACTTATTAGTTACATAACATTTAGACTTTTTAGGTAAATTTGTACCAAAAATGGTCGGGCCAGGAACTCCATGGGCCCCTGGGCTTCAGCCCAGGTGAACCCGTGCATTAAGGCGGCCTTGGATGGAGAAGGAAGTCACATAAAACATGTCGGGATTTTGTTTAGATTGACTTTGCTTTTGCTGCTTGATCTGTCCTTTTCCATTATGTGTCAGAATCTTCCTCTTCATCAGCATTTCTGAATGAGGGGTACACGTGTCCGTTGGGGTGCTGGGAGACACTCCAGGGGTACAATCAGAAAATAAAACCAACAAAAGAGTATAAAAAGTAGGTTTAAAATCTAAAATTGAATTCAGCTTAATGAATTGTTAGTAAGATTTTAGAGACATCTTGGCTCATCCAGATCACCTGGCAATCACACCAGAGTGAAAAGCTTGAAACGGTGGATTTGTTATCTTAGTTAAGAGCCAAAGAAGGAGGAAGCAGAGCTGGGAAATTATTTAGTTAATTATTATTTATTTTAAAACGTTTCCTTGAACCCACTCAGGACATGCTGTTTGTGGTGTGGGTAGAAAGCAGTGAGCAGCAGGATGAAGCCAGAACATGTCCGGCATCAGAAACAGGACCTGAGAGGGTGCCTGAGTGTTTTAAGAGGAGAAATTTACTGAATTCCTCTGAAGGAGGAATTATGATGTGGAGGTCTTCTTCTGTGGTGTCTGTGCTTGTGGCCAAGAAAAAAAAAAAAATCACTGAAGACCTTCTCAACTCAATGTGGACATGCTGCTCGATACCAGAAGCCCGACATGCAAAAGGAGACAAATCCATACATACGCACACACACACACACACACACACCACTACCAGGATCAGAAGCCATGACACTTTCTTGTTAATAAACAGCCAATGAACAAAAAAATCTGAGTGTAAATGTGACTGAGCTGAAGTTGGTTAGATACTGGACTTGTTGAACCTTCATTGAGTGTTTCACTGTTAATATTATGATTGTTGAATGTCATAAAATGTCAGTTTTCTTCTAAATATAACATGGAGACGGCCCGAAATTTATCTGCATCTGAAGATATTGTTAACTCTCCACAGGTCTGAAACCATCCTGCCAACAGATATTTATAATCCTCTAACAACCTGTAAGCTAGGTGTCAACACATTTGCAGTTGTAAACCAGGATTATGAAAAATAACAAAGTACAGGTCTTGAGAGCAAACAAGCATCCATCCATCATCCATTTTCTTAACCGCTTGGTCCAATTCAAGGTCGCAGGAAGCTGGAGTCTCCTGGTCCACCTGGACAGGTCACCAGTAATCACAGGGATCAACAAGCATACGTTTACGTAATCCTGTCCATCTGACCTGAACACACAAAGGCAGAACTGGTTTGGAAAGTGTGAAGTTTGCTGATGAGAAACTGCTCAGCAAATTACCCATGATGGCGGCGTAACATTGTGATGTGAATAAGAAAGGTCTACAGCTGTAAAACATGAAGCAGATGCTGTAAATATATTTAAATGCAAAGAAACTAGGGGGTCATCCAAATGACAAGTTTGGAGTACCCCCACCTCACCCCACTATGACAGAATGAGATTCTGCAACCAGGGCTTGCAACCACATCTGAACAGATTGGGACTAAACTTTATTATTAAGGATGGCAACACTGGTCCGTCACAGAGCAGGTCTATCAGAGACCACCTGTGGAGGATGGAAGACCTGACCAGCCTGCAGTTCTGAGCTCCACCCTATTAATGTGCAAGAATGGCCAACATAAACATATTCTCTGACTGGGGACCATGGAGTGTATCAAACATGTAGACAGCAATGTAGCTTTCCAGAACCGTGACAGTTTTTGGAAAGCTAAACTGAAGGTCATTGAGCGATTCCACTTTCACCATCTTGGCAGTGTCTCACAGCACTGAAATTACAAAAAAAGGTAGAGCTAAGAGGGCTGCACCTGACTGTAGGTGAGAGCTAAGTGAGCTAACCTGTAGCTTATGGGATATAACCAGCTAACAGAGGTAGGCTAGCTAAAGCTAAGTCACGCTGTTAGCCGGCTAAAAACCGTGGTTGTTCCACACTCTGCCTTCCTGCAGCAGGATATGGGGTACCTGTCAATCAAAATGACAAGATCCAATTGTGTAGGATCTTGAGATGAAATTACTTTAAAACAGAGTTATAACCAAACAATTTACCCTCCTCACAGTTGTCATGAAGGAAAACCTGACCTATTAAATCTAAGATGTTTTTTGTAGCTGCAGACGTTTCTTCTGATGCTTCCGGATAAACTTCCAATGATTAACTTTAAATACTGTGTTTTGCAAAGCAACCTAAAAGACAACAATACTAAGAAAAGGAAATATAGCCTACATGTGATGTTGAAGTCTCCACCTGCTCCATTTTTACTCCCACTTCATTCAGCAGTTACCCTGGCAACGGTGTCATGTGCAGATGTATGATTTACAAAAGCTAATATAATTTCAATGTAAGACTTTCCTTTCATTTCTCCCATTTTCCTCACATATACCATGCCCCCCGGTCGATCCAAGGACGGGGATTGGATCGAAGTCAATCTGTTGGTTTTCCTTAACTAGGCTATTTATTATGAATTGACTGAAATAGATGTGTCTGTGAATTGTCCTGAGATGACATTGTTGTGAAGTGGCGCTACACAAATAAAGCTGAATTGAACTGAATCCCATCTCCAATGCACCTTAATCAAATGAAGGTCTCATTCCCAGCCTCTGCAGAGTTGAATGACATGCGGACGAGGGAATTCAGCCACCTGATTCAGGTGTGCTTTGAGAAGAATTGCATCTAAAAGTTGCAGTTTAGCAGATCTGGAAAACTGGACTTGGACCCTCCTGGTTCAGACACTATGCTGGTCGTCTCGGTGACGTTTTATTTAATCTTCTTACTTCTTCCTGTTGCCTCCAGTCTAATCAGTCCTGTGTACGATGCCTCTCCCCTCATCTCCAGCTGATGCATTCATTGACAGTTTGACGGAAATTGATGAAATTTCTTTCTTGATTTTTTTTTTCTAAAGACTTATTTTCTGATGTATGTTTTATTAGTTAATATAGTTTAAAAGGAAATTGTGTATGAATAAAGTAATATCATGTACTTCATTTAAACAAATAACGTGTTCTAGTGCCTCGCTGTTTCCAACAGCTTTTCCAACAACGGTGGCCACAGTGGATCAAAAAGCTGCTTCAACAGGTCGTCTCCATGTTGTGTTGGTTCTGCTAAGCTAATAAACCAGGTGGCTCATTGGAAACACCTGGTTTAGTCCACAAGCACAACAGATTCATGACATGGAGATGACTTGCGAAATCCCAACCTCGACTGTCCAATAAGTTCACATTTAACAACACATCCAGTTGAAATATGGTTCTTGTCCTCTGATGGAACTGGAGGTGCTTTCAGTAGCTTTTATAGTTGTTAGTGACGGTAAATCTTGACTAAAAGCCGATGGAAATGCTTCATAAACTGCATTTACTGGGACTGAAAGTGTTCACTGTGACTGAAAGCTACTGACAAAACGCAAACACACACTTATGTCCCAAGTTGCTCTCCGCAACGTGCTCTTGAAGTTTCACTGCGATGCGACCAAACCATAGACCATATATAAAAGATGGATGGAGCCTCTGGCAGTTAAAAGTGAAGCCTATGCGGAAGTGCATAAAACTGCAGTTCCCCCTTCATCCACTAGGGGCTGCAAAACAGAGCAAATCCCCATAGACTCCCATGTTAAAAAGACCAACTTCACAGCAGAAATAAACATGTTTACAGCAGAAATAAACACGTTAACAGCCTGGTACAAAAATCCATTTTAGATTTAATAGGTCAGGTTTACCTTCATGACAACTGTGGGGAGAAATAGTTTTTTTCTAACTCGCCCATTTAAAAGTTATTTAATCTTGAAGTTTGGCATATTTCGGGGCGTGTCATTTTGATTGACAGGTACTCGATTTCCCACTTCAAGTCAGAAGAATGTAGAACAACCGCGGTTTTTTGCCGGTTAACAACGTGACTTAACTTTAGCCTGCTTGCCTTCGTTAGCTGGTTAGTTATCTCCGGGTTAGCTCAGTTAGCTCTTAGCTAGACACGCATGCCTCTGCCAAGATGGCGATGGTAGGAACCGCCCACTTCAATTCAGCTCTTCAGAAACCTTAGGGTGATGTCACAGAGGCTCCATCTTTTATATACAATCTATGGACCACACACAGACAAGTGCACGCACACACAGGTGAGCAGAGACCTGCCAACACCTCAGACAGAGTGCAAGTCAGAAAAATCATCTACCGCCTTAAAATCAGACAAAAATATAAGTTTTTGAAACTATACCAGGAGATGGAACGTGCACAGCTGAATCTACCCTCATTGTATTACAGCTTACAATGGATCCATTGCTCTAAGCTTAGTTAACATCAACACGCTGTATGAGACGGGAAGTTTGACGATAAATGCGATGACTGAATAAAACCTTTAGAAA